>NC_084837.1:45505265-46705265 GCF_033115175.1 Lepus europaeus | reverse complement strand
TGTAAAAGAAATGTCAGCCTAATAATTAGATCTGCACTATAGAGAGATTGGCTTCGTAAGTGGCAGGATTTTTCAGTTACCAAACGTGTTCTATCCATGAGCTCTCTGCAAAATCTACCACCATAGGGTGTAGCTAATATCAGTGCAATGTAGTTGTGAGAAAGACCACTAGTAACCACTCATGTATGGCCAACTCATTCTCAGCCTCAGCGGGTTTCTAAAAAGCTATTACAGTTTCTACTGGCAGAAGGATAACTTACATTTCCAAAAAAGAAAGAGCTCCTTAATGTGTCACTTCTCCATTTATGTAGGACACCACTTCAACTCCAACCCAATCATTCAGCATTTTTTTAAACAATCAAGCTGGAATTCTCTGACTTTTCAAATATCTGGAGGCACAACCTTGTAACTTTATTCTTTTTCTATATACTTTCTTTCTAAAGTTAGGTTGCTGTCTTTATGTCTTTTTTCAGATATATATTTACAGCCATAACCCTATAACCCTCTCTTAGCACTATTTTTGCTACATCTCTTAAATTTAATATATTGTGTTTTCATTTTCATTTGTTTTGGATATTTTTTAATTTCCCTTGTGGTTTTTCTTTGACTCATTTGTTTTTTATATGTATATTATTCTGTTTAATTTCCAAATATTGTGAATCTACCTATGTATCTTTCTGCTGTTGATTTCTGGTTTTATTCCATTTTGAATGGAAAGGATATTTTTAAAAATGTCTACTTATTTATTTGTATTCACTTCTTAGCAGAGCAAGAAACATCTTTTTTTTTTTTTTTTTTTTTTTTTTTTTGACAGGCAGAGTGGATAGTGAGAGAGAGAGACAGAAAGGTCTTCCTTTTTGCCGTTGGTTCACCCTCCAATGGCCGCTGCGGCCGGCTCATCGTGCTGATCCGAAGCCAGGAGCCAGGTACTTCTCCTGGTCTCCCATGCGGGTGCAGGGCCCAAGGACTTGGGCCATCCTCCACTGCCTTCCCGGGCCATAGCAGAGAGCTGGCCTGGGAGAGGGGCAACCGGGATAGAATCCAGCGCCCCAACCAGGACTAGAACCCGGTGTGCCAGCGCCGCAAGGTGGAGGATTAGCCTGTTAAGCCACGGCGCCGGCCGAGAAAGGTCCTCCTTTGTCGTTGGTTCAGCCTCCAGTGGCCGCCGCGGCCGCAGCGCTGCAGCCCGCGCACCGTGCTGATCCGAAGCCAGGAGCCAAGTGCTTCTCCTGGTCTCCCATGCGGGTGCAGGGCCCAAGGACTTGGGCCATCCTCCACTGTACTCCTGGGCCACAGCAGAGAGCTGGCCTAGAAGAGGGGCAACTGGGACAGAATCTGGCACCCCGACCAAGACTAGAAGCCGGTGTGCCAGCATCGCAGGTGGAGCAAGAAACATATCATTTCAGTGGTTCACTATCCAATGCCCACAACTGTCAGGGCTGGGCTAGACTGAAACAAAGAATCCCAAAATTCCATCAGTATCTCCCACATGGCTGGCAGAGCCACCAAAACTTGAGCAGAATGAATTAGCAGGAAGCTGAATCAGAAGTAGAATAGAAGGGATTCAAACCAGCACTCCAATTTTGGATGCGGTTTAAGCTGCTGCTTCACAACATCCACCCCAAAATCATATTTTTCATGACTTCAATGTTCTTTAGTTTAAGATATATTTGAGGGTTTAATGTGGTCTTTCCCAGAAGATGTTTATGTACACTGAAGAATGCACATTTCACTTTTGAGTGCAGTGTTCTTTTTTTCTGTTAGGTCTAACTGCTCTGTAGGGTTGCTCATACTCCTCTATGTCCCTACTGATCTTATGTAGGATTGGTACGTTGATTTGGAGTGAGATATTGAAGAAATCTCCTAGATCAGGAGCAGAGCACCGCGACTTGAATTTACTCTCCAATGTCAGATGAAAGTATTGCAAGCAGTGGCTTAACATACTGTACCACTATACCAGCCCCTTCATTGAGTATTTTTAGTGAAATGATTTGATTGTCTTTTTATTTCATTCAGTGTCAATCCTGTAGGTATTTTCTTGTGGTTGCCTTTGTAATTACATAATACATCTTGAATTTATAACATTCTATTTTAACATCAATTACATAAATAAACTGAACTCCTTTATAGCTCCATCCTACTTTATCATACTGAAGCTATAAATTACATCTGTTTATATTGCCTAGCCATTTGCACAGATTTTTACTTTCATTTCAATGCAATGCACCCGTTACAAAACTACAGGTTACTATATTTGTCCATGTAATTACCTTTAATGAAAAAGCTAACATAGGCCTATGAATTATAACTGCTGTCTATTATCATTTTGCTTCAACTTGGAAGACTCACTTTCTGTTTATTTTATATTAGACTTGGTGGCAATTAACTTGTTCAGCTCATGTGTATTTGGAATAATTGTAGTTTCTACATCATTTTTGAAGGACAGTTTTGCAGATTCAGTATACTTCATTAATAACACTTTTAGCACAAATCCACTACTACTTACTCTGCATTTTCTGCTGAGAAATAAGCTAGTAATCTTAGAAAGCTCCTTGAATGGACAAGTCACTTTTCGCTTGCTACATTCACTGTAATCTTGTTGACTTCAACTTTACATAGCTTGGTTATAATGTATGTCACTTTAGTTCTCTTTGTATTTATCCTAGCTGAAGTTCTTTCAGATTTGTGGAATTTTTATTTCCATATCTTTCTTCAGATTTGGAAAAATTTCAGCTCATATTTCTTTTTTTTTTTGTTGGTTTTTTTTTTAAATTTATTTATTTATTTATTTATTTATTTATTTTTTTGACAGCAGAGTTAGACAGTGAGAGAGAGAGACAGAGAGACAGATCTTCCTTCCATTGGATCACTCCCCTAATGGCCCCCACGGCCAGCACTGCGCCGATTCGAAGCCAGGAGCCGGGTGCTTCCTCCCGGTCTCCCATGCGGGTGCAGGGCCCAAGGACTTGGGCCATCTACCACTGCCTTCCCGGGCCACAGCAGAGAGCTGGACTGGAAGAGGAGAAACTGGGAAAGAACTGACGCCCCAACTGGGACTAGAACTCGGGGCGCTGGTCCAGCTCATGTTTCTTTACAAAAGCATTTTGAACTCTTTCCTCTTTTCTCCTTCACAAAAAATGTGTATATTTCTTGGCTTGAAGTCTTCTGTAAGTGTCCTATATTCTGCTTGTTTCTTTGTATTCATCTGATTTTATTACAAATGTCCTTTGCTTAAGTTCATTGATTATTTTGCCTGATCAAATTGTTGTAGAACTCTTGAAATGTATTTTTAGCTCTATTATTTATTTCTTTACAGTTTCTGTCTCTGTGATATTACCATCTTATTTAAGTGCCATCTTCAGGGTTGGTACCATGGCTCACTTGGTTAATCCTCCACCTGCGGCTCCGGCATCCCATATGCTTGGGACCAAGTGCTTGGGACCCTGCACCTGCATGGGAGACCAGGAGGAAGCACCTGGCTCCTGGCTTCAGATTGGCGTAGCTCTGGCCATAGCGGCCATTTGGGGGGTGAAACAACAGAAGGAAGACCTTTCTCTCTGTCTCTCTCTCTCTCACTAACTCTATCTGTCAAATAAAAAAAGATAAAAAAAATTAAGTACCATCTTCCCACTTTTATGTTGATGTCTATCAATTTTCTCTTTTAGTTCATGAGCATTCTTATGCAGCTATTTCAAATTCTTTGTCAAGTAGCTTACATATCTTAACTTCCTTAAGGTCAGCTTTTTGAATTTTATGTTGTCTCTTTGATTGGGTCATGTTTCCTTGTTTCTTTGTATGTATTGTAATCTTTTACTATAATGTTTGCATTTAAGAAACAGCTACTTCTCTCATTCTTTGCGTGCTGGCTTTGTGCATGAAATACTTTTACCAATCAGCCCAGATGGTGAATCTAGTATCTCTCAAATATTTTCTGATGTCTTGCTCTCCTGACGTATCCCCATGAAACTTCAGTGATAATCTGATTCTTCCCGGTATTTTCAGGTTTCCAGAGTCTGTCCTGTCAATGCCTCCAGTCAGGTAAAACAGCATTCACTCCCTTTGAAAACTACAAGAAAAACAATATTGAATTGATCCAGCCCTTTGCTTCTATCTCATGGTAATATTCCTAGCATGGAAAGTTTTTTGCTAACTCTTCTGCTCTTTTCATGCAGGAGGAGAAGCACAAACATATATTGCAAATATAATTAATTTTCTTTCCTCTTGTATTCAACTCTTTTTTTTCATTTTACATTGGCCAACGTTCTATAACTTCTCAATTGGTTTGTAGAGGTCTCATGGTGGATATTCTGGTCCATATGTTATTGTCAGTCTGATTTTTTTGCTTAGGAAGAAACATCTGTAACTTCCTAATCTGTCATTATCTAGTGATCTAGCTTAAATATTTTTGTTTCTTTTCTGTTACAGAAACTCAGAAGAGTAATCCAAATTACGCAGTACCTTTGCAAGATTTTGGACAAATTAATCCTGGTACTAGCTGTTGGCCAATATAGCTTTCATTCCAATCTGACAAGTATCTGATGTTCATTAGACAGGAACATGAGGAGAGGCATAAAATTCTAGAATAATAGTGTAATTATTTTTATAATTGGCCTGCTTGTTGATAAATATTTTTTATTAAACTTTTATTTAATGAATATAAATTTCCAAAGTATAGCTTATGGGTTACAATGGCTTCCCCCCTCCCATAACTTCCCTCCCGCCCGCAACCCTCCCCTTTCCCGCTCCCTTTCCCCTTCCATTCATGTAAAGATTCATTTTCAATTCTCTTTGTATACAGAAGATCAGTTTAGTATACATTAGGTAAAGATTTCAACATTTTGCCCATATAGCAACATAAAGTGAAAAAACTACATTGGATTACTAATTATAGCATTAAATAGCAATGTACAGCACATTAAAGACAGAGATCCTACATAATTTTTTTTCAAATTAATTAATTTTCTATGCCATTTCCATTTTAACACCAGGTTGTTTTTTTTTTTCATTTCCAATTCTCTTTATATACAGAAGATCACTTCAGTATGTAATTAGTAAAGACCTCATCAGTTTGTGCCCACACAGAAACGCAAAGTATAAAAATACTGTTTCAGTACTAGTTATAGCATCACTTGGCTTTAGACGACACATTAGGGACAGATCCCACATGGGGTGTAAGTACACAGTGACTCCTGTTGCTGATTTAACAATTTGACACTCCTGTTCATGGCGTCAGTAATCTCCCTAGGCTCTAGTCATGAGTTGCCAGGGCTATGGAAGCCTTTAGAGTTCGCTGACTTTGATCTTATTCCGATAGGGTTATAGTCAAAGTGGAAGTTCTCTCCTCCCTTCGGAGAAGGGTACCTCCTTCTTTGATGGCCCCATTCTTTCCACTGGGATCTCACTCACAGAGATCATTCATTTAGGTCTTTTTTTTTTTTCCCATGATATCTTGGCTTTCCATGCCTGCTATACTCTCATGGGCTCTTCCGCCAGATCCGAATGTCTTGAGGGCTGATTCTGAGGCCAGAGTTGATAAATATTAACCTTCCAGTAGATGACGTATACAACCTAGACCAAGGATGTGCACATTTTTTTTTTCTATCATAGCATTGTGATTAAATTCAAGGGCATAATGTTTCTAACGTGTCACAATATAATTTCTTTTGATCTAGAAATTTATGATGTAGAAAATTAGTTATTTTCCTGCTTCTACCACCCTCTTTCACATCCAACACACATTGGTGAAAAAGCAACAGGATAACTAAAAATTTCAAAACCTCCTGTTTGCAGAGAGAAGAAATGATGAGCACATATGTCTTTGTAGTAGTTTTGAAATAATACTAGGTCAATGTTATTGTCAAGTAATGTACTCATGCATCCTGTGGCTAGAGAATATTTCATCATTAGGATCTGATTCTGCTGGTTGGGATTGACTCTCCCATCCTTTAGTCTGCAGTCCTTCCCCCACCTGCTTAGTTCTTGGGTTTACACAATGAATCCATCCTTTTGTATCATGTTCCTTGGAAACTTCTGGGGAGCATTAGGAAATATATATTTTTAAAACCACTAGATAGCATTCTCCATTTTTTTTCTATCCATAGACTGTATAATGAAGAATAAAGTTTACATTTGGGATAAACTGGGTCTCTTTGAATTAAAAAATTAGTTAGTTAAAATATATTAGTTAATTAAAAATGTTAGTGCTTAGGACAATAAAATTGTTTTTATAGATGTGATTCCAGTCCATATTCTGAAATAAAAGTAATACTTGCAATGGTCTTTGTGAGATGCCTCTATGTATGTATCTTGTAGTTACTATTTTGGGTATATTATGTTGCTTTGTAACATGCTTTTAAGATTCTTAAAAACATTTACTCTGACATAACCTTTTTTTTAAATTCCTTTCATAATAAGTGGTAGGCAAACTCCTAATTTAGTATTCTTTTGAGACCATGCTTTCCTGGGAATAGATTGAATTTTGTCCATACTCTCAGATCGAATCTTAGTTTGATAGTTTGTTAGTAATCAAAGAATTTAAAAAGAAACAATTTCATTTTAATTATCTCTAAATTCTGATTGTCAGCTATGCTGTTCTTTTATTGTAGCCACCTGTTTTACTGCCTTTTCCTGTTTCCTACTTCCAATGCCACTATCACATATTTGAACACTTTATTATGGGAACATTTCATTTCCATTTGCCAATTTTAGTAATATTTGATTATTGATGCATAGCAGAAGACTCCCAAGTAAACTCTGAAGTTGTTTGATTTAGGATAAAATCAGCTGAAATGTGCATGCCTCATATTTTACTCATTTTCTCATACCAGCAGGCTAGGCTATGCATGTTTTTCTTAGTGTGGTCGCAGAGTTTCAAGGAAGTAAGATTCATAGTGCAAGGATGTTTAAGCCTTTTGTCATTGCATATCTTCTCCATTTCATTGATGAAAGCAACCAACACAAACAACTCAAATATCAAATATTGGGAACTACGCTTTTTCCACAGAGGTGGTGCATGGTTTAAATAAAGATTTCTAGAGTTATCTAATCTAAAACAATTTAGCTCTATTTAAGTAATAGATTTTTAACAATAATTACATTTATTTCTCTTATTTCTGTAAAGAGTAAACACACACAGAGAGAATTACAACTAGCACAAGTGAAAATGAAAAAAAGTAGGTCTAATGAGTGAACACAAAAGGCTTGAGGAGTTAAATTAATGCTAAATTTTAGGTCCCTCCTACCATCTTACTTGTACATCATCTCAGAATAAGTAAGTTACACCACTATATAATTTTTCACTTCAAATTTATTATTTAAAATAGTGTGTATATTTGAGAATTAGAACATAATGTTTCGGGCCGGCGCCGCGGCTCAATAGGCTAATCCTCCGCCTAGCGGCGCCGGCACACTGGGTTCTAGTCCCGGTCGGGGCACCGATCCTGTCCCGGTTGCCCCTCTTCCAAGCCAGCTCTCTGCTGTGGCCAGGGAGTGCAGTGGAGGATGGCCCAAGTACTTGGGCCCTGCACCCCATGGGAGACCAGGAGAAGCACCTGGCTCCTGGCTTCGGATCAGCGCGGTGCGCCGGCCGCAGCGCGCTACCGCGGCGGCCATTGGCGGGTGAACCAATGGCAAAAGGAAGACCTTTCTCTCTGTCTCTGTCTCTCACTGTCCACTCTGCCTGTCAAAAAAAAAAAGAACATAATGTTTCGATATTTGAGATATATGTATATATAGTTACTATGGTGAAGCAAATGAATATATTCATCAACACAAGCACTGAAGGCAATAAAATAAAATAAAAAAAAAACTTATAAGCATACTACCTAACAACAGACATTATAGGCATATTTTTAACAACTCATGTCCCTGAAGTTAAGAATTGCAGAATGCAAATTCTTGTATCATCTCCTTTATAGTATATGTTTCTGTGTCTGAATCACTAACAACACATTCAAAATAGGATCCTTTACAATGAAATAACATTATGCTTTGTTACTATGGAAACTATCTGCTCTTCCTGAAAAGATTTCATACTCTTCTTTTCATTCTCTTTTTCTCTCTGCATGTTTACCCCTCAATTTTCTTAACTGCCACTTTGTGTCTGCTTTTGCTAGACTTTGATTGAGGAGAGTTTTGTGACCTTCAGACTCTTAGTATAATCATTTCTTTAATCTGAAATTTTGCTTTCTTATTAAAAAAGGGAGGGGTTAAATCGTGTCATTTCATTTGTATTACCTCAATAATTTTAAATAGCATGTTGTCATAACCTAAGTAAATTTTGTTGATAGTTAAATATTAAAGTAAAATAATTGCTAGTGATTGGGAACAGATCATCTGATCATTTTCCCTCTTTATTTGCAGCTATGATGAAGCATTGATCAGAGGATTAAACTCAGTCAACAAGTTACCTAAGGCTTTTGTGGATGATATAAGTTCTGCCATACATTGTGCCAGCGAACTGCTTAAAGGATTCAATACACTCTACATATTAAGACTTAAGAATGCTTCAGTAGTGTTTTGTCTATAAAAATGCAACTGATTCAGGAATAAGGTGAGAGCAGTGTGCCCATCAGGATTTTGTTTTTGTTCATGAGTTTCCTACCCTCCTATCATAAAACGGTTTATTAGTGAATATTTTGAAATATGAGCTCATACTCTAAATTCCAATTCATTTTCAGTTACAAAATAATGGTACAGCAATATCAGCAAATGAAGAGGAAGAAGAAAGAGAACACTAATAATACATATGTAAATAGAGTTGGATATGCTTTTTAATTATTCATTAAAATGTTTCATTTTTCTGGTTTGGTCACATTATTCTGAACACAACAGAATGACTATTAGTATTGTGATGATTAGTTGTGTGTGCCAACATAAACTGTGGTACCTAGTTATTTGATCAAATACTTGTGTAAATTTTTCCATGAAGATACTTTGTAGATGTTAGTAAAAATTTTTTTTAAAGTTTATTCACTTATTTGAGAAGCAGAGTTACAGACTGAGAGGGAGACACAGAGAGAGGTCTTCCATCACTGGTTTACTCCCCCAGTGTCCAAAATGGCTGGAGCTGGGCCAATCCAAAGCCAGGAGCCAGGAGCTTCTTTCAGCTCTCCAACTTAGGTGCAGGCAGGCACTCAAGCACTTGGGCCATCTTCCATTGCTTTCTCAAGCCATTAGCAGAGAGCTGGATCAGAAGAGGAACAACCCGGACACGAACTGGCACCCAGGGCAGAGGCTAAACCTACTACAAAATTAAAATTTAAAATAACTGGAATTAAATAAGAAAGATTATACTATATAATATACATCAATCTCCTCCAATCCACTTGAAGGCCTTGTGAGCAAAAACTGAGGTTTATAGGGCACAGAATTCTGTATCAAGACTAACACAAAAATCCTGCCTGAGTGTCTAGATTCAAAGTTTGCCAAACAGTATCTGGACTAACAGCTGCATCTATTATTTTGAAATTACTAGAATTGGATCTGAAAATAAGAGCAGATAAAACTTTATTAGCAAATACACAAAAAATGTACTTACTAAAAATAGGTACACAATTCTAAGGTGTGGTATAATGGCTTATATGGCTTATATAAAGACTACAGCTATAAATATTCATTTCTCCACTACTATCTATACGAATGACCCATTTCTACACTCAAGATGAAGAGGTAATAGTAATTTCATTGGATCCTATGTAAATGAATCTCATAAGTATTGTAACAGCACATAATAGAAATGACTTTCTCACCTGGTGAATGACTTTCTAAAAAGACAGTGCTGGCACAAAATTTAATTATTGCAGACTTGTGACTTTGTTCCTCTCTGCTATTTAGTATGTCTATTTTTTCCTTGACAATAGGAAAGTGTTTGCAAGGTAGTAATTGAGAAAAAAAAATATGGATACCTGATATAAAGAAGTGAGAAATGGAGTACATCTTATTACATTGCACATGTGTTATTCTCCTTTTCTCCTTTGAAATGCTAGAGGTCATTTCTAAGTCAACAGATGACCAAGAGATTTTATGTACTTATTATAGGATATTTTGAGACAGTATATGAATGGATGAGTTTTCTGTCAACATGATACTTCCCTATACAGTATTTCAGATCTCAACTATTTGTTAAAAAATTAACAGGTCTGTGTAAATGATATGACACCAAATCATCATCTCCAAAATTTGAAGTATAAAGCAAATTACTGTGGAAAATCCCGTTACAAAATATGTCTAAAAATACAAAGTTCTTTCATGCTGAAGAAAGCATATTTCTCATAAAACATACTTCATGATCTTTAAATATGGATAATTTGTAGTCTTTAAAAGGCTTTTAAAAAAGAGAGAACTTCCTTTGTTGCTAGCATCTAAGGAATAAAGAATAATAGGTTGCATTATTTTAACCAATTATGGCATCTTTTACCTGATGACATATTTCTACCTGGTGCTATGTGACACACATAATCTCACTGTAAAAGTAAGATGTTTTCTTGGCCCATTAACTTTATGTTTCCAATGAAATCTAAACAGACATGATGGAGGAAGTTTGAAGATCCATCTCATGGATTGTCTAAAGGCCTTTTTCTTTGCTAGGAGGCTGTGAGAGCGGTCATTCTTTTGGCTATATCATAGGATGAATACTAATTAAGACAACATGGAACAGAGCTGAAGGAAATCCTCAAAGGACATGTATTACAACAGGAAATAAATGTCTTTTGTTGTAGGTTGCTAAGATTATTGGAGTTATTTCTTACCAAAATATAACTTAGCAAAATGTGTTGGCTGCATAAACTTTGGGAAAAATTCATATTACAAGAATGTGCATGCACT
The DNA here is from genome assembly GCF_033115175.1 of Lepus europaeus. Lineage (NCBI taxonomy): Eukaryota > Metazoa > Chordata > Mammalia > Lagomorpha > Leporidae > Lepus > Lepus europaeus. Next base: position 46,694,441 of record NC_084837.1, on the reverse strand, counting down.
AGGAACATAAATTTACCAATGTACTAGAAACATGATTTACAAGTTTAAAGTGCAGAATCTCTATTACTATAGCTTCAAAACATATGTCGATATTAAGAGTTTATCTTAGTTTATTAGGCTATAGTTAACATATATTGTTGGAAAGAAACATTCTAATGTGAAATAAATTTAAAAACATAATAAAAAATGCTAAGTTTTGAACAGTGGGTAAATATATAAATATAGATTTTTGTGAACAATGTTCTTCATATGTTAAATATGAAGGAACTTCAAAAAGCTCATAGAAAACTGAAATTAAAACATTTATTTGATGCAAAATTTTTTAAAACAGTAAATACTTTTTCACAATATGCATTTTCCATGCTCTTTTGGGAGACCCTTAATATGTAAAATGACATACATTCATAAGAAATTCTTGAATCAGTAGTGGAGATAGCATTGTTAAACAATATTACACAGCAGTAAATTTCAAGACAAATAAGTGCTCTAAATAGTAAAATTAATATACCTATCAAAAATACAAGTACATATAACCTCAGTTAAAAATATGTTTAAAAAGATAGTTGGTTTGATATAACTCTATTCCCAACCACATATGACTATCATTAGCTGTTTCTCATTATCTAAAGGATAAATTTTAAAGTTCTTGGAAAAGACACTTCAGACAATAGTCATGAACTATTTATCTAAATCTATTGGAAATTCTTTTTCTCTTGAATTACTATTGATGACTCACATTTCTAGCCCTACAATAGTTTTTCCAGTCAATTTAGGGAATTCTGATGAAAGGCACAACACTCTTTTCAATATTAATTTTCACGCTTTCCCATTCTCATGCTGTGCCCTGCTCTTCTTTTCAGGATGTTGACTTTCCATTTCTCCTCGTCTTCTATGTATGTTTATTTATTCCATTTATTCTCTATGCATAGACATCTGTATTACTTTCTTAAAGAAAATTTACTTGTTTCCACCAGCTGAAAGCAATAACAATATATTAAAGAGCTACTAATTTCTCCCATACATTATAATATTATGCAGTTACCATTCATTCTGTTACTTTGGAATTTCCTTTAGGGTGGTATTTACTTTTTATATTAAGCTCAAATTTTGGGTTGTTTTTTAGGTCTAGTCTATGTTTTGCAAACTCCAAATTAGAATTCCATAATATGTGTAGTGTTCACTTAATGTATATTGAATGAATGAATGAATGAATGAATAAATGAGTTAGAAGCAGGCGTAGAATTTGCATAGAATATTAATTATTTCTTTTCTCATATTGCAATGCTTAGATTCGTCTAATCTTTCATTTACAGTTTTAGTGTGTACCTAAAACATCTCATACTGATTCTGAAATTTTATAGGTTAAAACATCAATTTAATGAGTATTATGTTCTAAGATATTTATACAAGGATTAGATATTAATAGACCCTTTCTAATCTCACTAGATATTTACATATGCTTCACTGAAAATGCTAGATTTGAGAAGCTACTTTCTACATCATAAAACCTAATCATCAGCTGAGAATAGGAACACATTTTCCAGAGTTTTATTTTATTCCTCTGAAATTGATACAAGGGAAATTATGTCAAACATTTTTCTCATCACAATAAATAAATGACTTACAGGGAGCAAGGGACTCAAAGGCACAGAACCTCATTGGCCCTATGATTATTTCCATTAGATAGCTTTCATATTTGAGTTTACAGTGAGCTCCAGCTTTGTGTTGTCATGAAGTAAGTGGTATCTCTAGCATATCTATGTAGTAAATGGAGAATGCAGAGTTACACTATTCCAGCTGTGGTCTGTATTAATCTCAGAAATGATTATATTACTTAACTTATTTTCCTTTGTGTTCACCCTTCAGTGTTTTTTTTTTTTTTTTAAGATTTACTTATTTATTTGAAAGGCAGAGTTACAAAGAGGCAGAAGCAAAGGGTGAGGGAGAGAGAGAAAGAGTGAGAGAGAGAGGGAAAGAGAGAGAGAGAGAGGGAAAGAGAAAGAGAGAGAGAAAGTCTTCCATCCACTGGTTCACTCCCCAAATGGCAGCAATGGCCAGAGCTGGGCCAATCCAAAGCCAAGAGCCAAGAGCTTCTTCTGGGTCTCCCACATGGGTGCAGGGGCCCAGGACTTGGGTCAAGTTCCACTGCTTTCCCAGCCCATAGCAGAGAGCTGGATTGGAAGTGGAGCAGCTGTGACTCAAATCAGCACCCATATTGGATGCCAACACAGCAAGCAGCAATTTTACCCACTATGCCACAGTGCTGGCTCCTCACCCTTGAGGTTTTAACACAATATTTTATTTGTCTTGCTTAAAGAGATCCATATTTCTTTTTCTTTATTTCCAACTACCCAGCAGCCTGGAAGCCCCTGAGGGAACTTGAATTCATGGTACTTGACATTCATGACTTCTGCACAATGAACACCTAATTTATGCTGAATAAATTAAAAGACAAACAGAAAATTATAAACATTTTCATAAAGCAAAGTTCCTAGTTTTGAAGGGAAAATAAACATATCTTTTAAAGACCTTAAGAATTTAATGGTAGGAAACATGATAGAGCAGAATGAAGACATGCTAATCCGAGAGAACAGTTTAAGAGAAAGGGAGGTTTAAAACTGTAAAGGCAAATTTCAAACATCTCACAACTTTGCCTTTGGCTAAACCTGAGGCTGAGACTGTTAGGCTTAGCAGAAAAAGGCAGTAAGTATTGAGATTTAGAATGCAAATTACTAGAAATTCAGGTTGTTGTAGATTATTGTGGTTTTTTTTTTTTCTGTATATAAAATATCTGCCATATGAGCTACCTGCCAAGTTCTTACAGGGAAACACAAGTCTTCATTTTCTAATATGACGTTTTCAGACTGTGTTGCAGACATGAAAGGTAGTAGGTTATGCTTTCCAACAATATATTCATAGAAGGTAACTTCAAATCTTGCAAGTAAGAATTTTTTAGGCAAAAATACGATTAAACTAGATCCAGCCTAAAGCAAAGCTACATTTGTGGTTTATTAATATTTTTGTTTAGTTCAATCTCTTCAGAAGAATTATCTTGGAAGAACAGTTTGCATTATCTTGGTGAAATTTCACCTGAATGCAAAAAATAACAATCTATACATATATTTCACTTTGCTAAGTTTGAAAGAGCTGAAAACATATAAAGAGTCCTAAATCTAAGTGTTTCTTTGGGCTTGAGGAATATTAGGGTGTTCAAGATTAATAAATATTGAATACAATGAAATATGAGGTTCCACTATTAATTAAGGATCTGGCATAATTTAAAATGTTTTATATCAAAGAATAACTGTATGTAGTGAGATTAATGATCAATTATCATTTAAATGTCTCTAGAAGAGTTAAAACAATAATCAAGGCAATTTCATTCTGCACTGTTCTTCTTCGCATTTAATAAATGAATGAACCATTATCTGTAAATTATAAAGTATGCATAGGCTTTTTCTGCAATTAGCAAAAATAAAAACCTCCAAGGTTAAATTAATCAGTATATTTGTGTTTTAGGTCTGAAATATCTTAATGTACACATATGTAAGCTTAAAAGGAAGTAAATGGATTATATGTATAAATTTGAAGAAAATGTACAAACATTTAAAAACATGAACACTAAGTAGGAGAAGAATATAGGATAAGGGAAAAGACAGATTGATGTTTACCTTGAGTATCACAAATATTTCATTTGAGTTTCAATTTCCTCCATTTTACTAAAAGGAAAAATTATACATGTCCTGAGTAAAGTAAATTTGTAAAGATTACAAAAAATTAATTAAGAAACTAAATGTCAAAGTGCTTCCTATGAAGCATCAGGCTTTAACAGGTGTTATGCAAAATGTTGGAAATCCTTGCTTTGGAAATCACATATTTTTTGAAGTAAAGTATGGAAATCAAATTATGGCCTATATCAGTTCACAAACTCTTTTTGTTTGATCTGGAATTAATAAGGGGAGAGCTGGCGTTGTGGCACAGTGGGTAAAGTTGCCACAGGCAGTCCCGGCATCCCATATGGATACTGATTCAAGTCTAGGCTGCTCCACTTCCAATCCAACTCTGCTATGGCCTGAGACAGCAGTAGAAGATGGTCCAAGTGCTTCGGCCCCTGCACTCATGGGGGAGACTGGGAAGAACCACCTGACTCCTGGCTCCTGGCAAAGCTCTGGCCGTTGCAGCCATCTGGGGAGTGAACCAGAGGATGGAAGACCTCTCTCTGTCTCTGACTCTGTCTCTGCCTTTCTGTAACTCTGCCTTTCAAAAAAAATTAATAAAATAAATCTTTTTTTTTAAAAAAAAGGGGAATACACTATATTTTTAAAGAAAAAATTTAAATCCAAATAATTTTTTAAAGAATCTATTACCCAATTACTAATGAACTCTATGCTGGGGCATAGTTTAGACTAACACTGCAAATAATGTTTGTAGGTAGCATGCAGAATGAGTTACATTTGAATTTCAGATACATATAGAATATATTTCAGTTACTATGTCCCAAAAGTAGCTTGGACACAAGAATATTATTTTTTGTGTTTCTGAAATTCAAATTTTACTGGGATATTTCTGTGTGTGTGTATGTGTGTGTATAGTCTATCTTACTCATAGAGAGTATGTTCCAAGATCTCCAGGAGCTGTCTAAAACAGTGGATAGTACCAAGCTCTATATGTATTATATTTTTTCACACACATCTAAAACAGTCTAATTTACTGAATATGCACAATAAGAGATGAACTACCAGTTACTGTAGATCTTAGCAACCTTAACACAGGATTTCTCTTCTTTCTCATTAAGTTGAGCACTTTCAATTTTTACAGAAAGGAAGCATTGCATAGTTTGTATTTGCCATATATGAAATGTCAGTATCACTATCTCTGGATGTCAGGGCCATTATTAAGTAATGTAAGGGTAACTTAGAGATTTTGGTGGAGAAAAGAATCTGCAGTCCCAGACAGAGCCTGGCCAGAAGGATTGACCGTTGGCAGGACACCCAAGTATGGCTGTGAGTTGCCTCCAGCCTCTCAATATACCACAGGCTCTGATGATCAAGGTGCCTATGCAGAGCTGGCTTGGGGAACATCTGCCTCTCTGTTACCTGGAGAGATTAGCAGGGCAGAGTGGAGCCTCTGCACCCAGTGACCGTGGGAGCCTTATGTGTTGAGAACATGGAGACTCAGTGCCTACAAGAGAGGGTACAGGATATAGCTGGGTCTCTGTGCAATCACTGGGTGTAGATCCACACATCTGGGGCTACTTGGTTGCCTGGGGTAGGTTATTGCAGTGAGATCTGTGCTCAGAGTGAGGACTGTACAGATCATTTGTGCAGTACAAATAGAGACATAGATAAATGTTGAAACCACTGGGGTTAACACCCAGGTATCACTCAGCTTATAGGAGAGGAAGTAGGAGAGTGTTCATACCAACAGAGGTGAGCATTCCCCCATTTCTGTTTAAAAGAGATCTACCACACCCAACCTGGGTGTTACCCTGGATACTCACCCCACCCTGGAGCACTAACCAGAGCTCCTTGCTCACACTGCACATGCATCTTGGTATTCAAAGTGCAGATTTTCTACTAATCCACATAGACATACTTCAAAGATAAAATATGTCAGAGGGAAAAACCATCAAGTAACTCCACAAATGCCTAAGAATAAATGCAGACATTCATGTAACAAGAACAAGGAAGACACCATGAGGCATCCCCCCAACAAAGAAACACAACAGTGTTTCAATATTAAAAAGCAAGGATGAAGTGATTGATGAAAATCAAGAAATGAAATTCAAAAGATTAATCATAGGATTACTCAAAAGTAATTAAAAGCAAAACTATGAACTAAAGAAAACCATATGTGTCATGAATGAAAATTTTTCTCATGGAATTGAGATTTTAAAGAGAAATAAGAGTGAAATATTAGAAATGAAAAATTCAGGCCGGCACTGTGGCTCAATACGCTAATCCTCTGCCTGCAGTGCCGGCACCCTGGGTTCTAGTCCTGGTTGGGGCGCCGGATTCTATCCCGGTTGCTCCTCTTCTGGTCCAGCTCTCTGCTGTGGCCTGGGAGGGCAGTGGAGGATGGGCCAGAACTTGGGTTCTACACCTGCATGGGAGACCAGGAGGAAGCACCTGGCTCCTGGCTTCAGATTGGCGAGGTGTGCCGGCCACAGGGCGCCAGCCGTAGCGGCCATTTGGGGGGTGAACGAATGGAAGGAAGACCTTTCTCTCTCTCTCTTACTGTCTAACTCTGCCTGTCAAAAAAAAAAAAAAAAAAAAGAAAGAAAGAAAGAAAGAAAAAAATTCAATAGATCAAACAAATATGGTAGACAGCTTTAATAGCAGACTTCTGAGAGAGAAGACACATTTATGGAAATCTTTCAGTCAGATATCTTTCAGAAGGTAACTGAAAGAGAGTGTTAGAGATTTATGAGATACTATCAAATGACCCAACATATGTTTCTTAGGAGTTCTTGAAGGTTTGGAAAGATAGAATGGACCAGAAAGCCTATTTGGTGAAATAATTACAGAAAACTTTCCCAATTTGGAGAAAAAAAAGTGATGTCCAAGTACAGGAGACACATAGAACAGGAACATATGACTATAATAAATGCATGTGACCCAATAACAGGGCATCTGGCTTTTTAAAAAAATTTTACTAGATCTAAAGGGAAACATAAACTCCAATGCAGTAGTAACAGGTGACTTCAACACCCTACTTTCATCAAAGTACAGATCAACAAAACAGAAGATCAGAAAAGAAATAACAAAGCTAATCAACACTATAGACCAAATGGACCTAAATGGTATCTACAGAACTTATAACCCGATAGATACAGAATATACAGTCTTCTCATTAGCGGATGAAACTTTCTCTAGGATAGACCATATACTAGGCCACAAAGCAAGTCTCAGCAAATTAAAAAATAAATAAATAAAAATCATACCACACATCCTCTCTGACCACAATGGAATGAAGCTGGAAATCAACTCAAGAATCTCTAGATCATATACAAACACCAGAAGACTGGACAACTGTTCCTGAAGCAACAGTGGGTAATAGAAGAAATCTAAATATTACTGGAAATGATTTAAGACAATAACACTCCATATCAAAACTTATGTGATACAGCAAAAGAAGTGTTAAGAGGGAATTTTATATCCATTGGTGCATACAAGAAGAAATTGGAAAGGTGCCAAATAAATGAGCTATCAATGCATCTCAAGAACTCAGAAAAACAACACAAACCAAATCCAAAATTTGTAGGAATAAAGAAAAAATATTAGAGGAGAGGGGTTTTGATCAAGTTGGCAGAATAGAAAGGGAACTGTAACAAGCCAGTAGAAGTCAGGTACCATTTTGGACATTTGTAATAGTGCACCAGCTCATGTCCAGGTGCCCAGCAATCAGCCAAATGGGGACACCTCAGTCAGGATAGGAGGATAGAAAGTGGGCTGGGTGCTCCTGACTGTGGGAAGCTTGCGTACAGGAAATGTGAAAACACTGAGGCTGCATAGGAAGACTTAAGGTGTGGCTGGGACTTTGGTCAGTCACTGTGGGAGTCTCCACATGCTCAGGGTTCCCTAATTCCCTGGTGAGGGTTGCTGCTGCAGAATCTGAGCTTAAACTGAAGAATGTACAGAAGCAAAAAAAAAAAAAGATGCTATACCCATCTTCATATCAGATAAAATAGACTTTGACACAAAATCTGTTAAAAGATACAAAAAAAGGACATTATATAATGATTAAGGGATCAATTCAACAGGAAGATATAACTATTATAAATGTATATGCACCTAATTACAGGGCTCCTGACCATTTAAAAGAAATGTTAAGGGACCTAAAGGGAGACAAAGACTTAAATACAATAGTAATGGGAGACTTTAATGCCTTACTTTTAGCAATGGACAGATCAACCAGACAGAAAATTAGAGAGGAGACAACACAGTTAATAGACACTATAGACCAAATTGACCTAACAGAAATCTACAGATCTTACTATAGTACAGCTGCAGAATACACATTCTTTTCACCATTGCATGGAAGTTTCTCTAGGATTGACCACATGCTAGGCCACAAAGCAAGTCTCAGCAAATTAAAAAAAAAAATGAAATCATAACATGCATCTTCTCAGACCATGATGAAACGATTTGGGAATCAGCAACTCAGGAATCTGTAGAACATATGCAAAGACATGAAGACTGAACAACATGCTCCTGAATGAACAGTGGGTCATTGAAGAAATCAAAAGTAGCAGGATATAAAATCAATACACAAAAATCAATACCCTTTGTATACACAGACAATGCTATGGCCGAGAAAGAACTTCTAAGAATCCCATTCACAATAGCTACAAAAAAAATTAGAGGAGAAATAAACAAAATTGAAACCAAAAAGCAATACAAAAGATCAGTGAATTAAAGAGCTAGTACTTTTTGAAAAAAAAAAAATGATACACCATTAGCTTAACTATCAAAAAGAAAAAAAGCGGGAGAAGAACCAAATCAATAAAATCAGGGGTGAAAAGGGAAATGTAACAACAGATAATACAGAATTGAAAGAATCATCAGGAATTACTAAAAAGATCTATATGCCAAAAAAGTGGGACACCTAGAAGAAATGGATAGATTCCTGGAGCATACAATCTATCAAAATTGAGTCATGAAAACATAAACCAACCAATAACAAAGAGGGAAATTGAATCAGTAATAAATACCCTACCAAGAAAGAAAAGCCCAGGACCGGACAGCTTCACTGCTGAATTCTTTTTTAAAGACTTTATTTATTTATGTGAGAGGTAGAGTTACAGACAGTGAGAGGGAGAGACAGAGAGAAAGGTATTCCTTCCATTAGTTCACTCCCCAGATGGCTGCAACAGCCGGAGCTGCGCCAATCCAAAGCAGGAACCAGGTGCTTCTTCCCAGTCTCCCACATGGGTGCAGGGGCCCAAGCATTTGGGCCATCCTTCACTGCTTCCCCAGGCCATAGCAGAGAGCTGGATTTGAAGAGGAGCAGCCAGGACTCAAACAGCACCCACATGGGATGCTGGTGCCGCAAGCAGAGGATTAACCTTCTGCGCCATGGCACCAGCCCCCACTGCTGAATTATAACAAAGATTTAAAGAAGGATGAACTCCAATTCTTCTCAAATTATTCAAAACAACTGAAAGGGGCAGAATCCTCTCAAGCTCCTTCCATGAAGCCTACATTGCCTTACTTCCTAAACCAGAAAAGGATGCAATAGAGAAAAAGAAATGTAAACCAATATCTCTGATGGAAAATTGAGGCAAAATCCTCAACAAAATACTAGCCAGTTGAATCCTACAACACATCAGAAAGATCACTCACCTAGACCAAGTGGAATTTATCCCTGGTATACAGGGATGGTTCAACATTTGCAAATCAATCAATGTGATACATCACAATAACAAACTAAACAGCAAAAACCATATGTTTGTTTCAATAGAGGCAGGAAAATATTTGATAAAATACAACATCCTTTAATGATAAAAACCTTAAACAGATTGGGTCTAGAAGAAACATTCCTTAACACAATCAAGGCAAATTATGACAAACCCACAGCCAGCATCTTATTGAATGGGGAAAAGCTGGAAGCATTCCCCTTAAGATACAGAACCAGGCTTTAACACAAACCAGGAGGAAAAGAAAGCTTGGCATCAGAAGCAATGGGTGGCAGGCCTATTAATGGCTGATCTGTACAGTGATCTGCCCTCAAGGAGACCCAACAGGCCAGTCCACTGCAGTGGCTTTCAATGTGGTAAGCCTGGGCTTCAGCAGAAGTCAGCTTGTGAAGAGCCCTGGCAGCTCTGCCAAGAGTTGGATCACTGGAAATGGACCTGCCCTGGAGTCGAAGGATGCCCAGGTCAGAGCCACAGATCTTATTGGCTCTAAGCTGAAAAGCCCTTCACTCAGCCCAACTTCCAAAGTGACCACTGCAGCTGAGGGGATGGTCAAGTAGGGTCAGCAACATTGCAGGCAGAACTGTAAATTTCTTGTTAGAGATGCCACCTGCCTTTACCTGGCCAGCACTCCTCCCAGCCCAGCCAAGTAATGAAAGTCAACAGAGTGCCTTCCCCTAGGAGGTTCACACCTCCCTTAGGATATACCCCATGTGAAGAGATAGATAGGTCTGGGCCTCTGAATTTACAAGGCCTAAAGCCCACCAGATTATTATCAAGCCCCTTCTATCAGGTTCTATTTGCCTCTCAATCAGAAAACTTCATTGTAGCTTAGACAGCACCTTTCTTAGCTCCTCTAATAATGACTCTGTCCTTTGTTCTAGGCCCTGTCTAGTGCACTTGGGCCTCATTCCTTTGTAATCATAACCTCTACTCTACCACCAATGGCTCTACTCCCAACCTGTGTGTACTGATGGTCCTCTTCCCCACTTAATGCTGTATAATTGTTCAAACCTGGTAAATGCCACTCTTAGGATCATTAGCTACTATCCTCACTCTGTCTTTTATGACCTTGTCTAAATATGATCAGAGTCGGTGAACTTGGAAGGCTTCCATAGCCTTGGCAACTCATGACGACAGCCTAGGATGGTTACTGGCGCCATAAACTAGAGTGTCAATTTGTTGGGTCAACAACAGGAGCCACTGTGCACTTGCTCCTCATGTGGGATCTCTGTCCTTAATGTGCTGTACATTGTGATTTAATGCTATAACTAGTACTCAAACAGTATGTTTCACTTTGTGTTTCTATGTGGGTGCAAACTGTTGAAATCTTTATACTAAATTGATCTTCTGTATATAAAGAGAATTGAAAATGAATCTTGATGCAAATGGAAGGGGAGAGGGAGCGGGAGGGGGGAGGGTTGCGGGTGGGAGGGAAGTTATTGGGGGGGGGGGAAGCCATTGTAATCCATAAGCTGTACACTGGAAATTTATATTCATTAAATAAAAGTTAAAAAAAAAAAAAAAGAATAATAGGAAAAAAAAAAAAAAAAAGATACAGAACCAGGCCGGTGCCATGGCTTAACAGGCTAATCCTCCGCCTTGCGGCGCCGGTTCTAGTCCCAGTTGTGGCGCTGGATTCTATCCCAGTTGCCCCTCTTCCAGGCCAGCTCTCTGCCTTGGCCCGGGAAGGCAGTGGAGGATGGCCCAAGTGCTTGGGCCCTGAACCCGCAAGGGAGACCAGGAGAAGCACCTGGCTCCTGGCTTCGGATCTGCGAGATGCGCCGGCCGTGGCAGCCATTGGAGGGTGAACCAATGGCAAAGGAAGAACTTTCTCTCTGTCTCTCTCTCTCACTTCCACTCTGCCTGTCAAAAAAAAAAAAAAAAAAAAAAAAAAAAAAAAAAAAAAGAAAGAAATGGGCAAAATACTTGTACAGGCATTTTTCTAGAGAGGAAATTCAAATGGTCAACAGACACTTGATAAAATGCTCAGGATTACTAGCCAATAGGGAAATGCAATTCAATACCACAATGAGGTTTCATTCCAGTTAGAATGGCTCTCATACAGAAATCAACAAACAAATGCTTGCGAAAATGTGTGGGAAAAGGTACCCTCATCCACTGTAGTGGGAATGTAAACTGGTGCAGCCACTGTGGAAGACAATATTGAGATACCTCAGAAATCTGAATTTGGACCTACCATATGATCCAGATATCTCACTCCTGGGAATTTACCCAAATTGAAGGAAATCAGCACCTGAAATCTTTATCTGTCCCTCCATGTTCATTTCAGTACAATTCACAATAAGTAAGATATGGAATCAACATAGAGATTCATCAACTGCTGATTAGATAAAGAAATTATGGTAAAAATACACTATGGAGTACTACTAAGCTGTTAAAAATTAAATCCTGTCTATTGAAACAAAATGGATGCAACTGGAAATCAATATACTTAGTGAAATAAGCCAATCCCAAAAAGACTGATACCATGTGATTTCCCTGATCCAAGGTAACTAATAAAATATCTAAAATGTAGTGTATTGGAGTAAAATGAACATTTTAAGATTCAATGATTGTTTACAGCCCTGTCTTTTCTATTGATGAACAGTGTTTTTTTTTTTTTCATACTATTTGTTGACCTCTTATACATAGTGTAGGATTAACTTACGAACACTAATAAACTAAAAGTAGATATTCATAAAAATTAAAAGTGAGAATGGGAGAGGGAAGAAGAAGAAGGGTTGGGGCATGAGCAGGAGGAAGGGTTGGATAAAAAGCATCACTATATTCCTTAATCTGTAGATATGAAATACATGAAACTTGTATAACTTAAATATTTTTTTTAAAAAGTAACAAGGGTTACTTGAACATAAGTAATACAATACCAGGACAGCTTATAACAGAAAGGGCTACTAAGTACTGAACAGGACAATAGATTCATGATATAAGAGGATGATTCACATGCTTGGTTGCACAGAGCAGGACAGTACAAAAGTTCATCATGCTAATCAGAATGGCACACAATTTACAACATTAAAACTGTTATTTCTATAAGTTTCCATTTACTATTTGAACTGCAGTTGACAGTGGGTAAATCAAACTACAAAAACTGAAACCACAGATTAATTTTGATTACTGTATTTACTTAATTGGGCAACCCGATTCATAAATCATTCATATTTTAGAAAGAATAAATGAAATATACTGTTGAGGAAAGTTGTAATATTTCTGGCGTTGGTGTTTTGGTACAGTGGGTTAAGCCTCCTCTTGTGACATCAACATCCCATACTGTAGTGCTTTGTAGTGTTGGTAAGAGTTTTGGCCACTGTGCTTCCTATCTGGTTCCCTGATAATGTTCCATGGAAAGCAGCAGAAGATGGACCAAGTACTTGAGCCCCTGAAGGATCCTGGCTTCCACTTATCCAATCCCTGGTTGCAGAGGCTATTTTGGGGAGTGAACCAGCAGCAAAGAGCTCTCTCTCTTTCTCAATATCTCTCCCTTTTTCTGTCTCTCCATCTCTCTCATTCTATCTTTCAAACAAAAAAATAGTAAAAGTGATATTATTGTCTTTGTCTGAATGTTTGTATGTCCCCAGAATTCTTGTTAAATTCCTAACTCCCAAGGTCATGGTTTTAGGAAGAAGGTCCTTTAGGGAAATGATTGGGTTATCTGTGGGACTAGTGCCCTTATAGAACACACTCAAAGGGGTATATTGGCCCTGCCCAAAAGTGAGGACACAGTTTGAAACTTTATCTGTGAACAGAATAGTCTTCATTGACAGTAAATCTGCTGGTACCTTGATATTAGGCTTCCCAGCCTCCTGAATGATGAGAGATAAATTTATATTATGTATAAAATAACAAGTATTTTGTTGTAACAGCCCTAATGGATTAAGAAACTGATTTTCCTTGAGTAAACATAGATGAGTGTAAAATCACATAAGAATTTCAATGTCAATACTTCTATGTAATTCTAGTGCAACTGGAGGTTGAATCAAACTTAACTATGCTGAATACCCAGACACACAAAGAAACTCTTTCCACACAGTTTTCCCACTGTTGATGTGTTAGTTTTATTTTGTTTCTACTTTAACTACTGATCTCTCACATAAGTGTTCATACCCTAAAGTTGCAGAATATATTGCAAGATGGAAAGATAAGTCTACAAAACTTACATGTATTCAGTTAAAATTAAAATAAAAATTAAGCTTTAGTAATATTTAATATGAGAGGTGATACTTGACCTTTATCATGTATATGTCTATGAAGTCTTTAGGTATCCTGAGAGATAAGTTATATCTCTTCAAATATGAGAAGCTCATGGTAACACCCTCAGTTTTTATTTTATTTTCTAAAACATTGCATAAAAGCATCATGGATTATATTATCTAGTTTTTAGTCTAAATATTACAAAATAAAAAAGTACCATAAATATCTAACCCAACGCATGGATTAAAAAAATATTAAGAACACAAACAATATAGTGGGAGATGGTAAATAAGACACTGACATCTCAGAAAGAGTTTTTGGTCATCCTTGATTCTAATGTAAAAATGATGAAAATGCAGCTCAGCATTAAAATAATATAAAACTCACATTTGCTCTGCAGGATAAAGAAAGACTGGACATTGTTTTAAGAGAGACCGGACATTTATTTTCAAGGAATAACCATCATGTGATGGAGAGAATTTTTTGAAAATATCCCCATTATTTTATGATTATATGGTTCATGCAAAATTAGCTATGAAAACTAATGAAAAATATGAAAGCTATGAAAGTATTTCTAATCTTTTAAAATGTTTTACATAAGGATATTTTGTCATGTTTAATTTTAAAATATAAAGCTTCAACATTTTCTAATTATTTTTTAAAGATTTTTTTATTGATTTGTAAGTCAGAGTTACACAGAGAGAGAAGGAGAGGCATAGAGAGAGAGGTTTTTCATCTGCTGGTTCAATCTCCGGATGACCACAATGGCTGGGGCTGAGGCTATCTGAAGCCAGGAGCCAGGAGCTTCTTCCAGGTCTCCTACACGCATGCAGGGGCCCAAGGGGTTGGGCCATCTTCTACTGCTTTCCCAGGCCATAGCAGAGAGCTGGATCAGAAATGGAGCAGCTGGGACTTGAGGCAGCATCCATATGGGATACTGGCCCTGCTGGTGGTGGCTTTACCTGCTTTGCCACAACACCGGCCCCTCAATTGTTTTTTAATTACTGATTTACGTTGAGGAAATGGGCATTGACTCATCAATTTTCAAAAGTACCAACTAACAGTAATTATCATGATTAAAAATGAGCTCTACAAATCAAAATTTACTGTCATCAAAAATAATCATCAGTGTATATATATATATACATATACATGTATATATATCATGCATATTAAATATTTTTTACAGGGTAATCCAATGATTGACGGGTCCAGGATTCAAACTCTTGGTACCTAACTCCTCAGTCAGCTTTGCCATTTTTCCCTTTGAAGTCACTTTTCCTTTTAACAGAAAATATGCTGCCCTGTTACTTTAGGCTTGGGTACATGATGTGCTTTGTCCATAGAGATGGTAGTAGGACAATATGGCCCCATCAAGCAGAAACTTTAAATATGATCTTCTGTTGTTCTTGGACTTTTTTTTAAACTTTTATTTAATGAATATAAATTTCCAAAGTACAGCTTATGGATTACAATGGCTTCCCCCCCATAACTTCCCTCCCACCCGCAACCCTCCCCTTTCCCGCTCCCTCTCCCCTTCCATTCACATCAAGATTCATTTTCAATTCTCTTTATATACAGAAGATCAGTTTAGTATATATTACATAAAGATTTCAACAGTTTGCCCCACATAGCAACACAAAGTGAAAAAATACTGTTGGAGTACTAGTTATAGCATTAAATAAGTGTACAGCACATTAAAGACAGATATTCTACATGATATTTTAAAAAAATTGATTAATTTTGTATGCAATTTCCAATTTAACACCAGGTGTTTTTTTTCATTTTCAATTATCTTTATATACAGAAGATAGATCGATTCAGTATATGCTAAGTAAAGATTTCATCAGTTTGCACCCACACAGACACACAAAGTGTAAAATACTGTTTTAGTACTAGTTATAGCATCACTTCACATTGGACAACACATTAAGGACAGATCCCACATGAGACATAAGTACACAGTGACTCCTGTTGTTGATTTAACAATTTGACACTCTTGTTTATGGCGTCAGTAATCACAAAAATTCACTCAACATGGATTAAAGACTTAAATCTACGACCCAAAACCATCAAATTATTAGAGAGCATTGGAGAAACCCTGCAAGATATAGGTACAGGCAGACTTCTTGGAAAAGACCCCAGAAGCACAGGCAGTCAAAGTCAGAATAAACATTTGGAATTGCATCAAATTGAGAAGTTTCTGTACTTCAAAAGAAACAGTCAGGAAAATGAATAGGCAACCAACAGAATGGGAAAAAATATTTGCAAACTACGCTACAGATAAAGGGTTGATAGCCAGAATCTACAAAGAAATCAAGAAACTCCACAACAACAAAACAAACAACCCAGTTAAGAGATGGGCCAAGGACCTCAACAGACATTTTTCAAAAGAGGAAACCCAAATGGCCAACAGACACATGGAAAAATGTTCAATATCACTAGTCATCAGAGAAATGCAAATCAAAACCACAATGAGGTTTCACCTCACCCCGGTTAGAATGGCTCACATTCAGAAATCTACCAACAATAGATGCTGGAGAGGATGAAGGGAAAAAGGTACACTAACCCACTGTTGGTGGGAATGCAAACTGGTTAAGCCACTATGGAAGTCAGTCTGGAGATTCCTCAGAAACCTGAATATGACCCTACCATATAACCCAGCCATCCCACTCCTTGGAATTTACCTAAACGAAATTAATTTGGCAAACAATAAAGCCATCTGCACATTAATGTTTATTGCTGCTCAATTCACAATAGCTAAGACCTGGAACCAACCCAAATGCCCATCAACAGTAGACTGGATAAAGAAATTATGGGACATGTACTCTATAGAATACTATACAGCAGTCAAAAACAATGAAACCCGGTCATTTGCAACAAGATGGAGCAATCTGGAAAACATCATGCTGAGTGAATTATGCCAGTCCCAAAGAGACAAATATCATTTGTTCTTGGACTTTTTTATCCTCTCCTCTAGCACCAACGTGACTTTACCTAGAGAACAGTTGCACTGGGTTTCAGCTTAAGACACTCATGGATCCCAGCTGAGTCCAGTGAAATTCCAGTCAACAAGCAGTTATTCTATACATCAGCAATCAATAGAAGTTAGTTTTTTTGCAAACCCGTGAAATAAAGTATTTTGTATTTTGTTTCTATTTTTGTGTACAACTTCAAAAGCTGAAAATGTGACTTTGTTTAACTCCCAGTTTCCTTGTGTCCTGAAATTGTTGCATCAATATTTTAAAAAAATGTGCACATAATGAAATCTACTATCTATTAAGCATAGACAGGGCTATTATTGTCTTTCAGGCAAAGAATATGATCTTGATTTATGCTATTGCAGGGATGAATTTAGAGCACTGTATAAGGTAACTTACATTTCTGTTAACTCCTTTGAAGTGCACAGCAAGATTTGTTAGAAGAAAACCTATCCTTCCGTGTAGACCTCAAGAACTGTTAAGCAGGTATCCAAGTAAAGTTTCTGTATGTACCAGTCTTACTTGAGATGACAATAAAAGTGATGTTAAAACAATATCCAAAGAAAGCACTTTCCACAAAATATTCTGGAGCTGGAATTTATTTACTCATTGGTTGCAGTCAGATCAGGAAAAACTGCTTGTGCAGGTATCACTGCCACTATAACCGATTTATTTACCCAAAATGTAATTCTGTCTGATATTACCAATTGATGTTAATTGTCATATAAAAATACAGTCTCATGAAGCTCATTTTTCCCTATGTTTCCTTTAAGAATATTCTGCAGATGATATTTATTCCACAGCAGATTAACTACTATCTGTAACTTGTATCAATAATAATACACTTTTCATTAGCAAATGTTTTATTTTGATGTTGTCTTTGCGGTATATTTATCTCACTAACCAGGTTCCCCATTGTTTTCTCAAAGTTAAAATAGTTAAGGCTAAATATTGCACCGATTTTTATTCTCCCTCACTTCTACATCATTATATTCTTGTTCATTTTATACTTATGTACTTTTATCTTTCACGTTGCATCTTATGTATCATTGTAAATCCTTTAAATGTATCCGAAACAAATAATGGCATCAATTTACAGATATACAATTTTTATAATATACACTGCTTTCCAAAATATCAAGGTGATAAAACAATATATTTTGTTTCTTTATGTAAAAAATATGACTGCTGGTTGTATAATATCTAAGGTTGTTTTAAGCTCAGATAACATAAGACTATATAAACGTTTCCTCTTGAGCAAAATCAACACTTACCTACTTGTTTCTATTCACACCAATAAGACCAAATATGGAAATAAACTTCCCTTTTACAATAATTCATTTTTAAAATCTGGTCTTAAATAATAAGACAATCTGTTCCACAAGTCCATGTGTATATTAATCACTTTAGAAACTTGTTAAAATGTAGTTTATGAGTCAGTAGTTATGGAGATGCCTTAGATATTGCATTTCCAACAAAGTAATGCTGAGATACTTGTTTGCAAATCACATGTGAGGGGGATTAATTAGACTCAAGTCCTGGGGAAAGACTTGATCTTAGCTGCCCATGCAAGAAGGACTTTACAGGTGTTCTCAAATTTTTAAATTATAACAGGATTCTATCAGCACGTGTGTCCAGCTTCCTAAAAACCATTAAAACACTATATTTAACTTTTTATTGACCTGAAATTCCCTTATTTTTTGATAACAGGGAGATTTTTCTAATGTAAAGCCAAATCAATATGCAGTAGAGGAATCCAAAGAATACTAAATAAGTGAACGTTCTTCATCTTGAGAAAAAAAAAAAAAGGAACAGAAAAGGAAATCTCTAGCATGAGAATCAGAAATTGCAGCATATTACAAAAATAAACTCCAGAATTTAGGGTTGTATCGTTAGCTTAAAGAAGACATGATTGTCTGTGCATTTTGTTTTGGTTTAAACAAATCTGTTGGCATTCTGCAAGGAGAAACAAAGACAAATGATTTAAACAGAACTTCGCTCTGTGTTTCAGTACACTGCCATAAAACAAGTTAGATGAAATTAAGCATGCAGCAAGATGGAAAATTTTTGCTGGCGTTATCACAAGTGCTTACCATAAATATATTATAGTACAGGCAGAAAGACTGCAGGGAAACTGGTGCTATCAAACTGTGGATTGATTTCATCCTTTTCATTCTGGCTGCTTTTGTTTGTTTATTTTGGTTTGCTTTGTTTTGTGTGATTATCACACATGATTGAAATATGCAGAAAAACACACCATTAATTTTCTCCATTATTTGCAAAACATTAATGAGGAATTATGTAAACATTGATATTTTAATGAAGACAGCTTTCCTTTTTGAGTGAGTTTGTTGAGGCTAAGAGAACTGTAGTGTATTCATATTATTAAAAATACATCTGTAGAAAAAATACGTTTGCCTTGACAGAAGACTGTGATATTTTTTTTTTTAACTTTTATTTAATGAATATAAATTTCCAGTATACAGCTTATGGATTACAATGGCTTCCCCTTCCCATAATTTCCCTCCCACCCGCAACCCTCCCCTCTCCCGCTCCCTCTCCCCTTCCATTCACATTAAGATTCATTTTCAATTCTCTTTATATACAGAAGATCAATTTAGTATACATTAAGTAAAGATTTCAACAGTTTGCACCCACATAGAAACACAAAGTGAAACATACTGTTTGAGTACTAGTTATAGCATTAAATCAAAATGTACAGTACATTAAGGACAGAGATCCCACATCAGGAGCAAGCGCACAGTGGCTCCTGTTGTTGACCCAACAAATTGACACTCTAGTTTATGGCACCAGTAACCACCCTAGGCTGTCGTCGTGAGTTGCCAAGGCTATGGAAGCCTTCCAAGTTCCCCGACTCTGATCATATTTAGACAAGGTCATAAAAGACAGGGTGAGGATAGTAACCAATGATCCTAAGAGTGGCATTTACCAGGTTTGAACAATTATACAGCATTAAGTGGGGAAGAGGACCATCAGTACACACAGGTTGGGAGTAGAGCCATTGGAGGTAGAGTAGAGGTTATGATTACAAAGGAATGAGGCCCAAGTGCGCTAGACAGGGTCTAGAACAAAGGACAGAGTCATTATTAGAGGAGCTAAGAAAGATGCTGTCTAAGCTACAATTAAGTTTTCTGATTGAGAGGCAAATAGAACCTGATAGAAGGGGCTTGATAATAATCTGGTGGACTTTAGGCCTTGTAAGTTAAGAGGCCCAGACCTATCTATCTCTTCACATGGGGTATATCCTAAGGGAGGTGTGAACCTCCTAGGGGAAGGCACTCTGTTGACTTTCATTACTTGGCTGGCCTGGGAGGAGAGCTGGTCAGGTAAAGGCAGGTGGCATCTCTAACAAGGAATTTACAGTTCTGCCTGCAATGTTGCTGACCCTACTTGACCATCCCCTCAGCTGCAGTGGTCACTTTGGAAGTTGGGCTGAGTGAAGGGCTTTTCAGCTTGGAGCCAATAAGATCTGTGGCTCTGACCTGGGCATCCTTCGACTCCAGGGCAGGTCCATTTCCAGTGATCCAACTCTTGGCAGAGCTGCCAGGGCTCTTCACAAGCTGACTTCTGCTGAAGCCCAGACTTACCACATTGAAAGCCACTGCAGTGGACTGGCCTGTTGGGTCTCTTTGAGGCAGATCACTGTACAGATCAGCCATTAATAGGCCTGCCACCCATTGCTTCTGATGCCTCGCTTTCTTTTCCTCCTGGTTTGTGTTAAAGCAGACCAGAGGATGCAAGTCAAGGGAGTGCCCATGTCCCATCTCTAATCTTCGGTGGCCTGAACTACAAGTCTATAGTCACAGGCATGTTCTGTAGTAGTTTTTCTAAGGTAGACAATGCCCATGAGGAAAATTATATTCTCACTTTAAAACTGTCTTTCCCTTTGGTCTGAAAGGGAGGTTTTTTTTTTTTTTCTACTTACTGTATACTTCGCTGATGGCGAGGTGAATCTAGCTATGAGATTATAATTTAAGCTCTTATTTTGGCTATGCTATTACAGAAAAATGTTAGCCATCTCTTATAAGGTCTAAAGATTAAATTGTGTGTCCTACAGATTCCTTCATAATAGAATTAGTTCCCTACCTTGAAGAGAATAGAGAAATGAAAGAACAAGTTGGGCTTAGAATAGAGAAATGAGGGAGCAAGTCCTAGATCACTTGCTGACAATAGCAATATTACATGAATACTTAGCAAACCGTTTCAACCCTTAGATAAGAACTTAATAAAACATTTACCAGAAGGTCCAATGCCTTCTATAAATTTTAAGAATCATGTATTTGAAAACACCTCTTAAATATCTAAGATGGTGTAGTTTGTTTAACCAGTAAACTTAAGCACAACCATCTAAAATGTTTTTAGTTTCTTTCTACCAACAAGTCTAAAACATATGATACACAGATTCAGGTCACACTAATTAAAATGTATCTTTGATTGATTTTAGCAGCTTAAATTTATGGACAATCTTATCTAAAAGCCATTTAAAATAAAACTCTTAATAAAATTTCCCCATGTGGACATACAATATGTACGCACATATAACATAGCATAATAGACCAATATCAAAATCCAAAATATCTGGTTGAACTAAGATTCCTTAATATCATGACATAACATAGACCAAATTTGATCATTGTTACAAGGTGATTATTCAAGTCTTTGAAAATAAGCACATAGTTAAATAAGCCATAGCTCTTAATAAAAATTCAGCTGTTTTTGAACAATTAGAATTTAACAGACATCAAGAGAACATAATAGATTACTTTAACACATTGCTCTAACAGTGCATCAGAGTTTAATTATATGTCAAAGAGAAATTGAGCTTCCTGTGATCCTTTGCTGTGAGGTTTCCTTCCTTTACCTTCTTTCATATTGGTGACCATGTTTCTGTGTTTCTGTGTGTAACACATCTTTAAGCATCTTTTGCAGGGCAGGATGAGTGGCAACAAATTCTTTCAGTTTCTGTTTGCTATGAAAAGTCTTAATTTCACCTTCATTCACAAATGAGAGCTTTGCAGGATATAATATTCTGGGCTGGCAGTTTTTCTCTCTTAGTACCTGGGCTATGTCTCGCCATTCCCTTCTAGCTTGTAGGGTTTCTGATGAGAAGTCTGCTGTGAGTCTAATTGGAGATCCTCTGAGAGTAATCTGACGATTCTCTCTTGCACCTTTTAGAATCTTTTCTTTATGTTTCACTGTGGTGAGTTTGATTATGACGTGTCGTGGTGAGGATCTCTTTTGGTCATGTTTATTAGGGGTTCTATAAGCTTCCTGTACTAAGATGCCTCTGTCCTCCAAACCTGGGAAATTTTCTGCTAGTATCTCACTGAAAATGCCTTCTAATCCTTTCTCCCTCTCCATGCCTTCAGGAACTCCTAGAACCCGAATGTTAGATTTTTTAATAGTATCCTGTAGATTCCCGACAATATTTTTTAGATTTCTAATTTCTTCTTCTTTTCTTTGGTTTGCCTGTTTCCTTTCCTGTTCTCTGTCTTCTAAGTCTGATATTCTCTCTTCTGCTTCGCCCATTCTGTTTTTAAGGCTCTCTAATGTGTTTGTCATTTGATCTATTGAAGTCTTCATTTCATTATGATTTCTCGTCACAATCACCATTTCTTGTTCCACTAGTTGTTTCATTTCATTTTGATTCCTCCTTAATATTTCACTTTCACGAGAGAGATTTTCTATCTTGTCCTTTAAGGATTTCTGTAGTTCAAGAATTTGTTTTTGAGAACTTCTTAATGTTCTTATCAATTTTTTGACATCCGCTTCTTGCATTTCTTCGATCTCATCATCTTCATAATCTTGAGTTGGGGTGTCTTTTTCATTTGGGGGCGTCATAGTGTCTTCCTTGTTCTTGTTACCTCGGTTTTTGCGTTTGTTGTTTGGCATGTTGGAGATATTTGGTTTCTTCACTGTGGTTTTTTTTTTTTTTTTCTTGTTATACTATGGCTCTATATTAAGTGGACTGTCTGCTTTTGGTGGAGCCTTAGAGGCTTGAGATGGGTGTGGACTGAGAGCTGTGTTTGGTTCCTCAGGGTTGAGGGTGTGTCAAGATGACACTCCCAGGTTAGGTGTGGTAAATGTCTCTTTCTTTTGTTGATTCAAAAGGGAAGTAATTCCGCACAGCTGAATGTAATTGGAGGTAGTTAGCAGGCAAATGATATACCCACAGGAGCCAGAGATTGGAAGCTCTTTCCCAAGGACCACACAGGGAATCTCTGCTGCCCTCAGTGTGGGCTCCAATTCTCCTGCAGTCTCCCACTGGGTTGCCAAGTTAGATGCTAATCTCCTGTTATTTCACCCCTCCCCCCAGAGTCAGGTTTTTCTGGTAGGCTCAGGGCCGGTGCAGACCTGAGGTCGCCCTGCTTATGACGTATGTCCAAAATGGCGCCTGCTCTTTGTCTTGCTCGCCCTTGAGGGGTGAGCGGAGAGAGAGAAACTCGTGTCCGTTTCGGTCACTTTTTTTTTTTTTTCCCTCTCTCTCTTCTAGTTAGCCTGGTGAACTTTTCCCCACGGAGTTTCAAGCCTCGTTCCCTCTAGCCTCCTCTTTCCACTTGCCCGCTGGTGTCTCGGGCTATGGAGGTTCGGCTCACCTCGCGTTCCAGCGCTGGTGTGTTGAGTCTGCTGCTGGTGTCCCGAACTTGGGCTCCCGCGCTCTCCACGCAGGTCCACTGTGAATCACTAGTTCCGGAAGAGTTTCCTCTGCTGTTTCTTCCCCTACTCTTCCTTGACTCTGCAGTATCTCCACTTTTATTAACCTGTGTCTTGCCGAAGAATATCAATGTGCTCCCTTACTATTCCGCCATCTTGGATTTCTCCGGGAGGTGAATGTTTTGTTCCTGCTCTTTCTCCAGCGTCTAGAGTTACATCTAAGACTGTGATATTTTCAAGAGGTTTTCCTTTTTGTCTCTCTTTAGACCATCACAAGTTCAAATAACTGCTGGTAAATAATTATTTGTTAAATGATTTGTCAGTCATACCATATGATATGACAATAAGAAAAAGTCTTAGATAAAATTAATTCTATATTAAACTCAGTTTTCCGGTATTTAGAAAGCATTTAAGTTTAAGATGTTTGTATAGGCATTTCACCATATGATTTTTTCATTATAGAAACAAGTAAAAAGTCTAAATGACAAGCTCTTTCTACCTTTTTAGTTTCAAATATATAGGGAATCAGCATTCGTTTATGAGAAACATTTTATCATATCATATTCATGATAGCTGGGACTTATGTTTCATATTATCCTTTCTTTAATCAGCATAAAGCTTAAAGACCTTGGAATTTGAATATGTTGTTATAGCCATTCACTCAAAATTTTGGTTCTCCTTCAATTTTATCATTAATTTGCCTTCTTTTTTGATGAGAGTATTGATAATTTACAGGCGGGACATCAGTACAGTCATACTGAGTGACATAAGCTTTAATTCTATTAAAACACTTTTGCAGTTAAATCGATAATGAGAAAATCATTATCCACTGAATGATTTCCCCAAAAATAAAACATCAGTATTTACACCATTTATACACTGTTTTTTTTTTTTGCCCTCTAACTCCCTTGCTCCAGAATTAAATAGTGAGAATTGTAATTTTTCGTCTTTTATTTCTAAAATACAGTTTATTTTGTTATTACATATGCATGTATAAGATCACATTGTTTAAATTAA
Source organism: Lepus europaeus (assembly GCF_033115175.1). Classification (NCBI taxonomy): domain Eukaryota; kingdom Metazoa; phylum Chordata; class Mammalia; order Lagomorpha; family Leporidae; genus Lepus; species Lepus europaeus. The sequence continues at coordinate 46,670,141 of NC_084837.1, read as the reverse complement.
GCTTTTTTAAAAATATAAATTCATATTTTGGGGATGTATATGATAATAGGTAATTCATTGCCACTGCTACAAATAATTCTATTTTATGATTGTAAAAAGACATTCATTCTGCAGTTTTGTTTCATCCCCTGATTCACGTTTAAGAGCCAGAATTGGCTGGCCGGCACTGTGGCTCACTAGGCTAATCCTCTGCCTTGCGGCGCCGGCACACTGGGTTCTAGTCCCGGTCAGGGCACCGATCCTGTCCCGGTTGCCCCTCTTCCAGGCCAGCTCTCTGCTGTGGCCAGGGAGTGCAGTGGAGGATGGCCCAAGTGCTTGGGCCCTGCACCCCATGGGAGACCAGGAGAAGCACCTGGCTCCTGGCTTCGGATCAGCGTGGTGCGCTGGCCGCAGTGCGCTACCGCGGCGGCCATTGGAGGGTGAACCAACGGCAAAAGGAAGACCTTTCTCTCTGTCTCTCTCACTGTCCACTCTGCCTGTCAAAAACAAACAAACAAAAAAGAGCCAGAGTTGGGTCAGGCTGAAACAAGGAGCCTGAAACTCCATCTGGATCTCCCATAAAGGCGACAGGGTCCCAATCACGTGAGTTGCCTTCCAGGATACATTAACAGGAATGTGGATCAGGAGTGGTGGAGCCAGAAAGACAATCATAACCCTGTTATGGGATGCTACCCAGCTGGTGGGCTGCAATGAGCAGACTATCTGTAGTTTGGGAGTGTGGAACCTGACCTTATTATGTTGGTGTTGAGGCGATATTGCTGTGGAAGTTATGCTTATGTTCAAGATATATGGGCAACAGTTTTACTAAGGAATACTGTTACTAGCAATCAAAGTTCTGAGTCAGAGAGCAAGAGCATATACAAGTTTACCTACTGACCATCGGTGAGCACATAATGAGAACTATGTTTGCTTTATATTTCTGCTATTAAGTATGGCCACATACTGGCCACATACTGCTAAAAGTTAATAAAATTGTTATTAAGTTAATTCATATTAAAAATTTATTTCCTCGGCCGGCGCCACGGCTCAATAGGCTAATCCTCCGCCTTGCAGCCCCGGCACACCGGGTTCTAGTCCTGGTCGGGGCGCCAGATTCTGTCCCGGTTGCCCCTCTTCCAGGACAGCTCTCTGTTATGGCCTGGGAGTGCAGAGGAGGATGGCCCAAGTGCTTGGGCCCTGCACCCCATGGGAGACCAGGAGAAGCACCTGGCTCCTGGCTTCGGATCAGCACGGTGAGCTGGCCTCAGCGCGCCGGCTGTGGAGGCATTGGAGGGTGAACCAGCAGCCAAAAGGAAGACCTTTCTCTCTGTTTCTCTCTCACTCACTATCCACTCTGTCAAAAAAAAAAAAAATATTTCCTCAAACTCACTAGCTACATTGGAACAGACTTAATAGAAAGTATGGAACTAGAGAACTAAATCAGAATTGTACAGCACAAATGGAACATTTGTTTCATAGAAAATTTATCCACCAAGTTCCTGACAAAACTTAATGTAAATCAATGTATAAATTTTGGTTGGAAATTTTTATGTAACTGTGATATAATTTGACATTTCTCTAGTACTATTGAATATTTTCTCCTATGTCAATACCTATCTGTTCATAAGTTTTACTTATCTTTCTCATGAATTCCCATTTTTATTGATATATAAAAATGTTTATATATAATCATATTAATAATTATTTGTCAGCTTTAGGCTTTGCACATCTGTGTGGTTTCTCTATTTGTAGTGTTTCAAAGAAACAGAATCTGCATTTAAATTTAATTTATAATATTTTGATTTATGAAAAGCATATTTTATGATTCAAGAAATGCTCCCCTACATTAAATAATGACATTTTGTTTAAATTTTCAATTTTGCAATATTTTAAAATGTTTTATTTGTGTTAATATTTATTTAAATTTAATTTCCTAATTACTTTTTGTAAAAATCATGTTTCTCTGTATATTACAACTTTCCTTCTATGATAATTTTTTGTCTCCTCTTAGGTATCTTTGAGAGATGCCATTATTTTTCAGACATAATATTATTTTATTTTTTTCTCATTCAGAAAATTAAACAATCTAAGCCTACTGTTTTCTTCATTTTTTTGAATTTTTTTTTATGTAAGGTAAACATATTTCATGTAGTTCATATATACAAATTTAGGAACATAGAGATTCTTCCTACCCTAAGCTACCCCCTTCCCTGTTTTCCCCTCTTTAAGATTAAAAACAAATATATGCCACTGTCTTGCACCTCACATTTTTACCAATGGAAGCCTGCTGTAATTCTTACCTTGTTTCCATTTCTTTCACATATTTAAGTCCTATTCTCTGCATAATTATATACCTTCATTTATAAACTTGCATATATTATACACTTTTAATTCCAGTGTCTTCCTTTTCTACAAATCTGTTTTCTACAGTTTGTTTTCTCTGCTGACTCTTTAATGGATAGTCATTTGATGCAATTATGTGTTGTGTGTATGTGCTTGTGTGCATGTGTGAAAGAGGAGCGAGAAGGAGATACAGAGGTTTAGTTTTTGAAACATTATTTTAAAGTATATATTGAGGCTTTTACATGAACAACATTTCTCCAGAGGGAAAATCTTAAAAAATTCTTATATAATGTTAGGCATAATAAATATTAAAATATTTTCTATACTCATTTTAATCAAAATTACATGCACATGTAATTGATTAATGGTTTATTCAGGAATAAGCATGAAATTAATAAGATATAATAGAATTATATATAAATATATAATATATATTATATGTATAAATATATTTATATATAAAGATATATAAATATAACAATAAAATAGAAACTTCAAAAATATATTATAGTGCATTTAAGTATTTTGTACCTGAAATTGTATCAGCTACATAAATGGGAAATGAAATCTTTTGAGAAAGGGATAACATATGGAAAAAATAAAGTTTGATCAGGTTCTGATGCCACATATCAGAAAATAGGCCATTTTTAAAGAAGGAGACATATATAAAAATGTATTGTGACTAAAAATTTGCTGATAACTTCTTCAAAAAAAGGCTATAGGGAATGGCTACAGAGAAATATCCTTAGAGATGCCTTAAATAAAAAATAATAATAAAAAATAAAATACAAAGGACTAAAAATTTTTTTAAATGTTATACAATATAATGAAAGTTTATAAAGGAATATGGAGGAAATTGCACCAAATTAATATCTGAAGATATTAGAAACTTATAGAAGTGATATGAAAAAGATCATCACATACAGTAACCGGATAAGAGAAGTGAATTGCATAAATTCTCACAAGAGAAACGTAACATTATTACATGAAATTTTACATCTCAGTCATTGAGATAGTTCATATTTAACAACTCAGCCTCTTTTTTTCTCCAGAAACCTTTTATTTAAGGTCTACAAACTTCATTCATTTCATAAACACAAATTTAGGAACATCGTGATTCTTCCCACAATACCCGCCCTCCCACCACCCTCCCACCCACCCTCCCACCCTTCCTCCTCTTCCCTCTCCTATTCTCGTTCTTATTTTTCACAACTAAGTATCTTGAAGGAAGAATAGGAAGCAAATATGTCATGAGTCAATTAACAAAATGAGTATGTTCTAGGGTGACGTTAGGTGCAGTTTGTGGAGCTGCCTCTTGGGATATCCTCATTGCATTATAAGGTACAGGCTCCAGTTCCTGCTCCTCTGCTTCCAATCCAGCTTCCAGCTAATGAACCTGGGAAGGTATGAGATGATAGTCCAAGAACTTATGTTCTGCTTCCTGGTTTTATTGTAGCTCAACTTCGACTGCTGTGCGTATTTTGGAATAGAAGCAGGGAATGGAAGACATGACTCTCTCTCTATCCCTCTGACTTTCAGATCAGTCAGTCTTCAAAGGGATAACCTCTGAGAAATACAGTTTTAGGAGACTTTACCCTTGTGTGAACATCATAAAGTGTATTTCAACAAACCAAATTGGTAATAGTGCACCATTCGATGTAGCATCTTGATATGATTAAGAGGTATGGTAAACAAATTTTTTTTTTTTTAGTAAGGAGAAAGATTATAGTCTAAAATAATAATAAAAAGAATAGTGTAGTAAATACATAAAACAGTGACCCAGTCACTGAAGTAATGCATTGTAATATGATGGTATAATGTTTCAAACATAAGTGGACAATAGGTACACTTTATGGGGTCACAATTATAAATGTTACCTGTTCATAATCAAAACCTGAATCATTGATGTCTTACTGTGTTCTTTTTAATTTTTTTCACCTTGGAGGGTGAATTTGGCTCTATCCCACAAAATTACATATTTATTTAACTTTTAATACCGTCATTAGAAAATGATTTGAAAGAAAATTCAAAATGCACATACCACGGGCTATTCAGTACATTGTTAATTCAAATAATGAAAGAGATTGGAAATAGCCCAAATGTCATCAACAGTGGAATGTAGGAGAAATCAGGATACAATGATAAAAACCCTAAGAAGGATACTCTATATATGTTGCTAGGGGCTTATTTATTTAAAAATGTAAGTAGTATGATTTTTTTTAACTTTTATTTAATAAATATAAATTTCTAAAGTACAGCTTAAGGATTACAATGGCTCCCCCCCCCAACTTCCCTCCCCCCTGCAACCCTCCTCTTTCCTGCTCCCTTTCCCCTTCCATTCACATCAAGATTCATATTTTCAATTCTCTTTATATACAGAAGATCACTTTAGCATATATTAAGTAAAGATTTCAACAGTTTGCACCCACATAGAAACACAAAGTGAAAAATACTGTTTGAGTACTAGTTATAGCATTAAATCACAGCACATTAAGGACAGAGATCCTTCATGAGATGTAAGTGCACAGTGACTCCTGTTGTTGACTTAACAAATTGACACTCTTGTTTATGGCATCAGTAGTATGATATTTTTAATCTATTAAATGAGTGGAATGCAAATGTATTAAATTATTTGTTTATAAGTTCACATAACTGGATAAATAAATTTGACTTTAAATCAATCAAGAAGTTAATGGGAATGGGTTAGATAGAATATTTTGGACACTGATAAGCATTAAGGCAAATTTTTTAAAGATTTATTTATTTATTTAAAAGTCAGAGTTACAGAGAGAGAGAGAGAGAGAGAGAGAGAGAGAGAGAGGTCTTCATCCACTGGTTCACTCCTCAATTGGCCACAATGGCCGGAGCTGTGCCGATCCAAAGCCAGGAGTCAGGAGCTTCTTCCGGGTCTCTCATGCGGGTGCAGGGGCCCAAAGACTTGGGCCATCTTCTACTGCTTTCTCAGGCCATAGCAGAGAGCTGGAATGGACGTGGAGCAGCCGGGACTCCAACTGGCGCCAATATGGGATGCCGGCATTTCAGGCCAGGGTGTTAACCTGCTGAGCCACAGCACCGGCCCCATTCTGTATCTTTAACATATAGTAATTTGCTAAGCTTTCATCATGAGATATATAGTACGGAAAATTAACAATTGCTTATAATCTTAGCCTATATCTACAACTCATACATGATAATGATATTGATATTGTTGTGTTCACTTATGCATTTATATGTATTATGTATTAGATACTCATGCATATAGATATTTACATGTGAATTTTTACGTACAAAGTATAGCTCTGCTAATATTATGCAGAATAAGATTTTAACCTGAAGTGAACATAAATCAGAAATTATTTAAGCACAAGACTTTGATTTTAATTTGAGTTGGACATATAAAAAGATACTCAAATAGCAATTTTCTTTTTATTACTTCTGTTTCCTGCAAAGCCTTGTATACAGTGACTAAACTTTTAGCAATGAGCACTCTCAGTGCTCAGCATTACGATTTTTATTCACTATTTCTTTAGCCAAGAAACAGGTCCCAGTGGAGACATGGTGAGACCTGTACAACATATATTGGAGCATCTATTTATACTGGAAACCAAAGAAGCTATTAAACACTTCTAGCTATGTGATAGAAAGAGGCAGGTACCAACGTGAAGACTTCCACTAGTCATAGAGCTATAATATAAACACCATAATAAAAACTATGAAGTATATTTGCCAAACAGTGATATCTTATCTAGTCTCCAAATAATTTCCTTTAAAGAAGTCAGGTTGGAGAACATGTCAAATATCAAACAGAGGAATATACTCAGAAAAATCAGAATATGGATGTTCTCTATGACAAATATAAAAATATAAATAATATATAGAATATAAAAATAAAAATATGAAAAATTATATATGACATTAACAAAATATTTGATCCTAAGAAAAGCCACTGTTAAACATTCAGGAGTTTTATCAGTATTACAATAATGTTTTAAATTGCGTCTTCATTTAAGAATATGCCCTCAATCATGTAAGAAATTATATCATTGCTAAAGTTTGCTTTAACCCTCAGTAAGAGGAGCATGGTGAGTGGAGAGGAGGAAAAGAAAAAGAGAACAAGTATGGTCATATGTTAACTGTTGTAGGACATGAGTCCTAGGTGTTATTATATGTAAGTTTCAACTCAACAATGCACATATGAAAGCTTATATGATGCAAACTTAAATAAGCAAACATACTACTGAAGTCTGCGAAACAGGCAAACAAAACAAACGTCACAGTGCCAACCGAATAAGAATCCTTAAAAGCTTGGTCAGAGGATTGTTTTGGGAGTTTCCAAATATTCTTCAAAAGTACAAAGTTATTATTGGTTAGGAAGTTTAACATGGCCAAGTTTAAGATGATAAGAAATAATTCTAACACTTCTATTGATATGAGTTGTTTTGATGCATGATAGTTCTTTTTGTGATTATGGATGTTAAATTAGATTTGCCCTGTTGTGTGAGGTTTGTATAAAGATATACATAGCTGATAATAAGCATAGTTTTCAAATATGCTCTTTTTTGGCATCAATGAAGTAGTTGAACCCAAATCAGTCTTATGCCCCTTAATTCATTTTTAAGGCTTTTCTAAAGAGAATTCAAAATTCTATATAGTAAAGAAAAATTAGAAAAACAGCCTTAGAAAGAGTTGATCGTATGTGTGTTTCCAGAGAAGGAAAGATGCACAGCCTTTCCAGACCAAGTGAAGAGATCTTTAAGGGAATATTGGAAAAATGTGGAATGGTATTGCCTGAAATTTATGAGGCCTATGGACTGATTTCAGATGCTGCATGGAAAAGTTGAAACACACTGTCCATGACTTGAAGTGGAAGGAAGGAAAGAACGAAAGAAAATAGATAGGCAAGCAGTTATTACTGGGAGTTGTTCTTCCCAGGGGTCAACAATATATCCCATTACCAGGTACCAGATGTGGACCTGATAAGAAATATTAATAGAAATTCTATTTAGAAATGATTGAAATTATGTTTTTGCAAAAATGTAAAAAATGAAAGGAAGGAAGGAGGAGGATTGAGGGAGGAAAATATGGTTATGGTCTTAGAATTATACCTATGAAGTACATCAAATCTGTTCTCTTCATACTAATAAAAATTCAAAAAAGCAAAATCTCCCAGATGGCATGGAAAGCTCAGTGGAATAGGAACCTGTAATGTTTCCAAGACAAGGGAGCACTGATTGTTGTCGACTAGAGCAGTTTTAAAAGTTGTATAGTTACAGGTCTCTATCTGGAGCTTTCTAAAGAGTCCACACAAAAGTATGCCCAGAAACTGAAGATTATCTCTAACCCACAGGATGCCAAAGCCTAGACTGAAAGACTTCTCCTGCACCTTTTCTAGTCAACCCCAGAGAGACTGAGATTTTTGGCTGGTAAAGTGTTTTGCAGTTGAAGTGTAAGAGTCATCTTAGAAAACCTCTCTGCCCACGTCAGGCCTCCATGCTTAGGCTAGGCTTTCACTGCACAAGAGATATACATTTAAAATCTTTATGTGTTTGGACATGAATTTATACAACAGAAGGTTCTATTTCATGAGTGAATAGTATGTGAAAAGCAATTGGTCCTGAATAAGTCTTCATCCATGTTTGGTAGATTTTTGGAGACCAGAAAGTAGATTTGTGAAAAGGAAAGGGAAAAAACAAAATTACCTGTGGTTGCTATTTAGCAGTTCACTTAAAATTTTTATTGCAAATTACTAATATGTAAGCAAAAACATACCACACTTTCTCTTCTGTCTAGTATCTATTTGCATAATATCTAAAAGAACTAAAGAGAATGAGAAATAGTTTTAATATTATTTTCATGAATCAAAGCATAAAATTGCATATCTATGAAAATGAGAATTCTAAACAAAAGAGAGTTAAATACACTTCCATTCTATGAGACCTGAGACTCTGGAGTGTGTATGTGTGTGTGTGTATGTGAGAGAGAGACAGAGAGACAGAGAGACAGACACAGAGAGACAGAAAGAGAGAGAAAGGAACTGTTTGAAACTGTCTTCAGATACTGAAGAAGCAGAAAATGTGGAAGACTATGAAGCACACTTGGACCTGAATCTCATGGAGTTACATAGAATGAGTTTTCGGCCTCTCATCAAGAAAATGCACAAAGAGTTCATGGCGGGCCTGATCTCATATATATGAATCTCTGAACTACTGTTCCACAAAGACACAAAAAGGAATCAACCAAAGAACAGCGGAGGAGCCATGCTGGCATTCAATGAATGCACTAACTGCTATTTTACAGTGTTCTTCAATGTGTTACTTCTATCATGCTGAGACCTGCATAAAAATGAAATGTCATACTTCACTACCCTTCCAGCCAGTGGTACAGTTTATTTTCTTGTCTTCTGATAGAGTTCACAAATTTAATAACTGCCTTTTCTCCTGGTCTCTATACTCCCTTTCAGCTTCCTATTCAGTCTTCTCTCTCTGCAGGCTTGCAGGAAATGCCTCATTTTAGGTTTTCTATAAAGGACATAATAGGCAAGAAAAGCAAAAGAGAAGAGAATATTATCTATCATTTAGAAATGGACAAGGGGCAATCAGACCATTTTAATGGAGATGGAGTGGGAAAAAAAAAGCCCTCCTTACTATTGTGAAATTTACCATATTCTTTGGGCAGAGACAATTTGGGACAGAATAAATTGAGTAGTTTGTGTTGAAAAGTATATTATAATTCTGACCATTTGTAAAAAAAATATGCTTAATAAAAAAGGGTTATTTTCAGGGAAATACAGATAAAATGGGGCTGATTTTTCAACTAATTAACAAATACAGTGATAAATTTGAGTTTTTCTGGTTTGATGCATGTGACTATAATTAATAATGACTTTGCAGGTTTCCACATGTCATTTCCAATGACAATATCATTAATGAGGTGCATTATTGTACAGGTTTTTTGAAAGTTGGGAAATAATAGAGTAAGGTTCAGGCAATATTTCTAAAGAAATATCATCTGCTGGTGGAACCAATAATCCTTCATTTACATTCTCATTAAGGACTGAATAGGGAGCACACCACATTCTTAGTTGCTTTTAAACATGCAGGCAAGCACATAACCAGCAAATTGCAAGAGTGAGTTTCTAACTAGACATCTTTGTTCCTGTCCCATACTCTATACCTTTCACCTCTTTGATTAAAAACACAGCGTGTGAGAATGAATCATTGTTAATCTCAGAAAAATAGTTTCCTAACCTTGAATTATTTAAATGCTAATTGCAGTGCTTTGCCTACAAATAATCAACTGGAACTTTTAACTAGATGATGTTTAATTCTCTTTCAAAACACCAAATTGACTCTCAATGCTTCTATAGTTTTTCCTGCATCCCATCAAGGATATACTTTAAAAAAAGCATGGTATTGAAAATGCTAGAATTTATTTTCTCCCATATTCTAGTCTTAACTCTATGGCATTAGAATGCAGGAACACAATGCTATCCTATGCACTCATAAAAATTCCAATAGTCACACAATTGGTATCTAGTACTTTACTCTCATTATAATCCTCAGAATTTCATCAGAATACATCACATGACATTATACTTTTCTTCTGCAATGCTAAAGACATAGAAAATTTTGTGAGAAAATTATGAGCTGGTTCATAGTGAAATATCCTCTCAGTAAAAATTTTCATGGAGTTGATAGGAGAGATTGTTAGGTTGAAATATTAGAAAGCTCTTCTTAAATGTTGGTGAACATAGGGATCATCTGAGATATCTCTTGAAAACATAGTTTCCTGGGCTGCACCATTAGAGATTAAGAGTAAGCACTTTTGGCCGGCGCCGCGGCTCACTAGGCTAATCCTCCGCCTTGCGGCGCTGGCACACCGGGGTCTAGTCCCGGTCGGGGCACCGGTCCTGTCCCAGATGCCCCTCTTCCAGGCCAACTCTCTGCTGTGGCCAGGGAGTGCAGTGGAGGATGGCCCAAGTGCTTGGGCCCTGCACCCCATGGGAGACCAGGAGAAGCACCTGGCTCCTGGCTTCGGATCAGCGTGGTGCGCCGGCCGCAGTGCGCCAACCGCGGCGGCCATTGGAGGGTGAACCAATGGCAAAAGGAAGACCTTTCTCTCTGTCTCTCTCTCTCTCACTGTCCACTCTGCCTGTCAAAAAAAAAAAAAAAAAAAAGAGTAAGCACTTTTAGGCTGGTGGCCCAAGGATTTGCATTTTAATTGTCACCCCTCATGTGATTTTCCTACACTTTATGAAAACACTTTCTGCTAATTTATTTTTCTTTATTACATTGACAACACTTTGAAAAATCCTTATTACTTTTAATTCCATCATCATATTTTCAGTTCTAGTGAATTTGATTAATTTCTTTCTTTACTTAAGAAATAGAGAGACAGAGACAGAGAGACAGAGAGATAGAGGGGAAGGTCTTCCATCCACTGGTTCACTCCCCAAGTGGATTCAAAGACCAGAGCTGGGCTGATCCAAAGCAAGGAGCCAGGAGCTTCTTCTGGGCCTCCCAAGCAGTTGCAGGAGCCCAAGCACTTGGGCCATCTTCCACTGCTTTTCCAGGCCACAGCAGAGAGCAGGATCAGAAATGGAGCAGCCGAGACTCGAACTGACACCCATATGAGATGCTAGTGCCACAGGTGGCAGCTTCAACCACTATGCCACAGCACAGGCCCCTGAGTAATTTCTTTATTCATTTTACCCTCCATTCTCTCATCTTTCTCAAAAATGCTCATCTCCTTAAAATAATTTCTGCTTGATTTATTCTGTATTTTATTTAGTGCTTATATTACCACAACACCTACCCAATATGCCTTTAGAATGCGATTATTTTCTAACACAATATATTATAAATATTACTATTAAAATAATTCATATATTTATCTGTTGAACTAAATTATTTTCAATGTCATTATACATAGATTAACACAGTTGCATTTAATATGTTGTGATTATGACTTACAAATAATAATTTATATATTTGATAGTATATATGCACATATAATTTGAATATACACACACAAAATATGTTTCACAAAATAGTAGTACTTATACTAATTCCATATAATTCAACTCTTTTATACTTATTTGCACTATTCTATTCTATAATTATTTTAAATACTTAATTAAAAACTCACTAAGTTGACCTACAAATGCATTTTGAGTATTGGCCCTGGACAATGCTGACCTCTTTATATGTTCTCTTTATTTATAATTATTCCTTAAGCACACGAAATCATCACAGGGAAAAGTACATTTACTTGACCAGAAAATATATGACTTGGTTTTATCTGAGTTTTATCCTAGTTTATACTTCCTGAGTTGTTATGTTGCAAAATTTGTAGAATGTTGCCTATAACTATTAGATTCAAATCCTTAGACAGACTATTATTTTCTTACTGATAATCTGCATCCATTTGCTTATTTGCTCATTTCAGTGCTTTTTGCCCGAAGTGAGCACTTCCACCTATTTTTACTAATAAATATTTTCTTGAACAAACAGTATCATGGTCTATATTTCACATAGTGTTAGAGTTTGGAGGCACTTAAGAAGCCAGCTGGTTCATAAGATTCCTGTGATTTATGAGAGTCCCCAATAATTTCTCTAGTAGATATTGATTGTGGTTGGAACATTGCAGGGACAGAGGAAGCACTGACCAGGGGGGGGGGGGGGGGAAAGAGAGAGAGAGAGAGAAGAGAGAGAGAGAGAGAGAGAAAAGTTGTCTAAATGGGACTGAAAACATGCAATAGACTAAAACTTTTCTAAAAAGTATCATTTACTCAATATTAAAATTAGAGGTTTAAAAACAAATTTTTGAAAAATAAATAGCGGGTAAGTGGATAAAATTATGTGGATTTGAGGTCAAATGTCTCCATTATCATCACCTACTATAGAAGGTTGAGTTTGTTACTCAGTAGCCCATATTTTTCATTTCTACCAACGTTAAGTTTTCATGGTTAAGTATGACCCCTTGAAGTACATTCCAGTAATGAGTTATACTGACTTATTATTAGTTAAAACCTCATCTCTCCCATAGGAACTAGTTTAGTCCTTCTGAAATTCACTTGCCATTTCTAATTCCTTGTCTCTACAGTCATAATTTATCCTTTTTTTTTAATTTGCAATTTGTCTTTCATGCTTTTTAATTTGTGTTGGGATTTAGTGACTTTTCTTGTGGTTGCTTCTTCAGGCTGGTCTCTTGAGTTTTAAATGTCTTTTTGTCTTCAATTTTAAGTTTTCTGGGTTGATTTTTGGAATACTTCTTTATTCGAAAGGCAGAGAGGCAATGACAGCAAATAGAGAGACAGACACATAGGCATTTCCCATTCACTGGTTTATTCCCCAAACGCCTGAAATAGCTGGCACTGGATCAGGCTGAATGCAGAAGCTGGAAGTCAGTCTGGATCTCCTGCAGAGGTGGCAGAAATCTAAGTACTTACTTGAGCCATCACCTCACACTGTGCATTAGCAGGATGCTGGAATCAGAAATAGAGCCAGGACATGGATCCAGGCACTCCAATATTGAATGCCGAGTCTTAATTTCTGCCCTTAACTGGTTTAGTAAGTTATAGTAATGATCTGGATTTTGTGGGGCATGAGCGCGGCCATGGCATGGCCAGGCCAGGCCCGGGGGCTCCGCATGCGCAGCTGCTCCAGGGTGCCCCCGCCCGAGCTGCGCGGAACGAAGCCACGCGGAGCCAAGTAAGATGGCGTCCAGAGGAAGTAAGATGGGCGGAATCCAAAGTTGTTTACCACTAAAACTAACTGGCTGCGCAACATCAGGAGAGGTAACAAAACTAGTAACAAGTGTATAGACATAGGGCTAGTCCTATAGAAATCCCCCCCCCCCCCCCCGTAAGGTGACTGTGTAAGTGATTGGTTGGTCCTTAGCCCTGCCCCAATGACTCTGCAGTTTTGTGTTATAAAAGGTACTATTATGCAAAAGGTAAATGAGTCCTTGCTAGACTTGGCTCCCCGCTGCGTCTGATTGTCTCCGGGACCAGGAGGCTGGGGAACGGGCAGCGAGCGGCACACTTACCTTTCCTCGGACCCAGTCCATCCTTGTACGGGTGGACTAAGACCCAACAGCTTTAACATTTGGTCACCAGAATTTCTCACATGATACAGATTCTCAATCTTTCTGCAGTATAATTGTAGCTTTCAGCATTTGAAAATGAATTATAGTACATGATAGTCCTGGCATTTCCACTGGTGGGAAATATAATTCTTTCCATGTTAATTAGTTTAGGTAGTACATTGTTGACATTTATGTCAGGGAACCAAACAAACAATAAAACAGCAACATTACAGTTACAAATTCAGTCTATATAAAATAATCTGAAAGTATCATATCATAATATTTATAAATAAATTATTCATTTACCTTATTATCTTCATGAAGTGAACATTATGAATGAGCAGTTAAAAACTAGAATTCATATTAATAAAGTTGCTAAAAAGAAAAATGGCTTTTTATGAAAATTCTTATTGAATTGATTATGCTTAAACTTCAATAATTTTATAATTAAATATATTCCTTGGTACCAAGTCTGTTTTATAAAGAGGTAATGCCTCAGTGAATAGTTTTCAAATCAAATATATGAATTCCTTTTCTATCTGTATACTAGTGTGATAAAAAATGCATTTTTCCATTAGGTGAAAAAATATCAACAGGGATTATAAACAGCCTAGCAATGGGTATTAAGGCTGTATAAATAGAAGTCAGCATTTCAGTCCATGTATTAACAACTGAATCCTATGGATAACTAGATTTCTAATGCAACACTAACATTCTTAGCAATATCAAAAATTTAAATCATCTCTTTTGGCATCCAAAGAAAACACATTTGTAATTCATGCACTTGAAGATTTAGAACATTCATTATTAAAGTTTCACAAGGATGAACAATATTATAAAATTGTCAGATTAAAAACTAAGTGTATATGATTGAGGAGTTACATTTTTATAACACTTGCTTCCAGTTTTACTTTTTCTTCAAATAAGGTTTGTGGACTTTAAGCTAAACAACCATTTGAATATAAATAAATTTAAATACATCCTAAACCACCATCCACTTAGCCTAGTCATTCTCAACATATCTTCTCATGGTTAAACAATGTCTCCAGTGAAGAGTAAGCAAAGAGGATGACAAATCACTATGAAACAATTCCAAATTGAATTTTTAGCTACTCAGCTATTGTATTGAAAAATTTTGAATATTTCAGTTAAGAAATTTGTGTTATGTGTATATGATTCTTGTTAAGAAAAAGTAATTGAATCAGAGTTACAATAGTTTTTTTTTCAAAGTAATCATTTTTATTGTTTAATTCAAAGAAGATACATCATGTTTTTTAGATCTGATATTTAATTGATGTGGATTTGTCATACACTCAATAATATCCTAGCATTTCCTGCAAAGTGGACTTCATCCACCAGAGGCATGTTGAATGAAGGACAGGAGAACCCACAGGGCAAAAGAAGAGGATTTTATTAATGCCATTGTTTAGATTTGATAAGGCAACTCTTTTTAGTTGGTTATATTATTACTGTTATTTTGGCATAGTAGGTTGAACCTCCACCTGCAGTGCTAGCATACCATATGGGTGCCAGTTCATGCTCCCTGGTAATGCATCTGGGAAAGGAGCAGAAGATGGCCCACATGCTTAAGCCCCTGCACCCACCTGGGAGACCTGGTAGAAGCTTCTGGCTCCTGGCTTTGGATCAGCCCAGCTCCAGCTGTAGCCATTTGGGGAGTGAACCAGCAGATGGAAGACCTCTTCCTCTTTCTTGGCCTCTGTCTCTTCCTCTGTCTGTAACTCTGCCTCTCAAATTGAATAAATAAATATTTTTTTTAAAAAAAAGATTTTCATGTAAAGCACAGTCTTTTCGCTTGTGCCCTTAGATTTTCCCTCACCTCACCCACACGGCATGGCTATTAACACTCCATCATTTTTTTATGGACTTGGTTTTTCTGATGCTGTCACAGGCACTTCCTTCAAATCCTAAATACTGAGGAATGTCTGGCATAACTGCAATTTCATTGTCTGGAGTTTAATTTCTTCTTTAATCTTGATAAATACATTTTTGTGAAGCAAAAACCCATGACTGTTTTCATTCATTCAATTCAAACTGTAGAACTGGGAATGCTTTCAAAAGCTTTCAAAAGATGCTGTAAACAAATTTGTTTGCCATATTCTTCTAATGAAGACAGTTTTGTCCTAAACTTTCCAGATAATTAGTTCTTAACTAGCACATGTGTTAATCAGCTTTAACATGTAGGTCATATCGTTAATGGAATAATTCACTCATATGTTATATATTTGAAATATTTTCATATTCTTTTAAGATTTATGCTTTTGATGGGGCCGACGCAGTGGCATAGTGGGTGAGGCTGCTGCCTGAAGTGCTGGCATCCTATGTGAGTGCCTGTTCTAGTCCTGGCTGCTCCACTTCCAATCCAGCTCTGTTCTATGGCCTGGAAAAGCAGCAGAAGATGGCCAAGTTCTTGGGCCCCTGCACCCATCTGGGAGACCCAGAAGAAGCTCCTGGCTCCTGGCTTCAGATCAGTGCATCTCCGGCCGTGAAGCCAATTGGGGAGTAAACCAGCAGATGGAAGATCTTTTTCTCTGCCTCTCCTCTCTCTGTGTAACTCTGACTTTCAAATAAATAAATAAAAATATTAAAAAAAAAAGACTTATGTATTTGAAATTTGGAGTGACAGAGAGAGAAAAAGAAAGAGACTTGCCATCTGCTGGTTCATTCATCAAATGCCTGCACCAGACAAGGCTGGCCAGGCCAAAGCCAGGATCTAGAAACTCCATCCTAGTCTCCCATTTGGGTGACAGGGCCACAAGTAATTGGGCCATCTTCCACTGTTTTCCCAAGTGCATTAGCAGGAAATTGAATTACAAGCAGAGCAGCCGGAATCCAAACCAGAACTCCTACATGGGATGCTGACATTGCAAGCAATGACTTAATTCACTGCACCATAATATCAGCCCCGTATTTTTTTTTTTTTTAATTTTTTGACAGGCAGAGTGGATAGTGAGAGAGAGAGACGGAGAGAAAGGTCTTCCTTTTGCCGTTGGTTCACCCTCCAATGGCCAATGCGGCCGGCGTGCTGCGGCCGGCGCACGGCGCTGTTCCAAAGGCAGGAGCCAGGTGCTTCTCCTGGTCTCCCATGGGGTGCAGGACCCAACCACTTGGGCCATCCTCCACTGCACTCCCGGGCCACAGCAGAGAGCTGGTCTGGAAAAGCGGCAACCGGGACAGGATCAGTGCCCCGACCGGGACTAGAACCCTGTGTGCCGGCGCCGCAAGGCGGAGGATTAGCCTACTGAGCCGCGGCGCCGGCCCAGCCCCGTATTTTAAATATTTATGTAGTAAAAAGAAATTCTTAAATACTTGATTTAAAGAAGCATATAATTAGATCAAAGTAAAATGCATTAGCTTATTTTAAATACTGTGTATTTCTGTTGAATTTTCTATAGCTTAGACTACATTTTATATATGAACAGATTATGTAACTAGTGAATAAAGATATAAAACTTAAGTTTAATGATAGCACTTCTATGTCTGCTAAAGACTGATAATATCGAACACAGCTTCTTATGGTATTGACAGTTGGGGCCTTTATTTATTTATTTATTTATTTTGAGTACTTGCTTAAAACTTTTGCACATTTCATAGATGATGTTGATTTTTTTATTGATGTATAGAATTCTTTATAATTATTCTGGAGCTGCAGCTTTTCCTATACATATATATATATATATATAGAGAGAGAGAGAGAGAGAGTCTTCTTCCACTTGTGGTCTTGCATTCTTACTTTCTGAATTGTGACTTTGGGGAACAGAAATTTTAGATAGGTACAATTTATCAGTTACTTTGCTTAAATATAATTTTTAAAATTTTTTTCTAGACTTTAAAAAATATTTACATAGTGAAAATCAGGAAAATATTCTATTTGCCTCCCACAAACTTAACTGTTTTACTATTCAAATTAGTTTCTTTTGCAATGCAGAAATATCTCAACTTGGTGTAATCCCATTTGTCAACTTTGGCTTTGTTGCCTGTGCTTCTGGTATCTTTTCTAAGAAGTCTTTGCTTATGCCAATGGCTTGCAGAGTTTCCAGCAATGTTCTCCAGTAATTTGATGGTGTTGGGTAGTAGATTTAGGCTCTTGATATATTTTGAATGAATTTTCGTGTAAGGTGTAAATTAGGGGTTTAGTTTCATACTTTTGCATGTGGAGATCCAATTTTCCCAGTTTTTTGTTTTGTTTTGTTTTTTGTTTTGTTTTTTTGAAAAGACTGTCCTTGCTCCTGGGATTGATTTTAGTTCCTTTGTCAAAGATAAGCTGATGTGGAAGTGTGGATTGGTTTCTGGAGTTTATATTCTGTTCCATTGGTCTAAACATGTTTTTTTGGTTGTTGTTTGTTTGTTTGTTTGTTTTGCCAATACCAGGCTGTTTTGATTATAATCGCCATGTAGTATGTCTTGAAATCTGGTATCATGATGCCTCCAACTTTGGTTTTGTTGTATAAGATTGCTTTAGCTATTTGGGGTCTCTTGTGTTTGCATATGAATTTTAATATTGCTAAAGAACAGTGTTTATTTCTTCATACTATTTGTTGAACTCTTAACTTAGATTAGGTTAATCTTTTGAGTATAAAGCAAACTAAAAATAGATCTTTGTAAGAAATGAGATTGGGAATAGGAGAGGGAGGGGGAAGAAGGGTGTGAGCATGGGCAGGAGATAGGATAGGACAGGTAGTATCATTCTGTTCCTGAATCTGTATATATGTAATGCATGAAATTTGTACACATTAAGTAATTTTTTAAAAAAGAAATAAATTTGGAAAACTCTGAGTATCATTATTTTACTTCTGCATAGCATATTAAAGTATCTAAGATGTAAAAAATGAGTTTAATAATTCACATGCATTTATTTTTGTGTTTAGTATTAGAATCAAAGTTATGCTAAGAAGATTTGAGCTACTAAATTCATTGAAAAGAACATCCCTTCCCCTCTATATTGAAGTAATTTATTGTTGTAATTTGGTGATCATACATGCATGGATCTCTTTCTGATCTCTCCTTTCTGCTCTCTCAGACCATTTGCCTCTCTTTGTAGCAACATTTCAGAATTTAAGTAAAATTTAAAATAAATCTACTTGGTAAATTATGTCTTCCAATATTATTCTTCCCCAAATGTATCTCTGATTTTTTGTTTTTTGCTTTTTCATTGCCATATAATTTTGAAATCTGCTGTTTAATTCCATTAAAAATCTGGTGAGATTTCAATTGGAAGTCCATTAAATCTATTTTCTGTAAGAAAATTTATTTTAAAAATACTGTGATTAATTGACACAGTACCATATCACTTCATGGATTTGTGTTTTACATTGATGCAATCTCTAATTTTAAGATTTATTCTGGAATGTAAAATTTGCATTTTTATTTACTAAGATCCAAGTCAAATTAGAATAGTCATCATTTCCATACACTCAAAAAACCTAAAATAATTTTAAAATGTGTCCCCCACTCTTTTTGTAGCAATATTGTCAAAATGTACTTTTATATATATTCAAAATCCCAGAAATATCGTTATCAAACTGAACATATCAAACTATTAGTTTCAGCCATGGACAAAGCATATAAAATAAACGTGTGTGTGTGTGTGTGTGTAGGTGAGAGAGAGAGAG
This sequence comes from Lepus europaeus, assembly GCF_033115175.1. Classification (NCBI taxonomy): domain Eukaryota; kingdom Metazoa; phylum Chordata; class Mammalia; order Lagomorpha; family Leporidae; genus Lepus; species Lepus europaeus. The sequence continues at coordinate 46,651,101 of NC_084837.1, read as the reverse complement.
AGAAGGAGAGAGAGAGAGAGAGAGAAAGTGAGCATAGAAGCCATACTGAAATAAATATTGGCTAAGTTTATTCCAATGTGTCAGGAGATATTAAGCCACAGATTCTACAAGCTATATTAACTCTTACTAAATTCCAGAAACTCGATAAAGGTAACTTCTAGAACTTTCTCTCCAACTAAGTTACGTACACATTACACATAAAGTAAATCACATCTGTGACAAATCCTAGAAAAACTGGAGAAAAGGAACAATTATTTGATACAGTTAAGAAAAAAGGGCACTTAACCATTAATGGTGCAAAAAATATATTTTAATGGTTTCTGCTTTTAAAAAAGTAAAATATGTGATTTTTGTAGAATTTCCTCATAAGCATCTTACTTATTTAATTATTTATGCAAAAAATTCTAAGATATATAATAGATAATGAATAGTGATATAAAAGTATATACTTCCAGGGCCAGTATTGTGGCATAGCAGATAAAGTCACTGACTGGAGTGCTGGTATACCACATGGGCACTGGTTCAAGACCCGCCTGCTCTACCTCCTATCCAGCTCCCTGCTAATGTGCCTGGGAAAGTAGCTGAAGATGGCCCAAGTCCTTGGGCCCTTGCACCCACGTGGGAGACCCAGAAGAAGCTCCTGGGTACTGGCTTCCAATTAGCCCAGCTCTAGCAAAGGCAACCATTTGGGGAATGAACCAGTAGGTGGAAGATCTCTCTCTCTCTTTCTCTCTTTGTTTCTCTCTCTCTCTCTCTCTTTCTCTCTCTCTGCCTTTCTGTAACTCTGCTTTTCAAATAAGTAAATAAATAAATATTTAAAAAATACTTTCAATATTGTATTTACCAAAATAATCTTTGTTTTCTTCCAGGAATAAGTACTACCCTATACCCTGAACTCTTATGGGTTATGATAAAAAGAGTGAATATCAGGGCCGGCTCTGTGGCCCAGTGGGTTAATGCCCTGGCCTGAAGTGCTGACATCCCATATGGGTGCCGGTTTGAGACCCAGCTGCTCCACTTCCAATCCAGCTCTCTGCTATGGCTTGGGAAAGCAGTAGAAGATGGCCCAAGTCCTTGGGCCCTTGAACTGCACGGGAGACCCGGAAAAAGCTCCTGGCTCCTGGCTTCAGATCAGTGGAGCTCTGACTGGTGCGGCCAATTGGGGAGTGAACCATCAATGGAAGACCTCTCTCTCTCTGCCTCTCCTCTCTCTGTGTAACTCTGACTTTCAAATAAATCGTTAAAAAAAAAAAAAAAAGAGTGAATGTCTTTTTTTATCTAGATCTGGGTGGTCTGCTTTTTGTTTCTTTTTCCAGGACATAGAATGATGAAGAATACAGAATTTGGGGTGGTCACCATGGCAGATGAAAAGACAGTGTGGTGATTTAATCTTTGGCACTTAAAACTTCTACTGATAAGCAGTTCTGATATTCTGTCAATGTAAATCATGTGGTGAAGTAATCAATAGATTGAAATCATATCCAGGTGAAAGCTGCAGATTATAAGGAGCAATGACCAATGGTGTAAGGGTTAGAAAGAATAATCAACATTTTCCTACCCCTATCCCACTACCATATGTAGTTGTGTGAGGACTGAGGGTTAGGCATATATTTGTGTTCTATATTGCTTTTGTTTATTATTTAGTTCATAGATATGTAGATCAAGATCACACATCTGTATTTGATGTGCTATTGGTAAAATCATTTTAATATTTACTCTAGAATATACAACTTGCATTTTTGACCTGTTAGATTCTAACTTAGAGTTGTTACCTCTCCAGACACAAAATTATTCATCCCTGGTTCAAGTTACTATTATACAACACCCAAAATATCAGATTTGTTCGTGATCCTGAAGTTTAACTTGAATGAGCTTTATGTTTGATTTCGAAAAACATATCTGTGGAAACATAGTATATCTGTGAAAACAAAGCTGTCTGTGGGAACATAGTATATATGGTAGTCATTCAGTTTGATCATAAATATTCTGAATATCTCCCTTCTGAGTACACAATGGTTTGTTTGTTTCTGCCTTGCCAGTATGTGTCCTTACAGGAAACCAGTCAGTACTCTGAATATAAATTATCATGGAGCCAAGATTTCTATGAATGCAGAGGAGATGGGCGAAGTGAAGCACAAAGAAGTCTTTGTGAAAAGGCAGTGATGTTGCCACCAACATGTCAGCAAAACACAGCTATGCACCTCAGCATGACACGGTGAAAAAAGTGCTTGTCAAAAACTAGCTAGAAACTGTTGCCTTTTTGAAGAAATTTCTAAGAAGTTTCCTTCTACTTATCTCAGTTGGCAACAGGGTAGTGGTTGTTCTCAACTTTCACCATGAAGCAGCTCTGAGTCTCCCATCTGCTCACTCATCTCTTTTTCTAGGGAATGATGCCCCATGTTTCCTTCCTGCTTTCTAAAAGAGGATTTTGACATACAGTTCCATGACTCTCCATTATCATGCAGAGGAGATTTTAAAATGGTTGAGTGATTATACTAAATTGCACACAGATAATGCAACCATTCTGCTAACTTGAGGTAAGATATATGTATAATTTCTTTTTGTCAATGAAATAGGACAAATACTGTGTTACTCTGGCCAACATACTACTCTAAGAATGTAAGTGTAGGTATAAGCTTCCCCAACACCTACTTTCCCTGCCACAAAGATGATAAAACCATGTATCAAGATCAACTTCTATTAGCCTGGGTCTCTGACTGATTATAATGAACAGAGTTGCCCTTCATACCCACATCATACAGGAAGTGCAGCAGAGAAATTAAATTTTGTATCATGAAGTTACTGACATTTTGGTATTATGACCTGACTATTCTGACTAATAGAAAAGAATAAAAAATTTCCCTTAACTTGCTCTCATGCATACAGGTACACAACCTCCATAGGTTAAAGTAAGAAGGGATTATTTCATTCTAAATCATATCAGTCAAGTTTTTGAGGGACCGGTGTAATGGTTCCAGACTGATAAAACAGCTGTTACATTAAATATGTCCAATCACAGTGAGAAAAATAAAACTAATTCTTGTTGGTTCTTTCCAGAAAAGGTACAGGACATGTTAGTTATTCTATTTGGCTAAAGTGGATCAGAAAAATACACCTAATTTCTAGAATGGAGGGAAGCATAATTTATCATGTGTCGGGAAGAAAAGATTAACTAAAATATTTATGAATAACTTCAATTATTGCCACAGTAGCATCTTTGAGAGATTATGAAGGACAATGAAAGATTCTAAAATGATTTTCCCAAACTAGAAATTTAAGGTGAGTTACAGAAATGAATTCAATAGTAATACAAATAAAGTCCAATATTCATATCCCTAATTATCAATCTTTAAATTTGCAAAAAAACCTGAACAATATCAAACAGAAAACTAAATACAAGAATAAAAACTTAACAGTTTTAGTAAAAAAGAAACAAACTAGGGCGAGGCACTTAGCTTAGCAGTAAAAGCACTGGCTAAGATACCCATGCCCTATACCAGAGTGCTTCGGTTCAATACCCAGCTCCAGCTTCTAGCTTCAACTTCCTGCTGATGAAGACACTGAGAGAATGTGCATGATGACTCAAATGATAGAATTCCTACCACCAATGTGGAAGACCTGAACTGAGCTGCCAACTCCAGGTTTCAGTCTAAGCCTGCCCCAGCCTTTATGGGCCTTTCAGGACTGAGCCAGTGAATGAGATCTCCCTCTTTTTGTCTGTCTCTCCATCACCCCCGTTCAAATTAATTTCAAAAATTAAAAATAGCTGTATTCCAGGTGTATTTCTGACTGTCCTGGAGGTAGACTTCTTATAATTCAAATAATTTGAAGGTTTTTTTTTTAATAGCTAGGCACAAAAAATCCAGACAATAAAGAAGTGCAAATCAAGCAAAACATCAATTGTAGGATATGTATGTGTTGGGCAATATTGAAACTGAGTACACAGGATAGTACAGTTTTATTAGAATACCATGTCTATTCAGCAGCTGGATTCAGATATATTTTCCAGTTTACCCCATTCGTGGGTTTTACCTAATAAATGCAAGACAGAATTTTCCACAAAGAACATATAGTGTATCACAGTATTTAGTTCATGATTTATCTTCATTCATGTTTAATTACTGGCAATATCTTCCCCCAGATCTCCCGTGTCAGAAATCTGACCATCTTGCAAATTGCGAGCCTTCCAAGTCCTCACAGTTCAATCATCAGCTGCAGTAAAAATGTGGGTGGAATTCACACAAATGGCATTGATGGGACTATCGTGCCCCTTCATCTCGCCGACGGGAGCGAAGGTGTCCATGTTCCAGAGTTTCAAAACGCCCCCTCTGCAGCCGCTGAGCAAAACTGGGTGGCCCGGCACCACTCCCAGGGCACAGACCCAGTCCTTATGTGCGTAGGTCTTTCTTCGCCAAGTCCCATTTCTTGATCCCATTGTCTCTGGACCCACTGAAGAGGTTGTCCCCTTGAATGGTCAGTGCTTCTATGCCGTCATACTGGTAACTCATTCGTGCAGTCTGTGCACACAGTTGACGTGTCAAACACACTGGAGATATTAGCCACTTTGCCATCTGCTTGTCTGGCATTGGTATCAGTTTTTAGAAGGTTCCCAGATTTGAAAGCTATTCCATGTCATGGAGAATAATAAGAGAACAAGATATGATCAGTGATCTTTCACTGGGTGGCATTGGCCGTAGACTACTAACAAAGACTGTCTCACAGTTGTGTTCGGTGCCGGCATTTCCTTTATTGACCAAAGCTTTGCATCTGTGCTATCTATCCTTTGTGCTCAGGACTAAAATGCTGTCACATGGTTGTTTTGTTAGTGCTGTGCATATGTTCTGTGATGGGAAACATTTGATGACCTAACAGAAATATATTTCATATGGAGTTGTTTCTATTATTGCCTTTTAATTTATTTTTTATTTAATGGTGGTATCGCCTTCCCCTTTTACCTAATTTTTTATATGCTGCTAAATATATTTTAAACACACTAGGTTTGCAAACCTTGGTAGCTATGACGAGAAGTATTATCACAAGTGGTGGGAGAAGCTATGTACATAGGTAGATTGTAAAGAGAAACTAATCTGTGTTGTAGCTGTATGAAATTTTTAATGCTGTAGATTGGATTTTGCAAAAGGATGTATAATGATCTGTCTTCTAAGAATATTAATTTGTAAATTCTGCGAGTTCAATTTTTATGTAGAGTGTATAACATTTGAAAATATTGTCAAATGTGATTTTTACCCCTGCAAATATTTGCTTGTAAATGAAGGCTTAGCTTGTGCTTAAATAAACATATTGCTATGAAAAAAATTAAAAATAGCATTTTTTCAAAGAATTATGTTTATTTGAAGAGTGGAGTCACAGATAGAGACAGAGAGAGAGATAGAGAGAAATTTCACCTGCTGGCTCACTTCCCTAATGGCTGCCATGATTGAGCCTGGCTCAGAACAAAGCAGGGAGCCTGGGACTCTATCGAGGTCTCTCATGCAGGCAGCAGGGACCTAAATGCTAGAACCTCTCCCACTGCTTTCCCAGATGCATTAGAAGGAAATTGCGTCAGAAGTGGAGCAGCTCAATTCAAATCAGCACTCATATGGGTTACAGGTAGTGAAGGCAGCAGCTTAACCCAGTACACCACAGCATCAGCCCCAATAACTTATTTTTAAAGGAGAAAAGCTATCTGTTAATCTTACACATTTTCAATGTGAGTGTCACATTGGAAAGAATAAAAATATCTCAGTCTGGTATTTATCCAGCTATTCCATATATTTTAGGGGATAGAGAGGGGAAGAATTATTGAAAAAACTGAAAATGATTAACCTCTGGAGTAAAACTCTTATAAATTAATAATACTTTTTTGAATGTGTTTAGAAGAGAATTATACCTATTCTGTATTCAAATATATGTATGTATATATATATATATATATATGTTTTAGTCTAAGTTTTATGACATCCTTCAGAGAAAAAAAAAAAAACAAACAGTACCACAATAATGAAACCAACAACAAAAAGGAATGCATCATGTAGGCACTGGTCCAAAAATTCCCTTCTGTAAATAATTAATATAGAGTGCTTCAAATGCTGTCTCATTACTTCATTAAAAAATTAGAAATTTAGAAATCAATTAGAAATTTAGAAATCAATTTAGAAATTTAGAAAATTAGAAATCAATCTTCTGAAACTATGTTTCAAAATTAGCATAGGACATCTGTTCTAAAACATATTTTAATATTATATTTATTATTTTAAATATGGAATATTAAGGAAACGGTTGCATATATCATATAGAGTACACTTTAAACAGAGAATAACAATCCAAATATTACAAATACAATACTGCTTTATATGAAAAAAGATACATCTTTCATAAAAGAAATAAAACTATTGTAATGAGTAAGAGTCACACTTGCTTTGAGGCATCCTTATAATCAAATACTACAGCTATCTTTACACTTAATTTCTCATAAAAATGCAAGGCGGTATCTGTATGTGCATCACTGAGGAATTCCTTAAAGAAAACTTACACCTTTGCTAGGCAGAGTACCAAAAAATTAATGGAAAAAAAGAAATTAAAAACTAACTTATTGTGGTTCTAAAAATTTAGAAATCTATACATATTTACTAGTATGCATTTTCTTTTTTTTAACTTTTATTTAATGAATATAAATTTCCAGTGTACAGCTTATGGATTACAATGGCTTCCCCCCCCATAACTTCCCTCCCACCCGCAACCCTCCTCTCTCCTGCTCCCTCTCCCCTTCCATTTGCATCAAGATTCATTTTCAATTCTCTTTATATACAGAAGATCAATTTAGTATAAAGATTTCAACAGTTTGCACCCACATAGAAATACAAAGTGAAACATACTGTTTGAGTACTAGTTATAGCATTAAATCAAAATGTACACACATTAAGGACAGAGATCCCACATGAGGAGCAAGTGCACAGTGGCTCCTGTTGTTGACCCAACAAATTGACACTCTAGTTTATGGTGCCAGTAACCACCCTAGGCTGTCGTCATGAGTTGCCAAGGCTATGGAAGCATTTTCATAAATATTTTTCTGATCAGTTGTGTAAAAGTTCTCTGAACTGTATACCAAATATATCATATTTTTATAGAACCATAAAAGTGTTGTGTGTTCAGTCTTAAAGACCTAATAGTGTCTGCTTATGCAATGTTGACAAAGTGGTCAATTCTGTTGAGTAGTATTTTATAGTGCTCAATGCAAAACTATTGTTCAGATTTTCTAGTGGATCAGAAGAGTGTGTGGTTGGTGAAATTGTTGTACATATTGTTTTTCAAAAGTCAAAATCTAAAGTTAATACTTTATTTAGTAACACATTTGTACTTGGTACAAGAGAGATAATTAACTCTAACTTTTGTTACTAGCAAAGGAAATCTATGATACAAGGTGTCACAAGGGTGACTGATGTGAGGTTATATGTGGTATCAATATAAATTCTAAGTTTGAACTGAGAATGAGGAAAGTGTTTGAGTATCCTTATGAGTCAGTCCAAAGGAAAACATTTAATGAGATACCATCAAAGAAATTAATTGTTTATTGTTTTCAAATAAATGCAATTTAAGAAGTCAAAGCTTATCCAGGTATTAAATATATATATATATATATATATATAGCATAACAATGTGCTCATATTATCCCAACATTAACAATTTATAGGGGCTGGCACTGTGGCATAGCAGGTAAAGCCACCACCTGCAGTGCTGGCATCCCATACAGGCTCCATTTCTGTCTTCTATGGCCTGGGAAAGCAGTGGAAGATGGCCCAAGTCCTTGGGCCTCTGCACCTACGTGGGAGATCCAGAGGAAGCTCCTGGTTCTTGGCTTTGGATCTGTGCAGCTCTGGCCATTGCAACCACCTGAGGAGTGAACCATCAGATGGAAGATTCCCCCCCTCTACCTCTGCCTCTCTGTAAATCTGCCTTTCAAATAAATAAATAAATCTTTAGACAAAAAAGAATTTATAGATGACATGAGTGAATTTAGACTAAGCCTTGGCTGACTTGGATATTCCCACCATATTCCATATTCTGAAACCTGAATCTGTTTAGTAAATAGGTTATAGTCCTCTAGTCCATTCTTATTTCCGTGGTCCACTGACTAGTGTGTGAAATCATACAAAATAAAAAGTAGCTGTACATCATATCCAATGAAGGCATAAAATCATTTGTGTAATTATGAACGGATGAGAATTCTTCAGATCACAATAATTTCTACCAATTTCCTACCTTTGTAGCTGCTGCTCTATTGCTAATTTTGACTGGTATTGTTAGGTAACTTTATAAAATCAGCATACAAATTTTATTTTGAAGTGAAAACCTTTCATTTATTGACAACCATGGAGAACCAGAAAGCCAGAATTTGATTAATTAATCAGAAACTGAGTATTATTATAATACTGGTGAATTGAAAAAGTGAGACATGGTTTCCTCCCAAAAGGAGTCTGAAATGTGACTGGAGAAGAGAGACTCATGGCAAAATCCAACGCTATTTTATCAGAGTCTAAAAGCTGCAATATTCTTTAAATGCAATCAAATGTGCCTTTCATATTCTGCAAAATGAATATGAATATGAGTAAAATAAGTTTAGGAACTTTCTCAATCTGTTCAGCCATTAGTGACCAGGAAAACAAGACTTGAGTGAGAGGTAGAACACAGTAACAACGTTATTGACTTCATACCAAGAAAATTTCTGAAATGACCACTTTCCTTTATAAGAAAATGACTTACCTTTGGATTAGTTGAGCCTCAGTTGCATCTTGATATGGGCTGGGTAGTATTTCCATCTCAAATTCAGATATTGAAGTTGAGACTATACTAGAATTTTTTTTTTTTTTTGACAGAGTGGATAGTGAGAGAGAGAGACAGAGAGAAAGGTCTTCCTTTTTGCCGTTGGTTCACCCTCCAATGGTCACTGTGGCCGGTGCATCGCGCTGATCCGAAGCCAGGAGCCAGGTGCTTCCTCCTGGTCTCCCATGCGGGTGCAGGGCCCAAGCACTTGGACCATCCTCCACTGCACTCCCGGGCCATAGCAGAGAGCTGGCCTGGAAGAGGGGCAACCAGGACAGAATCCAGCGCCCTGACCGGGACTAGGACCTGGTGTGCCAGTGCCACAGGTGGAGGGTTAGCCTACTGAGCCGCAGCGCCAGCCAATACTGGAATTTGACTATCATTAGCAATATTTTTTTTTTTCCTTTTGACAGGCAGAGTGGACAGTGAGAAAGAGAGACAGAGAGAAAGGTCTTCCTTTTCCGTTGGTTCACCCCCCAATGGCCGCTGTGGCTGGTGCACTGCGCTGATCTGAAGCTAGGAGCCAGGTGGTTCTCCTGGTCTCCAATGTGGTTGCAGGGCCCAAGCACTTGGGCCATCCTCCACTGCACTCCCGGACCACAGCAGAGAGCTGGACTGGAAGAGGAGCAACCGGGACAGAACTGGTGCCCCAACCGGTACTAGAACCCCGGGGTGCCGGCACCGCAGGTGGAGGATTAGCCTAGTGAACCGCGGCGCCGGCCAGCAATATGGTTTTTAAAAGATAATTAGTCTGGGTCTGGCGCTGTGGTACAGCCAGTGAACGCCCTGGCCTGAAGTGCCAGCATCCCATATGGGTGCCGTTCTAGTCTTGGTTGCTCCTCTTCTGGTCCAGCTCTCTGCTATGGCCTGGGAAAGCAGTAGAAGATGGCCCAAGTCTTTGGGCCCCTGCACCCATGTGGGAGATCCAGAGGAAGCTCCTGGCTCCTGGCTTCGGATCAGTGCAGCTCCGGCTGATGCGGCCATCTGGGGAGTGAACCAGTGGATGGAAGACATCTCTCTCTGTCTCTACCTCTCTTTGTAACTCTGTCTTTCAAATAAATAAAATAAATCTTTTAGAAAGAGATAATTAGTCTGAAATTAGATCATATGAGTTAGCTGTAATATAATATGACTGTTATTCTTATATGAAGAGGAGATTAGGAAATGAACACACATACAAATGACTATGTGATAACAATAGAAAAAGATGGCCAGAGAGACCATTAGAACAAACAAACCTCTCAAAATCTTAATCTTGGACTGCTAACCTCAGAATATATAAAGGAATAAATTTCTGTGGTCTAAACAATGCTATTGATGGTACTTTATTATGGCAATCCAGCACTCTGATACACCTATTAGAACACAGGGCTGACATGAAGACTATATATGCGATTATATCTGTAAACAACTTTGCTTTTAAAAGGCAATTAATAAGTATAATTTTTTTCTAATTCTATCCTCTCCTTCAAAAAGAAGTCTGAGATGAAGAATTCCTACAGCACAAGAGAAACTCAAGGCACAAATTGTATAGGTGAACATGATAAGCTGTTTCAAAATTTTTGAGAAAAAAATAACAAACCAAGATCATAACTATATCTATCATCTTTGAAAAAATGGTTGTCCTTTTAAAAAAGAACTGAAATTATTTCTAGTAGATCAGGAAATGATAAAATTTAATTTGGAATAATCTTTTTAAACATGGATTCAAAGACATAGAAGAGTTACAGATTTGCAAAGCTCATTCTTGTTATTCTCTATAATTACTAGCTAGGAGGAAATACTTCATTGTTTGTCAAAACATTTCTGAGCATAGCTAAGCAACCTCAAACCTTAAGAATTGAAAAACAAGTAAAAAAAAAATCAAACCTTAAATTGTTCAGGCTTCATAATGAGTTCAAGACATTTGTCCAATCAATCTACTCATTGACTAATTATTATTGACTAGAGATAATTACCTTTGAAAAATCCTTTATTCTTTTTATGCTTATCCAACAGCCTTCAAAGAGCCTTGTGTATTAACTAGGCAAACATCTTTTGCCTCAAGATAGATTTATATAAAATAAACAGATACCATTAATCTCATCTAGACACTTGACTATACAGGCATTTTTGCTTAAGTGTGCAACTGCATAACTACTCAGCTATCACACTGGGATGCAAAATGAAAGATGTAGCTCTGATATTTGGACTTATTAAAGTATCTCCTCCATGTCTATAAGAGATGAGAAGGTAAATTTTATGTATGGAATACTTTGGCTTTATAGCCCATAAGTACCCTCAACAATATAGTACTATGCTGAGGGACCAAGAAATATGCTAAAACATGGTTCCCTTATTTATATCATCATGTTTTCTTGTGAAAAGACAAATGAAAAAATAGTAGACAATAAAATACTCATTAAGTATTAGCTGCACCAATGTAACCATGGAAGTGAGCTCTGTGATCAGACTCAATTCTGTGGGAGAATGATATAATAGTATCTATACCATTCTGCAAGTCCACGGATGATAGTTTTGGCAAAAGCACTGTATGCATGAGTGGTAAATCTATATCCATTATAAAAGTCTATTCCAGTAGGGAAAAAGTTGCTGATGCATTCCCAGTGGAAGTGGTTCAATATAACCAACTTGGTTCAGGCATTCAGTGTTGTCCTCTACTGCAGAAAGAACACACGTCAGCAGTGGCCATAGCCAAGTCAGCCCATGTGGCTGAGCAAACATACAATCTCTGTCCCTACTACCATGATTCATTTGTTCCTGAGCCCATTGGGCAATGATAAGGATTCCTGGAGAAAAGAATGTATCATCCTGCACACTCAATTATTAAACAACCTCTGCTGATCCTTTGGTTAGCATGACATAGATGTCATTACCGTTTCTATCATTCTGTCTATCCACATATCCTTTAACTATATTTCCAATAATATCACTCTCAAATCTCTGACCATCCAACCAAACCATTGGGCAAAATCCATGGATCAGTATATCATCACCCATCCAGCCATTGGCCATTTGTCCTATAAAGCAAAGTGTGTAGCCAGATATAATACTGAAAGTTCTGCAAATTTCAAGAATTTAATTTTACCCCTATACTTCAGTCCTAGAAGAGGCTGTTGTGCTGCAGATCTCTATTTTTAAGGTAATTTCTGCATATTGTGCAGAATCATCTATAAACCATATCTCAGCTTGTGCTTCTTTCGCCAGTTGATTATAGATCACTTCCTATAAGACTATAGATGCCAGATGGAAGAGAGGAAAGGATTTCAGGAGTAGGTACAGCAAGCATTTGTGCTACTTGTTTATGTTACTTACTTGTGTTTCCAGAGCCTATTCGTGATTGATCATGTATATACGGCTTCCATATGAAAATAGAGTACTGTGAATGTGCAACTTTTTGGTTTAGGGGGTCAGATAACATCCATTGAGTTCATTTTGGGCAAATCAGGTTTCATAGTAGCTTGGTGGTCCATGATTAAGAATCTGATTACTGCTAAGATCCAGTGTTAGACAAAGAAGTGTTTCTCAAAAGAAGAATAGTTAACTGTAGAGGATGGCAAGACTTCTCCAAAATCCTAGAGGCTTTCAATGTGATTCACCTATATTTTACTGCCAAAGGCTGTGAATCACATACTTTTCTACCACTTGTATTCCATGGATCATTGGATCTGGTAATTAATATATAACAGAGCAGCTTGCATAGCAGTCTAAATCTGTTGGAGAACCTTCTCTTGTTCTGGGACTCACTCAACACCTTTCAAATAAACCATTAATGGGTCAAAGTAACACATTCAGTTGAGAAATATGCAGTATCACAAATACAAAGAGATCCACTAGATACTATGCATCATTTTTGGCTTTAGGGAGGACCAGATGTAATAATGTATCCTTCACCTTAAAAGGAATATCTCAACATGTACCATATCATTGGATCCCTAGAAAGTTTACTGAGGTAGAAAGTACATGAGTTTTGCTGGATTTGTTTCCTATCCTTTGACACACTACTGTCTTCCCAATATGTCTTGATAGAGTATTTTCTGATTGTTGCTCACTAAGTCCTATCAACATAATATTATCAATGCAATGGATTAGTATGATATCTTAAAGATAGGAGAGGTGAACAAAATCCCTATGAACTAAATTATAACACAGGGCTTGAAAATTGATATACAGGTACAAAGTGAAGGTATATTACTGGTCTTTCCAGCTGAGAGTAAATTTCTGCTAGTAGTACTTACTGGATAAGGGAGCATTTACCAGATCAATAGTCACATATCAGACACCAAGGATTCTGTTTACTTGCTCAAGCATTGAAATCACATCCAAATAGCAGCAGTAATTGGAGTCACCATCTGGTTAACCTTACAACAATCCACTGACAGTTCCAAGATCCACTTGTCTTCTACACACACCAAATAGGCAAGATGATTGGGGATGTGGTGATAATCACTAACCCTACACTTTCCAGTCCCAAATGATAGCACTAACCCCTGAAATTTCTCCAAGATTGCATTTGGTTGACATTTGTTATGAAAAATAGTTTTAGGGGGTGACATTCTGGCACAATGAGTAAACTGTCACCTGTGAGGCCAGCAATCCATATTTGAGCATCAGTTAGAGTCCTGGCTGATGCATTTCAACCAGCTCCCTGCTAAGCACCTGGGGAAATAGCAGATGATGACTCAAATACGTGGGCCCCTGCCATACATCTGGGATATTCAAGTGGAGTTCCATATTCCTGGTTTCAGCTTAGCCCAGCCCTGCCATTGCAGCCATTTTGGGAGTGAATCAGTGGGTGGAAGACTTTTTTCTCTCTCTGTCTCTCCTTTCTCTGTCACTGTGACTTTCAAATAATATTTTAAAAATCTTAAGAAAAATATAGTTTTAGTTGATTAGACTTGATTTTCCCACTATAAGGTTCTCATTCCACAGGCCAAATAACCAATGTAAGGATCCTATCAGCTGCTGAATAGCAGTTCCAATTATATATCTCAGAATGTCTTTCATTCAAGAGATTTTTAGTCTCTAAATTTGCTCAAGAATGGAAATAAATTGAGAGCTTTGGATTTTCTGTTTTTATGATTCAGGGTAGGCTTCTGTTCGTTTGACATAGAAATTTTCTGCTTTTAGCATCCTATCTACTTCACTTTCAGGAACACCATGATCACATAGCCAATGCCATAAATCTGTATAAGTCAGACAATTAATGTAGACTGATGTTTTGATTCAATAGTTTATTGCAAGAACCATGTCTGCTTTGCCTAGAGTGATTGAGTGCTGCTACTTGGCTTTTGTCTCTCTAGGATCCAGTTGATTACATTGCATTTAATATTTCCTATTCAAGGGCTGCTGCTGTAATTCTGGTTGACCTAGAACAATCACAAAACTTGACAAGGTTTCAGGGATGGCTCTCAAAAACATTTCTCACAGTCCAAGAAAACATACATCCTTCAGACCATACCTAAATGTGTGATTAGCTCTCAAATAATGAATCCACTCTTAATTTCCCATTTTCCCAAGCCCTTGAATACTTCCTCTACATTAAACTAAGATAAATCTATCATTTCTAACTCACATACTTTTTTGGTTCATGTTTCAACCTACTGATAAAAAAACTGTTAGGATTCCTTGCTAACTTCTTCAACTGCATTATTACATTAAAGACTCTTCTTAATGAGCCCATATAAATAAATTCAATATGATCCAAGCTAAGTTACTCCTACTATTACACCATACCCTACTACCCATGTATGCACATTTCCCAGAATTGTTGTTTACAAAAATTAGAACACTTAAGTAGTTCCTTTGGACTGTGGTACATCTCCTTAGATTGAACTTTGCTCTTCATTATGAGGGAGCTCTTGGTACAGGAGTCCAGTTGTAGACCTATAGAAAGCAGGGGTGGCTTCCATCAGGGGTGGAGAAGTTACATGAGAATACTGCATAATCTTCTATGGCAACTGACTCAGAGGTGGCCATAAGGTTCCTCAGATGCAGATAGAGATGCTGCCTCCACTGGAGATAGAGAGAACTCTTCTTCTAGCAAAGAATATTCTGCAAAATTCAGGGGCTCATTGTCTCTCGTTTTGATGAGATGTATGTCCATTCCAACCTTAGGATCCTATTCTTTCCCAATCAATATGCTCACTTTAATAGCAGATGCCCTGCAGTGCTGTGAATTCAATTGCAGTATAACTCAGCCAGTTATAGGATGAAATTATATGTTTGATTTTAAGCAATTCCAGCCTTGCCATTACAAGAGATAAAGGATTCCTTTAGGGGTTGCACAAAAATGTTTAAGTCATTAATGCAGCACTTGTGCTGGGTATTTGAATCCCTGAGTTCATCATTCCCCTACTCCACTTTGTCAAGCAATACTGGGATTAACAAGCAAGTATCATTGGATTCCTTAGTGTGAAAAAGTTGTTCAAGAGAACCAAGAGAGGGAGTGGGAGATGGGATGGTTGTGGGTGGGAGGGAGGTTATGGAGAGGGAAAAGCCGCTATAATTCAAAAGTTGTACTTTGGAAATTTATAGTTATTAAATAAAAGTTTAAAAAAGGAATTGGTTCACATTATTATGAAGATTGTTATAGTACATCTGCTTTTCCCCTAAATTCATATGTTGAAATTCTAACCCCAAAAATGATGTTAGGAGAGTAGGGGTTGATTAGATCATGAGAGCAATTATTATGCAGAGAAATTGTTCCCTTATCAAAGAGGCTCCATAGAGTTGCCTAGCCCCTTCCACCATGTCAGGCACAGCAAGGAGGCACTGTCTCTGAGGAATGAGTCCTGATTCTGAATCTGCTGATGTCCTGATGTTGAACTTTTCAGCCTCTAGAACTATGAGAAATATGCTTGTGGTTTATAAGGATCCTAGTAGATGGTGATTTATTATAGGAGCCCAAATGGGCTAAGCAGAAGTAGAATCCCAAAAAGAATCTGGAGAGCTAAACATCTTTGAAATCTTAATGTAAGTAAATTCAAAGAAGGCATGATGTTTCAGGAAATGAAAGAAGTGATGTGATGCCAGTGCTGTGGGATAGCCGATAAAGATGCCACCTGCAGTGCAGCATCCCCTATGGGCACCATTTCAAGTCCTGGCTGCTCCACTTCCAATGCAGCTCTCTGCTATGGCCTGGGAAAGCAGTAGCAGATGGCTCAGGTCTCTGGGCACCAGCACCCGCGTGGGAAACCTAGAAGAAATTTGTTGCTCCTGGCTTTGGATCGGGGCAGCTCCAGCCATTGTGGCCATTCCAGGAGTGAACCAGTGGATGAGAGACCTCTCTCTCTCTCTCTGCCTCTGCCTCTCTGTAACTATGCTTTTCAAATAAAACAATAAATAAATCTTAGAAAAAAGAGCTAATGTTTCAGTTTAGGTCCAAGGGCAAACACACACACACACACACACGTGACTCAGGGAGGAGAGGAGGGATGTCCTCTTGTTTGATAGCAAATTAGCCTTTTATTCTATCCAAGTCTTTAATTAATTAAATGAGGATCACACATTGGGGAGTGCTTTACTAAGCCTGCAAATTCAGATTTTAAACTCATCCCAAAAAACACCCTCACAGAAACACCAGAATAATGTTTGACCAAATACGTGAGCACTCCATGCCCTGTGCAAGTTAGCCACATAGTGAACCATGATAGATGGATGGGTAGATATAAATAGGAAAGAAAAAGTGAGAGAGGAACAAAGAAAGGTAGAAGAATATACAAATTCAAAGTATACTTCAAGTTGAATAGAAAACAAAACATAACAAACAGAAATTGCTGTGAAGATATTAACAGTGCTCATTTCTTAGAAACATCAAAAGTTTGAACCATGTCTAAATGAGAGGTCAGTATATTAAGTAAAACATCTAATGTAGCTTCATGTGTAAAAGCAAAATTTTACTCTGATTTTACTATTTTTATTTTATTTAATAGATGATTACATGGTATTGAAAATATTTTTCACTAATCAAAGCTTTTATATGTTGTTAAGTAGACATTTTTAGGGCCAATTCTGGTGGGAAGATTAAAGGTCTCGTGCACTGAAATTTCATTCCCTTTGACATTAGATCTATTGATTTTTCTTAAAAGATGTTTATACACATCAATTTTACAGCTTTCTAGAAGAGAGTGCATAATTAAGTATTGACATTCTGAAATGCTTGTATTAAAATAGAAAACATACCTTTTTCATTTTAAATATGGTCAAAAATAAAACATTTGGAGTATCTCTTGCTACTTACGACAATGTTCATTTACTGCTATGTTCTGCTTCAAAGCAGATCATGATTAATTCATTGCAAAAATCCATAGAGGATTTCTTGCAATTATAATTAAACACTTTTGTCTTCATCAGATCCTAAGGAAAAAAAAAAGATGATTGATTTTCAAACAAGGGAATTGCCTTGCGTGTCAAACATCAAGACATTTTTCTTAAATTGAAAAACACACTTTCCAATGTATATTTGAATAAAAGATCTTGGATCTCCTGTAACAACTTTTATTATAGCATTTTTCCACCCTTGTGGTATTTCTCCATGAAATTCAGCTCATGATTTTATATATGTAATAATTAATTATTTAATGTAAAATTGAGAGAGAAGCCAATTTACCTGCCAGTGAAAAACTTTAATTACTTTCACCTTTGTCATGCCCCTTCACCCCCTGCATAGAGAATTTGATGTATGCATTTATCATTTAATTCCAGGGAATCTAAAATTAATTAATATTCCCTCCTCCCTTCTTCTCTCTATGCATTTCCCCAGGAGCTTCAACTGTGAAATGGGCTATTCTGATAGCAACCCCAAGAGAAATATGAAAAAATTGTTTGTTATTAATATAATTTTTCCTTGATAACATAACTCATCTCATTATTTGAAGGGTTAGTAAAATGTTTCTAACTATATACAGGTGTGTACACTGTTGTGAAACAGAAGTGGTGTCACACTGCTTAGGTTTGAATTTTGTTCCTGTCACTTGCAAGTTATGTGATCTTTAAAAGCTTCTATTTTGTCATTTTGTAAACATGGAAAAGGATAGCAACTACTATATTAATCACAGTGTTAGTGAGTTGTTTAAATGAGTTAATAGAGTTAAGGCACTAATAGAGTGGCTGATCTATAGAAAAATACCCTCTTAATGTGCGTTATTACACTGAGTAATGCATTTATTGTTATATACCACTGTTATAGAATGTTTCTGTAGATGTGGATTTTTATTAAATACATGTTTTAGATAACTTCTCACACTGAAACCATCTAAAAAGACAATTTCATTCATCATCCCATTTTTTAAAATAAAGAACAGACTAAATTTTATCACTTTTTGCCTTACCCATTTTTAATTCTGATTTCATGCTAAAAGTGAAAGTATATTTCCTCTGATTACAACATTTGTTATAAAGTTATGAATTATAATTTTACTGATTTGTTGGGATATGGAAACTCATTTCTGAGTGCATTGAATATAAAGTATATCATTGTATTTATGAATTATGTTTAGTTTGAAGTGTTTGTGTGTGACAGACAAAATAAAATACTTTAGGTGGATAGTTAGTACAAATTTAGCAAATATGTCATTTAGCCATATCAGCAAATTTATATGCACTCTCAAAATTTTAAGATGTTTTGCAGGGGGCCGGCGCTGTGGCTCAGCATGTTAACACCCTGGCCTGAAGCACCGGCTCCCATATGGGCGCCAGTTCTAGTCCTGGCTGCTCCTCTTCCAACCCAGCTCTCTGCTATGGCCTGGGATAGCAGTAGAAGATGGCCCAAATCCTTGGGCCCCTGCACCCACGTGGGAGACCCAGAGGAAGCTCCTGGCTCCTGGCTTTGGATCGGCGCAGCTCCTGCTATTGCGGCCATCTGGGGAGTGAACCAGCGGATGGAAGCGCTCTCTCTGTCTCTACCTCTCTCTGTAATTCTGCCTGTCAAATAAATAAAATGAATCTTTTTAAAAAAAGTGATGTTTTGCAAAATTATCTAAGCATATGTTTATACAAGTGTATAATTATTAAAGTGTATAATTATTGTTGGTGAGTGTAGAAGAATATCATTTTCTATCTTGGTTTGTGTAGTTAGTTTATGTTTTAAGTTATTTCCTAATATTACCAAGTCAATGGTATCCAAATGTGGCTTTTCTCTTTGGCATAACTTTGGTCAGCAGTTGAGGAAACATGGAGAATTTTGGTTAAATGACTTGAAGTACAATTTTTTTTCTTAATCATAGAAACTCTATACAAAGTTTATGTAAATATGCTACAAAGAAATTTCAACTCTACATAAACCTTTGCCCATCTAGGCAAAATTTTAAATTGGTCTTGGTCCACAGAAACTATATTATAACTTCCTTAAATTCATTGACTCAAAGTAATTTTATTAAAATAATATTTTAAAAAGTTTTTTGAATTTGAGAGGCTGAGAGACCTGGAGAGAGAGAGTGAGAAAGAGAGAGAGAAAGAACGTGAGACCACTTCTATCCACTGTTTACCTCCAAAATGACCATGAAAGCCTCTGAATAGGCCAAAGCTGAAGGAAAATGATCAAGGTCTCCCACTTGGTGACAGAACCCAAACCTCTTAAGCCACTGCTGTGACTTCCCAAGGTCTGTGTCACCAGGAAACTGGAGTCAGAGCTTTTCAGGTAATCCAGGCTTTTGATTTATGAAATTTACTATCGTTACATCTCTATTATTCTTTTAAAATTCAAAAGATCAGTAAGAATAGTTCACATGAGGAATGAAATCTGTCATTAATACATTTATGGGAAAATTCTGACATTCTATCATCAAATATTAATATGTCATTGAATTTTAGATGAAATACAACAGAAAATAAACTTTAAATTGTGCTTGAACCATAGAATCAAATAACATATAATCTGACCAGCTGAAACTCACATGTCCTAGCTATTGAATGGATTTTTTTTTCAACAACATAAATAAAAATTACTCTTGATAATATCTAAAACTAAGCATGAAGAACAAAGCTATACTTTAAAACTTTCTTCTGCTTCTACTAGGAAATGCACCACTACTACGACTATATTGGCTACTGAATAAATGATTAAATGTCCAGGACTATTGTGATTTTTCAAATCTAAGGATAATATATTAATACTTGATGTAAAATTAGTTGACTAAGAATTTCAGGTCCATACTGTAATGTTAGATGTTTTGTTGGATAGAGACAAGTCTGAAAAAAGAGAAGTAGATTTATATATCTGATTCTGTCCCAACACTTAGTCGCCTCCTTTGATACTTAGCAATTTCTTTAATATGAAATAAGAGGCAATACCTCATAGTAATGCTTCAGTTCAGTTCAAAATATTATAAGGTATAACAATATCACAATAATTTTTAGATATTTGGACATTTCAATTGTTTGATCTTGTGGTAGAATGAGAAGGCCATGCCAAGATGCCACTGGCAACAGAAACTGCGTGGCAACAGGCTGTGATTGGATGGCTTCAGAAACTGCCTGGCAACAGGGTGTGATTGGTTAGGGCATAGACCACCTCTTGACCAGATTGGCTGTCTTGGCTATATAAGCTGCTGTAGCAACTGAAATAAAGGAGTCTGCAGGCTGCTTGCCTCAGGCCTGCTTTCACCTGACTCCTTGGGTCTGTGTGGTCACTTTGTGCCTCTTTACCCCACCATGCTCTTCCTCTCAGAAAAAATCCATAGCAACATGATCTTATTTAAACTTTATTTTATTTATTTGACAGATGAGTTAGACAGTGAGAGAGAGAGACAGAGAGAAAGGTCTTCCTTCCATTGGTTCACCCCCAAAATGACCGCCATGGCTGGTGCTGCGCTGATCCGAAGCCAGGAGCCAGGTGCTTTTAAACACATGAGAGGCATATAGTGATGTGAGAAGGATGGCAGATCGTTACTCCATAAACCAACCATTTCTAAAAGTGAAAAAAAAATGTAATGGATTGTGAATTGATTAAACTAAACAACTGATTAAAAGGTAACAAAAAATGCCATACAAGATAAAACAGCTCTAAGTTATTCACTTATTCATGCATTCAACTAATATAAATAGGCTATTGCTCTGCACTACACAATGTGAGAGAGATCACCAAAGAGACGGACTTAGTTATCTTCCATATGCCTATCTGTCTGCCTCTGAAGTACATAAAAATAAAGGAATAAAAGCTTTTAAAGTATCTTCTGTATCTCTAAGTTTGTTATTTCTATTTATTTACATATTTGTATCTGTTTTCTTTATCACAAGCCTATGGTCCTCTTTAGGTCAAGGATCAGATCTCTTTGGTAATATCTATCACATCGTTACATAAATAAATAAAGAAACATAAATAAATGAAGAAACAGTCACTGTTTTGTTCTCTACTGCATCTTTTGGAATCTTGTTTTTAACCTGCTGCTTAATATTTAATTGAATTTGTTTTTTCTAATAAACATTGTGTTATTCTTTTCAGTTTGCTGAGGGCTAGCAAAAATAAATTTTTTATTTCCTTCTTTCAGAATTTCTGAGAAAATTACCAATTTTATAGAAAAATACAGCAGAAATAGTAATTATAAAAATACCAATAATGTAAAATATCCAAGTTTGAAAGACACAACCCAGTTCTAGAGATTTCACTATTAAAACTAAAGCAAAACACCTAATGGAGCTTCTAATTAAGAGTAAATAATATATTATTGTTTTGAGAACCTAGCAAGAACAAAAATCATGGGACTGGAATTTTGGCGTAGCAGGTTAAACCACTGCCTATGAGACCAACATCACTAATGGTCACCAGTTTGATTCTTGGATGCTCTTCTTCTAATCCAGCTCCCTGCTAATGTACCCTGGGAAAGCAATGGAAGATATCACTTGTGTTTGTGCCCCTGCTCACCTATGTGGAGACCCAGATGAAGCTCTGGTTCCGATTTGGCCTGGCCCAGCCCTGGCCATTGTGTCCATCTGGGAAGTGAACCAGCGGATGGGAGATATCTCCCTCTTTCCCCCATCTCTCTCTCCTTCTTTCACTGTATCTTTGCCTTTCAAATAAATATAAATCTTAAATAAATAGGCACCAAAATATTTACAGACATCAAGATGTCTAGCATTATCTGATGCAAAAAGTAGCTGGTTAAACAAAGATTGGTAGTAAATAAATGTGACTTTTCTTAACCTATGAAATCTCTAGTCTTCATTTTTAAGCAGGAAAAGTAACAATTACTTTCCCGTGTATGAAAAATATGAAGCTAGCATGCATAAATGAGAACAGTTTCTTTTGTTGTGTAAGGCCACTTTATTGATTTTTTTCCAGTTTTATTAGCTCTTGATAAAATTCTTCTTAAAAAGGTAAAAATATTTTCTATCAGTGCTTCAGCACTCAACATATTATGAGTTTCGTCATCCTCTTCAAAACCATTTGTCTCACTTTGCAAAGTTGTAGGTACTGAGGACTTGCCAGGGTGGTTAAAGCAAACAGTCCATTTGTTTTAAACTAAGAGATTGGGATCTACCCTAAAAGCACTGTACCTCTATGCTATCATCTGTCTCATCATAAACTCCTTGGGATGGAGCCAAGAACAGATCTTACCAAGAGTAATTCACAAATGTCAGCAAACATTTGCACTTGATTTGATGATTATTTTAGAAATTACACTGGAGTTATTCTCAGAATGTTTGCAAGTTAGCAAGTTAACTCAGATTTACACTGTTCATTGTAAACTGCGTTCACCTTCAGCTCTTCACTGTATTGCATGTGCACCAGATTATATATACAAATACATATATACAAATATATATATAAGAATGGGAACACAGGAGGATAGTCAACATTTTTTATTTATTTATTTATTTGAAAGTCAGAGTTACACACAGAGAGAAGAGGCAGAGAGAGAGAAAGAGGTCTTCCATCTGCTGGTTCACTCCCCAGATGACCACAACAGCCAGAGCTGAGCCAATCTGAAGACAGGAGCCAGGAGTTTCTTTCATGTCTCCCAGGCAGGTGCAGAGGCCCAAGATCTTGGGCCATTTTCTATTGCTTTCCCAGTCCATAACAGAGAGCTGGATCTGAAGTGGAGCAGCTGGGACTTGAACTGGCGCCCATATGGGATGCTGGCACTGCAGGCTGCAGCTTTACCTCCTATGTCACAGTGCTGGTGAGCTATGTTTAAGCCATGAGTGATGACTAGATGATTCAAGTATTTCTAATTTAAAATACACAAGGTAAGTTTTTCATCATGAATTTCAGATCCAAAAGGAGAAATATGTGAATGGCACTAAATTTTAACTCTGGAGACCTCTGGGTTTAATTGCATGAGCTTAAAATAAACTTGAAGTTATTTACTACAAAATCATGACAGTAGAGATTAATCAAAATGTGGAGCCAATCATCTATCCCTTTTGGGCATCTTTTTAAAATTTATATTTGAATATCTGGATGAATCTACTAGCTGGCCAATTTCTTTGTCTGTGTCTTTTAAAGCATGTTTAAAAACAAACATCCTTATGATGTTTTCTGTTCTTGTAGGTGTCGTTTCCCTGATTACCTAATGCAAACTTTGAGATCTCTCATCTCCATTCATTCATCATTAACTCTACTGTTTCCATGTTCAGTCATAATTCATCCCTTATAGAGACTTCAATCCCACCCGTATCTTAAACACACGTTTAATACTTTTACATGCATATTATCATATAATTTTCTTTATTTAAAAAAAATTATTTGTTTATTTGAGAGGTAGAGTTATAGACAGAGAGAAAAGTCTTCCATCTGCTAGTTCACTCCCCAAATGGCCACAATGGCCAGTGTTATTCCAAGCCAAAACCAGGAGACAGGAGCTTCTTTGGGGTCTCCCACAGAGGTGCAGGGGTTCAAACACTTGGGCCATCTTCTGCTACCCAGGCCATGACAAAGAGCTGGATCAGAATAAGAGCAGCCAGAACATGAACCAGCACCCATATAGGATGCTGGCAACGAAGGCAGCATCTTAGTCCACTATGCCACAGCACCGGCTCCTTAATTTTCTTTTTTAAAATATTAATTCCTCCATATATTATGTTTCTTAGGCTGCAGTTCCTTGTATCTTCAAATCAACAGCAGCCTCTGAAAGCCAAAGGATACACACAGCTATGGAGTATTAAGGGTTTTTGGTGTTGTTTGCTGTTTAATTTTTATGGATGAAAACTTTATCATATTGAAATGTTAACAATACACATGAAGTAGAATGGAAAATTGGCATTTTTTAACTTGTATTTAATAAATATAAATTTCCAAAGTACAGATTATGGATTACAGTGGCTTTTTCCACCCCATAACTTCCCTCCCACCCACAACCATCCCTTCTCCTGTTCCCTCTCCCATCCCATTCACATCAAGATTGATTTTCAATTATCTTTATATACAGAAGATCAACTTAGTATATACTAAGTAAAGATTTCAACAGTTTGCACCCACACAGAAACACAAAATGTAAAGTACTGTTTGAGTAGTAGTTTTACCATTAATTCACATAGTACAACACATTAAGGGCAGAGGTTCTACATGAGGAGTAAATGCACAGTGACTCCTGTTGTTAACAAATTGGCACTCTTGTTTATGGCATCAGTAATCACCCTAGGCTCTTGTCATGAGTTGCCAAGGAAGTGGAAGCCTTGAGTTCGCCAACTCTGATCTTGTTTAGACAAGGCCATATTCAAAGTATAAGGTCTTTCCTCCCTTCAGAGAAAGGTACCTCCTTCTTTGATGGTCTGTTCTTTCCACTGGGATCTCAGTCACAGAGATCTTTCATTTAGGTAATTTTTTTTTTCCACAGTGTCTTGGCTTTCCATGCCTGAAATACTCTCATGGGCTTTTTAGCAGGATTCGAATGCCTTAAGGGCTGATTCTGAGGCCAGAGTGCCGTTTAGGACATCTGCCAGGGGATTCCAATTCAATCCCATCAAGGTGGCATGTACCAATGCCATCTCACTAGTCAAAGTGATCAGTTTCATTTCATAATTGATCATTATGATAGGACTAAGAGTCAAAGGGATCACATAAACAAGATCAGTGTCTGCTAATACTAACTGATAGAATTAAAAAGGAGAGAGGGATCCAACATGGGAAGCGGGATATACAGCAGACTCATAGAAAACTGGCATTTATTAATTATAAATCCAAAATTTACATTGGGTTTACCACATGGATGGCATTTTACATATTCCTATTATTAATAAAAGAACTCCAGGTACTAGCTGTGACTATTTTCTCAGCTTATAAACAAGGCTTGGGGAAATTACACTGCACAAGGGCATACTTTCAGGGAACTGTATCTTCTGGATTGTAATATGGGCAAAATAGGGATCAGAGGAAGTCTAGTCTTATGCAGTGATATATTGCCTTATGAAACTTTATTGTTAAGAAGAAGTTTGAAAAGTTACCCACCCCTGCCTTCACCTGCCAAATAATATATAAGGCTATGCTTCCACTTCCTGCTCTTACAGTAATGTGCAGCAAACATCTGAAAGCACTATTTCATTTCATGACATACTAAAAATTTATTAGAAAACCCATGGATACATGATGAACATCACATTCAGCCACCAATGTCTATGCACTCTAATTTCATTCAGCTTTTCTTCATCTCTTTTCACATTTCTATAACATTACCCATGTTTTTCCTGCTACTTGAAATCTCTCCCCAGTTCCATTTATTTAATTTTTATCCATTGCTTATCTCAACTGGTAGTTTTATGAATCCATTGCTTATCTCAACTGGTAGTTCTATGAATCTCCATCTTTGAAAAACAAGTTGCTATTTTAACTTTAATTTCATGGCATCTTACATGTATCACCATAATATTTCATATATATA
Source organism: Lepus europaeus (assembly GCF_033115175.1). Classification (NCBI taxonomy): domain Eukaryota; kingdom Metazoa; phylum Chordata; class Mammalia; order Lagomorpha; family Leporidae; genus Lepus; species Lepus europaeus. The sequence continues at coordinate 46,625,464 of NC_084837.1, read as the reverse complement.
GTATTAAAGACTGATTTTTTTTACATAGACTTAAATTTTTGGAAAGGTCCAAACCATGTTGGCTTTCTAACTCCAGTGCTTAATTTAGTATCTCCTTTAGGATGCATGTTCAATATTAACCGGGTGAGTTAAAAGAGGAATTCCTTGAGCTACAGCAAATCTTGAAGTTCCCTTTGTGACCTAAGTATAGTTCTACACCTCAAGCTGTATTTCATACTGAAGGGAAGAAGTCAAGGCTTATAATTATTTTATAAATTCAATCTTTGCTTATGTGGTCAATTGCATGACAATTATTTTGTCATATAACTTAGACGACACACTCAAGCTACACTTAAATACTTTTCAGACAAACTCATACTTACCAGACTTTGCACAGTGTATTCTCCTCTCACTGAACTGGTCTTTGTCTCTTCTTCCAAGGCTCTGCTCAATTGTCATCATTTCACTAAGGCCTACATGATTACCTCTATTTAAAATTACAAGCTATATCTCCAACCCATGAAAATTTTCCCCTCTTTTTCATTAATCCATAATTAATCACATTGGAAGAGAGAGAGAAAGAGATTGATCCAACCACTGATTTACTCCTCAAATTCTATTAAGAGCCAATGATGGGCAAGGTCAAAACCAAATGTCTGCAACTAAATCCAACTGTTTCATGTGGGTAGCAGGACCCTGTTACTTTTATCCAACACCTATTGCTTCCCAGAATATTAATTAGCAGGAAACTGGACTAGAAATGAAGCTGGGACTTGAACCCCATGATGCTACCTCTAATATGGGACATGGACATTCCAAGTGATAACGTCTGCACCAGGCTTCCAGCTCTCCAGTTCCTCTTAAACTGCTCTTTTTTTCTTTAGTGCTTTACCATTAAATATTCTGTGTGATTTGATTATTAAAGATAATTACAGTTTATTTCATCTCCCTTCAATTTTACTGCATAAATTCCACAAGTAATGGAATATCTATTTTGTTCACCTATATATTCTAAAGACCTAGAAACATTTCTGGAAAGATGTAGTAGCTGAATATACTTTGAATGAATCAGTGAATGCTTGCATTTCTGTTGTATTTTGTCTATATAGACCTAAAGAAAACGTGTATAAAGATTGAAAGGTACAGGTGTTTATTTTTTTACATTTTAGTTTTTAGAAATCAAGAATGAATGTTAACTCATTTACCCTATGCTATAGCTTTAATAAGATTTATTCTCTCAAATTCATGTGGGAATTTAGTCCCCAAGGACATGTTAATGGTATAAAGAGTACAGAAACCAACTATGGTGTTTTGAGCAGATCTCTTAATGATTGAGTCTTGGTGGCTTTATAACAGAGGGAGAGAGACTCAGAAACACATGCTCCCTCTCTCTTACTGTGTGATGTTCTGTACTACCTCAGGCTTCTGCCAGCAAGAAGTGCAGCTGCCATGATGTGACAGAGTCAAAGTGGTCCACCACAAAATTTATGCCATGTTGTTTGGACTCTTGACTCCAAAACTGTGATCTAAATAAACATCTTTCCTTCATGAGGTTAGCTTGCCTCAACTGTTTTGTTATAGCAACAAAATGTTGACTACAATATCCTGTAAGCCTGAATAACTTCAAAACCTGAAGGAGATGGTAAGAGTTGGAAGAGTTGTTGGTAACTCATCTCAGAGAGCAGTCTTTTCATTTCACTCCCATCAAGAAATTTCTATAATGTTCTGTTACAACATTTGGTTTTACTTAGTTATGGAATTAGTGCATTCAGAAGTTACATCAATATTTTTTTAATTTTCTAGAAAGAAATAATCTGGATATTAACAACAAATGATTCATTAACTATATTTTGCTCCTGTAGTGGACAGGGGGCATGATTTGTTTTGTCTCCAAAAAAGGAATTTAAGTTAGTAGATGAATTTTACTGCTGCTTCGGACACTTTTCTGTGGAAAACATATACTTATGTAAATATCATATTTTTCAAATATACACATACACTTTTGAATCATCCTAATGGAAAGTTGCTTTATTGGTCTTTGTCTTTACCATATTTTATGAATGTTGCATTATATTTTATCCTTGCAGATATTGTGTGAGGTAGATATTATTCTTTGTATTCTATGTATAAGAGAGATCTGAAGCTTGTATTGTTTACTGAAGGGCTATTAATCATGTATCTTTTCCCTCAACTTTTTGCTAAATATTTACTTATTTATTTGAAAGGCATAGTTATATAGAGAGAAGAGGGATAGTGGGGGGCGGAGGGGTAGAGAGAGAGAGAGAATCTTCGATTGCTGGCTTACTCTCCAAATGGCCAGAGTGTCCAGGGCTGTGTCAGGCTGAATCCAAGAGCCAAGAGCTTCTTCTGGGTCTCCCACATTGGTTCAGGGACCCAAGTACTTGGTGCCATCATCCACTGCTTTCCCAGACTCATTAACAGGAAGCTGGATTGGGAGTGGAGCAGCCGGGACTCCAACTGGAGCCCACATAGAACACTGGCATCACAGGTGGCAGCTTAAACCACTATGACACAGCATCAGCCCCTCGAATTTTTTTTTTTATTAATGGTTTAAGTAACTGATGTCGATATGTCAAGAAATCTGAAGTAGGAGAATCATTAAGAAACTCTTTTTTTCAACTTTTATTTAATAAATTTCCAAAGTACAACTTTTGAATTATAGCAGCTTTTCCCTCCATAGCCTCCTCCCAACCGCAACCATCCCATCTCCCACTCCCTCTCCAATCCCATTCTTCATCATGATTAATTTTCAATTATCTTTATATATAGAAGATCAACTTAGTATATACTAAGTAAAGATTTCAACAGTTTGCACCCACAAAGGCACACAAAGTATAGAGTACTGTTTGAGTAGTAGTTTTACCGTTAATTTGCATAGTACAACACATTAAGGGCAGAGGTTCTACATGGGGAGTAAGTGCACAGTGACATCAGCTGTTGATTTAACAATTGCCACTCTTATTTACGAAGTCAGTAATCACCAGAGGCTCTTGTCATGAGCTGCCAAGGCTATGGAAGCCTCTTGAGTTCACCAACTCTGATCTTATTTAGACAAGGCCATATTCAAAGTGGAAGTTCTCTCCTCCCTTCAGAGAAAGGTACTGCCTTCTTTGATGGTCTGTTCTTTCCACTGGGATCTCAGTCACAGAGATCTTTCATTTAGGTCAAATTTGTTTTGCCACAATATCTTGGCTTTCCATGCCTGCGAAACTCTCATGAGCTCTTTAGCCAGATCTGAATGCCTTAAGGGCTGATTCTGAAGCCAGAGTGCTGTTTAGGGCTTTTGCCATTCTATGAGACTGCTGTGTATCCTGCTTCCCATGTAGGATCATTCTCTCCTTTTTAATTCTATCAGTTGTTTACATAAACTGGTCTTTTTATGTAATCCCTTTGACACTTAATCCTATCATTTTCATCTATTATGAACTGAAACTGATCACTTTAACAAGTAAGATGGCATTGGTACATGCCACCTTGATGAGATTGAATTGGAATCCCCTGGTACGTTTCTAGCTCTATCATTAGGGGTAAGTCCAAGTGAGCATGTGCCAAACTGTACATCTCCTCCCTCTCTTATTCCTACTCTTATATTTAACAGTGATCACTTTTCAGTTAAATTTAAACAACTAAGAATAATGATTCTCCTACTTCAGGTTTCTTGTGCTACTTGGATCTTTGGAACTGAAATATTTGTCAAAGCCTATCACCTCTGTCCTACTTGGATCTATTTATACCTACTGATTTTCTTCTAGTTATGACTTACATTTTTCTTACTTTGCATATCATAAATATTTTTACTGAATGCTGGATGTTGTATGCTTGTTGGTTGACTGATGGAAATCAATATTTTGTTTCCTCTTTTAAGATGGTTGAATTTTAGTCCAACATAAAATTAGTCTCCTTGTTGGTCTGCTCTATCCCTTTCCACATATTTATTTTAAAAACAATATATAGATATTTTAAAATTTCTATTAATTTATTTTTATTTATGGTGGATAAAGAGAGAGAAACAGACAAGGGAGAGATTGTACCTCCACTGGTTCACTCCTGCAAATGTCTGCAACAGCTGAGGCTGGGCCAGGACAAAATCAGGATCCAGGAACTCCATCTAGTGCCCCCAGTTGAACCATCACATGCTGCTCCCATGGTGTGCATTGGTAGGAAGCTGGAACTGGGAGCAGAACCAGGACTTGCATTCAGGCACTCTAATATGGGACGATGTGCCAAACTCAGATCCTCCTTTTGGCTTATTTTAAACATTGTTAGGGAAGGATACTAACTCTGCTATTAAAGTATAATTCTCTGGATTCTCTACTTATCAGTCCCAGTATTTGATGAAGACTGTACACTTCAGAGCACAGGGAGATACCTATCAGAAGTACCTCTATGTCCTAATCAGGCATATACTTCCCTGAAAGGGCTTGGCCTATCCCCTATGTATGCAATATTTAAACTGCAATAGTAAACACAAGGGGATTTATTAACTCTATGTTGCTCTCCTTTCTATTGTGTTCTCCACAAATTTATTTCCAGATTATCCTCTGGATTCCTAATCCTGCCTCCTCAATTCAGTGAGATGGCTCTGCTCAGGGGTGTATGTAGAAATGGGGATTCCTTTTCCTGCTCTTGTGATCTTGTAAGTGCCACCAGGAAGAAGGTACAATACAGGGTTCATTTCATTAGTTTATTTTATTCTCATGGGATTCTAGACCTTTGTTTCTTGTTTTCAACACCTGAAAACCACAATTCCATGCAGTTTGAATAGCTTTCTCATCATTTATGTTGAGACAATAAGTTTGATTCCTAATTACTACACCATGATTGGAATAATGAACTCCTATTCTTCTTATAACCCTGCCTCAAGAGGCTCTTGCTGCCACATACTTTCTCTTACAGTATGCAAAACTGCTATATCTTTCAGATTTTTAAGTTTTGTTTGAAGATGAGATATTCATAAACAAAAAAATCATATCCAAAGCCCTTTCTTGTTTTAAAGATTTATTTACTTATTTGAAAGGCAGATTGAGAAAGAGAGAAAGAGAGAGAGAGAGAGAGAGAGAGAGAGAGAGAGAGAGGAAGGGAGGGAGGGAGAGAGAAATCTTCCTATGGCTGGATCACTTCCCTAATAGCTGCAAAGATGCGGGCTAGGCAAGGTCAAAGCCAGGAGCTTCTTCCTAAGTCTACCATGTGGGTGCAGGGGCCCAAGCACTTGGGCCATCCTTTGGTACTTTCCCAGGGCATTAGCAAGGAGCTGTATTAGAAGTGGAGCACTGAGACATGAACCAGTGCCCATAGGGGATGCTGGTATCGGAGGTGGTAGCTTTATCTTCTACACCTCAGCACTGGCCCACAAAGCCCCTTCTTTTGTTTCCTGTATGTTCTAACTTTTTGCTAAAATGCACTGAACTAAATGGGTGGAAATATTAATTAGAAGGCATACATAAACTATATTTTAGAGAAATCTACAGAATAGCTATAAATTGTAGCTAAAGCAAGAAAATGCTGGAATGAAGAGGAAAAAAGCTTTCAAAAAGTACGACTGCTTTGTTTTGGGTAGGCCAGGATGAGATAAAGGAAATCCAATAAGTTTGTATCTTGAGGCAATCTCTACATTTGCAGAAATTCTAAGTAAAGGAATCTAGCACTAAATAGATTCAAAATATCCACAAAAGAAAAAAAAAAAGGTGAGATACCAGTGGGATGCAGAAAGATCTAAGAGAACCAGAATGGTTCAATATAGCACAAAATTAACTACCATGCCTCATCCTGATGATAGGATGCACAACCATCCATTATCTTGCCAAAGTAATTAAATCTAAGTATGATCAAAGCTCTGGATCTAGCTGATTGCTTTCAGGTGATATAAAAATCAGAAAAAAAAGTGTTAAATTATATTGAAAGAGAGAATTCTGCAAAAAAAGTCTAACCATGGAATAGTTCAAATGGCCCAGTCTTTGAACACAGAAAATCTAAAGAAAAGAAAGGAATGATGGAGGAACCTGTAAATGACAAGAAACACAAAATACATAATGAGTTTAATCTGGGCATGAGTGTAATGTTAAACATGATATATTTATGCAATAAAACCAGAAATAAACAATGTAATAATTGCCAAAAAGTCAAGATAGTGGATACTTTTGGTGAAAAGAAAGAAGGACTGAGAAAAGGCCTATGAAGGGTCTCCACCACACAATAATTCATCAATACATATATATATATATATATATATATATATTTGTTTTATGTGGGTTTTCTGTCTAGAGGGTAGTCAGTACCACTTCTTGAGCAATTGATTAACTTCACATTCCAATCACTTATTTTACCTGGCTCTCATCTGCACCTACTATGCATCTGCCCTAATCATCCCTAGCTAATTACCAAATAATGAGGAAGAACTTTTCTGCTCCAGCCCAACAAACCATTCAGACTAGCCAATTCACAGTGATTTTCTGAAATTTTGCTAACAGCCCCTCACCATATATAAAATGCCCCCTACAGTTCCAACTTTTGTCTGCTGCTCCACCCCTTTAGTAGCACTGTGTGGCAGGACTAATATTTTGACTTCTGAACCTCCTAAGCAGTAACTGGCTAGGTTTCACATTATTATTTTCACATTTAGTTTTACTTCTTTTGCAGTTGTTGTTGTTCAGACCTTATAATCTTGCTTAGATTAGCCAAACTGAAGCCATGAGAGAAGCCTGTATACTGTAATCTAATAGGTCTATCAGAAAAGAGATATGCATTTTGCAGTCAGGGTCAGTGTTTCATGTTTGTTTAGTGAATAAAAAAGAAATAAATGTACTTTCTTTTCCACAGAGGCAAATTAAATCTAAATACTGCTTTCTTGTCCATTTTAGTAGTAGATATAGATTTAGTTAATTGAGCAAAACTATCAGCATTTGGTCCTACAAATAATAACAAAGTATAGGATTACAAACCAACACATATATTTCAAAAATATCTACCCTCATGTTACACCATTCCTAGAGGACAGTCAAAGGCTGACTTTTTTCATTACAAATAAGATGCTTGTGTTTAAAGTATTGAATTTGTGTTTTTGTCCATGGACTCAGAGACCCAGAGGCAAAGAGTAAAGTACATCGAATAAAATAAAAGAAGTGTGTTCTTTCCTAATTGGAAATAGAATACTGCCTTTTACAAAAAAAAAAAAAAGTTGTAGACAGGGAGAGAATAAAGATTTAACTTGAATTTTTGTAAGAAGAGTTTGGGGTGGAGATTGGGTGCTGTCCATTTCCTTGCACGTTTTTGAAAATCTCAGAAGTGTAATGGTTTCAGGTACATGATGGAAAAAGGAGTATCAGGCACAAAAATTTCATTATAATGAACTTATAACTAGCTAAAGATCATTATGGCCATGCAGCTGGCAGCCATGTTGGTTATTTTGGACCAACACTTGGTCTAAGTAGTGTTTTTTGGAAAATAATGGCTGGCAGTGCATGTGGGTTGCAGTGCAGGTGTGACTGCAGGGAGTGGCTTCCAACCTCAGCTCCTGCTTGCTAGCTATCTTCTTACTTACATGAACTGCACACGAAGACTGCAGGCCTACAGACCCGTTGAAAGCAAAGAGGGAAAGGAGTCCCTCAGGCTGCAGTGAGTGATCCTAGACAAAGAATTCAACTTTACGCTTGCTGTATTATTGCAACCAAAGTAATGTCACAGTGATATTTTCTTTGTTCATGAAAGCATTATTATGTGATTCTTAGATTTGAACTGCATTTCCTCATCCCCTTAGATTAAAGAAAAAAGTACAAACTCTATTTTAACTCCAGGAAACAAAGATGAAAATGCCTATCAATCTATGCTTAAGTAAACATGCAGCAATATTTTAAACACTGTCTATGTGTTCATCTTTTATGTCGGTAAGAGTTAACAGTTTGGGTGCTGTATCTCAGAACAGCAGCATAGGCGTCCTCTTGCAATACAAGCCTTGTGGCACGACATTTCTATCTTTGGCCCAGTGTTAATGATGTTCCATGCTGACCCTCTTGTGTGAAGGCAGAGCTGGAGAGCATAGCTTTGATAGTCGTGTTTACATGAATGTTTGATAAGCATCTGTCAGCTCCTAGCACTCTACAAGCCTAGGAACACAAAGGAAGCCGGGGAACCCTGGAGCTTTTGCCACCTGAAAGCATAATCTGTGTGTTTGCTGAATTTTAAACCAGCATTGAGATTGTTCTCTTTGTAGCTTAGATTGTAATTTATGTATTATTGACTCAAAAAATAGAAAAATGATAAAAGAAAATTACTTTTTTCTAAAAAGTATTTTGAGGATGGAGGTCGGATTTCTTTTAATGCATACTTATTTTGCTACATTTTGTTTGATCCCACTGGACACAAAACATCATGCAGATTGAAATACTTTTGACAGGTTAAACTCCTCGGTTTCAAGAATACTGACTGTAATCATCTATTTCCTCCCTAAGTCATTATGCATTTAGCCTTTAAAGGAAATATGATACTCGGGAAAATTTTGCCTGTGTATAGCCAAAGCAATCTACATTTTGTGTGTCATAATGTGATCAATACAGAAAAAAATAATTTGCACATATTAATTGGCTTTGAATTTTTTGAGAGCCTCACACTTTTATTTTGGCAGTGTTCTTTGTTCAATAATTCATGATCCTAGAAATAGGACTGGAGACAACATTTTGTTTTTTGACAGTTAAGAGTTATGAGGTAAAATTTTTGTGGTGCCAGGAACATCAACTTCATTCTCTTAAAATAATGTCCATGCAAATATAGTGGTATTTTTGCCACAGAGAAAATAGGTAAAATAGCTTACTGGCATCCAGTGTAATATAAACATTAGACATACTTGCAATTCGTATTGCAGTGGTCTACATATTATATCGTCCAAATGAAACTGTATGTGAATATGCTTCCATTAATGTAAAGTCCTTCAAAAAGAGAAAACAGGGATATATTGAAAATAAAAAACAAGACAAGAGATTTAATGACCTGTAGATGCCTTTCATCTTTCATGCTGATGGATTGTGTTAAGTTGACAGAGTTGTATGATGTCTCCCAGCATGATAAAACTGTTTGAATTTCTGAATTACACTATTCTTGAAGGTACTTCCATCTCTTAGATTTCTGGTTTACGTGAGCTAATACTTTCTTTAAAAACAACAACAATGCAAACAAACATTTAAGCTAGTTTGAGACTGCATTACAACTGAAAGACTTTTGAATAATATACCATTTCCATATTAGGATGAATTCACCAATCTAACTTGTATGAGATATTCAAATAAATCATGTTGTTTGTTTTATATTCAACCATTTTCTCTTCCTATTACAATTTGGGTTTCCCTAAAGGTATATGCTAAACCTGATGATTTGTAGCTTTTACAAATATTTTATTGTTATATTTCCTTTGTAATATCTTTGTGTGTTAGTATTATCTTTGTAAATTGTTAAACTAGCATTCTATATTGGTATTAACTATCTTAGTGGGTCTATATAAAGGTATGCTGATTCTGTGAAAACATACATTCTGGAATATGGAAAAGCTATCATAAGAGATTAATAAACAGAACCCATTAATAACTACAGATTATATTTTTATAAATTCCAATTAGGAAAATTCATGGGTATATATCATTTGGAATACCATTATGTTCACCTACTGATGACTTCAAATTTCTGATCAACCTTTTAAGTACTTTCCTACATAATGTCGGGTTCTCTACATAATGACTACTTCTCTTCTTCTCATCCTGACTTTGGCTCCTGTTTGGCTATGATTTTATAAACCTTAATTTGGAAAATTTAGCATGACTGTTCCATCTTAGCGTGATTACAGTAAGATTTTTTTTTGCCCATTTTTATAATAAAGGCATAGAAAAACAGGAGCAATATATGCATTTTGCAAAACTTGTTTCTTAGATTTACATGAAAAACTTCAAGTGAATTAATAAGTTTGAGAAATGCTGGGTTCTACTCTATTAAACAAGTTTCTTCATTAGAGTCTATCTCAGAATAGTTAAGACTTTCAGAGTATCCAAGAACTAATTATGTGGCAGCCCCGGTTTTCCACATATTGTCTCAAGGGATGCACATTGTGAGACATTTGACTATGGTGAATGTTGCATGAAAAATTATAATGTACATCAGGAACAGGAGAATAATTTTCAGCCAAATCATAAAAAACCTTGCATTTAAGTCACAAAATTTATGTTTTATTTATTGTGAAATAAAAGACTATTAAAGATTTCAGAAGTAAATATGACATCTTCAGATTTGTACCTAAAAACTATGATTCCCAGAAGCCTCATATAGTTAAATTCACATTATTTGAGAATTGAATTTTTCTTTAGATAATGAAAGCATATATGATTTTTTTATTTTCCATAATTTTTAAATTATATAAAATAAGCACATTTACCACTATGACTTTAAAAGGGAATCACTCTTCATATAGTAAAGCTAAAAATATTAATTTTAGAATGGTGTACTAAATGTTGAGAAAAATGAGGGAATGGATGCAAAAGCATCCATTGATTGATATTTAGTAATTAGAGCAAATACAGAAGAGGAAATATTTGATAAGCATCTTGGAAATATATATGTGTTAAGAATTGATTAAATAGAATTTGAGAATGATGGAATACTAAATTTCTCAGATTTCACATCATGAAAGCACTTATTTGGAGAAAGAAATGAATGCACATGAACCTATTAAAATAATTGAATGCTATATTGTGTAGAATTGGTTACTAAAGGAAATATAGCATACAGAAGAGCAAACAAATGATATATAGAAGATCCATAAAAAGAAAGGGGTGAGATATTCAAGATTAAAGGGCAAGCACAGACAAGTAAAGACGAGATGAGAGGGTAGCCAGTATAAGAGAAAAAAAGATGTTAAAATTCATATGGAAAGACAAGAGACCCCAACTAGCTAAAGCAATCTCATACAACAAAAACAGAGCCAGAGGCATTGCAATAGCAGACTTCATGACATACTACAAGGCAGTTATAATCAAAGAAGCCTAGTGCTGGCACAAAAATAATCAGGTAGACCAATGGATTAGAATAGAATCCCCAGAAATCAACACATGCATTGACAAGCAACTAATCTTTGACAAATGAGCTGAAATCAATCCTTGGAGAAAGAACAGTCTCTTCAGCAAATGGTGCTGCAAAAATTGGATTTACACATACAGAAGTATGAAACAAGACCCTTACCTTACACCTGATACACAAATTAACTCTAAGTGGATCAAGAATCTAAACCTACAACCTGAAACCACAAATTACTAGAGGAAAACTTTAGGAAAACTCTGCAAGGCATTGACATAGGCAAAGACTTCTTGGAAAAGACCCTAGAAGCACAAGCAATAAAAACAAAAATAGGCAAATGGGTTTATATCAAGCAAAAAGACTTCTGCACTGCAAAGGAAACCCTCAACAAAGTGAAGAGGCAACTGACAATGGGAGAAAATATTTTAAAACTATGCAACTGATAAAAGATTAATATCCTTGGGGCTGGCACTAAGGTTAGTAGGTAAAGCTGCCGCCTCCGGTGCTGGCATCCTATACGGGCACTGATTCAGGTCTTGGCTGCTCCACTTCTGCTCTATCTCTCTGCTAAGACCTGGGAAAGCAGTAGAAGATGGCCCAAATCCTTGGATCTCTGGACCCACATCGGAAGTCCCAGAGGAAGCTCCTGGCAGCCAACTGGGAAGTGAACCAGCAGATGGAAGACCTCTCTCTTTCTGACTTTTCTCACTCTGTAACTCTGACTTTCAAATAAATAAATAAAAATCTTTAAAAAAGATTAATATCTTGGATCTATAAATAGCTCAAGAAACTGAACAATAACAAAATACACATTTTAATTAAGAAATGGACAAAATGCATGCATAAACAGGCATTTTTTCAAAGGATGAAATTCAACTGGCCAACAGACAGATGAAAAAATGCTCAGGATCACTAACCATTAGGAAATGCAGATAAAACCACCAAGAGTTTTTACCTCACCCCACTCACCCCAGTTAGAATCCTATCATCCAAAAGTAAAAAACAAACAAACAAACAAACAAAAAAAACCAATAAATGCTGGCAACAATGTGGGGAAAAAAGGTACCCTAATCCAATGTTGGTGGGAATGTAAACTAGTACAATCATATGGAGACTGATCAGCAATCTGAAAATAGATCTACCATATGACCCCATCCATCCCTCTCCTGATAATTAACCCAAATAAAATGAAATCATCATATAAAAGAATTACTTGTATCCCCATGTTTTTTATAGTTCAAGTCACAATAGCCAAAATGTGGAATCCACCCATATGTCCATCAACTGATGATTGGATAAAAAAATATAGTATATGTATATCATGGACCGTTACTTAGCCATAAAAAAGAATGAAATCCCATAATTGTCAACAAAATGGATGCAACTGGAAATCAGTATGTTTAGTGAAATATGTCAGTCTCACAAAGACAAATATCATATGTTATATCATATGTTTTTTCTGATATGTGGCAGTTAATATAGAATGCAAAAAATATGTAGGAATGAAATGAACATTTTGGGATACGATTGTAATTTTTAGCCCATGTTTATACTCCTGTAGAACTGCGGTCTTTCTAGACCTTACTTGTTGAATATGATGATTAGTAGTGAATTTAGCCTGTGGATATAAAGCAGATTAAAATTACGTCTTTGCAAAAACTGATGAAAAGACGGGAAGGAGGAATAGGATGGGGGAGAGCAGGGGAGTGAGGCAAGTGTGGTTATCTTCTTGGAGCTGTACCTATGCAATGTATGAAATCGGTTCTCTTTATATTAATATGATATGTAAAAAACAGCTGAAGAAAGAACATGCAGGTCTCAATGGGTGTGGTATGCAGAAGAGACAATGGAACTGTGCAGAAAAAAATAGAACTCCATGTATGGATTTTTTTTTTCATAAAATGTATTTTTCATTAAATTTTTAAGGTTCTTCACAAGAAAGATATATAGCACCAGAAAACAAAAACACGTTTTGTAGAGGGGGCGTTTGGCACAGCGGTAAAGATGTTCACATCCCATATCAGAACATCTGATCTATCCAGGCTCCTCTGCTTCTGCTCCACCTTCTTCAATTAGACACCCTGAGAGGCAGCACATGATGGCAAACCTTCTACCCACATGGGGGACCTGCACTGGGTTTGAATCTCTGGGCTTCAGTCTGGATCAGTCCTGACTACTGAGGGTATTTTAAGAAATGAACCAGCAGATGACAGATTCTCTCTCTCTCTCTCTCTCTCTCTCTCTCTCTCTCTGCAGATCTTTCAAGCAAAATTAAAATAAATAATTTATAACTAAAACAAACTCCAAACACTTTTTCTTTTCTTAGAGTAAAATACCTCATTTCATTTACTCATGAAAGTGTGACTAAATTAATGCTATACGAGACATCGGTTTCCTAAATATGACATGGGAGTCAGTCAGTGAGGGTTACCTTGAAAAACAAATCAGATGGGTCTGGCGATGTGGCGCAGTGGGTTAACGCTCTGGCCTGCAATGCCGGCATCCCATATAAGCTCTGGTTCAATACTCGGCCGTCCCACTTCCAATCCAGCTCCCTGCTTTGGCCTGGCTCCTGGCTTTGGATTAACGCAGCTCTGGACGTTGTGGCCAACAGGGGAATGAACCATCAGATGGAAGATCTCTCTCTCTCTCTCTCTCTCTCTCTCTCTCTCTCTGCCTCTCCTCTCTCTGTGTAACTCTTTCGAATAAATAAATAAATAAATCTTTAAAAAAACAAAAACAAAAAACAGAGCTGATCTCTAGCCATGAGAAAAGGGCTTGGGATATTTTGTGATATAACATACTATTGTAATCCCAGGAGAGTAAAGAGAAACTGAACAAAGAATTGATGAAATAAAAAAAAAAGAAATTGGTGTCAATTTGAAAGCCAGTGCTATGGCCCCTAAAAAGATATATGCCTGATTAGAATCCTGGAAACAGATGGAAAAAAAAAAAAGAGTGAATAGGTTGGTGATATATTTTGTAGATAAACCAACAGGGCTCAAAGATTCAGATTTAGGATGTAGATGGATGAGGTGAAATCACCAAGAATAGTTTGCAGATTTTTCACTTAAGTATTAACATTTACTGCAAAGGTTAAGACATAATATAATGAATATGCTTGAATAATTTTATAGTTTTAGAATGAAATTGATAATAAACACATACAGAGGATGTTATTGCAATTTGTATGCAAAATATTAAGAGAGGAGTAGAGATTCAGAAAACAAAGTATTTCTTTAATCCATGTTGAGTGGATTTTTGTGTGAGGTGTAAGGTAGGGGCCTTGCTTCAAGCTTCTGCACATGGAAATCCTGTTTTCACAGCACCATTTGTTGAATAAACTGTCCTTGCTCCAGGAATTGGTTTTAGATCCTTGATCAAAATATAAGTTGACTGTAAATGTTTGGATTGATTTCTGGTGTTTCTATTATGTTCCATTGGTCTCTCCATCTGTTTGTGTACCAGTACCATGCTGTTTTGATTATAAGTGCCCTGTAGTATGTCCTGAAATCTGGTATTGTGATGCCTCTGGCTTTGTTTTTGTTGTACAAGATTGCTTTAGCAATTCATGGATTAAAGATCTAAATCTACGACCTGACACCATCAAATTATTAGAGAACATTTGAGAAACCCTGCAAGATATAGGCACAGGCAAAGACGTCTTAGAAAAGACCCCAGAGGCACAGGCAGTCAAAGCCAAAATTAACAATTGGGATTACATCAAATTGAGAAGTTTCTGTACTGCAAAATAAACAGTCAAGAAAGTGAAGCAGCAACCAACAGAATGGGAAAAAATATTTGTGAATTACACAACCGATAAAGGATTAATAACCAGAATCTACAAAGAGATCAAGGAACTCCACAATAACAAAACAACTCACTTTAGAGATGGGCCAAGGACCTAAATAGACATTTTTCAAAAGAGGAAATCAAAATGGCCCACAGACACATGAAAAAATGTTCAGAATCACTAGCCATCAGGGAAATTCAAATCAAAACAACAATGAAGTTTTATGTCATCCCGGTTAGAATGGCTTACATACAGAAATCAACCAGCAACAGATGCTGGTGAGGATGTGTGGAAAAAGGGAGACAAATCCACTGTTGGAGGGAATGCAAACTGGTAAAGCCATTATGGGTGTCAGTTTGGAGATTGCTCAGAAACCTAAATATAACACTACGATACAACCCAGCCATTTCACTCCTTGGAATTTACCCAAAGGAAATTAAATTGGCAAATAAAAGAGCTGTCTGCCTCTCAGTGTTTATTGCAGCTCAATTCACAATAGCTAAGACATGCAATCAACGTAAATGACCATCAACAGAAGACTGGATAAAGAAGTTATGGGACATGAACTCTATAGAATACTATACAACAGTTAAAAATGAAATCCAGTCATTTTCAACAAAATGGAAGAAACTGGAAAACATCATGTTGAGTGAAATAAGCCAGTCCCAAAGGGACAAATATCATATGTTCTCCCTGATTGGTGACAATTAACCGAGCACCAGAAAGGAAACCTGTGGAAGTGAAATGGACACTATGAGAAACAATGACTTGATCAGCCCTTGTCCTGTCGAGGAACAACTTAATACTTTATCTCTTTTAGTATTTTTGTTTTGTTTTGTTTTACTTAATACTATTGGTTGAACACTTTAATTAACACACAATTATTCTTAAGTGTTTAGATTTAACTAAAAAGTGATCCCTGTTAAATATAAGAGTGGGAATAAGAGAGGGAGATGTACAGTTCGGCACATGCTCAATCGGAGTTGCCCCAAACGGTAGAGTTAGAAATGTTCCAGGGGATTCCAATGCAATCCCATCAAGGTGGCATGTACCAAGGCCATCTCACTAGTCCAAGCGATCAGTTTCAGTTCATAATTGATCATAATGATAGATTAAGTGTCAAAGGGATCACATAAACAAGACTAGTGTCTGCTAATACTAACTGATAGAATTAAAAAGGAGAGAACGATCCAACATGGGAAGCGGGATACACAGCAGACTCATAGAATGGCAGATATCCTAAACAGCACTGTGGCCTCAGATTCAGCCCTTAAGGCATTCAGATCTGGCTAAAAAAAATCCATGAGAATATTTCAGGCATGGAAAACCAAGACACTCTAGCAAAAAAAAAAAAAAAAAAAAAAAGAAAAGAAAACAAAAAAACCTAAATGAAAGATCTCTGCAAGTGAGATCCCAGTGGAAAGAATGGGGCCATCAAAGAAGGAGGTACCTTTCTCTGAAGGGAAGAGAGAACTTCCACTTTGACTATGGCCTTGTCTAAATAAGATCGAAGTCGGCGAACTCAAAAGGTTTCCATAGCCTTGGCAACTCATGACAAGAGCCTCAGGTGATTACTGACACCATAAACAAGAATGTCCATTGTTAAATCAACAGGAGTCACTGTGGACTTACTCCCCATGTAGGATCGCTTTCCTTAATGTGTAGTACTATGTGAATTAACGGTATAACTAGTACTCAAACAGTAATTTACACTTTGTGCTACTGTGTGGGTGCAAACTGTTGAAATCTTTACTTAGTATATACTAAGTTGATCTTCTGTATATAAAGAGAATTGAAAATGAACCTTGATGTGAATCTTGATGTGAATGGGATGGGAGAGGGAGTGGGAGATGGGATGGTTGCGGGTGGAAGTGAAGTTGGCGGGGGGGGGGGGGTAGAAGCCACTGTAATCCAAAAGCTGTACTGTGGAAATTTATACTTATAAAATCAAAGTTAAAAAAAAATAAAGTATTTACAGCAAAAATACAATTTGGAATACAGAACTGAGTCAGACTGTGGGTGGAAATGCCAATACTGTAGAGAGAATGGCACCTGGTGCCGTCTCAGTCAGAAGTGCCAGGAGCAGTCACTGGCACTGTTCAATCACTTACTTATTTACCTGCATTCACTTGGCAAGTTTAACCTCTCAGAAGTCTTTCCCCTCAGCAAACCGTCCATTTCCTTAGTCTTAAAAGGGATAAATAAAGAGATACACCTCATCAAGCACTAGAGAGATTTAGTTCCTGAACCAAATGATAAATTTAGTATTTCCTTGTTGTGCCACTGGAAAGAAATCATAAAACTTAAGGAAGTCTGTGAAGGATTCAAGATTAACAGCCAAGATTTACTCTCAGATAGAGAGTTGGGGATTTGTGGAGATGATTTCTGAAAGCAATTAACACTTGGCAAACAGCACTTCAGTGAACTCCAAGGAAAAAATTCCAAAACACTAAAACTGTTGCTAGAAAGAAGTATGCATTTTTGCATCATGGTTGTATACATAGTTATATTTTTAATCATTATAAATTACCTATCACTTGACTCACTGGGAGAAGACTGAACTGAATTAATAAAATCCTGCAGAAAATAATAGTACTTAAAGTGAATTTACACTACTGTAGTGTTCACATAATTACTCAAAGTATTAACAATAAAAATATTGCTATATACTGAATCCCAAAATGTGTTTAATAAATTGGAAAGGATTATTTTGTGAAAACGTAGCATTATTTGCAAACATTTTAATGTTTAAATTGTCTCTAAGACAGTTTTCATGTAAATTATATTCACCCCAACTAAATATACAAATCAACACTAATCTTGTTTATCATTAAGAATATGTAAGTATTATTTTGCCAGCTTATTTTTAATTATAACAAATTTCAGGTCACTAACATTTATATTCATCAAATATTATATAAAATATCCCTTAATAATATTTTACCAAATGTGTATAATTTTAGGAGCACATAGAACAGCTTTTCCTAATGAAGCATTTTCTATTCAGATTATTAAAGTTTAAAATACAAATCAGTTTTAAAATTGGCATTAAAGTAACAAAGTATCAAAATTAAAAAGTATGCAGACTTTTTATTTGACATATTTCTTTAATACTTTTTAATCAGCTAAAAATATCCTTATGTTCACACCCAAGGGGAATAATTTATGTATAAATTTTATATTTATTTAATATAAGTTCAATGTTTTTGGGTGCCAGTTCATTAGAATGCACATAGACAAACCCAGGAGGAAATTTTAAATAGTCGATATTATTTTTCCTTGAGGAATAAAGAGTAAAATGCTAATTGATATTTGTTCTGCTGTTCTACAAGCTGTGAAATAAATTGTGCATTATAGTCTATACAACTAGCTTACAGTCACAAAATCCAGAAGAGGTAAATCTAATTGCTTTATGCAGTTATAATTTTGTGTAATATTTAGAGGCATACTATTGTCAACACATAATGATATCCATATCACTGTTCATAAGAGTTTGAGGAATATTCTTTTTCTGAGTATTTATTATTTCTACCATAAACTTTTATTAATACAAACTCATTCCCTCTCAGAGTATTATTTTCATCTCATTAGAAATGCTGAAAAGTAAAAGAATGCAGAAATACATTAAACAAAATCCAGTCTGATAGCCTTGTGAAGATTTTTTTTCTTTATGTGATAGCAAAAGTTCCTACATATTATTTATTTCATGGCTCTCTTCCTTACACCTATTCTTGCATCTAAAAATATTAATTCTATTTGTTGAACTCTTTTACTTAGTGTAGGGTTAGCTATACAATTATTAAGTAAACTGGAAATAGATCTTTGTAAAAATTAAGAGTGGGAATGTGAAAGGGAGCAGGGAGAAGGGTTAGAGAGTTGGCAGGAGGGTGGCGGGGGTGAGGGGGAGAATCACTATGTTCCTAGATCTGTATTTATGAGCCACATGAAACTTATAGAACTTAAATAAAATTCAAAAAAAAAAATAAAATAAATCTAGAATCTAGTAAAGGGGCTGTGTTTACTTAAATGTGCTCTCCTGGACAAACCATTGCCTCCACTATAAGTGGAGGCCCAGATTTCTTTTCAGGGCAAGTAAGACTTCTTTAAAGGGCAAGTAAGAATTTTCAGAAAGTGATCTCTACCAACATGTCCAAGCACAGTTCTCACCACTTTGCTTCCCACCAACCACAGGCAGAAAAGCCTTTAGGATCATCTCAGGTCTCTCTCCTTACTTGTATTGCCATCTCCACCAGGAATTTCTTCTTAGAATAAACCCATTTCATCATTGTGAATAAATTCAGATACTATCTCCTCTGAGAAATTTGATAAGATTCCTGTCCCACCACTTATCTGTGTTGCTTTTATTTCTGTTCACTTAATATCCTGTAAATGTTGCTAGCACTTTACCACACAAAATATAATGCATGTATCTTTTCTAAGTTGATATACTACATCTGAACAGGTTTTCCTTTGTAAACAATTGGATAGAAAGTGCATAGTTCTTATCTACCTCCTCCCCACCCCAAATCCTGTACTATTAATATCTTCCATAAGTATGATGTTTTCTTATATATTTACTAATTCAAAATAGATAATCATTGAACAAATACCATAGTTTATAATTAGATTTACTTTTTATCATACTTTTATGACAAATATATAATGATTTGGGTTCACAGCATGATGTCAAATGATTTTACTGCCCTAAAATCCGTTTTGCTGTATTCATCTTTGCCTCTACCTAATCCCTGTCAACCACTGATTTTTCATGTTTGTAGCTTTTCTTTTCCAGCATGTCACATATTTGAAGACATACATTATGTAGCTTTGCTTAGATTGGATTCTTAAATTTGGCAACAGATACTTAAGCTTCCTCCATGTTCTTTATGATTTGGTAGCCCAATTATTTGTAGTGCTGAATAACCCTACATTGTAGAAATATAACACAGTTTCTTTATTTATCTATCAAATGACAACTAGATTGCTTTCAACTTTTGTTTTTTCTGAATAATGCTACAGTAAATAATTATGTGCAAATTTTTGTGTGGACATAATTTTTAACACATTTGAGTAGATGCTGAGGAGAATTACTGTTATGATCATATTATGACTCTATATTTATTTCTATCTCAAATTGCCAAATTGTCTTCCAAAGTCAATGCAACCTTATTGCATTCCCATCAACAGTGAATGAAAGTTCTAATTTCTCTACATCCTCACCAGCATTTGGTGTTGTCAGTGTTTTGGATGTTAATCATTCTAATGTATGAGTGATTGGTATCTCATTGCTTCTGTTTTCACTTGGCTAATGATATATAGTGTCGAACATCTTTGCATGCTCACTTGCCATCTATACACCCTCTTTAGAGAAGTATCTGTTTAGATCTTTTGCCCATTTTTGAATTGGTTTGTTTATTTTCCTATGTCAGATGTTCTATGTTCTTTGTATATTTCAGATAACAATCCTTTATCAGACATGTGCTGTACAGAATTTCTACCAATCTGTGGCTTGCCTATTTACTCAATCCAGAATCTCTCTCTTTATAAAGTTTTAAAAAGTAGCCCTTAAAAAGGTTATTTATTGAATTACCTTAGAATGTATAGACATATTCAGATTTTTCTATTTCTCCTTGTCTTACTTTGTTAGATTATCTTTCTTTTTTATTTTTTTATTTTTTATTTCATAAATGTGAATTTACAAAGTGCAACTTTTGTATTGTTGTGGCTTCCCCCCCAACCTCCCTCCCTCCCATGGCCCTCCTCTCTCCCTCTCCCATCCCACCCTTTATCAAGTTTCATTTTCAATTACCTTCATATACAGAAGATCAACTTATATATACTAAGCAAGGATTTCAACAGGCTGCATTCACACAACCGCACAAGGTATAGGGTATTGTTCGACTAGTAGTGTTTTTAAGTTTCATAGTAAAACACATTAAGGACAGAGATCCTATGTGGGGAGATGTTCCCAGTGACTCCCGTTGTTGATTTAACAATTGGCACTCTTATTTATGACGTCAGCAATTGTCGGAGGCCACCCGACAAACCACATGGAGACACAGCACTCAGTCAATTCATCACCATGTTTATTGCCTCATCGCGTTCCAGGCCAAGGTAGGGGGCCCAGCGATGAGGGACTGGAGGCCATCTCCCTGGGGAAACTCTTCAACCTCCAGCCCTGAGCACACAGAAAGACAAGGATATATACCCCAGGCCCCATACAGATAACATTCATTGTGTGCAATCATGCATAGCACAGGAACAAAACAAGTTTACAAGGTAGCAAAGATCAGGGTACAAGCTCTGCTGATAGAGCAAAGAACATCATACACCTTCATCAGAAGTCATTTCCTGCCTGCAGGAATGTGGGACGAAAAGTCTTGTGCCTTCAGAACACCAAGCACAGGAAACAGGATTAGATAGATAAGGGACAGCCTCAGCCTGCTGCATCTCATGTCGGGCCAGGGCAGTAGCCCCGACAAGCAATCACCCGAGACTCTTGCTATGAGCTGTCTAGGCTATGGAAGTCCCTTGAGTTCACCAACTCTGAACTTGTTTAGTCAAGGCCATGTCACAGTGGAGGTTCCTTCCTCCCTTCAGAGAAAGGCACCTCTCTCCTTGATGGCCTATTCCTTCTGCTGGGGTCTTGTTCCCCAGGGTCTTTCATTTAGATTGTTTTTTGTCACCATGTCATGGCTTTCAAGGGCTTGATCCATTTCCTTTACATCATCAGATGTGTAGACTTAGAGCAGTTCATTTCATTTCTCTATGCCCCTTCTGATGTCTATGTTATCAGAAGTAGTGGACTCTCTTTCACTCTTCTACATATATTTAAACTGAGACATAAACTATACATCTTAAAGGGGGTACCAGGGGTGTTTTGATACACCATATAATGTTTAAATCAGGCCAAGTGTATATATCTCTTCAAATGTTTGTCATTTCTTTTTGGTGAAAACATTAAAAATCATTTTCTCTACCTTTTCTGAAATATACAGTACATTTTCATTCTCTATAGTTACTCTGTTGCACAATAGAATACCAGCACTATTTCTCCTCACAACTGAGCACCCATTGAGCAACTTCCCTGCAGCTTCCCTCTCCACACTACCTAGTAATGCCTATTCTGCTCTCAATTTCAATGAGAATAAATATTTTAGATTCATATGAGTGAGATCATTCAGTATTTGTCTCTCTGTGCCTAGCTTATTTCACTTAACATGCTAGCAATTTGTGTCTTCTCTCTTTTCTGGTTAACCTAGCTAGACATTGATCAATTTCATTCACCATTCTCCAAGTACTAGCTTTTGGTTCCATTAACTTTCTGCTTTTGTTTTCCTACTTTCAATTTTATATATTTCTGCTCTAGTTTCTGCTTATTCTTCTTATTTGAGATTTACTGTGTTTCCATTTTATTAAAGACAAAAATAATTGATTTTAGGCCTTTTGTTTTTTCCTAATCTGTGCCGTTAAGGTTATAATATTCCTCTAAGCACGGCTTTTTTCTAAATGCTGCAAATTTCGATATGCTGTATATTTATTTTCATTTTTTTAAAAATATTTTTAAATTTTCTCTTAAGACTTCTTCTGTACTCATGTGTATTTTAGAATTGCATTGTTTAATCCCTAAGGATTAGGGGATTTTCTACCTATATTTATGTTATGATTTCTTTTTTAATATTTCTGCTTAGTGTTATGCTTTCTAATTTAAAGTTGTGGGCTGTGAACTTCTTTGATGATTTCTATTTTTTTTCCAGAAATTTTAGGTGTGTTTTATGTACCAGCTTGTATTCTATGTTGGTAAATGTTCTGTGCAAGCTTGAGAAGAATGCAAATTCTGCTATTGTCAGAAGAATTATCATATAGATTTCAGATAGATCAGCTGATTGTTGTGCTGTTCAGTTGAAATATATCCCAGGAATTTTCTGCTTCCATACTGATTGAAGGGTGTTAAAGTCTCCCAACATATTAATATGTTAATCTACTTCTGCTTGTAGTTCCATGAGTTTTTTCAACATGTGTTTTCATGTTCTGTTGTCAAGCATAAGCACATTAAGGATTGGTTAGTCTTCTTAGAGAATTGACCCCTTTAGCATTACACAAAACTACTCTTTTTTAAAACTTTTATTTAATGAATATAATTTCCAAAGTACAGTTTATGGATTACAATGGCTTCCCCCCTCCCATAACTTCCCTCCCACCCCCCGCTCTCTTTCCTTCCATTCACATCAAGATTCATTTTCAATTCTCTTTATATACAGAAGATCAGTTTAGTATATACTAAGTAAAGATTTCAACAGTTTGCAGCACACAGAAACACAAAGTAAAAAATACTGTTTGAATATTAGTTATAGCATTAAATCACTATGTACAGCACATTAAGGACAGAGATCCTACATGAGGAGTAAGTGCACAGTGACACCTGTTGTTGACTTAACAAATTGACACTCTTGTTTATGGCATCAGTAATCACCCTAGGCTCTTGTCATGAGTTTCCAAGGCTATGGAAGCCTTTTGAGTTTGCCAACTTTGATCATATTTGGACAAGGTCATAGTCAAAGTAGAAGTTCTATCCTCCCTTCAGAGAAAGGTACCTCCTTCTTTGATGGCCCATTCTTTCCACTGGGATCTCACTCGCAGAGATCTTTCATTTAGTTTTTTTTTTTTTTTTTTTCCCAGAGTGTATTGGCTTTCCATGCCTGAAACACTCTCACAGGCTTTTCAGCCAGATCTGAATGCCTTAAGGGCTGATTCTGAGGCCAGAGTGCTGTTTAGAATCCGCTATTCTATGAGTCTCGCAAAACCATTCTTTATCTCTGATGATTTTCTTTAACCTCAATTCTGTTTAGTTTGAAGTTAATATATCTACTTTATTTCTTTTTTTTAATCTTAAAAGATACTCTACTTTCCACTCTTTTTATTTTCCTTTTATTTTGTTTTGATATTTGGAAAGCATAGTTAGAGAGAGAGAGAGAGATCTTCCATCCACTGGTTCACTCCTCAAATGGCTGGAGCTTAGCTGATCTAAAGCTAGGAGCCAGGGGAGATTGTTCTGGGTCTCCCATGTGGGTGCAGAGGCCCAGGGATTTCCCAGGTGCATTAGCAGAGGGCTGGATTGGAAATGGAGCAGCCAAGGCTCAAACTGGTGCCCATATGGGCTGCCGCACCGCAGGCAACCACTTTACCAACTATCCCACAGCACAGGCCCCCTTTAGCTTTGTATTGATTAGAGCTAGCATGGGATCTCTTTATCTAGCCCATTGCTTTTAATTGTCCTGGGCCTTTATATTTAAAGTAATCTTATAGTAGACAAAACATAGTTGAGCCTGGTGTTTTTTTTTTTAATTTGTTAAAATGTAATCTTTGTTCTTCCATGTATTTTGAATTTTACTATTTAAAATGATTATTAATGTGGTTGGATTATTATCTGCCATATTAGTTACTGCTTTCTTTCCATTTCCCTTGTTCTTTGTTTTTTATCTTCTACTCTTTCTGCCTTCTCTATTTTAATTGATCATTTTAAATGACTATTACTTTCTCCACTCTTATATTTCATGTACATGTTTAGTTGTTGCAGGATTTTTAATATGTGAATAATTTGAGTCAAATGATGAAAAACTAAACCCAGTTCTCCATAAAATTAACACCAGACATGTCATAGTTAGTGCAAGTACCTGATAACAAAATAGTCTCATTTCCTTCCTTTCTTCTTTTGTATCATGGCTATCCTTACTTTCATGTATACATAATTAATAATCAACAAGTTATCACTATTAAAAATGAATAAACTGACATGTCAGATGGAGTATAAGAACAGTAAAATGGTTCATTTTGCCTTTATTTTTCTCTGTCTGTAATGCTCTTCCATTCATTAACTAGAGTTGAGGTTCTGACTTTCGTCATGTTCTTTCCTTCTGAAGAATTTCTTTTAACATGCCTCACCAGAAATATTTACTGGGGACAAATTTCTTCAATTGTTGTCTGCCTAAAAAGTTTCTTTTTCTTCTTCATTTTGAAGGATAATTGTGTGGGGTACAAAATTCTTCACTAATAAGTTTCTTTCCTGTCGCTTTACATATTTTACCCTACCATTCTTGCTTGTATAGTCTCTGAAGACACATCCAATGTAAGTGTTACCCTTAACCTTTTGTAAGATAGAATCGTGCACCCCCAAATCAACTGTTTGAAGACTTTCTCTTTGTACCTGAATGCTTTTGTGTATGTTGTAGTGTATTTTTGTTTGTATTGCTTCATTTTTTTGTGCTGGTTCTGCCAGATGTTCGCTAAGATTTCTGGAACTGTGTTTTGGTGTCATCAATTTTAGAAAATTGTGAGTGATTAATATTTCACATTATTTTGTTTCTTTCTTCTCTCTCTTCGTATTCCCCCTTATGTGTATGTTGAAACTTTCTTAATCACCTTGGTTTTTGGCTATTTTGTTCTTTTTCATTTCAGTCTTCTCTTTGAAGTTACATTGTGGGACTTTCTATTGTCATTTCTTCAAGGGTACTGATCCTTCCCTTGGCTATGTCCTGTATATTTATGGTTCTTCCTGGCCCCTCCAAAATATTAATTCTTGAATCGACCCACAGAGAGTCCACAGGCATTGGCCAACTACTGTTTAGGTTTTTCAATCCTTATGCTGATAATTAGGGAGATTTCCATTCCTGGGCTTCTGCTTTGTCAAATTTGGAGTCTCTATACCTGACTGTCTTTCTCTTTCATTTAAGATCAGCAATTTTTCTTGTATTTTTTTTTTTTTTGACAGGCAGAGTGGACAGTGAGAGAGAGACAGAGAGAAAGGTCTTCCTTTCCTGTTGGTTCACCCTCCAATGGCCGCCGTAGCCGGCACGCTGCGGCCAGCACGCTGCGGCCAGCGCACCACACTGATCCGAAGCCAGGAGCCAGGTGCTTCTCCTGGTTTCCCATGAGTTGCAGGGCCCAAGCACTTGGGCCATCCTCAACTGCACTCCCGGGCCACAGCAGAGAGCTGGCCTGGAACAGGGGCAACTGGGACAGAATCCGGTGTGCCAGTGCCGCACGGCAGAGGATTAGCCTATTGAGCCGCGGCGCTGGCCTCTCTTGTATCCTTAATGTTCTGGTTGATATAAAATGAAGTGCAGATTTTTTAGACTAGCTTTGTCTTCTTGTAACACTGAGTTTGATGACTTCCAAATCCTTAGGACCCCAAAGCAGAACCAGAACTCCTACATGACTTTTTTTTAATGTGCATCTCTTATAAATATGTTTATAAAAATGAGTGTACTTTACATCAAAGGGTCATAAAGACATAAAATGCATGTAGAGCCAAAGAATCAATCTTCAATGGTTACTGATCATTAACTTCACATTAAATTCCTTGATATCTGAAGTATTTTATTGCATTCTCAATATGCCAGTACCCAGCACATAGTTTTTTTCAATAAATAAATAAATTAAAAGCATGGGTTTCTGATCTCAACCTATTGAACAGATATGCTCAAACTCCCTGTGCAGAATAGCACAATGCATTAAACTAAAGCATCTTATTTTAATTTACTTCAAATCATGCCACGTAGTAGCACAGTCAGTAGAGGATAATTAATGGCCCCCATAAATGTGATGAAATATTAAAAAGGATGATCTGATAAGAGATATAAGAGAACGGATTTCCACCTTGAAATTCCTCTATTTAGCACTGTGTGCATAGGTTTGCAGGAAATAATTAAAACTAAATTCATGAGTACAAATTAAAATTGGTGGAGATGCAGAGTTATAGTATGTCAAGAAATAGTTGGTACTAGCTATTTTATGATTATTCTTTTGGTACCCACTCTCAATCTATAATGTCTGGATTCCTGGGGGCAGAATGTTTCTTTCTGCTTTCTCACCATTCAGCATCCTTATGAGAAGATTCACTGCAGAGTTCTTCAAAGGGGAGCAATTCAGCACCCCAGGGCCAGTCCAGCAGCAATGTTTCTCAAACCATCATCAGGCACTTTTAAAGATGAACAACAGCTCCCTAGGAGGTGTAGTGCAAATCCAACCCTTTAAACTCATTTACTTTAATTGCGCAACATTTTAAATACTGCATGCCAGTGAGAGGCAGGTGGATCAGCAGGTGCAATGTGGCGATCTGCCAATAATGGCATCAGAAAAACAGTCCCTCACAGAGGCAAGAAGCAAAAGAGACTGAGTGAAGAACTCCTGTGAGCTTAATGTCTATTTCATCCAGTAATTGCAGCAAAGGGGAGGATTTCTAAGCAATCTAAATCCAAGTTGCTTTATTCATTCTTATCTCCACCACAACCTCCTTTTTTTTTTAAGGCCCAAGTTCTCAGAAATAGAATTTTAGTCCAAATTCAGCCAAGTCTTTCTGAATTTGCTCTACTGAAATTCAGTTATGTATGGGTAAAGATGCAAAAGCTTTTCCCATGAAAAATCTGAGGCATACCATGCCATTTTTTTGCCTTTGGGTCAGGATTTAATGTGAGTAATATTTGAAGGCAAATTATTAAAGGAATTCTTGAAATTTCTAAACTAATAACAGATTGCAAACTAAGTTAAATTCCTATTTTTCCTTTCACTAGAACCCTTCATATTCAAGGGAATAAAATAGAGCCAAATAAAGCGGAAGAAGAAAATTTCGATTTAGAAGTATGTATATATATATATATATATATACACACACACACAAAATTGTCAATGAAGTTAGATGGCTATAGAAGTACCCAAATAGGCCACTGATGGTAGGTAACTGACCAAAGATTTATTAGATCTCTTTTTGTTTCCTTATGGATAAAAGCAAATAACGATAAACTACAGTTGTTTGGTTTTTAATCATGAACGTCATTGATTCATTATATTTTGACAAATTTGAACTTTGAAGAATAGCAGTCCTTAGTAGAGAATTAATTAGTTGAGTACCATCTTGCCTTCAGCCTTGTTTTCTGCAAACTTCACTTTCCAAAACTTCACTTGCGAAGTTTGTGCAGAACTAGATGTTACCAAAATATCATCACACACCATACCCTCATCATCTGCTCAAAATAATCCAGGATGAAGTAAAAAATGAAAAAAAAAATAGTAGGGAATCAGAGCTACAATTTTAGATCTACTTGTCAAGCCCCATGATAGGTATTTTATCTGCCCCCATCCACATATTCTAGTGGCTGGTTTAAAACTTCCTTCTTTTCATTTGTGTTAACTGAGGCTCAGAGGTGTTAGCCTCAGCTACGGAGCTATTAGGTGGTGCAGAATAGTTCCATATCATTCTTTTTTTTCTGCCTTGGTGAGTTATTTGTTTGGCACATATGCTCTGCATGATACACCAATAATTGAATTTAGTGTTTATGTGATAGGAAACAAGATTTCCCCTTGTGAGTATTTTACTATCAAGGAAAGGAAAAGCTCCAGAAAAGATGGGTCTTCAGAAAACTATGAACAGTCATGTTGAGTCGTGGATTCTAAAGTGTACAAAAGGGAGGGATGGCTATACTGTCTCCAATTTTTGCTTTTAATTTCTATATTTTATTAATAAAAGTGTTTGAGCAATATGATAAATTAGGAAACACGTCCCACTTAAATACTTTTAATCCCCAATTTTGTAGCTTTTAATAAATTTTGTGGCCACTATGCCATCCTTAACTTCTGTTAACTTCCTGTTACTTATAGACACCTTTGCATAACTCACCAGTTTCACCTAACATAATTAGGCTTTGATTTCAGTTGTGTCTGTTCACTGAGAAAACAGGAGGCAAATAGAGATGTAAGCAGATAACTATTTCACACCAAAATAATACTAATGCTAAAACTGAGGTCAAAAAGGGAACGCTGATAATGAAAAATTACACAAAGCATAATTGTGCTCCTACTGAGCAGATCCTAATGACTAGGAATTAGAACCGAAGTTTACATCACTCTTTTAAAATCATGTCTGATGTGAGTCCCTCTTTTGCTTCTGTTTTTGAAAACTTCCTTTGGTAATACTAAAGTATTTCTTCTCTCTGCCCTGGCACTCAAACTGCCTGGACTAATCCTGGCAGGAAGCAGCAGGAGTCCTAAGGCTAAGTCAGGCAGATGTAAGAAGGAGCATTCATGATTGCCTGGAAGGCCTCCCAGGAACCACAAATCTGTTATGTAAGGATTTGATGCTTCTTATCAGGTATCTGGTGAGAATAAATGACTGGCTTAAAGTCAGTAATGCTCTGTCATTTGAGGGGTGAAGGGTTGGGCAAAAGATTATCCAGTTTGTGGATTACCCAAATTCTAATTCCCATTCCAACCTTAGGCAGTTTAAAAGTTATTTGATTCCTTCAAGAAGATAACAAAGAAAAGAAAGGAGAAATAATCAACCTTTTTTTTTTTTTTTTTTCATTACTGGAAGAGCTGGGTAAAAAAGAAGCTGAAACCAACAGCAAAAATCACACTGATGTGAAATATGGATTTGATATACTAGATTTGTTAACACATAGAATTGCAGAGTTTGCTAAATTATTCATATGGTGAACATGATTAGATATATTTCCTGGGAGGTAAGTAGTGCAGCATAACCTCTGCTGTTAATTTTTGTTTATACCAGAGGAATTTGCTTTTATGCAGGATAGATAAGTCAGAAAGGGTAGATTAATTTCTGTTACACAGAAATTTACCAGAAAAAGAACTTGGAGAAATCTAGAAGCAAATAAGAAGGACTCAGATTGAAATGATGAAGGCAGTGCTTTCTAAGAACTTTGGGGAGGTGGGAGGCACTGTGCCGTAGTGGGTAAAACTGCTGCCTGAAGTGCCAGCATCCCATATGGGCACTGGTTCAAGTCCCAGCTGCTCCACTCCTGTTCAAGCTCTCTTATGGCCTGGAAAAGCAGTAGAAGATGGCACAAGTTCTTGGGCCCCTGAACTCAAGTGAGAGACCCAGAGGAAACTCCTGGTTCCTGTATCAGATTGACATAGCTCCAGCCATTGCGGCTAATCGGGGAGTGAATCAGTGGATGAAAGACCCCCACCCTCTCTCTCTGCCTCTCCTCTCTGTGTGTAACTCTGACTTTCAAATAAATAAGTAAGTCTTTTTTAAAAAAGAAGTTTGGGGAAGGAGATGCTAAGATAATCTAACCATAATCAAATAGAAACTCAATAAAACATGTTCACCATTCAAAGACCAGCATTGAAAGAATTGCCAGAGGATAGGAAGAATGCTAACTCCAGTGGGAATGACTGGATTGAGTCAATCATGAGCACATTGAGCTAAAAAAAAAAAAACAAAAAAACCCAGATATTAGCTTTAGGAACACATAGCAAAATATATTACAATAAGATTTTAGAGTAAAAGTATAGATAGAATTAGAATAAAAATGACATAAAATATTGAAATTTTGGGTAGAGAAATTTTAAAGGAATCTTAAGAACTTAAGATTAGTTTTTTTCTTCAAAAAATATGTTTTCAAGTAAAAAGCTTGGGTTTATAGGATAAATGTAAAAAAAAAAACTAGTATCAAACAACTTAAAAAGCAGAA
The DNA here is from genome assembly GCF_033115175.1 of Lepus europaeus. Lineage (NCBI taxonomy): Eukaryota > Metazoa > Chordata > Mammalia > Lagomorpha > Leporidae > Lepus > Lepus europaeus. Next base: position 46,595,137 of record NC_084837.1, on the reverse strand, counting down.
GTTGGAGAAATTAGAGCTAAGAAAGTGTGATAAATTCAGTTGTAGCTGGTAAAGAATCAATGAAACCAAGAGAAATAAAAAAGTAAATTCTAAATGTTGGGAAGAGAAAAAGGGTAGAAATGAGGGCAATCAGTTCCATAATCCTATAAACCATAAATGGATTAATGTCATATAAAAGCTCAAAATTCACTCACAAGAGAAAAAAACCTCAATAGTTGACATAACCAAAACATAACCAAACTGGTGATCATAGAAGAATATCTCCAGGGAAACAAAATGATAAAATAAAAACACAGAATACCACTATGAGTATTAAAAATGGCTTTTAATACACATTCTGAATCAGAGATGGAAGAATGATTAAAAACTGATAAAAAAAGGATAAGCCTGGAGATGAAACAATTCTTAAGGAGCAAGTAGAGCATTCATAGTCTATGTGAAGCTTTTTACTATACTTTTTCCAACTACCATTTCTATAGGAACAAGATACAATGGCCGGCGCTGCGGCTCACTAGGCTAATCCTCCGCCTTGCGGCGCCGGCACACAGGGTTCTAGTCCCGGTCGGGGCACCGATCCTGTCCCGGTTGCCCCTCTTCCAGGCCAGCTCTCTGCTGTGGCCAGGGAGTGCAGTGGAGGATGGCCCAAGTCCTTGGGCCTTGCACCCCATGGGAGACCAGGAGAAGCACCTGGCTCCTGCCATCAGATCAGCGCGGTGCGCCTGCCGCAGCGCGCCTACCGTGGCGGCCATTGGAGGGTGAACCAACGGCAAAGGAAGACCTTTCTCTCTGTCTCTCTCTCTCTCTCACTGTCCACTCTGCCTGTCAAAAACTAAAATAAATAAATAAATAAATAAAAATAAAAACAACAGAAGCCCAACTGTATCAAAAATTTCATTATACGTGAAGAGATTAAACCTTAGGCTCAAAGGAATATATTGTCCAACTGAAGTTATTAAAAAAAAAGATACACTAATAATTTTATGGATGTCATCATCAATTCAATTGACCTATTGATCTACAATTTATATGTTTGAACATACTAGAAAGAGTGGAGATGAGAATTTCTGTTCAAGGACACATTGATCATTTATATTTTAAAAATTCCATACATAAAGCAAGTAAAAAAATTTATATTTTAAATCACTTTAGAACCTTAGAAACAAGAATAACAATATAGAAACAGTATTTAATTTTAAAAAGACACATGTTAACTACTTCTGTCTCACCAACAAAAAATAAGCAAAAAAAAAATATACTGACTCCAGCTGATAACTTTTTTTAAAAGCTTCATCAATGTACTTATTTGAAAGGCTGAGTGACAGAGATGGAGGGAGATTTTCCATCTATTGATTCAATCCCCAAATACCCACAGCAACCAAGGTTGGGTCAGATCAAAGGCAGGAGTCAAGAACTCTACCTGACTTCTATGTGGATGGCAGAGTCCCAAGAACTTGGGGCCTTCATCTGCTGCCGCCTTCTCCTATCCCCATGCCCAGCCCCCATGGTGTGAGTAAGAGGAAGATGGATCAGTAGCAGAGATGAGACTCGAAACCATGCACTTTGATATGGAGTGCAGTGTACCAGGCAGCAATTTACTCTCGTGTGACACAATGTCTGCCCCTGCTGATATTTTTTTGAAATAATCTAAAAGTTATTGGGCCAGCAGTGGGTGTTGTGGCAGATCAGGGCAAGTCACTGATTAGGATACCTGCATGCTTTATCTGATTGCTGGTTCAAATCTTGGCTCCTCTATTTCTGATTCCTCTTGCTGCTAATGTGCCTGGAAGACAACACATTATGACCCAAATGCTTGGTTCCCCAACACCCAAGTAGGCGATCCAGGTGGACTTCTTGGTTCCCGGCTTGGGCCTGGTCTAACCCTCATTGTTACATACGTTAGGGAATGAATTATAGGGCAGAAGATCTCTCTCTCTCTCTCTCTCTCTCTCTCTCTCTCTCTCTGTCAATTTGCCTTTCAAATCAATCAATAAATACATAAGTCTTTAGTTAAAACAGCTAGGGTCCTTATAATTTTATGACTATCTCAATGTTTCAATCAACAAATATCTGGGGGCAGGCATTGTGACCCAGCAAGCTAAATCAGTCCTTGTACCACCTGTGTCTCATACTGGAGTACCGTTTTGATTCCTGCTGCTCCTCTTCAAATCCAGATCCATGGGAAGGTGGCAGAGGATGGCCTGACAGTTCATACCTTGCCACTCATGTGGGACACCCTGACAGTTTCTGGCTCCTGACTTCAGCCTGGACTGGACCTGATTGATCCTGTCGTTTGGGAAGTAAGCCAACTGATGGAAGAGACTCTCTCTCTCTCTCTCTCTCTCTCTCTCTCTCTCTCTCTGCTTTTCCCTCTTGTTCCCTCTCTCTGACCTTCAAATAAATTTTAAAAAACATTTTTCCTCGTAGAGATCCTTAACGTCTTTGGTTAAGTTTATTCCAAGGTATTTGATTGTTTTTGTAGCTATTGTGAATGGGATTGATTTTAGAAGTTCTTCCTCAGCCGAAGCATTGCCTGTGTATACAAAGGCTGTTGATTTTTGTGCATTGATTTTATATCCTGCTACTTTGCCAAACTCTTCGATGAGTTCCAGCAGTCTCTTAGTAGAGTTCTTTGGGTCCCCTAAATAAAGAATCATATCATCTGCAAAGAGGGATAGTTTGAGTTCGTCCTTCCCGATTTGTATCCCTTTAATTTCTTTTTCTTGCCTAATAGCTCTGGCCAAAACTTCCAGAACTATATTGAATAGCAGTGGTGAGAGAGGGCATCCCTGTCTGGTACCAGATTTCAGTGGAAATGCTTCCAACTTTTCCCCATTCAATAGGATGTTGGCCGTGGGTTTTTCATATATTGCTTTGATTGTATTAAGGAATGTTCCTTCCATACCCAGTTTGCTTAGAGTTTTCATCATGAAAGGGTGTTGTAGCTCTGATAGGTCTAAGACTCAAAGAGATCACACAAACAAGACAAGTATCTGCTAATACTAACTGATAGAATCAAAAAGGGAGAGAAAGATCCAACATGGGAAGTGGGATACACAGCAGACTCATAGGATGGCAGATGTCCTAAACAACACTCTGGCCTCAGAATCAGCCCTCAGGGCATTCGGATCTGGCTGAAGAGCCCATGGGAGTATAGCAGGCATGGAAAGCCAAGATATCATGGAAAAAAAAAAAAAGACCTAAATGAATGATCTCTGTGAGTGAGATCCCAGTGGAAAGAACGGGGCCATCAAAGAAGGAGGTACCCTTCTCCGAAGGGAGGAGAGAACCTCCACTTTGACTATGACCCTATCGGAATAAGATCAAAGTCAGCGAACTCTAAAGGCTTCCATAGCCCTGGCAACTCATGACTAGAGCCTAGGGAGATTACTGACGCCATGAACAGGAGTGTCAAATTGTTAAATCAGCAACAGGAGTCACTGTGTACTTACACCCCATGTGGGATCTGTCCCTAATGTGTCGTCTAAAGCCAAGTGATGCTATGACTGGTACTGAAACGGTATTTTTATACTTTGCGTTTCTGTGTGGGCGCAGACTGATGAGGTCTTTGCTAATTATATACTGAAGTGATCTTCTGTATATAAAGAGAATTGGAAATGAAAAAAAAAAAAAACAACCTGGTGTTAAAATGGAAATGGCATAGAAAATTAATTAATTTGAAAAAAAAAAATTCTGTAGGATCTCTGTCTTTAATGTGCTGTACATTGCTATTTAATGCTATAATTAGTAATCCAATGGTAGTTTTTTCACTTGATGTTGCTATATGGGCAAAAAGTTGAAATCTTTACCTAATATATACTAAACTGATCTTCTGTATACAAAGAGAATTGAAAATGAATCTTTACATGAATGGAAGGGGAAAGGGAGCGGGAAAGGGGAGGGTAGCGGGCGGGAGGGAAGTTATGGGAGGGGGGAAGCCATTGTAACCCATAAGCTATACTTTGGAAATTTATATTCATTAAATAAAAGTTTAATAAAAAAAAAATAAAAAAAATAAAAAAAATAAAAAAAACATTTTTCCCCTAAGAAAAATTTTATTTAAGACACAAACTTTTATTTAACGCACAAACTTCATGTGTTTCCTAAGTACAACTTTAGGAATATAGTGATCCTTCCTACCCTATCAGCCCTCCCACCCACTCTCCTACTCCTTTTCCTCCCTTTCTCATTTCCAGTCCCATTCTCCACTAGGATCCATTTTCTTTCTTTTTTTTTTTTTTTAAGATTTATTTAATTTATTTGAAAGGCAGAGTTACAGAGAGAAATAGAGACAGATAGAGAGGTCTTCAATCGCTGGTTCACTCCTCAGAGGGCTACAACGGCAGGAGCCAGGAGCTTCTTCTGGGTCTCCAACGTGGGTGCAGGGGCCCAAGGTCTTGGGCCATCTTTCACTGCTTTCCCAGGCCATAGCAGAAAGCTGGACCGGAAGAGGAGAAGCTGGGACTAGAACTGGTGTCCATATGGGATGCCGACGCTTCAGGCCAAGCCTTTAACCCACTGCACCACAGCGCCGGCCCCAGGATCCATTTTCAATTAGCTTTATACATAGCAGACAACTCTATACTAAGTAAGGAGTTCAACAATTTGCACACACACAAAAAATGTTCCTCAACAGTCAAGACAAGAGCTGTTCAAAGTCATTGCATCTTGCAGTTAATTTCACTTCTCTCTTTTTTTTAGAAACTTAATTAACTTTAAAGAAGCACCCAGGAGTGATACATCTTCTGTGAGCACTTAGACATAATTATAATGAAACTCTTTGAGGACAGAGATCCTGCATGGGAAGTTAGTGCACAGTGACTCCTGTTGTTAATTTAACAATTAACACTCTTATGTATGATGTCAGTGATCACCCGAGGCTCTTGACATGAGCTGCCTAGACAATAATAATGGGAAAAAAAAATTTTTTTTTTTAAATGGGGCCAGCTTTCTGTCACAGCGCGTTAAACTGCTGCCTGAGATGCTGGCATTTCTTATGGCCATCATTTCCAGTCCCAGCAACTCCATTTCCAATCCAGCACTCTGCTAATGTGCCCAGGAAAGCAGTGGAATATGGCCCAAATGCTTGGGCCAAGCTACCTACATAGTAGACCCCAAGGAAGCTCCTGGCTCCTACTTTTGGCCTGGCACAGCCCAGACCATTGAGGCCATTTTGGGGGTGAGATGAACCAATGGTTTGAAATGTGTGCTCTGTCTCTCTCTGTGGCTCTACCTTTCTAATAAATAAATAAATCTTTTAAAAAACAAAACAAAACAAAAATCAAATTATCTGTACTCCTCATATGATTAAACTATTCCAAGGAATCAAAATAGAAGGAAAGCTGCTCATCAAATTTTATGTCATTAATCCAAATACCAAAACTAGACATAACAATGCATTATATTCTATTATTGTTATTATTGCCTCATCTATTGTAATAAGTAGAACTCAAAAGTGTTTTATAAGCTAATAAATCAAGCAATAGAAATTAAGTATATTTAATAATACAAAGATCAGCACAAGAACAATAAAATTTCTTCTTGTAAAAAGAAACTAGACAAGGACACTAAGATAGAAGACTGTTGTTTTTCTGTTGTTTTTAAGCATAAATAACAAAATTATAAAGAAAATTAGGTACTGTGAGGCAAGTAATTTCCTAAAAATATCAGTTATTCCAAAACTTAACATTTAAATATATTTTAATTTATCATATTAATTAAAAGAGTAGCATGGTGTGTTTTCCACAATAAATACAACAAAAGCATTAGTTTGATTTGTACAAATTTAAGAAAGAAAATTGAAGAAGCATAATTACACTTAATCTCAAGGTCTATGAAATCCTTACAGAAGTAGAATTTTATTAATATATTCATACTACAAAATTTTAGATTTAAAATGGTGAAATGTTAACAAATACCACTGTTCTTAGTTATCATTTTATTGTTTCCACTCTCACCACAATAAGTAAAAATGTAAAGAGGCAGAAACAATATAGATAATAATAATAAACATATAAAAATACAATTATGTGAAGACAACATGAGACAAACATAAATAATAAGATGATCTATAATAAGAAACTTTACCAGGTTTCTTTTATAAAGTCAAATTTTTCTTATTAAAAAGTCAAAGCAGGGGCTGGCACTGTGACGTAGTGGAAAAAAGCCACCGCCTGCAGTGCTGACAACTCACTTGTGTACCAGTTTGAGTCCAGGCTACTACATTTCTGATCAGCTCTCTGCTATGGCCTGGGAAACCAGTGGAAGATGACCCAAGTCCTTGGATTCCTGCAGCTGCGTGGGACACCCAGAAGAAGCTCGGGGGCTCCTGGCTTTGAATTGGTACAGCTCCAGCCGTTGCAGCCATTTGGTTCAACAGGGGATGGAAGACTCTCTCTCTCTCTCTTTCTCTCTCTCTCTCTCTCCTTTTGCCTCTCTGTAACTCTGCCTTTTAAATAGATGAATAAATATAAAAATGGAATGATAAGTTAGAAATCTCAGTTTAAGAATGTTACATTTAAAAAGTAACCACTAGAATCAAACATAGGGGAGATGCCTCAGGACATTGTCATTGGAACGGCTTTTAGGATAAGATTTCAAAACTAAAGAAAGGTAAAGCAAAAATAGGCCAGTGAGATTTCATGAAACTAAAACTGTTGCAAAGCAAAGAAAACAATCAATGGGATGAAGAGGACAACCTAAACAATGGGAGGACATATTTGCTAGGTACACATCTGATAAGGAATTAATAACTAGAATATATAAGGAAATCAAATAACTCAGTAGCAAAAATAATAAACAAGCTAATTTTAAAAATTGGCAATAGGGGCCAGCATTGTGAAATCGTGGGTAAAGCCACCGCCTGTGACACCAGCATCCCATATGGGCATTTGCTTGAGACGCAGTTGCTCCACTTCCAATCTAGCTCCCTGCTAATGTAACTCTGCCTTTCAAATCAAACAATCAATAATGAATTTTTTTTAAAAAAGCAATAGATATATCCTACATTCTGAAAAGAAGGCAGACAAATGGCCAATGGGTACATGGTAAAAGTTTCATAATCACTAATCAAAAGAGAAATGTAAGTCAATGCCACAAGGAGCTGTCACCTCACTCCAGTTAGACTGGCTATTATCAAAAAGACTCCCCCCAGAAAAACAAACAATGAACAACGGCTGGTGGGCTGTGGAGAGAAAAAAATCTTTACACACTGTTAGTAGAAATGTAAGTTAACATGCAATAATTGTGGAAAACATTATGGAGATTCTTGAGGAAACCAAAAATAGTATTACCATATGGTCCAGCAACCCTATTATTGATTTGGATCCAAGGAAATAAAATCACATTGTCAGAGACATCTTCAGTCTTTTGTTTATTGCAAGAATATTCAAAATAGGCAAAAAAAAATAGAGAAAAAACCCAAATGTCCATCCACTAATTGGTGAATAAAACAAATGTGGAACATATACAAAATGGAGTATTATTAAATCATGAAAAGCATGAAAATCTTATCATTTGCTACAACATGGAGGTCATTTTGTTAGCTGAAGTAAGACAAGAACAGAAAGAAAGCATGATCTCAAATGTGGAATGTGTGTGTGCATGTTTAAGAGTGTCATGGTGGTTCCCAGAGCCTGGAAAGTGTTGAAAGGAGGGAAGGATGGAAAAATGTTAAGATATCCTGATGTTCAATCATCACACAATAGAGTGAATACAATTAATGATAATGTAATAAATTATTTTCTAAAAAATAAAGAAAAAAATTGGAAGAAAATACTGTGTTTTCACTATAAAGAAATAAAAATGTTTGAGGAGACAAACATTTTTACATCAGTTAAACATTACACAATTTACATGTTTTGGAATATTGTATGGTACTCTATAAACATTCATGAATTTTTTGTGTCCATTAAAATTTAAAAATTATAAAAGAGAAAAAAAGTCAGGAAGAGAGGGAAGAACACGGGCAGAGAAGGGTTAAGTAAGGAGGGAAGGAAAGAAGAAAGGAAGGAAAAAAGGAAGGAAGCAAGGAAGGAAGGAAGGGAGGAAGGAAGGAAAAAAGAGGAAAAGAGAGGAGGAAGGAATTGAGGAGGAACATGAAAAGCACTCATACTTCCTATGTGAGCAGTCCAAGGAGAACATCTTCTGAATTTTAAGATTTGTTTGGAATTTTAATCAAATACTGATTCTATTTTTATTTATTTTATTTTTGTCCTTTGGTTATTCCCTATCCCAGAGTAAACTAGGGCAATTTTTTTTAATTTCATTGAAATGACTTCTGGGTATTTTTCTAAGTATAAATAATAAAGATTGATGGGGTTTAAAGTAAAAAATAATCAATAAAAAAACCTTGACCCATAACTAGTCCTCTTATTAACATCAGAAAAAATGACCAATAAAAGGTGTCTTTTGAAAAATACAAGCAAAATGCATCATGCATGTTAATATATCTAGGGAGAAAGAAAAAAGATGCCTACTGCAGATACTAAAAAGTAAAAGTATTTATACACAGAATATTCATATCTGTGAAGATTAAATATCAAAGATATGTTAGTTAAAACCTTTACTATAAATTCAGTATCATCCCAACTAAACTCTTAGTAGAGATTTTTTCCAGGATCACTCATAGAAAATACATAGTTAGTATTTCCCCTATGGGAAATGATGGATTATTTTATAATGATGAATTACTGAATAAATGGTGTTGGATCAGTTGTGTTTATGGGAAAATATACTCATATATCAAACTTTACACAGAATAAGTTCCAGATACATGTACTAGTATGAAAATCATTTTATAATGAAGATAAAATTTAAGTGATAGTTCTGTATAACTTATGGAATCCTACTAAACATAAACAATAAGGAAAATGATGATAACTTCAACTAAATTAAAAGCAAACATTGATGGCAGATGCTGTCAAAAGCAAAAATAAAACCCAGTCACGAGATGAGAGAATATAAGTCCAATGCTTGCAGTAAACATAGAACTGATATCCTGAGTATGTAAAGAAGTTCCTTATCCCATGGTGGGGGGAAAGATGCAGTGAAACAGTGAGCACAGGAAATTAGCAAGCATTTCATGGGAGTTGATAAGGCCAAAAATACAGCCAAATTACTGAATCTCACATTTAGCACAGCATAACAGTGAAGAAATGTATTTCTCACCCACCATTTGGTAAAATATTTAAAGATTTAAAATGCCAATTGTTTGCATAGATATAGAGAAGGAAGAAGCTATAAAATATATTTGATGTAATATTAGAATAGAATCACTACTTTGAATAGCAATTGGTAAAGTTGAAATATATATCTAAAGACCTAGAAATTCCACTTGGAGATATATAGCCTACAGAAACATGCATATCCTATAATAACATCCATGAAAATGATTTCAACATACACTGTGTAGTTTTCTCAGGAAGAAATGGAGAGGCACTAGGTAAGATATATCACAGGCTTCAAATGTACCTATAAGTCTTTATATGATGCAAATATGCTAAAATTCCATGATCTGTTAAAACTTGTTCATGAGTGTTTGGTGTTCATTTTTCTATTCCTGTATATTTTACATATTTTATTTTAAAAATAATTTGGAAGATTAAGAAGTATTTTCTATTTTATGAGTTTTATAATATATATATATATATATATATATATATTAACTAATTGTCTTCTCTAAAAATTTTACTAAATAGTGGTTGTAGGGATGCGGATTAGGGCATGCACAAATTTCAACCCAGCAGCTAAGATATCACTTTGAATGCTTGTATCCCAGACTAGGGTACCCAGGTTCAATGCAGATCCTGGGAGGTAGCAGTTATGATTCATATAACTGTGTTCCTGCAACTCACATGGGAGACAGGGATTGAATTCTAGGTGCCTAGTTTGGATCACCCCAAACCTGGCCATTGCAAGCATTTCAGAGTGAACCAGCCAATGGGAGTACTTTCTCTCTCTTTCTCAAAGTAAATAAGTGAGTAAGTAAGTAAATAAATAAAGCATTGTTGTAGTTGACACATGGAAAATCTAGGCTCACTGAAAGCAAAACAACATGTAAGAGAAACTAAGGGAGAAATTTTTGTTTAAGTCACTGTAGTGGCATTTCAGAAAAACAGAAAAAAGAAAAAACAGAAAAACAAACATCTGGAGAGAAAATGTGCAAACCTGTGACGGAAGATGCATCACAGTGAATGAAGCCAGATTTCTCATCATCAAACCAGAAAAGAAAGATGTTGGGTTAAGTGGGTGAAGTGATGAATATTGAATAGTTCATTAGTAATAACAAATCGTCTCAACTCCACAGATAGTTTTCAGTGTAATGTTGGTATAAGAAGATGAACTTGGTGGAGAAAAGGATCCAAATGTCCTAACATCTACACAAATCTCTGTATGAAAAAGGAAAGACCAACATCCCCTGTTAAAGTAATAAGCTACTAAGCTAATTTAGAAAAATGGAAGAAGACTTTCTATTTTAAAACACAATATTAATAAACAGTTCCCGAAAGAAGAAATATAAATGACCAATAAATACATGAAAAAAATGCTAAACACCATTAGCCATCAAGGAAATGCAGATCAAAACCACAACGAGATAGCCCCTCACCCCTGTCAGATATGTTAAAATTCAAAAGACAGAGAGTAGTAAATGCTGGTAAGCATATGGACAAGGAGAACACTTATACACTGTTGGTGGGAATGTAAATTAGTGCAACTATTGTGGAGCAGTGTGGAGATTTCTTAAAAAACTAGAAATAGACTTGCCCTATGATCCAGTAATCCCACTACTGGATAAATACCTGAAAAGCAGAAACACATTGGACTAAAGAGATAATGGCACCATCTTGTTTATAGCAGCACAGTAGCCAAAACATGGAATCAACCAAGATGTCCATCACCAGATGAATGGATAAAGAAAATGTGGTAAACATACATAATGGAATATAATTCAGCTATAAAAAAAGAATGAAATTCTATCATTTGCAAAAAAATGGATGCAACTGGAGGATATCATGTTGAGTGAAATAGGCCAGACACAGAAAGAAAATTACTGCATGTTCTCCCTTATAAGTGAGAGCTAAAAGTTAAAAAAAGAAGGAAAAATTAAAAAAGAAATGACTGTATCATAAAGCTGCAAATATAATTTTGTCAATTATTGTTTTATTCTTTTGTCAAACCGATGGTTAATGAAGTTCTATTACTGTGGTTTCAGTGTTATTACTTTAAAATTTACTGCACATGAATGAAATGGTCATCTTTCCGTTTGATCATTGTTTATAATCCTTGCTTATATTCCCACTAAACTAGGGTCTTTTTGTTTTTTACTTGTTAAACTTTTAGTTTAAAAAGTGGAGCATTAAGCCTTTGTCTATAATGTGAATTACAAACATGTTATCTCAAAAACTGAAAAAATAAAGAGAGGGAGGTGGGAGGAAAGTGGAGGGGAGAGAGGAAGGTGGGTGAGGAAGATAATATTATATTCCTAGAATTGTATCTATGAACTTTACTGAATCTGTTAAAAACTTAAAAAATGAAATTAATAAAAAAACCCACAATTCTGTGATCTTAATTATTAGTCTTATTAGAAGCTGGACAGAAATCTCATTCATTTTGCATAATTACTTTTAAAACACAATTTGGATAATTGACCCATTCAAAATGATTTAAAGTGGCCTGACAAATTTTATATAAGAGAGCCATTCCTAATTCAGCATAGTCTCACTAATTAAAATGCCTTTTGAAACTTGTATTAAAATCTTTTTGGGGCCGACGCTCTGGCTTAGTAAGTGGAGCCACCGCCTGCAGCACTGGCATCTCATATGGGCGCTGGTTTGGGTCCCGGCTGCTCCACTTCCGATCCAGCTCTCTGCTATGGCCTGGGAAAGCAGTGGAAGATGGTCCAAGTCCTTGGGACCCTGAATCCACGTGGGAGACCGTGAAGAAGCTCCTGGCTCCTAGCTTGGGATCAGTATAGCTCCAGCCTTTGTGGCCAATTGGAAAGTGAACCAGCAGATGGAAGACCTCTCTCTCTCTCTCTCTCTCTCTCTCTGCCTCTCCTTTTCTCTCTGTGTTACTCAGACTTTCAAATAAATAAATAAATCTTTTTAAAAAATAAAAAATAAAATCTTTCTTGATCCACAAATCCATTTCTACCATTTTACCTTTGGAGTAAAATAAATAATTTCCTGTTAATTATAAAAACATCAAGTTGTATAAAATCTAATTATTTTTTCAATGCTCTGATTTCCACACATTCATCAAATATAAGAAACTTCTTCCAGGTTTAAAATGAGAAGAAAAGCTGAATTTGACTTCATCAAGTCCACAGAACATGAGTGACACGGGGTTGAACAAAGCATGAAGTGAGTTTTGAACTGTGTTAGGCTTATTAAGCTATTTCCTTGTATTCAAAATAGATCACTTTGTTTTGTTTCCTGTGCTAAACTTGTACACATTTTATTTGCAGGTACATAAGAATGATATTAATTATCTTCATGCTGAGAAAGAAAAGTAAGGCGGAATCTTTGTATTACATATTTTAGTGGACTGTAATAAATTATATTATATATTAGTAAAAAATTGTGCCATGTTAAAAATAAATATATTTTACATAAATTATGTCCCCTTTGGACATACATTAAATTATTTAGACATAAACTATTTTTCCTTTTTATGTTTGCTGTACTATAAAAATAAAAACATTTAGAGTAACTGAAATTTAATTGTTGCAAGGGTTAACTGGCACGCTTCTGCTGATCAAGAAACTACACTTTCATTTACATTAGAACATATGAAACTATATTAGTGATGTTATGGGGTTAGTTTTAAAACAGAAATTTCAAATTGAGTTTCCTTTTGAAGTGATTTAAGACCCTAGGTAATATGCTATAAATGCACCCTGGCTAGTGTTTCTTTTCTTTCTTTTTTTTTTTTTTTAAGATTTTATTTATTTGAGAGGTAGAGTTACAGACAGCGAGTGAGAGGGAGAGACAGAGAAAGCTCTTCTGTCTGTTGGTTCACTCTCCAAATGGTCGCAATGGATGGAGCTACACTGATACGAATCCAGGAGCCAGGAGCTTCTCCCAGTCTCCCACACAGGTGCAGGGGTCCAAGCACTTGGGCCATCTTCTACTGTTTTCCCAAGCCATACCAGAGAGTTTGATTGGAAGAGGAGCAGCTAGGACTAGTACCGGCACCAATATGGGATGCTGGCGCCACAAGAGGAGGATTAACCTTACTGCACCATGGCACCAGCCCCAGCTAGTGTTTCTTTTTAAGGAATTGTTTGCTTGCTTATCTTTTTTTTTTTTTTTAAGTTTTATTTATTTATTTGAAAGGCACAGTTATGGGCAGAGAGTGGGAGAAACAGAGATTTTTCCATCCGCTGATTCACTCCCCAAATAGCTGCAATGACTACCGCTATTTTGAGCCAAAGCCAGCAGCTAGAAGTTCCTTCCAGGTCTCCCAAGTGGGAGACCAAACATTTGGGGCATCTTCTGCTGCTTTCTCAGGCCCATTAGCAGGAAGCTGGCCTGGACGTGGAGCAGCTGGGATCAAACTGGCACCCATATGGGATGCTGGCATCACAGGCAGCAACTTTAGCTGCTATTCCACAGCAACAGCCCTTGCTTATGTTTTCATTAAGTGTGATACCAGACATCCTATCTAAGCATATTTTCTTGGAAAGTTAAATAAACCACTCACCTTATTTATAAAGATATTCTTAAATACTATATGTATAAATTTTATCTACTCTACTTTTTTGCATCTAACAAAAGACAATCTGATAATTTTTCAGGTTGACTAGTGTGCTGGTCTGTAGCGTTAGATTTTGTAATGAACATCTTTTCTTACTTAAGGTAATTGTTTCTTTGTCTTTCAATTTATTGCTAATCTTAGCTCTAAGAAACCTACCATATATTGAAAATACATATACCACCAAATTCATCTTAATGTTGTGATTACTATGCTAGTGTTTTGTAAAGGCCAATGTAAAAGAAAAGAGGGAGATGAGGCTGACAGCATCCAAACTCATTAATCAATCAATGTAACGCCCAGATATCACCTGCCTTCAGACATAGTAGGAGAGTGCCAATTGTGCAATAATCATGGTTTACAAAACAAAATCAAAACAAACAAATAAATGAAAAACCTTATCCTAAGTGGCCCTTCAATGATAAGCTCAATGAGAGAAAAAGGAAAAAATTGAACAATGCCATAAGCAAACAAGCAGCCACATCTACAATGTAGGACATTGAATTCAAATGGCCATAAATTGGGTTGTTTGAAATACAACATCAAAACAAAAGGTTTGCTATTAAAAAGAAGAGGGTATTTTATGACATAAAGGAGACTTTAAAAATAGCAAACATTCACATTCAAGATATATATATATATGTATATATATATATATATCTTCTTTGATCATAATTTAAACAAATCAATTATAAAGAGACATTTGTGAGCCAATCTTTAACATTTTGATATTATGTAGATATTAGCTGATATTAAGAGCTTAATTGATAACTATGATTACAGCATTGAGGCTTTTTTTTTTCTTTTTTAAATACATCATAATAAATACTTAAGAATTACAGGTAAGGAGCCGACCTTGTGGCGTTAACGGCTAAAGTAGCCGCCTGCAACACTGGTGTCCCATATGGGCACTGGTTCAGATCTTGGCTGCTTCACTTCGGATACAGCTCCCTGCTAATGGCCTGGGAAGAGCAGCAGGAGATCATGCAGGTGTTTGGGCCCCTGCCACCAATGTGGGAGACCTGGAAGAAGCTCCTGGCTCCTACAGCCATCTGAGGAGTGAACCAGTGGACCCTCTCTTTCCTTCTCTATCTAACTCTTTCAAATAAATAAATAAATCCTTTAAAAAAAAGAAAGGTAAAAGAATAATTGTGTTGGGTTTACCAATTTTAAACTTAAGTATTTTAGTTTTGTTTTAAAATATTTATTTATTTGAGAGAGAGAGGAAAAAAAAAGATAGACTGAAGATAGTGAGCTCCCAAATTCAAAAGTTCTGAGACGGGGCCAGGGGAAGTAGCCAGGAATTCAATCCAACTTTCTCATGTGAGTAGCAGGATCCCAATTACTTGTGTGGTCACCATTACCTCCCAGGTTCTGCATTAGTAAGAAGCTGGAGTCAGGAACTAGATCTCAGTACTGAACTCAGGTACTCCCATATCCTGTTAAGCTAACTGCCTGCCCTGGATATATTTTTAAATACCAAACCAGAACGATGACATACCAATTACCAATAAAACGAATCAAATGTGATATTTATTGGGACCATGGGTGAGTGGTTTATTATACTATTTGGGGAGTTTATCATACTATTTTATCATTTCTTGCATATTTGAAAATTTTTTCAGTAAAAATTTTTAAAATGCTAATAAAAAATTTCTGAGGGAAAGATAAACCTCTATGTTGAAAGACTATAGTGTTCCAAATATTGCTTATTTAAATAGACATTTTTGATAACCTGATGTTAGGACCCATGTTAGTGACCTTAGTGTCACTAGACATTCCCCATCTGAAAATAATCTTTTGGAAAGGCACACGGTAAAGATATTATACAAGTAACATTAAAAAGACCTCACTCAGAACTCTTGTCCTGGTTATAAAATGCAATTTCATCCTCTCAATTATAGACTATGCAGAAAGAAAGGACATCACAACTGGAGAGATGTATTCTGCCCATTCACATTAACACATACACAAGATTTGTTTGCTTATAAAAGTATGTATGACCTAGTACATAAACATTGCTATGCTTTTGTTGTTGTTGTTGTTGTTGCTATACAGATATAACTTCCATCTGAAAACAGTGTAGGAAAAAGTAAAGCTTTATTCAATATTTAAAAATGTATTTGCACTTATCTTTAAAAAATAATTTAGATTAGCATGCAAAGGAGAAAAAAATATCCAGCAACTTTGCTAAAATAAATCACCTCCTAAGAAGCCAAATGAAAAATATGCATTTCCATGATTTGTTTTCTGCATCTAATCAGTGAATTCATATTAACTCTGCTACCACCCGATGAAGAGACAGCTATGAACATTCTTCCTAATATAGAGCAGAGGAGATTTTCTGCATCATGAATCTTCTCTCTGTTGTTGAGGGGAAAATTAGAAAGCTAGAGAATGGCCATCTATTTTGTATGAAATCTATTTTTCATTGGAAAGTGGGCACTTCTGGGACAGCAAGAAAAGAGGAAGCATCAAGAAGAAAGAGACAAGAAATGGCAGAACATATCAACATGAACCAGGTGGGTTTCTCAGATAGACGTGTGACTTGTCATCATTGACTGACTCATGATTGAAAGAAGCATAGCCAGGCCCGCCTTTTTATTTCTTTGCTACCTCTAGCAGAGCTGATTTTTCTACATGAAATTTCAGAAAGCCTTCATATTCCTCTTTACAAAACTTCCAGAAAATTCATGTGACACCAGGCAACTTTTCTTAACATCTAATTATTTTAAAGAATTTAATGAATGGCATGGTAATAGTAAGGACTATTAACATTCCCCAGTCATCCATTGATACAACCATGAAGTCCTCAGAATTATGAAGATGAACAGGAACACAAAGCATAGCGTTTTCTAGTTTCATCCAAACTCTTAGAACAATCTGTCAAATTTAATCTCTGAAACAGTAAATCAAGGGCAAATAAGATTAAAAAAAAAAAAAAGATGAGGCTTTCATGACTGAAATACTCCAATAAAAGACTCAGCACCCACCCTCCTCCCACAGAGCAAAGAGTGCTTTTTGTCCTGGTGAGAGCCCCACCTTCCCAACCTCCCTGTGCATTCATGCACATAGTGCACCACTTCATGGGCTAGCAAAGGCAGGGGTGGAGGGGAGAGGCCATAGTGCATGGAGTAACCCACAGGCAGCTGCCCTCAGGTGGGCAGCCTGTGGTTTTGCTTTATGCCAACTTCACAGCAGGACCCAGCACTTTCTCTCTTACAAAGAAAATTCACTCCAAAAAAGCACTAGGGAGCAAAGTAGATTTTACAGAAGATTCTGTGGGGACACAGAAAAGAGGATTTATATCACACTCTAGGAAGCAAACAGCCTAGCAGAAAGTCCCATTTGACATTTATGTTTTCTTCACTTCCCTTTTTTAGGAGTAGCCATTAGGCCCCCTCTTTCCTTTCCAGAGAAGTCCCCTCAAGACTTCAGCATTTCTTTTTCTAACTGGAGCTATTTGAGAACTCCCTGGCCCTGCAGGCCCACTTCAGAACAGTCTTATCAAATTACTGGTCTAATGAACTCCTCTAACTGCCTAGGGGAGTTTGCTGCTAAGGAGACTCCCTTTTGTGTGTTATTATCTTTGCATCCTAGAATGTGAAAGAAGTAGTTGTTAGGACTGAGGCAATCAGAGAAAAGCATGCCTAGGGATGGGATGTCTTCTTGAACTGCATAGAGCAGCTGCAGAACAAGGAAAAGCCCTGCGTGATTGGGTGAGCCAAAGGTACCTTATCTTTACTGTAAAGCTGATTTCTACAAATGCAGAAGCTCTTTATGAGCTGTGAATTGGCAGTCATGCAATACTTCTCCACCATTAAGATGTATGTGAATTAGCTGGGGAGCTCTCAAAATTTGCAGGTCCTGATTTCATAGGTCTTAACTGAGATCTAAGAGTATTCATTTTTAACAACCTTCCATGCTTCTCTGATCACACTTGGAGTAGCTGGGAGAGTGTTCTAAGAGGGGGACTTGATGGTGGTAAAAAACGAGACATGGAAAGAACACAAAATTGCAATCAGAAACATTTTCTGTGTAAATTTCATGATAAATAAACTATTGGGAAAGAAATGTATTCATGTATTCAAGCTTCTAAGATGCCAATAAATTTTTTAAGTCTTTATTCATTCTAAAATATATATCAGTTTTGTAATTAGTTCTGTATATGCCATTTTGTATTTCTTTTCCTGATGATGGACTTAAAATTACATGAGGTTCAGATTCCTTAAAAGCTGGATCTGACATTGCCTGTTGAGCACCAGAAGTTTGATTTGGGATTGCAGATACCACCTCAGGCTCAGAGTCAGCAGCTAAAAAGAGTGCATCAGTAGAGAATAGGGCACTGGGAGGAAAAAAAATAAAATGTCTATATTGTCTACTGCAAAAACCAAGGTCCAGAAGCATGTCTTCAATAAAGGCTGACCAGGAGAAGCAATAATATGTGGCTTTATTAAAAAGAAACAAACAAAAAAAAAACAGAGAAAGAATTAGTTGACAGCATAGAGAGGAATGTGACCATAAAGGTACAAGAAAAAGATAAATTAATTACTATTTGAATAAAAATAAATTGCTTTAAGGTATCATTTTTGAGCATTCAAAATATAATAGAAAAAAATTATGAAGTCTTAGGAAAAAAGAAAAAAAAGAAACAAAAATAGAGGATCAAACACATAAAAAGGAAAACCATGGTAGTTTGCCCATATTTCATCTGTGGAAAAGAACAAACAATTCAAAATTTCAAAAGAACAGAAAGGAGCCAACCAAGAAAACATATGTGTGGTGCATGTAAAATAAAATCATGTGAGGCCAAATCATGCTTTGAGCTAGAAGATAAACTTTAGAAGCCAGCACAAGAGGCCTCAAATATAAGGGAGGTTGCTTTTGCTACAGTATGTCAATTACATGAAAGACAATTACAACAAAATTCAAGTGAGCTGACAGGAACTAAAATATTAGGAAAAGCTCCAGTGTCCCAGTATTAATCTATAGAGTCTCAGCTAGACAAAAATACCAAAGGGAAAGAGCCATAAGGAACACAATTAATAGAATGGAATTATTACACATTTAGTAAATTCTTTTTTTTGTTTGTTTGTTTTGTTTTTGACAGGCAGAGTGGATAGTGAGAGAGAGACAGAGAGGAAGGTCTTCCTTTTTGCCGTTGGTTCACCCTCCAATGGCCACTGCGGCCAGCGTATCTCGCTGATCCGAAGCCAGGAGCCAGGTGCTTCTCCTGGTCTCCCATGCGGGTGCAGGGCCCAAGCACTTGGGCCATCCTCCACTGCCTTCCCGGGCCATAGCAGAGAGCAGGCCTGGAAGAGGGGCAACCGGGATAGAATCTGGCGCCCCAACCGGGACTAGAACCCGGTGTGCCGGCGCCGCAAGGCGGAGGATTAGCCTGTTAAGCCACGGCGCCGGCCCACATTCAGTAAATTCTAAAGCTTAAGACTAGAATATTTTTCAAAAATCTCAATCTTTATTTGAAAACGCACATGCTCTTAGATTTAAATCATCACTTAAATGTAAAAAGCTCACAAAAGAATAATAGAAACTTCAAAAAAGCAAAGTTACAAGGTAACTAATACTTTTCTGAGCATATCAAGGCATCAACCATGCAATGAGAGCTATTTTGACTAAAAATTCAAAATAATCATAAGAAAATTGTACAACCAAAGCTACACTTAGAAGTAAAGTAACAATCTGGCATGCTTTGCGTAATTGAATAGAGAGAAAAATAACTAACTGAATTTTTAGCTTTGAAATCTAGAAAAAGAACAAAATATAGAAAAAATACAATATTTACATAAGGAAAAAAGTATAATACTGGAGAAAATAGAGCGTAAAAATTAGAAATGATGTTCTGAAAGCCACATTAAGCAAATCTGATATGAGGCAAAATTCTAGTATATACAAATTAAATTAAGAAATGGCACACAAATAAAAATTAGAAGAGGAGAATATTGATCAGAGTAACATACAGAGAATTGCCAAGAGTAAAACAAGATTTTGAAATGGTAGGGATGAAGCTGAGTCTCCACACAAATGAAAAAAACGCCTTCAGGTGAGAAAGCATTATCTAGGAATGGGGTATTAAATGCTTAATTGTAAGAGATATAGTCTATTTATCAAAACTGAACTTTTCTTTTTTCTCTCTGTGACTCCCATAAAATTCTTGTCAGTTACTTAAGATTTTTGTTTTTCAGGAGTTGGTGTAAAAAATGGATATCTTCTAGAATCATATAATGGTTTTTCTTTTTGTTTCATAACATTTTTGGGGGATAGAATTCACTTAATGTAAGTAGTAATGGTTATTTTCTCTGGTCATAATTGGGGATATATGATTGGTAAAGTTCAGAACTTTTTTTTAGTTTTGTTTTATTTATTTGAAAGGCAGAGACACACACACACCGATAAAGAGGTCTTCAATCTGCTGGTTTATTTTCCAAATGCCCACAATAGGGAGCAGGGCCAGGCCTAGAAAGAGTCAGAGACTCCAACCAGGGTATCCTACAAAGATTCCAGAGACTCAACTAGTTTAGCCATCACTTGCTGCCTCCCAGAGTGTGTGTTAGCAGGAAGCTGGTTTGGAAGCAGAGGAAAACTCAAACCCATGCACTCTGAATGCCAGCATTCTAAGCAGCACCCCAACTGTATCTGCCCTGAGTCCAGCATTTTAAAAGTCACCTACCTTACAATGGTAACTCAGCTTCTCGTAGATAAATTATGTTTGATTTAATTTTACAAAGCGGTAATTCATTTCCAAATGATGAGAACAACAAGACTTGGGATGTGGGATCAATCAGATTTTTAGTTAATCCACAATATCTCTACTCAAATAGCCATGGCCCCCAGTTTTATTATTGGCACAGTAACTGGAGGTTTAAGAAAATCTGACCTTTTATATAATAATCTATTTCCATTAACTGGTGTCAAATCTTAAGCCACAAAAGAAAATGTTTCCTTTGACAAAATTAAAAATCATTCAACTACTTCTTGTCTGCTTGCACATTTCAGCTAGTATGGATTTGTGATTGTCAGTCTTATGATTATTTAATTTGGCCATAAATAATAATCAAGAGACTTTTCTCTGTATTTTAATATGTAAAAGTGTTTTAGTCTTTTGAGGCATAAACCAAGGCCTACCTACTAAGTAGTTTATTTTCTTACTGTGTATGTGATGGTTGCCAACTGCCCAACTTAAGATCAGGAAGACTGTGGCCATCAGCACTTCAGCATCACACTTAGGAATAAACAAAAAGCTAAAATGACAATTAGAAATCAAACAACAAGATGCTGGCTTAAATCATGTTAAATGGCACTATTAAGTACTAGGAACTGTATTCTTCACAATGGAAACAGCTAAAAATAGGCAAAATATGCAAAACAAGTTTTCAGACATTGGGAATTAGTAATGAAGACAACAGTAACAAAATGGGTTCTACAATGGCTTTAGCTTACTGTCTTGAAAGAGTTGAAGCTACAATGATATGACAAATAGGACAGAAGTGGGGAGTATCCACACAGTTGAGGAGACAGCTGGAATCTGGGTAGAACAGAGTAGCTAGGGATCACAGGCCAAAGAGTAGAGAGGTAGGACCTGTGCATTTCACTCTGTACATTTTGCCTCAATGAGAAAAATACCTTAAAAAAACTGACATTATAACTGAAAGATAGTGATTCTAGCTTAAGAGTAGATGGAAAGATAAGTAGGACAGAATACATAGTTTGGGATCCTATTTTAATACATGAACTAGAACAAAGGTAATAGCAGTAACATAAAAATTGAAATATTTGAGATCTTACGTAGTTACAGGATATGATCATATAGCAATAAATATTCATCATCAACAAAAATCTTAAATAATGTGCTTAGTTAATAGATACTAAAGGGCTATAGTATATCAGGTGTCATATAGGTTTTTGAATCAGGTGCAAAATGAGAGAAACCTAGTTTCTCCCATCAGAAATCGGAGTCTGGATATAATGGTGAGTGTGAGGTTACAAAGGTGATGCTGATGTAGAAAAAGGAAGCATGAAGTCCACCAGTAATGCACTTCAGATGAGCCTAACCTAGTTTGGGGTTCAACGAAGGTCTTTGTGTAGTAATTTGTCTAAATCAATACTTGAAGGAATTAGCAAAAGTTTGAGTAGTGAGAAGAGTATCCAAGGCAGGAATAATTCATTCATGAAGGCCCTTAGTTGGGGAAAAGTACTGTTTTTTAGGACTTTCTAAAGTTGAAATTCAATTTATAAATTTATATTTTTTAAATAAAATATGATGTGTCTGAAGCTGAAATGTAAGAAGAAGGTGTCAGGAGATGAGGTTTAATAATATATTTTTGAGAATATTTTGGTAGCAAGTAAAGCATTAAAGTCTTTTGCAAAAAGAAAGAGTCATTTTTTTCACACACAAAAGAATTACTCTGGTTTATATTCTCAAATGTGTCTTAAGGCTCCCAGAGTATTTCTGTTTTCCTTATTTTGCTTTTGTTAATGTTTGCCTCTTGCCCTCATTGATTGTTTCAAAGTTCCAATATGGCCACTACTGTGCCAACTATCATTTCCAAATTCCAGGCAAGAAAACTGGAGTGAAAATCCCTTTTTTTTAATTAAGGAAAAAGGTTTTTAAGAATCCTCTCCCACAAAAGGCATATTACATTGATAAGTTCAGGTTCACCTTACATCTGCCCACAGGTATTGCAAAAACCCACATTGAAAGCAATGAAAGCTTCCTAGCAGCAAGAGACTAATGAAGAGGGTATTTAGTATTTTCAGAAGAAAGATTTGTGTTGGAGTAGTTGTGAATCATACAAATCACAGGATCTCCCACAAAGATGTAAACTGAGGCTTGATCCAACAAGAGTTGTATCCCCTGTTCAGAACTTTTCAATATCCTTTAGAGTAATGGAAAGCTATTAAGTCACTGTAGTCATGGGAATTTAAAACTATGACATGTTTTTGGAAAGGTTGTTACTGCAGGTGTTCAGAGAGGAGAGATAAAGGTGACTCCAAGGAGATGATCAAGCTAGTAGAGACAGATACAATTTGATGATGGGAAAGATGGCTAGGAAATGGCATCACCAATGTATAAAGATTGATTGCATGTCAGCAGTGAAAAAGATGAGGTGTCAAAAATGATTTTCTGGTATTATTCTTAAATGTTTGAGTGGTCTTCAGTGCTGCCAATTGAAATAGTGACCAGAGCTAGGTGTAAAAGAGGTTTGAGCTACAGGGAAGATAGACTTTTAGAAATGGAGTTTGAGCATCTGAGAGACATCTACCTGAAGATGATAATTAGAGAGAAACATTGAAATTGGAACAAAAAGAGGATATTTAAAGATTTGCATTTATGAGTGTTTCATATGGTGCTGGATATCATGTATAAAAAGAAAATCTCAGAGACTTGAGAGAGTTCAACGTTGAAAACATGACTAGTGGATTAAGCAACAAAAGAAATTCATAGAATCTTGGAGAGGAAGAAAATCATACAGTGGAGTTCAACAGACATCATAGAAAGTGAGTTGAGAAAGAAGTGATCCGCATGCCAAAGGTTCTTCAGATGTAAATATATCAGAGGAAGATCAGAGATGTAAAAGTATATCAAAGAATTAATGACATGTTAGTAGAAAGGATTTCATATTGTGCTGTAATTTACCTCCAGGGGAGAGCAGAGGAAGCAAGCAGATGGAAAGTTGGGTTAAAGTCTTATTTTTGATACATTAGACCATAAAATCAAGAAAAGTGGACAAGTACAAGATGTGTGCTTTAAGAAAAAGTATGTAAATATTATTTTTGAACTGAGGGACATATGTGTGTATAAATGCTGAGTAAGACTAGTCAGAAATTGAAAGGGCAGTCAAGGCATAGGCATGGCAAGTGGAAGATAAAACATGATAGCAGCCTGCTTTGGGAAAGCAGATAGGGAACACTGTGACCTCCCCTCTTCCTGACCATTGTCCCCTCCCCATCATGACTCCTGTTCTGACTTCCCTTTTGTCTTTTCAGTAAGAGGCAATGTTATCCTCTGCCTAGCAAAGGGGCTGATGGGTTGAAAGTGGAGAAGTTTAATCAATTATTTTGAAGAATGGGAGAAGCACCTAACTGTAGTAGATAGAAGTGTGTGCCAGAATCTTTTGGAAACCAGGTTGACATTGAACCATAAATTTATTATGGCAGCTGGGTTTAATTACCCAGGTGCAAGCTTAGGGAAGGCAGATAATTGGATTTATCCAACTCTAGGGTTTTGCCAGGCAGGTGTGTTGAAAGGACAAAGGGGCAAGAAACTATAAATTTCACACATCATTGTTAAAATGATGAAGATTTATGATTGTTCTGAAATATCTGGAAAAGGGTAACATGATAATGATGAGTGCTTTATTTTTTTCTAACTTTCAAAGTTTCTAGTTTTGTTTAGTTGATGTGCACATCTTTAAGCAAGTCAGTTAGTTAACTTTAAATTGTTTTAAAATCTTAGGTGGCACAAAACAACAGGCAACATAATCAGACATTATTATAGTACAGGTCATAGAACTGTGGGTTTCTGAATATCATTGATAGTTATAATACCACGTCCTTTGCTCTTATTTGAAGCAAAGAATATGTTATCACTTCTATGGTGCATGAGTGAGGCTTGAGCTTCTCTGTCTTTCCTATCTAGGTCATAGAATTGCAGGTTCCTGGCTATAATTTCCATATCTATTTCAGCTTCCATCTTCAGGCTTAGGCAGCTCAGTGGTCTCTGCAACTTACAAGAATTCTTCAGACAGAAAAAACATGCACAGTCTTGTTCTCTCTGAGTTGTCATTCATGCTCCTCAAGGCTGTCTCTGTTTCTGTGTCTTACTTGTATTGGGATGTGCTTTATTTCCACCTTCCCAGAATGCATATGGAAGTGACTGGCACCATCTGGATCGTTAACACTGTATGTTGAGGTAAAAATAAAAGTACCTACCAAGAAGTGTCTAGCACTATGCTTCCTATTACAATCACACATAAACCAAGTAATTCCAGTCCAGATGGAGCAAGAGGTCTCTTATCCAAATCCCTTCCCTGTGGGCAATCAACCATGCAAATGAAATCAACATTTTTGTTAAGTATCCTAAAGTAGAGTATTTGATACTTTTACTCAAAGGTATATTAGAAAGTCTTCCCCTATAATTAATTTAAATTCACCACGTCTTGAAATCTCTTACGTACCTTTGCACTGAATTTTTTTTCCTGGTTTGAAATAATGCATTCTCCAGTGTTAATGTAGAGGATCATTGAAATTATTCCATTTACAAAATTTATTTTTACAATGAAAAATGAGTATCATTTTATTCTTTTTCTTACTACAAAGAAATGCACAAGTTAAAATATTATCTTTTGTTTCTGTACAGACAGTGTTTAATATTTCTTTAATGAAATTTCATGTGTTAATTATCCTGTTCTATTTCCAATACAATCTAAGTGGTTGTTTAAATTTGAATAATTTACTTGAATATTTTAATTATAATTCATTGCTAATAGATATGAAATAGGCTTGTGTTGGTGAATGTAAAAACAAATATATCAAGAAGTATTTATATGCAGAATAGCAATATTAATTTACAATACAGCCTTGCCATGTTGTATTACAACAATATAGGAGCATGAGTCAGACTGTGTTGAAGAGGGTGACATTCATCAGTAGATATGTACTTAAAATTTAAATTTAAATATATTTACTTTAAAATTTATATTTTTATATTCTTTTTCTCCATTAAAGAGGTTGAATAAAACATACTTTGCCTATAACAAACTATTGTGTTAAGTCATTTGGATCCTAAGATGACAGTTTTAATATAGTCGCCTTGTGGATATATGAAAATAGTTTTAGGCACTGTTAATATCCCTGTGTTAGAAAACTGTTTACTTCCAAGTGATTCTTCTAGGCATAAAAATGCACAATGAAAAACTGAAACAACTTTTAGTCAGATATTTTGTAGTATTACTTTCTCAGAAAGCTACTGAATATTTACCAATAAAGAAAGGCTGGATATTATCATTCTAGAAAATGGTTGTTGTGGTAATAAAGAGTGAATTTATTCAAAACAGAAGAAAAGAGGGGCACAGCATTTGGTGACTTAAAGGTTGATTATTGTTATTCATTCACTCCTGACTACTTACTTTTGTTTTATAATTTATTAGAAGAAACAAGAAAAAGAGCCTCTTAATCAATGTTTGATTTTTAATTTTTTCTGGAAATAATTGACACATTTAAAACTCTATGCAGTATTTAATTTTTCTAGTAGTTTTTCTTCTTTTCAATATTATCACAGTTGATTGAGAGTTACTTATGTAATAAGTCTTTCTGTTAAGATATTTGCATAAAATGGTCACACAATCGTTAAATTGTCACATTGTATGTAGCACTTGTACTCTATGTGTCTGATGATCCCAGGTGACATCTGTTTTTCTTACTTGCAATATTTTTGACTGAAACTTCCCTTTGTATATGGAATGCATGATATCTTTCTATGGACAAAACTAATGTGTCTAGTGAATGGTTTTTAGAAAAATTGTCACAATTTTGATGGGGTGGAAAATGTTTAATGCTTTTTCCCAAGCTGTCAAAATGTTGACATTTGACAACATGAGAAAATGTTTAACATTATTCCCAGGAGGTATTCATCATCCGTATATGTAAAACTCTTTATTTCTTTTTCTATAACCACATTTTTAGCCTGTAAAATTTTAGCTCTCAGTAGCAAGTTCTGAGTAATGGTTTGAGTCTGGTATGTGGACGAGTCCAACCATGTGCCACTCATTCTTGAGCTCCTAGTCATAGGACATCTACATGTAGGAGAATTGTAAGATGTAAAAATTGATTGTTCGATGATACTTTCAGCATAGCAGCAGATAGAAATGTGCAATAATTATTGAAGTGGGCCTATGCAATTGTTTCTCAGCTGTATAATGCTGTCATTCTCAGTACTACTTTTGTTCATAGATTAAGAAAAATGCTCACCCTTAGACTTGTTGCAAGATAAAGTGTTTAAAGGATCATAGCAACTTATTTTGTAATGCAAACATATAGATAGAGACCCGTAGAAAGATGTAGACACTACTAGATTTTAATTTATATGAAGTAGACTATAAGCAGCTACATGATTTTAAAGAAATGAAGTTTTAATCTGGAAAACATTATGCTGAGTGAAATAAGCCAGTGCCAAAGGGACAAATATCATATGTTTTCCCTGATCGGCGACAACTAACTGAGCACCAAAGGGGAAACCTGTTGAAGTGAAATGGACACTATGAGAAACAGTGACTTGATCAGCTCTTGTCCTGACTCTAGATGTACAATGTAATACTTTATCCATTATAGCATTTTTTTTTGTTCTAGTACTATTGTTTGAACTCTGTAATTAACACACAATTATTCTTAGGTGTTTAAATTTTAACTGAAAAGTGATCCCTGTTAAATATAAGAGTGGGAAAAAGAGAGGGAGGAGATGTACAATTTGGGACATGCTCAATCGGACTTGCCCCAAATGGTGGAGTTAGAAACGTGCCAGGGGATTCCAATACAATCCCATCAAGGTGGCATGTACCAATGCCATCTCACTAGTCCAAGTGATCAACTTCAGTTCACAATTGATCACACTGATAGGTCTAAGAGTCAAAGGGATCACACAAACAAGACTAGTGTCTGCGAATACTAACTGATAGAATCAAAAAGGGAGAGAAGGATCCAACATGGGAAGCACGATACACAGCAGACTCGCAGAATGGCAGATGTCCTAAATAGCACTCTGGCCTCAGAATCAGCCGTTAAGGCATTCGGATCTGGCTGAAGAGCCCATGAGAGTATTTTAGGCATGGAAAGCCAAGATACCATGGAAAATAAAAAAAGAAGAAGACCTAAATGAAAGATCTCTATGAGTGAGATCCCAGTGGAAAGAACGGGGCCATCAAAGAAGGAGGTACCTTTCTCTGAAGGGAGGAGAGAACTTCCACTTTGACTATGACCCTGTTGGAATAAGATCGAAGTTGGCCAACCCAAAAGGCTTCCATAGCCTTGGCAACTCATGACTAGAGCCTAGGGAGATTACTGACGCCATGAACAGGAGTGTCAAATTGTTAAGTCAGCAACAGGAGTCACTGTGTACTTAGGTCTTATGTGGGATCTGTCCTTAATGTGTTGTCCAATGTGAAGTGATGCTATAACTAGTACTGAAACAGTATTTTTACACTTTGTGTTTCTGTGTGGGTGCAAACTGAGAAAATCTTTACTTAGTATATACTGAATCGATCTTCTGTATATAAAGATAATTTAAAATGAAAAAAAAAATCCTTGGTTTTAAATTGGAAATGGCATAGAAAATTAATCAATTTTTAAAAATATCATGTAGGATCTCTGTTCTTAATGTGCCGTAAATGTGATTTAATGCTATAACTAGTACTCCAACAGTATTTTTTCACTTTGTGTTGCTATGTGGGTGCAAACTGTTGAAATCTTTACTTAGTATATACTAAGTTGATCTTCTGTATATAAAGATAATTGAAAATCAATCTTGATGTGAATGGAAGGGGAGAGGGAGTGGGAAAGGGGAGGGTTGCGGGTGGGAGGGAAGTTATGGGGGGGGGAAGCCATTGTAATCCATAAGCTGTACTTTGGAAATTTATAGTCATTAAATAAAAGTTTAAAAATAAAAGAAATGAAGTTTTGATGAAATGCCCTAGAGATATAAATGTTTGCAACATGGTATAAAATAGGTCATTCGTTATTGAAATTCTATATGATGTTGCAGTGAATAATGATTTTGTATGTGTGTTTTTTGTTTTGTTTTGTCTATTTTCCCAATGAATATGAAAAACCATAGCAAACTTTCAATGGGTGGCAGTGTACATTGTGACCTCTTAAATGTGGAGAATGCTTGCAGGTTATCACCACAAATCAAATGGATCTTTTTGTGGGTTATGCAGAACAACTTCCATCAACCGTTTCTGATTCAGTGAGGAGCAGGTGCAGATCTGAGCGAACTGCATCAGACTAATTCTGTGTAGAGGAACCAAGGATATGCAAAACTATATTTCAATGTATTCTGTTTTTAAAAAAGCAGCTGAAAGAGGCCAATATAAAGCATTATATTGACTAACTAGCATAAAAAATTGAGGATCCCAATATTCTAAATAAAACAACAGAGCAACCCATTCCCCAGGTCCAGTTTTTGTAACAGAGAAGAAGATTTCAAAGCGTGTAGTTGATGAATGTAAGAACTGGATGTTTAAAAATCACATAAAGGACTTTTGAACAGCCAGAAGTAATTAATTTTGTTTTGAGAGAAAGGAGAAGACATGGTATATGACGTGAAAAATGTTTCAGTTAATCCAGATGCAAGAGCAGAAACATTAGATCCATAGTGAACAAGAGAAACCAATAATAATTTTAGCAGTTATTTTTGACAATAATTAATACTAACCAGTTATGATAAAACCCATATTAATAATTATTAACAATTATATTTTATATTTCTAAAATACTCAATATGTACTTGTGTTATGCTACTCATTTTACATGCATTATCTCATCTGACCTTCAACAAACCTGTATAATAGGAATTATGATTACTCCCATTTTAAGGATGAAAATCATGAGGTACAGAAAAGTTACCAACTCTCTATGATAAGGGATAGATTCAAAATAGTTATGAAAACAGTCAAGTTCTTTCTTCCGTAACCTGAATGTACCATAACAATGGAATAGCACTTTGAAGTATTGATATATTGATGTGCTGCTGAAATGCTTATAAATCATCCCCAATATTTCTGGTATAGAACTCTATACTGGTCATACAAGTAAATCGTGTAGCATTTCACCTGACCCCATATAAATAGGAAATTATATTATAATGTGATAATAACTATTTATATAGTAACACCCAAAGTATTTTACATATATTTATTTAATGCTCATAACCATTTTATGTCAAAAAAGCCACTATGAACCTCACTTTTCACCTGGGGAAACTGACTACCAGTGGCATCAATACATGTAACAAAGGCAAAATTTGGCAAGTAATAGAACCTTGATACAAACACAGGCTGACTCAGTATAAAGTCAGCGCAGTAAGGAGAGTTACTGGTTTTGTTACAGTACCTTCAGACTGGGGATGGGGAAATATATATATATATAATATTTGTGTATGCTTATGTGTGTATATCTGTGTGTCTTAAAATCGGAGAGTTGATTTCAGCTTGTAGAAGAAAACTAGAAAGACCTCTGCTTTCAGCCATTCAGGTAAAAAGAGGAATAAAAGAGGGAGGGAAAAGAAAAAGAATATTCCAAATACCCCGTTCACAACTCTCTTGAATCTATCACAGAGTCCTGAGGTTTTAAGAAAATGAAATACCCCCAACTTTAAGGAAGTGAAATCTACTGAAGAGTGAAACTAGACGTGAACACTCGATTACCTGCAGAAAATGCAGCCAGACACCAGTAAGATTTCTCTTACAGGAATTGCAAAATTGGTGGAGAACAACCAAATATGTAATGAAGACAGGCAGGAGGTTCTAGTGATTGCAAATTTGGAAGGCATGTCCTTGCTTCTGTTTGAGAGCAGCCCTCCAGATAAGCTCTTTTCATTTTTTATTTTTATTTTTAAGAAAGTTTTTATTTAACAAATATAAATTTCATAGGTAGAGCTTTTGGATTATAGCTTCTTGCCCCCATACCCGCCCTCCCACCCCCACTCCCATCCCACTTTCTACTCCTTCTGCCATCCCATTCTTCATCCCCTCTATCCTCTCTGGGACTGTACGTTAGCCCCGAACATCCCTCTGTGCCTCTCAGGTTGCTTCTTTATTGGTTTTCTAAAAAGGTACATGACTCACCATTTTAGAACAAATAGACCCACAAAAAATAATGAAATCCACATTCCCAACCCTCTGTACCTTAAGCTTATTTGGTTGCTTTTATTCAAGTATTTCCAAAGTATTTAAAGAAAAAAATGGAATATCTATTTACAGTTTCTTTTTGTCTTTAGCTTTATAGAATCCATTGAAAACAATTGTTTTCTAGTTATAGCATTAAATAACAGTATACAGCACATTAAAGACAGAGATCCTACATGATATTTTTAAAAATTGATTAATTTTCTATGCCATCTCCAATTTAACACCAGGTTTTTTTTTTTTTTCATTTCCAATTATCTTTATATACAGAAGACCGATTCAGTATATAATTAGTAAAGACCTCATCAGTTTGTACCCACACAGAAACACAAAGTGTAAAAATACTGTTTCAGTACTAGTTATAGCATCACTTCACATTGGACAACACATTAAGGACAGATCCCACATAAGACCTAAGTACACAGTGACTCCTGTTGCTGACTTAACAATTTGACACTCCTGTTCATGGCGTCAGTAATCTCCCTAGGCCCTAGTCATGAGTTGTTAGGGCTATGGAAGCCTTTAGAGTTCGCTGACTTTGATCTTATTCCGATAGGGTCATAGTCAAAGTGGAAGTTCTCTCCTCCCTTCAGAGAAAGGTACCTCCTTCTTTGATGGCCCCGTTCTTTCCACTGGGATCTCACTCATAGAGATCTTTCATTTAGGTCTTTTTTTTTTTTTCATGGTATCTTGGCTTTCCATGCCTAAAATACTCTCATGGGCTCTTCAGCCAGATCCGAATGCCTTAACGGCTGATTCTGAGGCCAGAGTGCTGTTTAGGACATCTGCCATTCTATGAGTCTGCTGTGTATCCCGCTTCCCATGTTGGATCTTTCTCTCCCTTTTTGATTCTATCAGTTAGTATTAGCAGACACTTGTCTTGTTTGTGTGATCCCTTTGACTCTTAGACCTATCAGTGTGATCAATTGTGAACTGAAGTTGATCACTTGGACTAGTGAGATGGCATTGGTACATGCCACCTTGATGGGATTGTATTGGAATATTATAACTAAATTATAACTATTATTATAACTATTATAGTATATAACTATATTATAACTAAATTATAACTAGTACTCCAATGGTAGTTTTTTCACTTTGTGTTGCTATATGGGGCAAACTGTTGAAATCTTTACCTAATATATACTAAACTGATCTTCTGTATATAAACAGAATTGAAAATGAATCTTGATGTGAATGGAAGGGGGGAGGGAGCGGGAAAGGGGAGGGTTGCGGGTGGGAGGGAAGTTATGGGAGGGGGGGAAGCCATTGTAACCCATAAGCTGTACTTTGGAAATTTATATTCATTAAATAAAAAAAATGCTCATTAAAAAAAAACAATTGTTTTCAAAAGTTATTTCAATCAGCTTTCATCTATTCTGTACCTCCTTCAGTATGACTTTATCATTCATTTGTAATACAGGTAGATAATTTTGTCACAGTCCACATTTCCTCTTGGATTGAAAAAAAAGTTTAGGGACCTGCATTTTGTTGTAACGGATTAAGCAGCCAACTGCAATTCCGGCATCCCATATGGGCATTGTTTGGAGTCCTGGTTGCTGCACTTCTGATCCAGCCCTCTGCTAAAGGCAGCTAGGAAAACAGTGGAAGATGGCCCAACTCCTTGGGCACTGCAGCCAAGTAGGAGACATGGATGAAATTCCTGTATCTTGGTTTTGGCATGGCCTAGCCCCAGTCACAGTGACCATTTGGAGAGTGATCTAGTATACGGAAAATCCCTATCTATCTATCTATCTATCTTTTCTCTCTTTCTGTAACTGCCTTTCAAATAAATAAATAAATAAATAAATCTTTTTAAAAGCTTATAAACAACAGTCACAATGTAACAGAATAGTGCCAGAACTCAAAAATATTCTCCATGTAGTCATACAATTTTGTCTTTGTAGTCAACCCTTCTCCAACTTCATGGCCCAGGAAACCCTGATCTGTTATTCACTCAATCAAATTCAGGGAAATATTATCTCTGAATGAAGGGCGGGATAAACTGGGATTTGTCTAGTTTAGCACATTTTTAATTAAATTAAGATAATTTGTATGTGGGAGGACAAATCTAGTCTTCTATTCGGTGTTCTGGTAAAGAGAATGAATTTTCTTTGGATATCTATGGAACTATTTCTGCACTAAAGCAAAAGAAGTCTTCTTTATTGTTTAAAAGAAATGAGAATTTAATCTGCTCGGTAACATCAGCTTGTTTGACATTTTAAGTGCAAGTGTTTAAATATACTTTGAATTTTCAACAAATGGAACAACACTAGAAATATTCATTCCTGTCATACTAGAGACAGATTAGATAAAACGTGGCATTGGATCCTTCAAAGGCGTATTTGTGATGTGAAGTTAAAGTTTTTGGGAAATAAGTAGGTATTTTAATCCTGAATATTTATTGTTGTCAAATGAGGGATTGAATAAAGTTGTCAAATAAGAATTCAAGGAGTGGGTTAGTTCAAGAAAAGGAAGCTCAGTGTGTAAACCCTTAGCATCTAAATGCAAATAAGACTCCCAAAACTACGTGTTTTAAAGTGAAAGGAATAGTGTATTATTTCAGATATCGTAAGAAGAAATATCTTCTGAAAACAAAAAACAACAGCAAAAATTTCACCATAGCATTCTAAGATGTTGGCCACCCAACACAATGCTAAATACTGATGAGATCCCAGCATAATTCTATCCTTTTCCCTCCATTAGCTAATTAATAACCAATTGATACCTCTATCATGGAAGCGTTTAACAAGCCAATTTTAGTGGCATTCTCTGTGGACTGGAGGGTTAAATAGTGTGTAACTACTGAGGGAGTGAGTTCTACTTTATAACTTGCTCAAGCTTATCTGAAAACACAAGATAATTAAGAGTATTTTAATTTTATTTTCTGATCAATGTCAATCTTACTTCAAAATAT
This sequence comes from Lepus europaeus, assembly GCF_033115175.1. Classification (NCBI taxonomy): domain Eukaryota; kingdom Metazoa; phylum Chordata; class Mammalia; order Lagomorpha; family Leporidae; genus Lepus; species Lepus europaeus. Next base: position 46,561,552 of record NC_084837.1, on the reverse strand, counting down.
TTTATTAAATTCAGGTACAGAGTAGAGAGTTTCATCATAATCTTCTTAGATTATATTTCAATTTCCTATAATCTGAAATGTAGTAACAATAGTTTACTTCTCAATTAAACATCAGTTGCTAAATTAAGTATTCTTCAGAAATGCCAATTCACTTTCGTGACTCTAGATCTCTCTAAAGAAATCCAGTAATGGTCTATTAACAAACTTGGCATAATTTTTTTCATAAAACAAAAAATGAATATTGCTCATTTACCCATCCAAGAATGTCTGTTAACTGCTCTATTTTCTGTTTAAATTTATTAAACTCTGGATTTAAGATAATTTGTAGAGGAACAGTTAGTGACATGAAAACATTTAAATACAATGTCTAAGTGAAATTTTGCTCAATTGTAAAGGACAATAGATTAATTAATATTTTAGATACATACTTCTACTTCTAAGCACTAACAGATAAAGCAATCCATTGTCTCTGATTTCCTTTCATAAATGCAAATAATATTCTAATTACTTTATGAATAATTTTCAATTTATAGATGCATTTGTATTCTAGATGATAGTTCATTTTTTTCCTGTAAAGTTAACTTAGGCAGCTCATCCTATCTCTCATCCACTTGTCCATCCATCCATCTCCCTCTATATATTATGGACCATAACTTCTGAATATCTACTATTTTTTCATGAATTCCTATTATAGGTTTCTCAAGGTTGCATACTCCCTGCAAAAGCATACATTACATTAATAAGCTACTTAGTGCCCAGAATGTCCAGCCATAATCCAATGGATCTGGTTACTCTCAGGAACTTCCACTGATACAGAGTCCTATAACCAACAAAATCCAAATTAACAAATATTCTTGAATTTACCTCGGGAAGCTTAATATTATAAGTTAGACCAAAGAAACTAAACTTTAATTAATCATATAACTGAATTATAAGCCTAACACCCATGCAAGATGATAAAGAGGTAATTCTGTCAAGCAACTAGGCTTTTGGTTGTTGAGCCATTAGGGTTTTATAAAAAGTACTTTGGAGAAGCACTGAAATTTACAACACTTATCTAAAGTGGACTTTGAGATTTCTTATGGATAGTTCTTCAATAACTACCAGCCTCAGCATGGCTTGTGATCATTTAGTATTGTTAAAGCCAAAAATAACTAGAATGAGCAGTTGTCAAGACTTCCTTATCAGATACCAAAAGTGATCATTATTTCTAGTTGAGAAAATAAATTAAAATTAGAAGGTCTCTACATACTTGTGATTTAATTGTTAGTTTACTGGTGTAATGTAGAAATATGGACTTTTCCAGTCCTTTATGCTGGAACAGTTATGCATGACCATGTATAAATATTAGCTGACATGGTAGGCCAATTTCTTCCCACCTCACAAATAACAATCACCATTGGATTTTGATATGTCATCCCCCTTCAGGACAGCAAACCTATTCTAGGCCTTATTCTCATGGTGGATTTTCTATTGACCAGTGTAGTTTTTCCACTTGGTGGACTTTTTTTTTCTTATAATTGCCCTGTACTTGTGCCATGAGGAAGAGTTTATGTTATAGTTTTCTACCAAGAGCCTTTTTAATATATTTATTACAAAATGCACAATACTTAGGTACTCATTCTGAGGAATCAAAATGGAAATAAAGGAATATTAAAATTAGCTTGGATGTCGCAAAGTTGGTGGAAGGGCTTATATAATATTTCACTCCTACAATATTCCTTCTTTGTGATAGACAAATGCCATTGACTTGCCTTCTACAAATAGGAAAAATAAGTTTCAGATTATTACTTTCATTTTATCTTTTAAGCAACCAATAAGGAAATAGGAAATTGAGAAGGGCAAGTGTTTGGTCTAAAACTTAAGATGCTGCTTAAGATGCTCATATCCCATATGAGTTGTCTCATCTTGATTCCAGCTTCTTGGTAACGTACACCCTGGAAGGCAGCATGTGATGGTGCACGTGTTTGGGTTCCAGCCACCCACCTGGGAGCTACGGACTGAGTATCAATATCCTGGCCTTGACTTGGCCTATCCTGGGTTGTGGGCATGTGGGGATGAACCAATGGATGGGAGATTTCTCTCTATTTCTCTGTTTCTTTCTCTCTGTGTTTGTGTGTATGTGTGTTTCTGTCTGTCTCTGTCTCTTTTTCTCATCTTTATTTCTCTGACTCTCAAAATTTAAAAAAAAAAAAAACATAATTACTTAACAGAAGTAAATCTAGGGCCCAGTATTCAGGCTCAGCTGGTTAAGCTGCCACTTGTGACATAGGACAATCTGTGTCCCAGCTGCTCTGCTTCCAATCAAGCTCCCTGCTAATGTGCCTGGGAGGGCAGCAAAAGATCATAAAAGTGCTCAGACCTCTGCCACTCATGTGGGAGATTCAGATGGAGTTTCTGGCTCTTGGCTCTCGTCTGGCCCAGCCCTGGCTATTGGAACCATTTGGGAAGTGAACAAGCAGATTGAAGAGTCTCTCTCTCTCTCTCTTTCTCTCTCTCCCTCCCTCCCTCATTCTACTTTTCAAATTAATATTTAAATAAATAAGTCTTTGAAAAATAAAACAAATTGAGAAGCAGTACCTTTTATTTCCTTGATGTGCTCTATGGTGATATATGATATATCCATAAAGGGAAGACTATAATAATATTAATTACAACTATAATTAAAAGTGAAACTCTGCAAAATGGTTTCCTTACCATTGACCAGGATTTTATCTACATGTTTGGATTTCTTGTAATTGGCAAGTGGATATAGTATTTACCATTAAAGACCAATGTCTTTTCTGGGAACTGAGTAGTAGTTTGTATATGGAGCATGATATTTTGATTAAAAAATAATTCTGGCCCCTCTCTCACAATGCTAATTTAATCATTTTTGAGTTTTCTTTCTTTAATTTCACCATTATTGATTGTATGGGCATTTATTACTTACTTAATATCACAGTACCAGTTTGTCTAGTGTGCAAAATGTTATTAGTTCTTAAAAATTATATATTCAAAATATTTAACTGAATAATAGTGCTTCTTCCCTGGTAAGAGTTTGGATTTTTTAAATGAGAAGGGCTTTCTTACTAGTTTATCTTCAGAGGAAAGTAACTGTGTTTTGTGAAATTTGTGACTCTTTAAGCAAGATGGTCAATTTCCTATTTTCCCAGTCAGCTGAGAAAATAGTAAGTAAAATGAATTATTCCTTCTGTATAAGAATTCTGTAATAATAAATAAGGAGCAAGATGTGTTATTTTTTTCTTCAGATAGCCACATGATGTGAACAAGGAGCCTCTCATAAAGTATTCCAGCAGAGCAATCGCCTAATACTTTGAAATAGTCTCAAGCCAGTGAGGCATTCTTGCAACACAGGCATCCTTCTGAGAATAATAAAGTATTGCTTTCAAGTGTATTAATAAGGTCAACTGACATTTATGATGTGCTAAGTCAAATTACTCTTGTCAAAATTCTTTGCTATCTCCAGAACTTCATTTTCATTCAATTCTAAAAATTTAATCACATTAGCTTTAAATTTTTTACCTTCCTCAAAGGAAGATTCTATTTTATAATGACCTTTAAATATAATTGTTCTCTAAGACATGATGTGTACTACACAGAAACTAGAATTCATAAAAACATAAAACAAAAAAATGTGATAATTGTGAGTAATCCAATTCCAAAGTATCACATAAGGAATTCATCAGTTAGTGTACTATCTATGCAGATTTACAGAAATTTTAACAGAAGTCTAAAGTACTTCTCATAGGGAGAAGTAGACATTTTTTCTCAAGGAACTAATATGATTTCCAGTGTACTCACGGATGGTTCAGAAAATACAATATATATACCCTGTGTGTCTGGGAGCCCATACTTTACCAAGGTATGTCTTAATTACACTGAGCACTACTTCAAAGTTAACGGGAACAACAAAATCAAAAATTATAACCTTTTAGTAATCCAGCATAATAAAGTCTGAAAATAGACATTTAGAAGCTATGTTTGAAATGTAGGACAATACTTCAGTTTACTATATAAAAAGTATTTGAAATTTGCTTTATTGCACTCCTTGAAGATCAGAACACCTCCATCCCATTGTACTAATGACTTCTTCATCAGTGCACAAAATGCTCCTTTCTGAATTCAGATGTAGGAGCAGAGCAGTGGGACTCGAAATGGTATTCTGATATATGGGATGCCGCAAATGTCTACTTAATCTGCTGTGCCACAATGCTGGCCCCACATACATGATGTTTCACACCAAAGATTATTCTTCTCCTTTATTATTTGTAATCTCTCTGTTTTAGCATGGTTTATAGTATTCACATAGGATCTGTAACCATTATGCTCATATGATTTAGTCACGGGTAAGGTTATGCTTTAGTCTTAAAAAACTAAGTCATCCAATTTTTGCTATTGTTTTGATTTTATTTTGTTTACTAAAGTTTGTCTTCCAGTAACATAGACTTTATTTCTGAACAAGAGTTGGGTTGAATATAAAATTTTGAGACACAATTTCAAAGCCTAAAGATTTTTGTAGTGATTGTTTTATTTTTTTTTTTTGAATTATGATTGCTGCCAAAGTGAATCTTTTCTCTATATGTTCTATTCTACATCTTTCCTGACTCATGAGATCATGATATATTTCCTCTGTCTTCTTATCATTGTCATCAAGTCTTCTCTCCTTTGTTTTGAATTATTTAGTGGTTTCATTGATGAAACTTTGCTCCACTGACATATTTGTGGACACCTCTTATTTGCCCAGTGGCCTTAGATTTCTGATGAATGTAATTCATCTGCTTTTTCCTTTCTCTGAGCCTTTGCTCAGCTAATCTCTTATCGTCTCTGTGTGTATCTCTTTTTTCAAAGTTATCTTTGAATGAGATGAATTCTTATTAATACAACTGGCAGAGATTTATACAAGTTCACACTGCAACCTACTCTTGCTATGAAACAGAACAGAGAGCAAAAGTGTGTGTGAGTGGTTGTGTGTGTGTGTGTGAAGGGAGAGAGAGTTTGTGTGTACTTGTTTGTGTGTATAGAGGAGTCATTTTAATCCTTGTTTTTCCCACCTAAATGATGAGTATTTGCCTGGTCTTTGCTGTGTAGTTTACCAACTAAAAATGGCCCATACTACATCCTAAAAAGCTTCAGCTTCTGTTTACTTGTTCAGCCCCTCCTTCCCTGTGCCCAACAAGCTCCAGGGCAGCCTCCACCATAGCCTGTACTCAACATGTGAGTTTTTGACTCTTAGGATGTATCATTATTTCAGGGGATTGTGCGATGCCATCCATAGCTGAGATCATTTCCAATTACACTTTCTTGGTGTCTTCCCGCTCATTTGATTTTCCTCATCTTTGGAAGTCTATGTATATTTTGATTTGGAACTACAGAAGTAGCTTCTTCAAAGATGAATTTCAGTTTCTTTCTTGTTTACCTGCTTCATGGGAAATTATTGCTGAAAGGAGAGTATGGTAGTAATTATTGAATCTACCTTTTAAAAAAGAGGTCATCATTCTTTTTAAAAAGCTATTTTAAACATTACTATAAAGTATGTTGATTTCTGCACCAAAATTTTTAAAAAAACAATGTAAAGATATCAAATTGTGTCTATTTCATTCTCTACAGCAATTATTTTGCTTATAAGCTGTTTTAATTGCAATTCTTCTTAATTTTTTGATGTTATTGAATTGTAATATCCTATACTTATTGTGCCTCAGAAAAAAATAACATACCTCAAATATGATTGCTATTCAGGTCAAAACTGAAGAAATTTTACACATTTTTGCATTTTAATCAGATTAAAATTGCATGGTTTTTCATCTAATTAAAACAAACTTACCTATCACAAATTCTCATTACACATAAGGCTCATTCATTTTTCATATATGTAAAATAATTAGTAAATCCACCATACAGTGTTGGTATTAGTTCCTGAGAGTAAAATTTCAATGTTTCATTAAGATCATCTTCATGATCAACTCATCAACTATATCTGGTTTAACAGAGGGAGAAATTTGATATAGAACAGTTCTCATCAGTTTGACCAGTAAGCATTGCACATTCATTTAATGTGCCACATAAATGATAAAATTCTGCACTTGTGAAATTCAGAACTGGCAACAGATGCCACCAGTTTCTGCCTGAATGGTCACATCTGACCCATCTAAGCATGAGTGGATATTTTCCTTGGTTCATTAAATATACAGCCATCACCCTTATCCTTTTCAGAGTCGTTTATGCATTTACTAATAACCCATTCAAAATACACCATTTCTTCTTATTATAGGGAGGATCATGGAAGCCTAACCTCCTATCTATTGCAAGAAACTTAATACAGTGTGTTGATCCCAGCTTTTGTTTGAACACAGGAAAAGATGGTAACTTCATTACTTCTAAGTTATTTCTTTATATTTTTTTTTGGACAACGTACATATTCAACTCCTAGTTATGTTAAGCTTAAAACACCATCTCTAACATATATTTTGTGAAAGATTTATTTGATTTATTTATCTGAAAGATTTGAATGGCAGGGTGGGAGAGAGAATGAGAGAGAGAGAGAGAGAGAGAGAGAGACCACGGTTCTCAAATGGCCACAATACCCAGGACTGAATCAGGAACTCTACCCTGTCCTCCAACATGGGGGATGGGGGGCAGGGGCACAAGTACTTGGGCAGTCCTTCCTGTCTTCCCTTGTACATTAGTAGGAAGCCGGACTGGAACAAGGAGAGCTGGAAGTCAAACCAGCACTCTGATATGGAATGTCGACATTGCAAGTGGCAGCTTAACACACTGCACCATGACTCTTGCTTCTAACATTTACTTATTTTACTTGGTTAATCTGTGCAGAGTACACAGGATCTCAGAATAGTTTAGTATTTTATCTCTTTTTCATTATGGATATCTTTTTCATAGGGATTTCATATGGACATACTTAATACCATCAACAGAATAACAATCCAGACCACCATCCCTTCTGATTACCTGCTTCTGTTGCACTGTTTTTTTTTTTTTTAAATAAGATTTATTTAGTTATTTCAAAGGTAGGATTACAGAGAGGCAGAGAGAGAAAGCTCTTCCAGCTGCTTGTTCACTCCTCAAATGACAGCAATGGCCAGAGCTGAGCTTATCTAAAGCCAGGAGCCAGGAGCTTCTGCCAGGTCCTTGACGAGAGAGTGCAGGTGCCCAAGGACTTGGGCCGTCCTCTACTGTTTTCCCAGGACACAGCAGAGAGCTGGACTGGAAGTGTAGCAGCCAGGACTTGAACTGGCGTCCATATGGGATGCCAGCCCTGCAGGCTGGGGCTTTAACCCATTGGGCCACAGCAACGGCCCCTGTTTCAACTCTTAAAATAAGGATTCCAAAACATATCACGATGCTCCAAAAATGTTCTCAATGTATTAAACAGCGAAGATACCCTCTCCTTTGTATAACTATTTAAAAGTACTGAGATAATTGTAATCATCTAGTCCTCTGACGAATGTATATTTAAGAGAAATAAAACTCAATCTTTAATATGTTACTAATGTATATTCCTCGCATCCTATTTTTAGGATTTAAAAATGTAATTTATTTACTTGAGAAGGAGAGAAAAAGATAGAAAGGCAGAGAGAGAGATCTTTCATTTGTGGGCTAACTCCCCAAATGTCCAGAATGGATAGGGCTGGGTGGGGTAGAAACCAAGAGCCAGGACATTAATCCAGCTCTTCCATGCAGGAGGCAAGAAAGCATTTATTTGAGCCATCACTGTGCTACTGAGGGTCTGCATCCGCAGGAAGCTGAAAAAGCTGGGTTCAAGAGCTGGAGCTGGGCAGTGAATCCAGGCACTCTGTATGATTTTTATTTTGTATCTATGCTTGACTTAAATTCCTTACTCCCTTTTAACATTCATCCTTTGACAGACCATAACTGAAACCTGTCAAGATAACTTGATTGTATAATACAAGGTCACTTCAAAAAGTTTGTTAAAAAGAAATTAAAATATAAATGTATTTGTTGCAAATTTATTTTTAAATCTGTGCATAGATTTTCATGACACACATTTTCCATTAATTTTTAAAATAAACTTTGTACATTATGTTTGCATTCCTTTCATTCTGAAAACGTCAACTTGGATCAGCATGATGAAATACCAGTGGTGTGCTTGGAGATTTCATCCTGAATGTGAAAGTTGTTGACTTCCTTGAGTAGATGAATGACCTCAGACAAGTTACTGTACTGAACCTGGATAGCTCCAGGTTCCATTTTCATAAAATGAGGGTGTTGACAGTTTATACTTCCTAGTGTTGTGGGCATTAACTGAGATAATGCAAAGTATGTGGTATAGGGTAAGTTTATTACAAATGCTATTAACAAAACACTATAACTTGTGTTGTGATGGATTTAATCCACTGGTGTGCTGTTCGTCAGTTCATATTGGCTCCTGAGAGACAGTTGTGTTTCTCTCCAATTCCCCACTTAATGATGGCACGTTGGTAGTTTGGTAGATTGGAACTGGCCAGGGGAGAGTCTTTTGAATCATAATTATTAAGTTTCCATATTTTGAGGACTTTCTTTTCTTTCTTTATTCTTTCATTCTTTGCTGGATTATCTCATTCTTTTTATTAATGAGCAAATCATTGAATCTTGTTTATGCCACTGGGGGTGCTCCTCCTTTAATAATGACTTACATTTTTTTCTATTAATATTGATATTATTTTCAAAACTACAATAGTACTAAATATTCAATACTTTTTAGAACTTAGTAATAGTACTGGTAGTAGTAGTGATTGCAGTAGTGATTGGTAGCCATATTTATTGCGATAGTTTAAATATATTGAATATTTTATTAAATATAAGGCATTGTTCTAGGCACCACACCTTTAGTTTTTGGCTTAATCTTTTCTACAAATCTGTGATTTATATTGTATTAATTTTCCTCTTTTGCAGATGAGAAAACTTGGGCACAGAGAATTAAAGCCAGTTCTTGAAGTCATGTGGTGTTCTCTCTCTAGTGCTTACTATTGGGATTTCCCTGTGCTTCTTCTTTTTTTTTTTTTTTTTTTTGACAGGCAGAGTGGACAGTGAGAGTGAGAAAGAGAGAGAGAGAGAGAGAGAAAGAGAGAGAGAAAGGTCTTCCTTTTGCCATTGGTTCACCCTCCAATGGCTGCTGTGGCCATCGCTCTGCGGCCGGCACACTGCGCTGATCCAAAGACAGGAGTCAGGTGCTTCTCCTGGTCTCCCATGGGGTGCAGGGCCCAAGCACTTGGGCCATCCTCCACTGCACTCCCTGGCCACAGCAGAGAGCTGGACTGGAAGAGGAGCAACCGGGATAGAATCCGGCGCCCTGACCAGGACTAGAACCTGGGGTGCTGGGGCACAGCAGGCGGAGCATTAGCCTAGTGAGCCGCGGCGCAGGCCCCTGTGCTTCTTTTTATGATAATACAGGTCCTTTTCAAGTTCTAGTAGAATATTCTGTTATGATTGACAGCCAATTCATTATTTGGAAGTTTGGTATCTATTTTTTTTTTTCAGTTGGTTTTGGGGTGGGGTGTGGGAAAGTCAACATTTTTTTACCCTTAATTACCAAATACTGTGCTGTTTTCTGGAATTCCGTAAGAATGATACAAAAATAGTTGAGTTCACATAAGAGTATATTGTGTCTGGGATATAATTCATCTAAATCTGAAGCCAGTTTGGAGGCTTTATGCTATTTACTCACTTGTCATAGGTTTAATGCTTCTTAAACTGCTTACTCTAACTTTTCCAATTTTACTCTTTCGAAAACAGAATAGGATGATTGTCACTCTTCAAATCAATTTATTTTTAATATTTATTTTATTTATTTGGAAGACAGAGTTACAGAGGGAGGCAGAGACAGAGAGAGAGGTCTCCATATACTGGTTCACTCCCCAGATGGCCGCAACGGCTGGAACTGCACCAATCTGAAGCCAGGAGCTTCCTCCAGGTCTCCCATGTGGGTGTAGGGGCCCTAGGACTTGGGCCATCCTCCACTGCTCCCCTAGGCCATAGCAGAGAGATGGATTGGAAGAGGATTAGCCAGAATAAGAACTGACACCCATATGGGATGCTAGCACTTCAGGCCAGGGCCCCTCTGCAAATCAATTATCTTTATGTCATCATCACAAAATAGTGCATTTTACCCTTTGTTTGCCCTTTTACTATGGACTCTGCCTCTGAATAATACTATTGCACTGTTAGATTACTCTGGCACTTTTCATTGCCTACAGTATTCTCCGAACTTTCTGTGTCATCCTTTGATTTTACTTTGCTTAAGTGTAGATCCTTAGATAAAACTACTTTTAAATTTAAGTTTAAGGAATTGCCCAGTTTTTGTTTTGTTTGCTGGTTTGTTGTTTTTTAGCCCCATTCTATATATTGCCTTTCTGCTCTTTTAAATACATTGTTACATCTATTTTTGAGAGTATCCAGAATATCTGCAGTTTCTTATATTTTTTCAATCGTTGAATCCTAGCTAAGTACAGATTTTAAAAATATACTTTTTTTTTTCTTGACAGGCAGAGTGGACAGTGAGAGAGAGAGACAGAGAGAAAGGTTTTCCTTTCCTGTTGGTTCACCCCCAATGGCCGCTTCGGCCAGTGTGCTGCAGCCGGCGCACTGTGCTGATCCGAAGCCAGGAGCCAGGTGCTTCTCCTGGTCTCCCATGGGGTGCAGGGCCCAAGCACTTGGGCCATCCTCCACTGCACTCCCGGGCCACAGCAGAGAGCTGGACTGGAAGAGGGGCAACCGGGACAGAATCCGGCGCCCCAACCGGGACTAGAAAATGGGGTGCCGCCGCCGCAGGAGGAGGATTAGCCTAGTGAGCCACGGCGCCGGCAAAAATATGCTTTTCTAATAATAGAAGCTACATGGTATTCTATGCCAGTGTATACTTTATTAAGTTAGTATAAATCCATTGTTCATGATTACTTTATCACCAGGTCTCTTTATCAAAATCGTTTTTTTTTTTTTTTTTTTTTGGTTGGAGATTCAGATTCATAGGTTTTTTGCTTTTTCCCCTGTATCTTAAGAAAGTATGTGGTCATCAAAAACAAGTTTAAAAATAGGGGCCAGCACCCTGACTCACTTGGTTAATCCTCTGCCTGCAGTCTGGCATCCCATATGTGCGTTGGGTTCTAGTTCCCACTGCTCCTCTTCCAGTCCAGCTCCTGCTGTCGCACAGGAAGGCAGTGGAGGATGGCCCAAGTGATTGGGCCCCTGTACCCGCATGGGAGACCAGGAGGAAGTACCTGGCTCCTAGCTTCGGATAAGCTTAGCTCAGTCCGTAATGGCCATTTGGGGAGTGAACCAACGGAAGGAAGACCTTTCTCTCTGTCTCTCTCTCTCACTGTCTAACTCTACCTGTAAAAAAAAAAAAAAAAAAAAAAAAAAAGCTTAAAAATATATGTTCTGTTTTGTTTCTGTGAAAATAAGATTTCTAATGTCATTTAGAAGTTTAACACTAATATAATGACCACATGCCTTCAATTGGAATTTTGTTATATTGATTAGGAAATAACCATCTATGTCTAACATTTGGCCAAGTGCCTTTGTTCCAATCTCCAAGATACATTATCCCTATTTACTTTCTCTTTTATTCTAAGTATTTATATCAAATATGAGATCCATCTATGTAATATAAAGTTAATATTTTATTGTATATAGCCTTTTGATTGATGGGTGTTATTGGATCATGAAACCCTGCACATCATGCAACTTGACTACGAATGTGTTTCAATATTTACATCTACAGAAAAAGTTTTTAATTAATGCTATATTTCTGCACAGCAATTTGTAGATACTTTAGTCTTTTCTTATATAGCCTCATCAACCACCAGGCTCCTCATCCATACAGTTCCTCTGTTAAAGTTATATTTTCATTCAGGGCATCTACTTGTGCAGCTGGAAACAGTTTTCTGTCAATTCACAAAATTAAATTTTATAGAAATATTTTCATCACTATAGTGAGATGAAAAACAGTCATTTAATGATTAGGAAATGTGCATATATTGAGATGAAAGCACATTCATTTACTATATGTGGTTACATGAGAAAAGACACACCATAAAATGATATGCCTTACTTTTAAAAAGTGGATCAGGAAAAAGAAATTTCCTTTGAGAAAGCTGGTCTGAGACAAATGAGAAGTGCAGTTACTTTAAAGAAACAAGTAGGCTTGAAATGGCACCACAGGGGCCGGCGCTGTGGCATAGGAATAAAGCTGCCACCTGCAGTGCCGCCATTTCCCTGATGGCTAGTGATCCCAAACATTTTTGCATGTGTCTGTTGGCCATTTGGATTTCCTCTTTTAAAAAATGTCTGTTTAAGTCCTTGGCCCATTTCTTAACTGGGTAGTTTGTTTTGTTGTTATGGAGTTTATTGATCTCTTTATATATCCTGGTTATTAATCCTTTATCGGCTGCATAATTTGCAAATAATCTCTCCAATTCTGTCAGTTGCCTCTTAACTTTCCTGATTCTTGTGCACTACACAAAGCTTCTCAGTTTGATATAATCCCATTTGTTAATTTTGGCTTTGACTGCCTGGGGTCTTTTCCAAGAATTCTTTGCCTATGTCAATGTCTCACAGGATTTCCCCAATGTTCTCAATTACTGTTCTATCTGTTGTTACATTTCCTTTTTCATCTTTAATTGTATTGATTTGGGTTCTCTCTTTCTTTTTTTGGTTGTTTGGGCCAGTGGTGTGTCAATTTATTTTTTCAAAATGTTAGCTCTTCATTTCACTGATCTTTTTTTGTTTGTTTGTTTGTTTCAGTATTTTTTTATTCTTTTCTTCTTAATTATTTATTTCCTCCTCCTAATTTTGGGTTTGGTTTGCTGTTATTTTCCCAGGTCCTTGAGATGAAATGATAGCTCATATATTTGTTACCTTTCAAATTACTTGATTAGGCACCAATTCCTAAAAACTTTCTTCATGGCCGGCGCCACAGCTCAATAGGCTAATCCTCCTCCTGTGGCACCGGCACCCGGGGTTCTAATCCCGGTTGGGGCTCCAGATTCTGTCCTGGTTGCTCCTCTTCCAGTCCAGCTCTCTATGTGGCCCGGGAGTGCAGTGGAGGATGGCCCAGGTCCTTGGGCCCTGCACCCACATGGGAGACCAGGAGAAGCACCTGGCCCCTGGCTTCGGATCAGCGCAGCGTGCCTGCAGCAACGTGCCCGCTGTAGCGGCCACTTGGGGGTGAACCAACGGAAAAAGGAAGACCTTTCTCTCTGTCTCTCTCTCCTCTCTCTCACTGTCCACTCTGCCTGTCCAAAAAAAAAAAAAAAACAAAAACCCTTTCTTCATAACTGCTTTTGCTGTATCCCATAAGTTTTGATATGTTGTGTTGTCATCTTCATTTTTTTCCAGATTTTTTTTGTATTTCTCTTTTGACTTTTTCAATGACATACTGTTCATTCATGTTGTTCAGTCTCCATGTGTTTGCAGATGTTCTAGAGATTCTTGCATTGTTGATTCCCAGCTTCATTCCATTGTGGCCAAGAAGATACATGGCATGATTTCAATTTTTTTGAATTTGATGAGACTTGTTTTATGGCCTAAATGTGAAAAATTGTGTATTCTGCAACTGTTAGATGAAAAGTTCTGTGGATTTCTGTTAGTTCCATTTGGTCTATAGTGTAGATTAACATTGTTGTTTCCTTGCTGACTTATGCAGGTTGATCTGGCCATTGCCATAAGTGGGCTATCGAAGTTCCCCATTTCTATTGTATTGAAGTATAAGTGTCTGTTTAGATCCATTAACATTTCTTTTAAATAACCAGGTGCCCTGTAATTAGGTAGGTATACATTTATTATAGTCACATCTTCATGCTTAAAAGATCCCTTAATCATTGCATAGTACCTTTTTTTCCCTAGGCATTAGTAATATTAGTTAAAACAGCAAAGGAGAAAAGAAGGGTAGAATAGAAAAAATGAATTGACACAATACACCACTGAGAATAGGGCAATAGGAATTCTTTCTTCTGAAAGGATTAGAACATAATTCACTTCAAGGGGCATTTCACAGTCAAGGGTAACTTGTACTATTTATTTTTGAAAACAGCACATTTAATAGAATACAACACTGAAGCGTATTTGAAGAAACTTTTAAGATTGATTTCTCTTTAACAGAACATTTTGAAAGGTCAACTAATAAAAATGAAAAATAAAGTTTGATCGTTTTTGTCACAATAAAGTATTATGCTTAAAAATAGAACCAGGTTTCTTTTTTTTCTTTCTTTGTTTTAGAATTAGAGGAAAGACAGAGACAGAAACAGAGAGAGGCAGAGACTGAGACAGTTAGAGACAGTCTGAACACCCATTGGCTAGCTCATTTCCCAAATTCCCTTAATAATCTGGGCTGGATAAGGTCAGATCTGGGAGCCAGGAGCTCATTCCAGATAGGTAACAGTGACCTACCTGTTGGAGCCATCACCTATTGCCTCCCAAGGTATGCATGAACAGGTAGCCAAAACCAGGAGCAGAGCCAGGATTCAAGCCTACATACTCCAGTATGAGATACAGGCATCACAAACAGTGCCTCACTGTTAGGACAAATGCCTGCCCTAGATTTCCTTTTTTTAATCTCTTTGTACAATCAAACCTTTATTTCAGATTTAGTTAAAAACCAGTACAGATTATTACAACTTTTTTCTTCCTTTTATTTTCATCACAATTGCATAGTATTTATTCTTAAAGATTGATTTATTTATTTGAAAGGCAGATTTACAAAGTGGGGTCAGGGAAGAGAGAGAGAGAGAGAGAGATTTTCCACCTACTGGTTCACTCCCCAAATGTCCACAAAGACAAGGCCAGACTGATGCCAGGAACCCAGAACTCCATTTTCCAAAGCTTTCCCAGGCTCATCAGAGAGCTGGCTAGGAAGCTGAGCAGCCAGGATTAGAACCAGTGCTCCTATGGGATGCCGGTGTTGCAAGAGAAGGCTTAACCTACAGCACCACAAAATCAACTCAATTGCATTATTTTTAAACCTGAGATACCTACATATTTTTCTCAAATTGCTACTATACAACTTAACTATGTGTTAGCAATCTGCATATACATATATTGGAGAGTGTGGACAATTTTTTATTTTTTAACATAAGTGAATAATACTGATAGAAGTGAGATCAATTTCCTGAGACTTTCTTTTTTATTATATATATGTATATATAAATTAAAGATTTATTTATTTATTTTGAGAGTCAGTTACACAGAGAGCAAGCTACGAAGGAAAGAGGAAGAGAGAGAAAGTGATATCTTCCTTCCACTGGTTCACTCCCCAGGGGCCCCCAATGGCTAGTGCTGGGCCAGGCTGAGGTCAGGAGCCAGGAGCTTCAATTAGGTCTCCCATGTGGGTGGCTGGGTCCCAAAGAAGGGGGTCATTTTTGGCTGCCTTTCCCAGGCCATTAGCAGAGAGCTGAATCTGAAGTGGAGTAGCTGGGACACGAACTGGTGCCTTTATATGATGCTGCATGCAGGCTGTGACTTTACTCTCTATGCTATGACACAAATCCATGCTGGGGATTTCTTATAATCATCACAATAGAGAGTACAGTATTCTACATATGGTGTGTTCTTAATTAACAACTGTGTGATTTCCTATTGTGGTTCAAATGGAGAAGTTTATGTAACTGAAAGTGAATTTTGATGAGCTGCCTAATACACTTGCAGCAAAAATCTTGACATACAACACTCATTTTCATATTCCTCACATATATAATAAAATTGAAATTTATTTCATGAAACTACATAGCAACATTTATATAAATTATGATGAGAAGAGAAATATAATCTATAGAGAAAAAGAGAAAATATCTTTTAGGGCTGTAAAGTTACCAATGGATTTGTTAGTGGTAGAAAGATGATCATAACTTTAGTCTCTCATCAACTTTGACCAACATGCCTGTGGAATAGCACATTCTGATGCTACATTTATTGTTAAGGGACACTGGGAATGGATTTCATTTTACTATGCCAGTTATCAGCACAGCCTTGTCATTTTCATCTGCTACACATTTTGTTTGCCTTCTTCAAAATCTCACTTTAGTGTTATCTCCCTGGCCCTTGTCACAGACCACTGGTCCAGCAGAAAACATACTATCAATCTGAACACAATAACAAAGAACAGATTACAAAAGGGAAAGATAATTGTCATAGGCACTTTCCTGGATTCCATTCCCAAAGCTCTAGACTCAAAAGATTCCCCTGGTCCGTCAGCCAAACCCACAATGTAGACTGCCACCATATCAGTGTTCATGATCTAATCTGCAGATGAAAATATTTCCTCTTTGGAGACTTGAAATATTCTGCCTTTATTTCTAATCTCTTCTCCCTGCCTGTCTCTTATCAATGAAGAAAGAGGTTGTGAAACTCATTAATTCTCTTCCATATGAACTGAGAAATGTTATCAGTGAAATGTCTGAAATTTTAAATGTCCATGTGTTACTTGAGGGGAACTGGCCATGAGGTGTCATCAAAGGTTTTAAATGCTTTCATATGGTTACTTTCCTCATATACTTGTGCATAAAGTACATTGGCTATTAAAAATGGGATTCAGTCATGAATTAGTGGAATTTCCTACATGTGTTTTTAAAAACCTCATACTATAAAGGTCTATTTTCAATTATTTCAAATATAATATAACTGCATATTCTATTGAGTGTGGTATAAAGGAATACTTTGTTAGTCCTATCTGAAAGAAATATTATAAACTACTCCATTTGTTTTTGCTTCTTATTTATTTATGTTTTCATTCAGTACATTGATGAACTTATATCTACTTCCCTCTAGTAACAAAGATCAGACATGTTTTTCTTAATACTCATCTGTAATCCTAGCCAGTACCTTCTAATCTGCCAATTTAGAATGTATATTTGAAAGAAAAATAGCTAGTAATTATAGGAGAAAAGGATTCACTTGATTTCACCTTACTGTCCTTCCTTGCTTCCATAGTTATAGATAGTAGTTTATCTGCTTTTGGATTCTTAGATTGCTGAAAAAAATTCAGACCCCTTGAATAACTAACAGGATTTGTCATTTTACTTGAATTTAGTTGAAAGGGTTTTTCTGATATTTCACTCTGACCTCAAGAATGATCTAGAAAATTTATAGCATATTGCATTGCCTTTTCCTCCTATTTCTTGGGAAAATTAGACTTTCTGTCATGCACCTTGATATGTTAATGTTTTCTAAGTTGAAGTTCTCCTTCTGTGTCCCCTAACAAAAGGGAGGACCCTATACAAATGTCATGCCCCAGACAAAGATTATTAGATTGGCCCAGTGATTCTGTCACAGAGATGGCAAGGGTTTAGACAGGAGAATGAACTTATATTCCCAGGGGGTGAGAGGACATGAAAGAAATATGAGTTTGATCAACCCTTATATCTTTACAATATCTGAATTTCATAACAGGGAGAGCATAAGGCAGAAAGATGGTAACTGTAGATGAAAGATCTTCAAAAAAATTCCAAAAGAGGAAAAAGGAATCATTGAGTAGGAAGAGACCTAAAGGTGACTCCTGGATGTTCAGCTTCAGAAACAGACCAAAGGCCTCAGCTGAAAGGTGTACTCAGGGAACACATGCTGCTTCCCATGGGAGCTTGAGCTCTACTGGTGTTGCAATAGGATTAGTAAGGGAGCCCCAAAAGTGACACCTGAGGAGATGAAAGACGCTCAGAGGGAAAAATACAGTGTCGGCATTGATGCCACTGTGCTCCAGCATACATGCCAACTTTTAGGGACAGCGAAGGAGACATCAGCAAAGAACTTTTGTTTTCCACCTTATATCTAACGTTTATTTTCTGTGTTTCTGTAAATGAGTATGAGCTTCCTGAACTCCAAAGACCCTAATTTAACTTTTTTTAAGATTTATTTATTTATTTGAAAGTCTGAGTTACACAGAGAGAGGAGAGTCACACACACACATACACACACAGAGGTCTTCTATCTGCTGGTTCACTCCCCAATTGGCCTCAACAGCCGGAGCTGCGCTGATCTGAAGCCAGGAGACAGGAGTTTCTTCTGGTTCTCCCACATGGGTGCAGGGGCCCAAGGACTCGGGCCATCTTCTCTTACTTTCCCAGGCCGTAGTAGAGAGCTGGATTGGAAGTGGAGCAGCCGGGTCTTGAACCGGCGCTCATATGGGATGCTGGAGTTTCAGGCCAGGGCATAAACCCGCTGGGCCACAGCACTGGCTTCCCAAAGACTCTAATTTAAATGTGAAGCATACACTTAATCTTTTCAAAAGCGCTTCAGTATTAAGTACTGAAGTGATAAAATAAGTATTGGTTGAAGTGTGGTGACTTCAATAGTAACAACAATGAAAGAGATTGGGATGGGAAGATCTTCCCAGTGGTCTGAGTGAAGACTCAGAGGTTTGGGGATATTGGAATGTATCCGTTGCAATTTACTAAGGTAACTCCTAAACAAAATACCTTCCCCCACTGGAGATGGGGCAAAGCACTTTTGCAAAGTTATCATGAACTGTATATGCAAGGAAAGCACCAACATCCTAAAAACGCTTAGTGGTGCCATTCTTCTGCGCAAGAAATGTCAGTTGAAAGAGTCTGAAACATAATTGGGTTCCTACCTTTCAAAGAAATTAATGTGATCCCAAAGTGGTGGAGGCAAAGTGGTGCTATTCCTGTCAGAGGCAAGGTTGATACACTGTCAAGAGGAGGGCATTCATTCTAGTCAGGATCAGCTGGAGGTTTTGGCCTTCAGGGAACATTTGGCAGCAGTAGAGACATTTGATCTTATGACAGAGGAGGTAAGTGGAAGCAAAATTGTGCTACTGCCACTTGGTAAGTAGACACCAAGGAAGTTACTGAACATTCTACAATGCACTGGACAACCCACCAATGCAGAGAATTACCTATATTAAACGTCAATAGTATTGAAGTTTGGGTGTGCTATTAAACAGATCCATAGCAGTGGTTGTTTGATTATGGATTACGTGGAAATAAAACAGGTAGATAGCTAATGATTATTGAACACATCTCAGCAAAATACTTCTAGATATGATGCAAAGGCGCCTAATCTAGTTGACAAAATGGTGATTCAGAGTCTTTTGCCCAGTGTCCAACCTGAAATATTCATAGATTGAGGCATAGGGGGAGGCATATCCCTTTAAGGAAGAATCTGCAATGCAGATAGAGGTGTAACCCTGAGTCTTACCCCAAGCCTTCCCCAGAAGGCTTGCCCATGTTTTTAGAGTCAGATAAATATGTGTTTTTTTCTGGCAGTTATGAGATACTGGCTGTGAACTGATACTAAACAAAACATCACCATGATCCACTGATTAGAGTTAGGGAAGTCAAGAGATCTGCAAAGTCCTACTTGTGTCTGCCTCATACTACATCCATCATAGGTTCATCATTTGTGTGTATGTGTGTGTGTGTGTTTGTTGTGTGTTCACATTCTCAGACTCTACAGTGACAAGAAATATCCTTGTAACTTATACAGTTTGCATTGGTTCTATAGTTCAATGGGTGAGAGCTATCATCAATGAGCCAAAAGAAGCACCCAGTACCCTTTTTATTCCTCTCATCTTTTTGCCAAATAATAAACCAAAATGTATGCCAAATGCCAGAGTATAAGAGGTGGAATGAAACTGCACTCCATCACTGTTCTTTCAAAATAATCCATCAAACCTTAGTGAGTGTGTGCATCAAAATACTTACCTTTAGGTATTAATCCATTCTGAAATATTAAATACTAAAAATAACCTTCCAGTAACAATTTCCTTCTCCTGATTTGGTGAATGGAACTCACTTTTCCTGATTTGCTACTTGAAAAAAAGAAAATGGGTGAAGGTGGAGGAGCAGACCAATATTGCACAGTTGGTGGAAATGGGCTTTGGACTCTATAAATATCATTAGGAACTATTTGACCCCCACAGATGTTCCATACTAGACAAGGAGACACACAGAGAGTGGCAAAACTTTGGCACAGAAAATTATTCAAGTAGGGGAAGAAAAAGACAGAGACAATGTTTGAGCATCAAAGCTGATGTGTCTTCTTCCTCACCACACGTGCTCTATGCAAAGGTTTCTTTTGCACAGAATGTAACCTTTAATGTTACAATTAATAACTCAGGAAAAGAAGATTAAAATGCACTGAAAATTCACATGCTGCATATTCACAACAATAAACTTAAAAATGAGAGTTATTCATTTTAACAAGAGCATTATGTGGGAAAAAGTGGTATGGCATAAATGCAAACATACTAAAGAGAAAAGAAAGTAATCAAATGTATAAAACTGAATCTATTATGGAAGTAAATACAACACAAAGAAAATAGGAACTATCTCAAAGAATTTGAATAGCTACAGAAATTGAAATATGTTTTCAATTAAAACAATTCCAACATTAAGTGAAAGGATACAAAGTGAAGAATGGTCAATGGACGGTTTAAAATTCTTTGTAACTAAATATAAAGACAAAAAATAGAATAATAAGAGGAAGAATGAAAGCAGTAAGTGACTTAAAAACAAATTAATGACATTAAAGATTTTTAAAGAAAGAGTGCACTCAGTCATAAAAGATCGTAAAGTTATGAAAGAGAAGATAATCAATATATAGTACAAAAGAGGAAATCTAACTAATGTTACTCCAGAGTTTCCGAAGAAAAGAAACAGCAAATTACAATAGAAAATGAATTCCAAATTAAAATTGAAGATAATTAACCTGAATTCAACAGAACAGAAAGAGCAGAAAACAAAATGCCTATAATAATACTGGAAAATATTGAATCAAAATGATCAGTTTTGAGATGTATTCTTGCCATGTGATTCAATTAAAAAGAAAAAGCCTTCAGATACCTAGACAGTAAAATACAAGACAGTAAAAAACAATAAAGGTATCTTAAAATCCTCCATTTCTACACCTATTACCTGAAGTTAATAAGGCAAAGTTACAAAGTACCAAAGGAAAGAGTGATTCCATTGTATGGCACCCTGCCAAGTTGTCAATAAAGTGTACTGTTAACAAACATACCAAACATAAAACCTATTGAAGAATACAGTACTGGAAAGAGCGCCAAAATAATTTCTCGGGGTAAAATTATTTCAGCCAAGTCAGAAGATCTAGCAATAGAGCTAGTAAGCAAACGAATACCAAATACCAGCTAGTACTTAATAGTTCCTATTGCTAGGTAATTTGAGGTGATTAAATTACATGAAGGATACCTCTTTGATGACTCAAAGTTCCCTCAATTATTGAGTATAGCATTAAAACTGAAGCATAAATTTTGGGAGAGGATGGTGGATGAATTTCTAATTATTTTGTTGTTTGTATTTGAATTTGCAAGCATATCCTTGGTTTTTCTTATAGACTTTAAGTTTAAAAATTCCATGCCCAAATAATTCAGTTCCAAAATGAGAAAAAGACATAGATATATTTTGACAAAGAAGAATTACAGGTGGCAAGCATATACACACAAAGATGCTTAATCTAATGTGCCACTACTAAAATACACATTAGAATGACAGTGAGGAGACAAGTTGTACACAGCAGGTTAAGCCAGCACTTAGACGCGAGAATCCCATATTGGAACATTCGTTTAAGTCCCAGATGCTCTGTTTTCCATTCAGCTTCCTGATAATGTGTCTGGGAAGGCAGTGGAAGTTGTCCCAAGTGTGCAGCCCCTGACCCCCACATGGGAGACTCAGATGGGGTCTCAGGCTCCTTTTTGGGAGTGAACCAGGGGACAAAAGATCTTTCTTTCTCTCCATCTCTCTTCTCCTTATTTAACTATCTTTCAGGTGAACAAACAAACATTTTTTTTTTTAAGTCAATGAAATATAATTATACTCGTATCGGGATTTCTAAGATAAAAAAATAATAGTCACAACATAAGGCACTGGTGGGAATGTGGAGAACTAGGATCATTTTCATAAAGAGTTTGACTCCACTTTCCCGATGACTGCTCACCCTCCCTATTTCACCTTGTCCTACTCTATGCAAGCTAATAAAGCATAGGTATTCTTTCCTTTGGGACGGGGAGCTTCAAACTACGCCAAGCAAACAAAAAACAACTGTTCATCTGAACCCACCCCTAACCACAATAAGACATCTTGAGCCAATCTTTTCTCCTTATTTTCTAAAGCCATGTCAGAACTGCTAGAGTGGACTGCCTTGCTCTTTAGATATTTCAGTTATGTAAGTAAAAGACATCTGAAAATCTTCCTGATTATGTCAAACACCCACAGCCTTAACATTCAAATAAAAATGTGGGTGCACATCCGGCCTACCTTTAAAGGATGGCCACTATATTACTCTATATTACACTATATTACATGGTTGCTGAGAGTGAAAAATAGTAGAGTGATTTGAAAACTAATGTGGAAGTTTCTTCTAAAACTCAAGGGACTCAGAAATTACACTTTTAGCATCTGTCCCTGAGAAGTAAAACTTATTTTCACATACAAACTTGTATGTTTAGCAAATATGTTTATAGTAGTCAAAAGGTGGATATTATACTCGAATTTTCTTCAATGGCTGGCTGAGAGTAAACAAATCGTGGCATATCCACACCTAGGAATACTACTCATCAATAAAAAGAAGAAACAATTTTTTATATGTAACAACTTGGATGAATGTCAAAAGTATACATGTGAATAAGTGAACTGTAACATAAACTCCATTCATATATTTGTGAAGTAACATCATCATGGAAATAGTTTAACAATCATTCACTTCCAGGGGTTCATGACTGGGGAAGGTGCAACTATAAAGGGGTATAATGAAAAGACCTTGTTGGGTTGGCACAATTGTGAGCTTCGATCGTGGTGATAGTTACACAAAACTGCAGATATGACAAAACTACACACACACACACAAATGAGGTCATTCATACACAATGAATGTTGATTTTGATGTAAGGAACAAAATGTTAACCTAAAACTTACCACCCTACTGTCCAGTTGGATGACAATTTAATGCAGTCTACACTCAATAAGATACAGGCTGAGTAATTTCTGAAGCATGTTTGCTTTGTTGGTAGATGTTCTATTTCTATCTCATTCCACTTCTCTCTTCTCCATAAAGTAATGGTCTTGTTCTGAGCTGAAGCAGAATTTTGAAATTCTGAAGACAAAACTGAATGCTGAGAATGGTGTAGGAGAAAGATGAAAGGGGATTTGGTCATTGAACACTTCCACGGAGACAGAAAAACCCTGAACTGAAGACTTTCTGACCACTTATTTTGTGAGGAGAAATCAACATTCAAAATGATCACTGTGGTGTTTCTACTACGTGCAGCCAAGCACATTTTCCCCAAAGCTCAGTTTCTCATCTGAAAAAATGTTTACAGAATAAGCTTTTTAGAAGTTTATTTTGAAATTTAAATGATTGTCTTGTTTAAATCACTGTTATTTCTATTCTCTGCTAATAGCAGGAAAAGATTATTTTAACCATTTGGTATTTTTCACAGCTTTATTCTCTGTATCTAGCTTAAAACATAGCAGCTGTTAGATATATAGTTATTCAAATCCATACTGTCTCAATGAATTAACAATATTTTCTCTGAAACATTTCAAAAAGTGAGGAATTATAATTATAACATTTTGATTTCTTCATACATCATTTAGTAATATCTGTTGAATATAAACATTGTGAAATGATATTAATATTAATTTATTGAAATTATTCTTTCCTCATGTAGACATTCTTATTTCTTTAAGGTTAAACTGGTTTTACAGAAAAAGTTTTCATTAGGAAGACAAAATGATATAGGCAAGAAAATGTGTTTCCAAAATGTGTTTGTTGCTATGAAATACTGTTGAAAGCATTTCATGGTACATTTGAAATACAGATCGAGACTTATTCTTTACCTTCTAATCATCAAATTGGCAATAAACACCTTGGATAAATATTTACTACTGAATAAACTAAAAAATCTGCTTGTCTCTTCATTTTTTATAACAAAATAATGATTAGAATTCATATGACTATGTTTATACTTGGCATATCCAAAGATAAATAAAAGAATGAAATATTTAAGCAAACTCCTCATATATAAATTCTGTAAGTGATGAATATTTCACATACATTTAAATATTCTTACATTGCTAAGTTTATGTCTATCAAGTAGTAGTGATAGTATGATAAACACAATGTTATCTATTTGCCTTTTTGAAGATTAGAAACTGAACAACACTATATTTCCTCATCATGGTGATTTTTTATTATTTTTTATTTAATAAATGTGAATTTACAAACTGCAACCTTTTCATTGTTGTGGCTCCCCTCCACCTCCCTCCCACCCACAGCCATCCCATCTCCCACTCCTTCTCCCATCCCACTCTTCATTGTTTCATTTTCAATTATTTTTATATATAGAAAATCAACTTAGTATATACTAAGCAAAGATTTCAACAGACTGTACCCACACAACCACACAAGATATAGAGTATTGTTCGACTAGTAGCGTTATCGTTAACTCTCATAGTAAAACATAGTAAGGACAGAGATCCTACGTGGGGAGCATGTGCACAGTGAATCCCGTTGTTGATTTAACAATTGACACTCTTACTTATGATGTCAGTAATCACTCGAGGCTCTTGCCATGAGCTGTTGAGGCTTTGAAAGCCCCTTGAGTTCACCAACTCTGAACTCATTTAGTCAAGGCCATATCACAGTGGAGGTTCCTTCCTCCCTTCAGAGAAAGGTACCTCCTTCTTTGATGGCCTGTTCTTTCTGCTGGGGTCTTGTTCACCGAGATCTTTCATTCAGGCTGTTTTTGCTACAGTGTCTTGGCTTTCCATGCCTGTGAGACTCTCAAGGGCCTTTTAGCCAGATCTGAATGTCCCAAGGGTTGATTCTGAGGCTGGAGTACTGTTTAGGGCATTTGCCATTCTATGAGTCTGCTGTGTGTCCTGCTTCACCTGCAGGATCATTCTCTCCCTTTTAATTCTATCTGTCATTATTTGCAGACACTGGTCTTATTTGTGAAATTTCTTCGACACTTACCCCATCTTTTTGATCAATTATGTACTTAAACTTATCACTTTAACAAGTGAGATGGCATTGGTGCATGCCTCCTTGATAAGATTGAATTGGAATCCGCTGGCACATTTCTACCTCTAGCATTGGAGGTAAGTCCGAGTGAGCATGTGCCTATCTGTATATCTCCTCCCTCTCTTATTCCCACTCTTATATTTAACAGAGATCATTTTTTCTGTTAATTAAACACCTAAGAATAATTGTGCATTAATTACAGAGTTCAACCAGTGGTATTAAGTAGAACAACAACAACAACAACAACAACAACAACAAAAAACAGCAAACAAATACTAAAAGGAATAAAATAGTAAGTTGTTCCTCAACAGTCAAGACAAGGGCTGGTCATGTCATTGTTTCTCATAGTTTCCATTTCACTTCAACGTGTTTCCTTTTAGATGCTTGGCTAGTTGTCATCGATGAGGGAGAACAAATTAAATTTGTCCCTTTTGGACTGACTTATTTCATTCAGCATGATATTTTCCAGATTCCTCCACTTTGTTGCAAATGAAAGGATTTCATTGTTTTTTTACTGCTGTATAGTATTCCATAGAGTACATATCGTATAATTTCTTTATCCAGTCATCCATTGATGGGCATTTAGGTTGATTCCATGTCCTAGCTATTGTAAATTGAGCTGTAACAAATATTGAGGTGCAAACAGCTCTTTTTTTCCCATTTAATTCCATTTGGGTAAATTCCAAGGAGTGGGATGGCTGGGTCATGTGGTAGGACTATATTCAGGTTTCTGAGGACTCTCCAAACTGTCTTCCATAGTGGCTTAACCAGTTTGCATTCCCACCAACAGTGGATTAATGTCCCCTTTCCCCCACATCCTCACCAGCATCTGTTGTGAGTTGATTTCTGTATGTCAACCATTCTAACTGGGGTGAGTGAAACCTCATTGTGGTTTTAATTTGCATTTCTCTGATGGCTAGTGATCCTAAACATTTTTTCATATGTCTGTTGGCCATTTGGACTTCCTCCTTTGAAAAATGTCTGTTAAGGTCCTTGGCCCATCTTTTTATTGGGTTGTTTGTTTTATTGCTGTGGAGTTTCTTGATCATTTTATAGATTCTAGTTGTTAATCCTTTAGCAGTTGTGTAGTTTGAGAATAACGTCTCCCATTTTGTTGGTTGCCTCTTCACTTTCCTGACTGTTTCTTTTGCTGTAAAGAAACTTTTCAATTTGAGGTAATCCCATTTGTTTATTTTATCTTTGATTACCCGTGCCTCTGGGGTCTTCTTCAGGAATTATTTGCCTGCTCCAATGTCTTGAAGGGTTTCCCCTATGCTCTCAATTAATTTCATGATGTCACGGCATAGCTCTAGTTCTTTGATCCATGTTGAGTGGATTTTTGTATAAGGTGTGAGGTAGGGGTCTTGCTTCGTACTTCAACATGTAGACATCCAGTTTTCCCAGCACCATTTGTTGAAGAGGTTGTCCTTGTTCCAGGGGTTGGTTTTAGGTCCTTTGTCGAATATGAGTTGATTTAGATGTTTGGATTGATCTCTGGTGTTTCTATTCTGTTCCATTGGTCTAGCCATCTGTTTTTGTACCAGTACCAGGCTGTTTTGGTTATAACTGCCCTGTAGTATGTCTTGAAGTCTGGAATTGTGATGCCTCTGGCTTTGTTTTTATTGTAAAGAATTGTTTTAGCTATTCATGGTCTCCTGTTTCTCCATATGAATTCCAGCATCATTTTTTCTAGGTCTTTGAAGAATGACTTTGGTATTTTGATTGGTATCACATTGAATCTATAAATCTGATTTTGGGAGAATGGTCATTCTGATGAAGTTGATTCTTCCAATCCATGAGCATGAAAGATTTTTCCATTTTTTGGTATCCTCTTCTATTTCTTTCTTTAATGTTTTGTAATTTTCATCATAGAGGTCTTTGACATCCTTGGTTAAATTTATCCCAAGGTACTTGATTGTTTTTGTGGCTATTGTGAATGGGATTGATCTTAGAAATTCTTCCTTGGCCACGGCATTGTCTGTGTATACAAAGGCTGCTGATTTCTGAGCGTTGACGTTGTATCCTGCTACTTTACCGAACTCTTTTATATCATAGTGATTTTTAACAGAAGAAAGTGCCCTACCTAAACATAGGTAGGGTTTTTTCCCTGTGGAAAGTAGAGCACAGCAGAATCTTGAGTCCTGGAGAGAGAGTTCTGCAATGCTGCATCTCATTTTGTTTGCACAAGTGGTGTGACATGGCTGGCCATGGGTAGATGGGTACAAAAGCTCACCTAAGCATGCGTCACTCCACACACTGAGATATATGCAGTGAGTTGTGATGTTATTGGTCATTTGATTTTGAAGTTGAATTATAGCATGAGGAAAACACTAGCAAAAGGTTTATGTAATTAAGTAATGCTAACACAAATGTAACAAAATGCTTAGAGTCCATGTTTGTCTTTTTCCTATTTGATGAAGAAAGTGAAAAAAAAAATGTGTATGAATTTACTGATTAGCCTAGTGTAACTTCAATAGTCCATGACATATCCACAACATTTCAAGTGATAATCTGAACAACTATTCACAAGTTCTCATAATTCTCTTGGCAGTAAAAATCCACCAAAATAAAGCAAACATCTTAAGAACTTCTTGTAATATTGACAATAAAAATTATAAATTGACAATATCAATAGTTAATTAGCTATGATGACATATGCTTATTAACTCACAGTGCTTATTAATATGTACAAAGTGTCCATGCTTTCAAGAGCAGTGAAAATCGAAATAAGTTCTTAGTGGTCCACAAATACAGCAATTCAGGGAGGTGTTTAAGTGACAAGAAACTTTTTTTTTTTCCTCTTCAGCTCTTCTATATTTATGAACAAATGTTACCAAGAAAATACCAGGGGAATGGATCAAGAATGGTTGCATGAGGACCAGTTTGAGGGTCATCAGATTTCAGTTTTGTTTGTGACTGTGCCAATTGTTCTTTATTGCTGTCACTGCTCTACCCTGTGCCCTACCCTATATTACAACCTTCCACCCCTGTGCTAGCAAGCTGCTTTGAATGAATGTGAAAGGCGCATTGGTATCAACCCTATTCATGTTTGTTCACCAGTTAACAAGCATTTTGTCTTTTAAAAATTTAAATTGGAAAACACTTCAAAGAAAAAAAAATAAGTTTCCTTAAAAAAAAAAAAAAAGGCTGTGAAAGGACAAAAGGGAATTATCAAAGCAAATTGCTTTTGATACACTTCCCTAAGTGATTAATTTAAAATACTTCTTTTCATGTCAAACGTGTATAGTAACAGATTTTATTTCCTTTACTCTTTTTTCACATAACATTAATTTAATTTTGAATCAACGAGTTAGGAACACAAGGCAGTTGGTTAGGCAAATTTATGTAAATCCTGAAAGAGTTTCTTCAACCTCGCTTCAGAGGGATATTTGTACATCTGTTAATTTCACTTTTTTTCACTATAAAATAATGCGAATACTTCCTCTCCATTTATCTTCACATCCTAGAACAGTTATTAAAATCATTTCAATAATTAATCTTATTATAACAACTGTGGTTTACAATTATTTTGGCAAAGCAGGAAGGTCATGTTGGCTCATTGAGAAAAATCTCTTTTTGCTTGTGAATTCAGAAGTAATACTCTGAAATAAAATAAACTCTCAAAGACCTCAAGGGAGTTGTGGGTTGTGTGTCAGAATATTAACCTTTTGATCTTTGTGTTGAATTTTATAAGCCTCCAATGAATGAAAAATCATATTCAGTTTTATATATTTCCTAGAATGGCATTGACACTACGTTTTCAAAAGACAGTCTTACTCATAATACAAATATTTTCATTATCTCTTATGATACTATAAGATAGTATTATAATTGCTAGTAGAAATAATTAATACCTGTTGATAACTTATTATTTGCTAAGCAACTTCCATATAAATACTAAAATGAAATTTTTGGCCAGAGTTTTAGAAATTTGCATACTTCTTTCCACAGAGTAGTACTAAACTAAGATGACAATATAAAATAGTGCTTAAAATCTTGTCTGATGGCTCTTAACCCCTCATCTACATTGAAGCCCTATGTAAGCTTGGGAAAGTGACAATTAGAAGGAAGCTTTGTGAGTCAGAGTTTTTGAAGTGGTGTGCTGTGTTTACTAATAATAAATGTCTATCTCTATGGTGGAAAATTGGAGTTTGTCTGGACCACACTTCACGCTTATGAGAGACAGGACTTCAGTCCAACTTTTTCCCTAGATACTGGGGCAGAGTGGCCCGGTCATCAACTCTTCCTGGAAATTTAAAGCCAAGAGACAAACTGATTCAGTGATGATGGACCAGGCTGGACATAGATGGATGGACTGAGGATGAGTCAAACTCGGGGCTAACAGTGCCTGAAGATTTCACAAAACATATATTTAGACATATATAAAGTGGGAAATGTCTACGTTCACTCTATGTTCTGTTCAAGGACTCTGGCTGGATGGCAGTTGTCACTGAGTCCTGTAAGTGTAAGAAATAATACCTGGGGAGTAAGGGAGATAGTGAGAGCAAATAGAAAAAGGAGCCAGCCACATCTCTGTCCCTACGCACATTACCCATACACAGCTGACTCGATCGCAAAGAAGAGGAGATTTAGCTCTCAACCTTGCTCAGCACACTGGCCAATACTTCTGAACTGTACATTCTAATATCTGAATCAATATTGTATTTTGAGGCATGAAAGTGATAATGAGATGATTTATTATATAAAAGCAGTGCTTCTCTGCCGGCGCTGCGGCTCACTAGGCTAATCCTCTGCCTGCGGCGCTGGCACCCCAGGAGTTCTAGTCCCGGTCGGGGCGCCGGATTCTGTCCTGGTTGCCCCTCTTCCAGGCCAGCTCTCTGCTATGGCCCGGGAGTGCAGTGGAGGATGGCCCAAGTGCTTGGGCCCTGCGCTGGCATGGGAGACCACGAGAAGCACCTGGCTCCTGGCTGCAGATCAGCGTGGTGCGCCGGCCGCAGCACGCCGGCTGCAGCGCCCATTGAGGGGTGAACCAACAGAAAAAGGAAGACCTTTCTGTCTCTGTCTCTCACTGTCCACTCTGTCTGTCAAATAAATAAATAAATAAATAAATAAATAAATGCAGTGCTTCTCAATTTTACACATTAGAATCACCTTGAGAGGTTTTAAAATCCAAAGACGCACAGGCCCATCACCCAGAAATTCCAATTTAATTGTTCTTCTGATGGGCCTGGGCATCAGTGTTTGAAGAGTTTTCTGTGGGATTCTATTTTATAGCCCATGTTGACAGTCACTAATGTAAAGAAACAGCAAAGTCATAGGCCTGAGGGAGATTTCACGTAGCAAAGAAGGAAGGCTGGGTCCCATTGAACAAACTTGAGATTTCAGTATGCAACAAAATGACTTGCTTTGTGGATGTATCACAGGAGCTGTGCTTATTCAGCATATCAGTTACGCATTTATCATTCTATTTTAGTCTCACATCAACACCATGAAGACGTGATTGATACCCCCATTGAGGGCACATAGAGAGGAAATCTGTTTAAGAGCAAGGCCTATGCTCTTTTCACCCAAGCTTTGCTGCATGTCACTATAAAAGAAAAATAAATTGTATATGGATTAAGGGAGAGTATACTGAGAATAGTTCTAAAAAAATCTAGGAAGTATGAAGATTAAGCTTTTGCTCTTTATCTTCTTGCCCAGAGATGTGGCTTTTCCTCTATAACCTTATCTCTTATGATGCCCAGGGACAGTTTCTCTTTTATGTCCACTGGTTTTCAGCATCATAATTCCACCCTGCCTTCTAGCCCTCACATCACTTTCTTCCTAACCTATGGCCTGTGTCAGGGAAATATGTCTGGTAACACAGCTCTTGTATCCTTACCTTCTGAGAAAGCTGGAACAAAGAACATCAAGGAGTTCAAGCTAACAGTTTTCACCTGCATTGATCAAGAAAACTGTAAATATGAATACAACTTCTGACAATTTGAAATAATGGCAAAGAATTACTATAAGCATGGTTCATAGGCCTTTACTTCTTTTGAATTTTCATTTACTAAAAATGCCATCACATTTTCCCCATTAATATTATATTGTGAGAATGACTCTAATTCAATAAAAATAAACTTAAAATTAACTTAGGTGCATAAAAGTGAAGATATTTTTTGTATTACTGGTGTCTACTGTGAATTACTCAGAACAACTGACTCATTAAAAAGGATAAAAATGCGCCACATTATTGGAAATGCCTTCTAATTTGAATTCAAATAAATTTATTGGATTTTTTCAGACATTCCACAATGGAATAGGACTGTATGGGTAAGTTGTTTCAGTATTGACAGCATTGCATTTTAAAATAAAAAGAGCAGTTCAAGCTTTCATTCCATGTCTCAACAATAGGGAGATAGTTCTTCATAAATATTTTCACATTTCTACATGGTACTCGTTTTCTGAACACCATAGAAAAACTTGATTAGAGGATGATTGAATGACAAACATGCCTTAGACTTTAGAGGCAATGTGTGCACCAAAAGATTGGAACTTACCTTCCAGTGGACGATCTGTTCATTCTAGGGTGGAGATTTGCCTCTACCCTAAAACGAGATGGCTTGCATTCCCTACCAAAAGTATCTGTGTAGCTCTCTTTCTTTGGAGTGGAGAAGGGGCAGATGTGTCTGGCATTTATATAAACAGCTCTAGGTTTTATTATTTCAGGCTCCATTATTCCTGGCCTTATCTTCAGGGGCACAGCATCACTGCACAATGAGATGGACATACAGCCCTCATCAATGTTCTTTGGGAAAATGAATCCTAGCGAGTGGTGCTAAGTTCCTCTGGGAGTGATCAAAAGCTTGCATTCTGATCCAGAATGCCAGTTTCTTCACTTTGCATCTTAATATTAAAAATAATGTCTTCCCTTCTAGAATTAGAGTCCTAAGGTACCAATTGTGTCATTGTCTTATACCCACAGCTAGCTTGATCCCCAGAATATAATAAGTGATTAAGAAATAATGAATGAATGAATACTAACAGGCCCTAATAGTCTGTGGATTACAAGAAAATCATGATTACCACCATCTCTGGATCAATAATCAATTTTTACAGGGGTGAAATTCTTAAATAAATATAATGGAAGGACCAGTAAATATATGATTGAAAAGGGGGAGAAGGCAGAGGGAATTCATGCATATTCATTGCTGATTAGACAGATTTTCAAGTTAGTTAGCTGATTTCAGGGTGAGATGTTAAACTGGCTGTTCGTTGAAGAAGCTCAGATCCTCCTAACGGACTCAGATATTCACTCTCAAACCACCCTCTGAGTTCATCACTCAAACTCCGTAAACTGGATGCTGATTCACTACATATATAATAAATCACCCATTTATTTCTTGTATATTGTATTTAAATCATTCTCTAATGAAGCAGGGCCCAAAGTGCCACTATTTTGTAATAAGAGATTACTTAACATTTTATCAACTTTTAAACAGCACAAAAACATAGGGTAGGTCCCAATTTTTCAAAAGAATATGTACTTTTAGAATGCATACCTTATTTTAATGTTTAAAACCTGTGTAGTATTTAACTAATTGATTTTGTGAAAATGCTGCAGTTGTAGGTGAAAACTCAATTTGTGAACTTCACTCAGGGTATCCTCTCTTATGACAGGAATCTCCCTGGGACCATGAAATAAGGAGTAATTTGATTGATTAAAGAACTGGTAAATGCTAAAGTGCAGTTAAGATCATATAAAAGAAACTAATCTCATGGCTATTCTTTCTGATTCCATAAAGAAGATTAAATTAGTAAAAAATAGAAGGGGGTATTCATATGAGTGTACTTCAGAACACTGATGGAAAAATTAAAGTATAAGTTTATTTTAAATTGTGCAAAAATATTTTGAATCCATGTATATGAGAAGTCTTCAAAATTCATGAAAATACATATTATGAATAAACTAGGCAGGAGGTTGAAAACATTTTTGCATCAAAATAAACTGATCTTTCAATTCAGTTTTCCACAAATATTTTAAGTACTTGAATATAAGTTTAAAATTATTGTTGTAAGCATCAAACAACACATGAATACATTATACATGTAAAATAAAGCAACACTGCTTTAAAATCCTGATAATTTATTTTCAGGGGGATGTTAACCATAATATATAAACAGTTCCACAGGGTGTTATTCAATTTATATGGTGCCTGGCCTCAGTCTTCCATATTGTGGCATATATTGAGGCCATAATAATCCTTACTTTTTCTAAATAAAATAAAGCCATCAGTCACCACACATGTAAGCAATTTAAATGGATAGAAAAGTTGAAAATTGTTATTAATTCTAGATTTCTGCTAATCCTTTGAACATTGCCATTCTGCATGTTTTCAAAAGCAAATCAGTTGGAATCACCTACACATCACCTCCTTCAGCTGGCAGAATCTAAACTGTCCTGTGATCCCAGTGCCTCCTCTAAAACGATAACTTTAGGGTGGGCATTGTGTCTCAATAAGTTTGGTTGCTGAATGGTGTTCTGCTTCCCATCCAGCTCATGTATATTGGGAGACAACAGATGATGGTCCAAGTGTTAAGGTCCCTGCCACTCAAATGGAGAGCCATATGGGATTCCTGGCTCCTGGCTTCAGCATGACTCAGCCCAGGCTATTGAGGCATTTGTGGAGTGAACCAGTGGATGGAATCCCTCTCTCTCTCTCTCTCTCTCTCTCTCTCTCTCTGTCTCTCTCACATAGATGAAAAAATAAGTAAAAATTAAAAAGAAAAAATTAGTAACACGAAATTATCTCCCTCACCCTCAAATTTTTAAAGTATCTGTCTATATCTCCAAGAGTCCGTTAGCTAAAATATCCAAAAAATTATTGTCTAGTTCCAGGTCACATTATAATTTCTGAAATTCTTTTCCCTAAAACCACATACTTTTTCTTCTAGAATAAAAGTGTACGTATGCAAAATTAATGTGAAATATTGATGTACACATATAAATGTATGCACAAGTGTGTGTATGTGTATATAAATTGACAAGAATTGATAAATATTCCAAATTAAAGTATTATAGTTGATTGTAGAAAAGGGAATGATAGACAGGAGAGAATAAAAATAAAAGGAAAAATGTTTGAATCGCTTTCTGTCACTTTGATTAAATGTTTTAAGTTGTTATTATGCATTTAAAAAAAAAGAAACAGGTAAGGTCAACCAATGACACGTAACAGCACATCACTGCTTTAAAGCATGATCCACTTCGCACTTTCGTTTTCATGTTATAATTTCCATTCCTTTTCATTGTGAGCTCTTACAGAAAATGACTTCTAATGCATGCAGCACTTTGGCTATTATGGAGATGCTTGCTATTATGCATTATGGGTCCAACTATTCTGCATTTTATCTTCTATGACTTCCCTTTAATGACAGAGTATTGTGAGGAAGTGAGCACATGTCTGAATGTTTCAGCAGAATATATTGGAATTGTTCAAAGCTACTGTGGATGGCAAGTAGGCTTGTACCAGATGAGTGATGTTTCTCACTGCAATTTGAAAGAGTCAGTGGCTGTTAGGGAAAGAGCTTAGAGAGATTTTTCTGTCATGCAGGAATAGAGTGGCTTTCCCTTTGTCCTGCCATCCAGCTGCCTGGAGGGCAGATAACAGTGGTCAGAGATAGCCCCATTATCCAAATGGAAGCAATAGCCCTGCTGTTCATCTGCTATTCCCAGCACACAGAAGGCCCCCTCATTTGCCTCTCTAATTCTCCATCTTCCTCCTCAGGTTTATCAAAAGAATTGCTAGTTATAATATACACACATTACCATTCTACTCTAGTCTATTCTCCAGACAGTTATAAATGCACACAAAGCACCTCGTTATTGCGTGATCTACACAACAAACTAGAAAATACCTCTAAATTATGTGTAATTGTCTTTTCAGGATATTCACTGCTCTGCCTGCTGGCACGTCTGAATTTGGATATTCTTTTCAGCAGGATATCTGTTTTGCTCCCTGACACCATTTTTCCTGCCCTTCAAGAGACAGCGTTTCTTTTAAACTGTAATATATTAAAGGAGTTCTGTATTTCAATGAGGCACCTCTTTTGTATTTAAATTTTAGTTCAATAGTTGATTTACCTGAACATTCAAGTTCATTAGAATTAAAGTTTAACTTGTATAAAAGTGAAAGTTAGCTACTGTACTAACTCTTCTGTCTTTTTAATTAAAATCATCATAATTTTAGAATGAAAAGTTATCAAGGCTCCTCAGCCTGAGCTACTGAGAATATAACTGTGCCACTGAGAGAAATAAGCTGTTTAAAGCGAAAGATGATTTGAAAGGGGGTGAAATGATGACATCAGAGTTTGTTTTTTATTGGACTGAAGGTGAATGGCATAAGATAGTGAAAATTCTGTGGAAAATGAGAGACTATTTCTATAATTTTTGTGACAAAATTGGAGATAAAGATTTCAAGACTATTCCAGTTTATGTAATAATCGAGCCATTTGAGTAACTCAGCTCTCCAAAAATGACAATGGAATGAAACACATGCAAGGAGACTGCTCACAGTTAAATGAATGTGGGGACAGGTGTTGGGGCTGTGAGTTAAACCACATTTGCAGCAACTGCATCCCATATGAAAGTGCTGATTTGAGTCTGTTCTACTACACTTCCCATCCAACTTCCTATTAATGTGCCTGGGAAGGCAGTTGATGATGGCACTCTTGTAGGAAACTAATTCCAATTCCAGAACCTGGATTCAGCCTGACCCAGCCCTTTCTGTTGTGGGCATTTAAGAAGTGAATGAGTCTATAAAAGATCTCTCATTCTCATTCTCGCTCTCTCTCTGTGTGTGATTCTGCCTTAGATAAATTAATTACACAAATCTTAACAAAAAATAACTAAGGAGTGCAAATGCAGATAAGCCAGAGAAAGAGATGAGCTAAAGAACGAATATGTGACGTGACAGGCCTCATGCTCAGTGCTCTGTCTCCATTATTTAATTTAATTTGCAGCATTTCAATGTAATAAATAAATTTATGGATTTTGAACATCAAAACTTTAGCTTCATATGTTAGAGTAACTTGTTACAGCTCTGACAGTTAGCAAGTAGAAAACCAGAAGGAGAAATAAAGTGACAAAGTGAGGGAGAATAGAACTAGCATCATAACAAAGAATTCAAAACAAATATCCTTTAAAAGAACTGCAATGTAAATAAATTCCTAATCTCATAGTTTCTCTTAAATTCACTCTAATAAGGCGTATGTTATTACAATTCCGTAGAAACTTCTCTTTCAATGATCACCTATGTCCTCTATTTTGATAACTCTTAGGAGGAATATTCTGCCTTCTTAATATTTTACAAATCAAAAGCATTAACATAGTTGATCACTCCCTACTTCTTGGTAAGCTTTATTTTTTTAAATAAATATTTATTTTATTTATTTGAATGACAGAGTTACAGAGACAGAGAGGGAGTGAGAGAGAGAGATCTTCCATCTGCTGGTTCACTCCCTAAATGGCCAAAATGGCTTGGGTTGGGTGAGGCTGAAGCCAGCAGCCAGGAGCTTACCTGGGTCTCCCACAGGGATGCAGGGGCCCATCGTCTACTGCTTTCCCAGGCACATCAGCAGGGAGCTTGATCAGAAGTGGAGCAGCCATGACCCAAACTAGTGCCCATATGGGACACTCATGTTGCAGCAGATGCCTAACCAGATATACCACAATGCTGGCCCTTGATAAGGGTTCTAAACATATTAAGATTTAAAGACACCATGTAATTTTTTCTTCCTTGTTTCACTATTCACATACTATTAGCTTCCTTTGCTTAATATTCGTCTTCCTCGCCACTACTTAGTTATGAAATTTACCTGGGTCTGAAACCTGTCTCCTGAACTCCAGATTCACACGTTCAACTGCCTAGTTAACATTTCCAATTTGGCTGTATAATAAAAATGAAATCTAGCATGCTGTAAAGGAACATATAATCTTCTCAAAACCTACTATGTAATTTTCTTCTTCATCATAATTGTTACCAGCATCAGTTTTCCAGTTGTTCTGTTTCAAGTTTGTCATCATATTTCATAAATTTTCCTCTTCATGTTCTACATCATTTGCTAGAAATCTTGTTGGACCAGGTTTCAAAATATATTTAAATTTCAACCACTTTGTCATTAAGAAGCTACTGCAGATTGAAAGGGCTAGGAAGAAAATATTTAGCTAAGTACATTTTCTATGGAAAAAACAGATTTCATTTGACTACTAGTAATATGATATTTATTATTTGCATAGTACTGCATGTACAAAGGACTTGATAAGTAAGAGTGAGTTACACTTTATTAGTTGTGAACTCAAATCCTTAGACTACCTTGTTCTTAACACATGGCACAGCATGCAGGAACTTTGATGGGATGTCACACATTATCAAGGGCCTTTTAACACTCTCTCTCCCAATTCACTGGTGACATGTGGCTCAATGGCTATCTTGAATTCTGATCAATCAGATTAGCTACTCCTTGTTTCTTAGTGAGTAACTAGGAAGGAAATAGAAATGTGTGGAAATTCATCATTAGAGAAGTGTGCCCCTCCCATATTATCTCTATCAATTTCCCTTAAAATCAGGATGAGAAAAATTGAACACATTCATCTTCCTTTCAGTCCATCCCCGAAATGCAACCCTCCCCTTGTCCTCCCTTCCCCTTGAGTGCCATTGCCCAAGGATCTAAATGACAAATGGGCTTCACCTTATGTTTCCCATATTACCTCACTCATCTAGTTTCAGATGCTGCCTGCATTTCCTTTTTTAACTTATAAAATCTACAGAAAATGGAAACATCCTAAGTACAGAGTTTGATAAATTTTTATAAAGGAAGGATATCTGTGGGGCAAGAACTCAAGGTAATCACAGTTCTAGTTTCTTTCAAGATGAATTGGGTTGTCTTATTTAAAGTTTATATAAATTTAGTAATACAGTATGTTCTACTTTGTACATGGTTTCACTAAAAATTAATTTAATGAAATTCATGTAATTTGAGTGCAATTGCAAGTTATGATTTCGCATTGCTTTATACTATTATTTAATTAAATAAATATACTACCACTAATTTATTATTTTATTCTTGATGGACATTTGATTTTTCTGCAGTTTCTGGCTCTTTTGAATAGTACTGCTATGAACATTTTAAATACATATCTTTTGGTGAACGTGTGAAGGCATTTCCGTTGAGAATATACAGAATGGAGGTGGCTGGTTAGCTCAGTTGGTTAGAGCGTGGTGCTAATATACAGAATGGAATTGTCAATCATGGGGCCTATTCATGCTCAATTCTGTTATATAACAAAGAGCTTTCCAAAGTTATTACACCGGTTTATGTTCTCATCAGAAAACTATGAGAGATTCAGTTAAATCACACCCTTAGAAAAACTTGCTATTATGAATTTTCATGTTTTTAAAAATTAATTTATTAGTTCTGGTGAATTGTCATTCCCTTGTTGACAAATGAAGATTTCATAAATTATCCTTAGGAAAAGTTTTCTATCAGAGTGGGGCATTAAAAAAATCTCCTTGTATCATTACTTCTTTGCGAGTATCTTATAAGTGTTAGATACAAGCACTTTGTGAATATATTAAATGTAATTTTCAGTCACTCTGTGACTTGCCTTTTATACTCTTATGTATCCTTCAAGTAACTGAAATTTCAATATTTCTTTTCCTTTTTGATTATTGCTGTTGGTTGCTATTTTCAAAAAAAAAATTCTCATGCTTCAGGATTACAATATTTTTCTATGTTATAGCTCAGATTGAACTGTTTTGCCATATAAATTTGGATATGAATTCACCTAATGCTCATTTTGTGTTTTATGTGCAATAAGAGATGATTTTGTAAAATATGGCATCCAATCAACCAAAAAATTATTGATAAACCTTTGACTACTGAATCCAGGAGCACCTTTTTGTAGTGACTCTCTATCCAAAGTTATATTTTTTTGGAATCTACTCCAATGTTTTATGCATTTATTAGTAAGCCAATATCCATTCTCTATTACTAAGTGAATATTTAATAATAGTTGTGTTACCTGGTAAGGAAGGTCCTCCAACTCACATCTTTAAGTTTGTTAACTTGATTCTTCTGCAGTTTTTAAAATGTTTATATGACTATAAATTGTCTTGTCAATTTTTACATATAAATGCTGGTGTAATGTTCTATTTGAATTACATTGAATACACTGATTAATCTGTAGACAAATGATATCTTAGAGTCCAACATATGGTATATCTCCATTTATTTAAGATTTCTTTAATCTTTCATTGCAGTGTTCACTGATTTTATTTATAGAAGGCTTTTACATCTTTTCTAATACATTTATTCTGACGAATATGAAGTGATTTATACTGTTACAAATGTTTATTTGATTTTATTTCTAATTCCTTTTGCTAGCTTATAGAAATCTTACTGCTCATTGATTTTTTTTTTTTTTTTTTGACAGGCAGAGTGGACAGTGAGAGAGAGAGACACAGAGAAAGGTCTTCCTTTTGCCGTTGGTTCACCCTCCGATGGCCGCAGCGGCCGGTGCACTGCGGCCAGCGCACCGCACTAATCCAATGGCAGGAGCCAGGTGCTTATCCTGCTCTCCCATGGGGTGCAGGGCCCAAGCATTTGGGCCATCCTCCACTGCACTCCCAGGCCACAGCAGAGAGCTGGCCTGGAACAGGGGCAACTGAGACAGAATCTGGTGCCCCGACCAGGACAAGAACCCGGTGTGCCGGCGCCACAAGGCGGAGGATTAGCCTGGTGAGCCGCGGAGCAGGCCGCTCATTGATTTTATATCAGAAATTATCATGCTTCCTTATTAGTAATTATTCAAAATCAAAGATTCTTCAAATTTTTCTGCATATGCAATTTTGACATACTTGAACACAGTTTCCATTTTTCATTTATAAACTTTTTACATTTCATTTATCTTACTTGCCTCCAGGAAAGTGTTGAGCAGAAAAAGAATACTGAACCATTTTCTATTCTTATTCTCTTTTTAAAGATTTTTATTAATATATTTGAAAGTCAAAGTTACAGAGAGAGAGAGAGATCTTCCATCCATTGATTCACTCCCCAAATGGCTGCAATGACTGAGGTTGGGCCAGACCAAAGTCAGGAGCCAAGAGCTTCATTTGGATCTCTTACATGGGTGTTAGAGGCCCAAACACTTGTTCCACCTCCTGTTCCTTTTCCCATGCCATTATCAGGGAGCTGTATAGGAAGTGTAGTAACTGGCACATGAACTGGCACCAACAATGACAGCCTTTATTCCTATTGATGTCAATTGGAGTTGTTTTCAATATTTCATTACAATGTATAATGTTAGTTCCTTTTAAAACTTTTATTTTTTGAAAT
The DNA here is from genome assembly GCF_033115175.1 of Lepus europaeus. Classification (NCBI taxonomy): domain Eukaryota; kingdom Metazoa; phylum Chordata; class Mammalia; order Lagomorpha; family Leporidae; genus Lepus; species Lepus europaeus. The sequence goes on along the minus strand of NC_084837.1, from coordinate 46,521,214 downwards.
TTTTTGCCAGATTAAATAAGTCCTCCTCTGTTATAAGTTTCCTGAGAGAGAAGTTTGTTATTGTTATTGAGTCATTAAAGCAAATTTAATTATCTGAAATATTTTTCTGCTTAATAGAATATATTGCTTCATTCTTTAGTAGTGTTTTGAATAATGCTGATTAATATTCAAATGCTAAATATATCTCTTGCATAAAACTAATTTCACTGTTTATATAAATATGTAAATATATATTCAGTTTTCTAATATTTTTCTTAACAGTTTCATGTAATTTGCAGAGATATCACTTTTAATTTTGCCTGCAGACACTGCCTTTATCAGTTATAGGTACAGGATTATGCTGACACATTAAAATAAACTAGGATGTTTTCATTCTTTTTCAATTCTTTGAAAAAGTCTATAAAATTTATATTATTACTTTAAATATTTGAAAAAATCAAAGAGAAATAATCTGGTCAGAGATTGAGGTACTTATAAACATACCATGCATGTGATAGATTTAGGGCTATTCAGATTTTCTGTTTCTTCTTGTGTCAGTTTTACTAATTCTGCTTTTTTCAAGGATTATGTCCATTTCATCTTCATTGCAAAATATATTTACATTAAAATGTTCTTAATAAAATAAATTTAGAGGCCAGTGTTGTGGCACAGCCAGTTAAAGCAGCAGCTTCCAGAGCCCACATCCCATTGGGTGCCAGTTCGAGTCTCGGCTGTTCCACTTCTGATCCAACTCCCTGTTAATGCACCTGGGAAAGCAGTGGAGGATGACCCAAGTCCTTGGGCCCCTAAAGCCATGTGGGAGGCCCAGAGGAAGCTCCTGTCTCCTGCCTTCAGCCAGGCCTAACCCCAGTCATTACAGCAATTTTGGAAGTGAACCAGCAGTTGGAAGATCTCTGTATCTCTCCTCTCTCTGTAACTCTAGGTTTCAAATAAATAAATAAAGCTTTTAAAAAATAAAATAAAAATAAAATAAAATAGATTTTAAGTGTATCTTGGCTTTGTAAACTTTATAGCTTCTGTTATAAGTATTTGTGGCTACTATTTTATGGATGAGTTAGGCTAGTGATTTATTAAATGTTAGTCTTTTCAAAGAATTAACTTTTGCCATCTTGAGTTTCATTTCTTAATATGTACTGTTTCATTGATAGTTATTTTTGCTCTTGTATCTGTAACTTTCTTCTTTTTACTTACTTTAGCTATGTTGTGAATTCACAAAAATAATGTGGGTGATTTATTTTTAAATAGACTGTTACTGTAAAACAAACTTGAATAACTCTATTTATTTGAAATTTATTCATGCTAGCTTTATGAACAAATATGATCAAGTTATGTGTTGGCTATATTGCGCTACAAATGTCACATAGTTCAATCTGACGGAATTGTCAGAATGCTTTTAATCCTTACTGATTTTCTTCATTTTTTTATTCGTTACTATGAGAATGGTTTAAAAATAACAATTTATATTACTTATTTTTATTTCTGTTCATCTTAGCCATATATACTTTCAACAAACACAGAATTTTTATACAACAGGAACTCAGAAAACTGTGGCACAATGGAATTAAAAGCTGACTTTCATTTTATCCAAAATATTGTTTCATTTTTTCATTGCACACATTTTACATGAACTTTTTAAATAATACCTATATCACTGGAATAGCAGAATCTAGGCAAATTTCAGCATCTAGCTACTCTACTTGACATTTTAAAATAATCTATCAACACTCAATTTTAACATTTCACCCCAACCACAGTGAATAAAATATATCAGAATCCTTCATTACTTCAAGTTTTTGCCTGTTGTGTGCAATGGGTCTCATGATTTCCTTCCTATGCTAACTTATAGTTTGGTGCTGAATTTCTGCTTATTTTCTACAATGCTCAAATATCAATTTCTTAGAAGGTTTATTGACACTGCCTTATCTATTTTCCACCCAATGTCTCAAATCACATGGGCAGTTTTTTTTTTTTATTTCTCTACTTAGCATTTCGTCCAAACATCTATTACAGTATTTATTATACTGTGATTGTTTATTTGTCAATTATATTTCCAACTAGGTCAAACCACTTTAGGGAGGATATGGTGTTTATATTTGTTTAATGTTTAAATAATATGCATTAAAACATATTCTTGGACTCTGTAAACACTTTTTAAACAAATTAAGGGAGATTTCACAATGTGTTTTTTTACCAATAAGCTCCATAAAAGGATTAGACAGAATCATATAATTCTTAATGCCACAGCCACTCAAAAGTACCTACTTCTGTTGGCAAGATTTCCTTGCTCAGAATTAATACAGCTTAACGATGTCATTACCCTACATGTGTTGGTACTGTCCAGTGCTCATAAATACATATGTGAAATGTAATCATTGTACTTCTTTTGTAACTATACACACAATCATATAACACATATTAAAAGATATCTTAGTATTATACATTATTGAATATCTTGCTATACAATAAAGACTTAGAACAAACAAATGACTTTAACAAATCTCCTTTAAAAAGAAACAATTTTCCTATTCCATTTTGCATTGTGGGCTCTAATTTGTGGTTTTCAGCATCTTTTCATTTTCCTGTCAATCATTTTCCCTGTCAATCATTTTTCCCTTAAAAGAAAAACAATCCTCTATTTTATTTTACAATGTTTCCTAAGAACGTGCCATGAAATATCTTTTATTGATACTGCTATAGTATATATATATATATATATATATATATATATATATATATACTATATGTATATACTCATGCATACTAGAGAACCAGTATAACAATCAATACTTGGGAGAAAATTTATAGCTTCATACCACCCTACTTAATTTTGTGTGCATATTCCTTTTAACTCTCATGAAAAAACTTTTGTTCCAGTGTATTTTCTCATAATACACTCCCATGGTGCAAAGGTAACAGAGGTAATCAATAATTCAGAGAACTACATACAAAGTCATACATTTTGTTAAAAAGTGTAAGAGCAGGAAATTGAATCCGAATACAAGCTACAAATCTGGATTATTTTTTCAGCAGCACTCCATTATGTAACTGAAGCTTTAAGATGAACCTTCTGATTCTCCTTCCTACCACCATTGTGGTCCAATGTGCTGAGCAAGAGAGCAGACACAGCATTAAAATTTCCCAGAGAAGGTACAGCAACCTGAAAAGTGGTAAGAACGCAAGTTGGTTAATATTACAATGATAGTCAAAGGAATGTGGCTTTCATTTTAAAAGATGTACCAGCCACTGACCTTAATTCATCTGCATATGTGGCAGGTGTACCATCTACTAGTATTAAAGTTATTCCAAATAGAGTTGGTTGGTGGAGCTACAATCAACAATAAAATTGTAATTGCCTAGAAAACTGCTAAGTGACTACCATAAGACATCATATAGTTCTTAGCAAGACTTGCTTTTTATGTGACTTATCCAAAGATTTGATTTATACACTGATCTTTAGTAGCAAACCCAAGACAGAATAATAGCTTTATATAATCAAAGATTGCATCATTGTAGAGAGATCTGGAGAATCAGTTGTATTATTAACAAATTTGAGTAAGGTTTAACAGAATAGTTTGCTTTACATCCATTTGTCCTGAAGCTAGTGAATACAATCATTATGCAAATGAATGTGCAGTTAGTTTGCTTATATGTAAACCAAATATTAGGGATGAGGAGGTTTTTCCACATGTAAATCTTGGCTTCAAATGAAGTGTCTATATAGGAATATTTTTTAAATAACAAAACAAACCACATTTATAGACTTTCTTTTTGCTTTTGGCTCATTATTATATCCGTAACTGCCATAGTCCCTCATTCCTCACAGAACATAAGAGCAGTGTTATTTCTCCATGTTGTATATGATGATGACATAAAGTAACAAATCAGATCACAATCACAGAATCTCTGCATCAACACAGGGTGTTGTGTACTTAGGACAATGTCTGGCGCTCAGTAAATCCTAATAGTTGAATACAAATCACTTTGTTTCCTTTATGAGAATCAAGAACAGAAAAAAGCTCCATAATTTTAATAAAAAAATTTAAAAAATTTTTAAGCCTCTAGACCTAAAAATTCATTAATTTCTGTTCAGATTTTGTTCCTATCGTCATCAATTTTGGTGTGTACTTAGGTATCTAAATAACACAGAAGCATATAATTTTTATGCCTTTTTTAATAAGGATGCACAAGTCTTCATGCTAAACCATATCCTCTGGATTTATTTCTTACCATTTACTGTGTTTTAGGTTAATTACTTCAATGACACAAATCAAATTCAAAGAAGCACTGCTGTATTTTCACATATGTAAATTCAACACTCATTTCTAATGTGTTATTTCTTCTAATACTGGTCATGGGGCAGACATTGTCATTTTAACAGTGTAGCCATTTGCTGAACTTAAAGCTAACTGGCAGATTTTTATTGCTTTGTTAATAAAAGCGAGGATGAGAAGTGGTCTTGGGAATGGGTGAAGTTGACAGGTTCTGCAAACAACGACTGATTCTACAGCTGGAGACAATGCCTAATGCTGCAGCTCCATATATTCATGCTGGCTGGGGGCCAACCTGCCTGATGGAATTCAAAGAACCCATCTGGATAAAGCTCCTGTGACAGTGACCTGAATGGAGATCACAGACCGGGACAGTCCTTCAGAGTCTAAGTATTGTGCACCTTTCATGAAAGGCAGGACATGATGCATGACAATGACTAAAGAAGAAAACATATATTATCTATAGAGACAGCTTTCCCCCCGTTTTTATAGATGTAAAGGAAGAAACAGAAATCAAAATTAAAAATAAGGGAAATGGACAGTTCTTTAAGGTGTGAGTCCAAAATACCAATGTGTCTGCTTTCTAAAGTTTATGAAGGTTTTTTTCCCCCAAAATCTTTCATTTAAACTAGGGATTTAAGAGGCATTACATTAGGAAACAGACCACAAATCTGAAAAAAAAAGTTTTATAGTTTAAGCATTATTCTTCATAGACAATTCTGAGCTTTAGGGGACCATTAGGTAAAAAGTTAGAAAAATACAATTATGTGTGCCTTTTGTTTGAAAGAAAAGTGGTTAACTTTTCCCTCTGCCTTAAGGAGTGCAGAGAGAAGCTGCAGAAGGCTTTTCAAGCCAGGCTTCGGTGAGCAGCTTGCCAAATTCTAAGGTTACTATAGCCTGCTCTGAGTACCACTGTGGGTTTCCTAGATTTAATGAATCAGGCCCTGAAAGTCCGATTGCATGACAAATCCTCAAGGCTCAGGGAGCAGCCTTCTCACAGTCATGCTTAAAGGGAAACATTTTGGATCATGGCATGAGATCTGTGAGCTCTCATCTCAGACGGTGACAACTTACCCCACTGCACCTCCTTACTGACTGTAATCACTGCCTGCAGCAGACAGATAGAATTATGTGGCAGTTCCAAATAAATTCACTTACTCTGACTTTGTATCAATAAGATACATTTCTTATTCAAACTACATGGACATTTTAGGTCTAATGTTGGGTGCATCCAGGATTTCTTCTCATGGAAACCTTGGCTAATGGAGAAAGGTTGATCAGAAACATTGCTGCTTATTGTATTAGAAAAAAATAAATGTATGTGAAACTGTGAACTTTTTATGTAATAATTTGCTCAGACGTGACATATTGAATGAGGTGTTTGACTCAGCAGTTAGGATATCACTTGGGGTAACTAGCATTGTGGCACAACAGGTTAAGCCACTGCTGATATGCAAGTTCAAGTGCCAGTTTGATTCATGGTCACTCTGTTTCCCATCCAGATTCCTGTTAATGCACCTGGGGAAGCTACAGACCATGGCCCAGATCCTTAAACCTCTGACACCCATTTGGAAGACCAAAATGGATTTCCTGACTCCGAGCTTTGGCCTGACCCTGTCATAGTTGTTTTACCCATTTGGGGAATGAAACAAATCGAAGATTCATTCTCTCTCTCTTTCTCCCCCCTTCTCTCTCTCATTTTCTCTCTCTCCCTCTCTCTCATTTATCTGTCTGCCTTTCAAATACAGTGAAAATAAATAAGTAAAAAATTTTAAAAAGAAGTAAAATGTCACCTTGGCTTACATTTTATTGACCAGAGCAGGTCTGAAAACCCATTAACATATTGTAACATTTTAAACCATGTTTTAGAATTTAAAGTGTTTCTAGCCTAGTGATATGCTCAAATGCAAATCATTTCCAAAGAATGAACTTTCATGTCAAGTCTTAAAGAGCTCAAGCCTACGATTTTGGAATGGAAATTGTCAGTTCAGTCAGAAAATAACCAAGCACAAAAGGGAAACCAAAAATATGAAGAAAAGGAAAAATGAACAAATATAATCCCTAAAACCTCAGATATTAAAATGATCATGGTAATGTAAATAATGAAAAGAACAGCTTACGATGTTTGGAAAAGTATTAGATTGAAAATATTTGCAGGAAATGGAAACATACTACTTTTGCAACATTAAGAAGCAAAAATTTAAAAATATTAATTTTACAATCATTTCAAAATTTTCAAAAATTATGCTTTGATTCACAGTAACTTGGAAAAGGCTATGTTCAGAATTGTTATAAGTAAAACAGAGGTGCTATTCTGATCACGTCTATTTTGTACTGAAGGTTTTAGCCAAGCTCTTAAGAAAAAAGGGATAAAATAAGTGGATTAGGAAAAAATCAACTATCTGTCATTGTTTAGAGATAATATGTCTGAATTACAGAAAAGTCAACATATCTGAATTACAGAAAAGTCATCAGAAACTACAGAAGAAAAATATATAAAATATATATAAAATCAATATATAGAAATCAACTATATTAGCATAATCCAAATATATTGATAATGAACATAACATAAAATAGAAAGATATTACTGCAGTTTGCATTACCTTTCTAAAATGCATTCAAGTGAATTAATCACCAGATAGGCATCAGTTTGTGTCCCAGCTGCCCCAGTTCTGATCAGCTCCCCTCAAATGTGCAGCAGAAGATGGCCCAAGTTCCTACACCCCTGCTACCCATGTAGGAGGCCCAGAAACAGTTGCTGGATCCTGGCTTTGGCCTGGCCCTGAATGGGTCATTGCAGCCATTTGGGGAGCAAACCAGCAGATGGAAGATTTCTCTTTCTCTCTCTGTCTCTCTCCTTCTATCTCTGTAACTCTGACTTTCAAATAAATAAATAAATAAATCTTTTTTAAAACTCAAGAAAGCTATAAATAGGAAATATAATTTGTTTCTTTAGTATGGAATACTTAACTTTTGCATAGTCATATTTTCTAAAAGCCAATTCAGTCTAAGCCAAAATCTCAATAAGATTGTTTTTTTGTGTTCTTGTCAAGCTGATTCTAAACTTTACAGCAAATCCTCAAGTACCAAGAACAACCCAAACTCTGTCTTGAAGAAAAGAGAGATTGGAGAACTTGCCCCAGTATATGTAAAAATTATTATAAGGCTTTTATAGCTCAGCCAGTGTGTTATTCATGAAGAGATAGCAGGTATTTCAATAGGTACCACTAGAAGAGCCAAAAATTGTACATAATACATTGTAGAACATCATACATTATATATATTCTCACATGCATTAGGTTTTGAGGAATACTATAACAAAATATCACAAACAAACCTCACAGTCTCGCAGTCCTTGAGGCTAGAAGTCTGAAGTCAAGGTGTTGGCACCGTCACACTTCCTATGAAAGTTTAGAGGAATCCTGCTTTGACTCTTCCTAGTATCTTGTAGTTTGCAGGCATTATTTGGTATTGTTTGATTTGTAGCCTCATCACTGCAGTCTTTTGGCTTTACATAGCATTATCTGTGTGTGGCTGCATCTGCACATAGCTATCTTCTTATAAGACTTTCTTATAAGTAGGGTGAGCCTTACTCAGATATGACCTCATGTTAACTTAAATAATTACAGTTGTAATTATTGTGTTTCCAAATAAGGTCACAGTCTGGAGAACTGGGAGTTAGAACTTTAACAAGTCTTTATTGGGGAGCACAATTCAATCTCATAAAAGCACACACAGATAATCACATCAGAGATGATGGTATGGACTGGTAGAAAAAGAATGGAATTTTGAAACAATAACACTGGTGCAATGAGGTCGACATAGTTTAACATATTAGGCTTCTACTTTCACACACACACAAAGCAGAAAAATCATTTAAGGTACTATTTTTAATCTGAAATTGAACATTAAAATTAAAAAGCTTTTACCTGTACAATACAGATTGTGAGCTATGCACTAATCCCATGTTAAGTCTTAGTCCCCCCCCAAAAAAAAAAAACTTCATCAATGTATTTTTAAATTGAATTAAACATGTGTGCTACTTTAAAAACTATCAAGTTTATGGAGATAGTGAATAGCTTTATAACATAAAAGCTAGTGGAAGTGTCTTTTAATAGCATGAAAAAGCAATAAATGAAAAGACAGATTAAAGGCAGATCCTGGAGACAGTGAGCTAGGCAAGAAGTCTTCTTAGAATATTATGAACATTTATATGAAAATCCCTCTATTAGACAGAGGGCTTCTAAGGGCATTGCCCAACAGATTTCTACACTTAAACAGAAGGCAGAGATGGCCTTGACCCAAGGAGATTTTCGGATATGGCTTTTCTCTAAATAAGTGGATAGTGCTTTGAAGCATGGAAACCCATCAACTTAAACTGAATGGTATAAGACAGTTCAAAATTTAAAAAAAAAAAATCTTTTTGGGAAGAAAGATGGATTTGAGAGGAACTCATCTGGAAACATAAGCTTTTTCCCATAGAAAAGGATGGATGACTCACAGAGCAAAGATAAGAGACCAGAGGTCAGGACAAAACCTATGTCGGGTAACTCCCAAGGAAGAGATGACATATTATCAAGGACATGACAACATAGCTCTGGCTGTGCTCCAGAATTTCTACAGATCTGTGACTAAACTGTGACTCAAAATTTCCCCCTTCTCAAATGAAATTGTCTATTGTGCTTCTCCTGTCCCTCTCCCACCATTGTATGCTGGATATATTAGGGGATTTACGAATTGTCTCTTCAGGAGGAAGATTTTCAGATGTAGAAGACCCACAACTGATGATCCTCATCTTTAACTGAATATAATTTAAATGCAAGATCTTGAACTTTGATCTTCTGCAATAGGATAAGATATCTGGATATTTGCGAAATGCTGGAATGCTTAGAATATAGAAATATTGCAAATTATTTACAGTCAGAAATAGACTAATGGAATAAAGCTCACTTCAAATAGGTAGTGATTCTTCCCGTAAATAGAGTTTATTTCCCTTCTATTCGTCTCAGATAGACTGTGTTCTCTGAACCAATAGATTATGTTGGAAATGATAGTGGGGCTGTTTTGGGACGATAGCCCTTGAAACCAAGCCTTCATATTTTGAGAAGCCAAATCTACATGATATGGTCCCATGTAGGCATAGACTCCAGCCAGTACCAATTGCCACCATGCTTGTGAGCCATTTGAGCTCCCAGATAACTCCAGCTCTAGCTGACATTACACAGAGGACAAGAACCTAAATCAGTCTGGTCAATACACAGAATCATGAGAAATTAACAGAATAGCTGTTATTTTAAGCTACGTGGGATGGTTTGTTTTGCAGTGATAATTGAAATACTCTACGATGCAACCACATGATATACTTATTATTACAAGCTGTGGCAGGAATAAAATGTAAGAATACTGTGATACTGAAATAACACATAATGCCTTTAAAATTTTTTCAAAATATATGATTCAAAAACTAAATATCTAAAATCATGTAAATACAGTATTTTACAAAGTATGATTATTTGCTAACAGTTCTTTCAATAAAAACAAAAGAAATTTGTGTTTAAATTTCAATAAAGCTTGATTTAGAAGTGGTGGGAAAAATGAAAAAAATTGAGATAAGAAATACAAACATTCTAATTATTTTAATTCAAATCATTTTTCAATGCAAAAAATTGTAAAACAATATTTACTCTGGCTTTACTCAACTCCTTAATTTAATGTGTGTAAAGATTTCTATACACATTAGAACTATTTCTCTACTACCTTATTTTCACAATTTGTAATAACTCTCGTTCCAAATTACATATTTGCTTTTAAAAAACATCTTTACTGAAATACATTTTAAATATCATACAATTCATCCATTTAAAGTGTACAATCAGTCTTTTTGTTTGTTTACTTGGAAATTTGCAACTATTACCACTGTAATTTTAAAACTTTTTCATCACCTCCAGAAGGAAACCGCATAACCACAGGTACTTATTCCCCATTTTTCTTCCGTTCATTCACCCTCTCTTCTCTACTTCCCAGCCCCAGGAAACCATTTATCATTTTATGTCTCTCTAATATTTCTCCAACATAACAAAATATTCTTTGAGCAACATCTCTCCATTCACTCTCTCTGTCCTTACCATTCAGACCTCTGATAACCACAATTCTACTCTCTTCTATGAGATCAACATTTTTTTTTTATTCCACATATGAGAGTGATCATGCAGCATTTGCCTTTCTTTGCCTGGCTTATTTCACTTACATAATGTCTTCCAGGTTCAATCATGTTGTATGATAGCATTTTCTTCTTGCTTTATGTCTTAATAGTATTCCATTATGTATTTCAGCATACTTCAAAAGTTTGTGAATAATTTAATTAAAGGACAAATTTATTTTGGCTTAAGACTTTTTTTAAATCTACGCATATTTTTTTCAAAATACACACTTTCTGTGAATCTTTGAAGATCCTTATAGGCTGGCACTTCAAAATTGTTTGTGCTAAAATAAATTTATCATTTAATTCCATTTTTCTCTGAGCTTATGAAGTACCCTTGTCTATACGACTTTTTTCTTATCCATTCATCCATTCATAAGCACTTAGAGTCATTCTGTATCTAGGCAACTATGAACAGTGTTGCAATAAACATAAAATAGCAGAAATCTTGACCAACTGATTTCATTTCCTTTGATTATATACCTGGTAGTTGGATTATTTGATCATGTGGTAGTTCCACATTTAATATTTTGAGTCATTTTCCTTCTGTTTTCCCATGGCTGTACTAATATATCCATACCTTTCCACAACTAATGTACAAGGGTTCCTCTTTTACCAAACCTTTATCAATACATTTTATATTTTCTTAAATCATAATTAACTTAGTAAGTGTGAGATTATATTTACTGTGGATTTGATTTACATTTTCCTAAAGATTAGTGATATTCAGAATTTTTTTCCTCATATACAAACTGGCTGTTTGTATATCTTCTTTTGAGACATGTCTATTTGGCATTTTAAACAGATATCTTCCATCAACCTCGAATTTTTGGACATCTGTGGTGGCTATTGGTGAGTAAGTGAATGAGCATAAGAAATACCTTTTTTAATTAATTAATTTATTTTATTTTATTTTTGACAGGCAGAGTGGATAGTGAGAGAGAGAGAGACAGAGAGAAAGGTCTTCCTTTTTGCCGTTGGTTCACCCTCCAATGGCCGCTGCGGCCGGCGCATCGCGCTGATCTGAAGCCAGGAGTCAGGTGCTTCTCCTGGTCTCCCATGGGGTGCAGGGCCCAAGCACTTGGGCCATCCTCCACTGCCTTCCCGGGCCATAGCAGAGAGCTGGCCTGGAAGAGGGGCAACCGGGATAGAATCCGGCGCCCCAACTGGGACTAGAACCCAGTGTGCCGGCGCCGCAAGGCGGAGGATTAGCCTGTTAAGCCTCGGCGTCGGCCAGAAATATCTTTAATTGCAGATGAAATCTTATACAACAGAAAGCTGGGCAACATATATGTGCATACTCTAGTGTATCTGCTGAAAGACACTGTGCTGATGGAAGAGGCTAGAGAGAGGGTGGTAACTGCAGGCTCCGAGGTATGACAGATGCAGAAGAAGCTCTGGGTAAGTCAACACTAAGAAATTTCTTTTTTTTTGTTGTTGTTTAATTAAACTTTTATTTAATGAATATAAATTTCCAAAGTACAGCTTATGGGTTACAATGGCTTCCCCCTCCCAAAATTTCCCTCCCACCCACAACCCTCCCCTTTCCCGCTCCCTCTCCCCTTCCAATCACATCATGATTCATTTTCAATTCTCTTTATATACAGAAGATCAGTTTAGTATATATTAGGTAACGATTTCAACAGTTTGCCCCCATATAGTAACACAAAGTGAAAAAAAATACTGTTGGAGTACTAGTTATAGCATTAAATAAGAGTGTACAGTACATTAAAGACAGAGATCTTACATAATATATTTTTTAATTAATTAATTTTCTATGCCATTTCCAATTTAACACCAGGTTTTTCCTTTTTTCATTTCCAATTATCTTTATATACAGAAGATTGATTCAGTATATAATTCGTAAAGATCTCATCAGTTTGTACCCACGCAGAAACACAAAGTGTAAAAATACTGTTTTAGTACTAGTTATAGCATCACTGAACATTAGACAACACATTAGGGACAGATCCCACATGGGATGTAAGTACACAGTGACTTTTGTTGCTGACTTAACAATTTGACACGCCTGTTCATGGCATCAGTAATCTCCCTAGGCTCTAGTCATGAGTTGCCAGGGCTATGGAAGCCTTTAGAGTTTGCTGACTTCAATCTTATTCTGATAGGGTCATAGTCAAAGTGGAAGTTCTTTCCTCCCTTCAGAGAAAGGTACCTCCTTCTTTGATGGCCCTGTTCTTTCCACTGGGATCTCACTCACAGAGATCTTTCATTTAGGTCTTCTTCTTTTTTTTTTTTCTTTTCCATGGTATCTTGGCTTTCCATGCCTACAATACTCTCATGGGCTCTTCAGCCAGATCCAAATGCCTTAAGGGCTGATTCTGAGGCCAGAGTGTTGTTTAGGACGTCTGCCATTCTATGAGTCTGCTGTGTATCCCACTTCCCATGTTGGATCTTTCTCTCCCTTTTTGATTCTATCAGTTAGTATTAGCAGACACTTGTCTTGTTTGTGTGATCCCTTTGACTCTTAGACCTGTCAGAGCCATCGAATGTGAACTGAAATTGATCACTTGGACTAGTGAGATGGCATAATTATACTTTCCTGCTATATGTCTTTTTCCATGTGTCCTTATACATTACAAAGGAAAGATCATATAGGCATAACTCCTTTGTTCCAGATTTACCTTTCCAAGTTGTTAATGATAATTTCAAAGACATAACTACAAGACAAGAAGATTGTTAGGCTTTTGATGCTTACTTATTGCACTCGTTTTCACCAATGATCCTCAACCTTGGAAGGCGAGTGAACAATTTGGAGTTTCTTCGAAATACCAATGCTGAGGACATAGCTCAGACCACTGAAATCAGTATTTTACAAAGTGTACACATGCATTTTTTCATTTTTTATTTTTTCATTTTTTATTTATTTTTTATTTTTTTATTTGACATGTAGAGTTATCGACAGTGAGAGAGAGACAGAGAGAAAGGTCTTCCTTCGGTTGGTTCACTCCCCAAATGGCCGCTACAGCCAGCACTGCACCGATCTGAAGCAAGGAGCCTGGTGCTTCCTCCTGGTCTCCATGCGGGTGCAGGGACCCAAGCACTTGGGCCATCCTCCGCTGCCCTTCCTGGGCCACAGCAGAGAGCTGGACTGGAAGAGTAGCAACCAGGACTAGTACCTGGAGCCCCAACCGGGACTAGAACCCGTGCTGCTGGCGCCGCAGGCGGAGGATTAGCCAAGTGAGCTACGGTGCCAGCCCCACATGCATATTTTTTAAAAATTCCCTTCATATAGTTTCCATGTGTAGGTATTGCTGGGAATAATTATAGAAAGCCTGTGTCTCTTGCTGTCATATACATATTAATTTAAAACTAAGGAAACAGGTTCTAATTAAGATTCAGTTAATAATCCCACAAATGATGTATGGAGCACTTTTATCAGAAACAAATACGTACAAAGTTTCATGGTCTTGGCCATTTCCCTTAGAGACCAATTTCATGATATTTGCCCCATCGTACACCCAATAATTAGATTATATTTGTTTAAGAAATATACTAAAATATGATGAACCCAGAAATTATATATCACATTGGCTAAATTGAAATTGCAGCATGTCGGAGACCTAGATGCAGTTCCTGACTCTTGGCTTCAGCTTTCAGTCCTGACTGTTGCAACCATTTGGGAAATAAATGAGAGCATAGAAAATTTCTCTTCCTCTCATCCTACCTTCTCTCTCCTTCTCTGTTGCTCTTCCTTTCAAATAAATAAATCTTAAAAAATTTTAAAACAATTGTAAATGAGTGGGAAAATGTTTATTATTTGAATATACTAGGATGTATTTTTGTAGATATTAAATGTTTCAATATTTAAAATACACATACTTGCATGAAAAATATAAATTTAGAAAAACCAGATGGCAAGGTCAGAAATGAAGAAGGAAGCAATTTTCCAAGATTTCCAAAGATCAAGAAATGGCATAAGGCAGATCAATGGTATGAAGGACGGAGACCCAGAACCTCCTGCACTGAATGATATATACAGATAGGTTCTTCACTCTGCTGTGACTGAAAAGTTAACTTGTGCATGTCCAACTTTCTTAGTTCCACCTCATGCCCCAGAGTAACATGCCTCAATATGCTATGGTTTGCATTCTAAGTACTTAATGCACCTTTAATAATATCTTAGACTATGTACCCAAAAAGAATAAGAAAAATGTTTCTTTTGTTATAGGACTCAATTTCTTACAGCTAACTTTAAAAAAAATTTCCATGGAATGATCTATTTTAAAATCCTGTATTTTTTCCATCCTCTAGCCACACCTGGCAGAAAACTCATGTGTATCCAAAAAGAATAAGCATTGATTACTATAAATATAAAGATTTTGAGCAAAAACAAAATTGAGAAAGTCCATTATTAAGCAGCCATAATAGATTCCTTGGAATTTTTCTAACAATATGCTATATGTTGAGTGGTTTAAGAAACATATATTGTCTCACACATCCAGGATTCAGAAATCCAAGCTCTAGGTGTTGACATACTTGCTTCCTTCTGAGGATCAAGAGAAGGTATCAGTTGCATGGCTCTCTTCTGGCCTCTGAAGGTGCTATACCCAGATTTTTGCCTTAATGGCCACATGCATTCTCCCTGTGTATATGTCTGTCTCTAAATTACCATTCATAAGGCTAAAATGTAAATCCCATATTGAATTAGAGGGTACACTTTACCAGTATTGCTTCATCATAACTTGACTAATTATATTTCCAACAACCTTATTTCTTATTTCGGAAACACAGTGATGAGAATTTTAATATACGAATATTTGGGGGAACATAATTCAACTCATAGCAGTAACATTCAAAGATAAAAAAGTTCCTAATGCATTCAATATATTTATGAATCCAGTGAGTTTCCTTACTATTTAAAAGTGAACATTTTCCCACAGCATAACTCTGTATTCCCTAGCTTCCTTCAGTTGCATTCTATTAACAGAAAACAGAAAGACAAGGTACATGAGAACCAGTGATAAAAAGATTGTTTACTGACTCACCACAAATAATGAGGTCAAAGAGAAAAGCTAAAGCAAAGTTATACTGCCATTAAATAATAATTTGTCTCAACCTTCCATCTGGGAAAGATATATGAGCAGTTTGTTGTTCTGTGTGATACTGGAATTTTCCAGGCAAGAAAAGAAAGTAAATTATTAAAGAATTTATTTTAAATAGAGCATCAAAGCTTTGGATATGATTGCCCAATGTGATTAATTTTAGTAATTATCTTGAAAAACAACAAGGTTGACTTTAAAACAACTAGTAAATAATCTCTTCTATATATAATCCTATAATTGGAAAGAATGAAGTGAAGGTATGCAGGGACTTTGAAAAGTTTATGGGAAATGAAATTAAAAGATAAGTATATTTGGTTCAAAATAATTTGAAATCCATTCATAGTTTTCTTGAGGTATGCATTTTACATGAACTCTTTGAAGGCCCCTTGTATATAGCCAGGTATAACTTTTCAATATCCATGACATATTGGTGGTTTTCCACATAGCTTTGAAGTTATTTGGAAAATAAATTAATAACATTCACTCATCTACCCACCCTACCATAGCCAGAATTAATTCTGATGTTTTCTTACTGCCTCACCTCCTAACTTCACTTCATCAAAGCAACGCAGTCACTTTGCATTTTCCTACTTTTATGGATATCTTTATGATGCCTTTAGCTTGGGACTTTGCAGCTCAAGAAAGCTTTGCAGTTTGGATATATCCATTGATTAATTGAATTTAGATTTTTGTTACCAAATTTAGTTAGCAAACCTCTATTTTCTTAGCCACCTACATTCAATCTTAGTAATACTAGCCACAGGCAT
This sequence comes from Lepus europaeus, assembly GCF_033115175.1. Classification (NCBI taxonomy): domain Eukaryota; kingdom Metazoa; phylum Chordata; class Mammalia; order Lagomorpha; family Leporidae; genus Lepus; species Lepus europaeus. Next base: position 46,504,914 of record NC_084837.1, on the reverse strand, counting down.
AGAATTGTCCAAAATGGTATCTAAAGTTTACATGAGACCAGTTAATGTTTTAAAATGACAACAACAAAACTACTTGAGATTCCTAGGTTTTCGACATCATTTAAAGAACCATTTTTAAAAATAATAATCTTCCCTAATCCAGACTGATGGATGGTTTTAAGACATGGGAAGGAAATACAGGTCATGATTCTGGAACAACTTGAAATGCCTGAAATGGAAACCATAAACACACACGCGTGAGCACACACACACAGTGCTGAATGGCTAAGGAACACAGGAGAAAACTGAAAGTATTCATAGTAACTCAAAGTGAGAACAATTTGCACAACAAATTAAAATAAGGTTGGAATATAACATAAAATATTTTTAAAAATCCAAAAGTCCATAGTAAGAATCAGGATAAATAAATAAATGGGGAAGACAGCTCTCTCATCCTGAAAATTCCAAATAACTTATGTGGGTCCTCTCACATTTTTGCCATTCTGTAGGTTGGAAGTATAACAAAAGTCTTATTAGGAAGCATTAGTGTTGCCAGGGCTGCATTTGTTTTCAGAGGTTCTGGGGGTCAATCATTTTCCATGACATTACCAGCTTCCAGAACTTCTTCACATATGTCGGCTCACGGCCCCTTTATCCATCATCAATGCAAGCAACATTGCAGTGCCAGCATTTTGGAGCAGCGAGTTAGTCCACCTCCTGCAAAGCAAGCATGGTATATCAGAGCACTAGTTAAAGTCCCAGCCATTCTGCCTCTGATCCAACTCTTCGCTAATCTGCCTAGGAAATTATTGGAAGATAGCCCCATACTTGGGTCCCTGCCACCCATGCGGAAGACTGGGATCAAATTCCTGGCTCCTGACCCCTGGCTTCAGCTTGGCCCAGCTCATGAGTTTGTGGCCATTTGGGGAGTAAATCAGTGGATGGAAGGTCTCTCTCTCTCTCCCTCTCTCTCTCCCCCCTTCTAAATGATTTTTAAATAAACCAATCAATAAACATTAAAAAAAAAAGTAACATTGCATCTCAATTAACTATTCTTTCATAGTCAAATCTTTTTTCTAATGCTCCCACTTTAAGGACCCTTGAAATGATTTGAAAGCAGCTTCATAATCTAAGATGGACTCCCCAATATGAAGTCAACTGATTAGAAAGCTTATTTCCTTTTTTTTTTTTTTTTTGGACAGGCAGAGTTGACAGTGAGAGAGAGAAAGAGAGAAAGGTCTTCCTTTACTGTTGGTTCACCCTCCAATGGCCGCCACAGCCGGCACACGGCACTGATCCGAAGCCAGGAGCCAGGTGGTTCTCCTGGTCTCCCATGGTGTTTAGGGCCCAAGGACGTAGGCCATCCTCCATTGCACTCCTGGGCCACAGCAGAGAACTGGACTTGAAGAGGGGCAACCTGGACAGAATCTGGCGCCCCAACCTGGACTAGAACCTGGTGTGCCGGCGCTGCAGGTGGAGGATTAGCCTAGTGAGCCACGGTGCCAGCCTTATTGCCATTTGTACTTTAGTTTCTCTAGCCATGTTAAATGATATTTGTCCAGATTCTGGGTATTGGGCATGGCTGTAGATGGGATGCCTTAGCAGACCTACCACATTCCTCAAGCAGTGAAGCATAACTTCACACTCCTTAAGTGCATAGTGACTTCATTCACAACAAAAGTATGGAAAAGAGCATGAAAGAGTGACTTCACTACCAATCTATACTTCCTCATCATCAACAGTAGTGTCATGTTGACAGTAAGTGTCCTGGAAGTGATGTGATATAAATGACATTTTGCCTGTATGATATTCCTCCTCCAAATGCATAGCTTCATTTTAATTATAAAAATAACCTGAGCACCAGGGCTGTGGCTCAGTGGATTAAAGCCCTGACCTTCAGTGCAGGTATCCTATATGGGCACCGGTTCAAGTCTCAGTCTCTCCACTTCCATTCCTACTCCCTGCTAATGTGCCAGGGAAGGCAGAGGAAAATGACCCAAGTGCTTGGGCCCTGGCACCCATGTGGGAAACCTAGACAAACTCCTGGCTCCTGACTTTGGCCTGGCCCAGCCCGTCATTGTGGCCATTTGGGGACTGAACCAGAGGATAGCAGACCTCTCTCTCTCTCTGCCTCTACCTCTCTCTGCAATCTGCCTTTCAAATAAATAAAATAAATCTTTTTTAAAAAAGAATAATCTGAAATATATTCCAACTGAAGGATAGGCTACAAAATATCTGATCAATACTACCCAACAATAGAACGTTTAAAAAAAAAGAAAATGTAAGAAGCGGTCATAGCCAAGAGGAATCTAAGAAGACCTGATGAGTAAATAGTAGAAGTGTGGTTGGAGTGCTGGAACAGAGAAGGGACATTGGGGGGGGGGAGGGGATGAAAGAAGTCTGAGTTAACTACGAGCTCTAGTCAATAAAGTATGTGTACTGGTTTGTTAGTTTTACATCATACTGATGTAGGATGTTAACAATAGGAAAAAGTCAGTATGATTATGTGTGAACTCAGTACTAGCTTCATAATTTTCCCCAAAATTTGTTTTCCGAAAGTTACAAAGATATAAATGACACATAAAGTAATAAATATGCTACAATGAGACCCAAGAAAAGCACTTAACTCAATCTAAAAAATTGTAAATATCATTTCTGTTTGGTGTGGTTAACTGATAAAGAGAACATTATGGTGTAATAATACTATTCCAGGCAGAAAGAAGGCTTGAGTGAGCTAAACCAGGGGAGACAAATCAAATAATGGAAAACTGAGACAACTCATGCAATGGAATAGCTCAATGAAAGTGTTAGGTAGAAGGCAGGACAGTAGGAGCTGACAAAGTCATGCAGAACCTGATATTGTAGATTTGTATTAAGTATCATCAAGGAAGACAATGAATCTCTAATGTAATTTTTTAAATAGTGTGGCCTCTTTTACATACTTGTACTTATATTTTACCCTAAATCCAACCCATTAAAATTGAAGCTATTTTTGTCTAATTTGTCTTCAAGAAGGTAACTTGATCAAAGTTGTGAGTCACTTGAAAGATTAGATTTTTTCATAGGCTTGTTCATCTCCCTTACCATTGATGGTTAGACAACAAGCACAGTTGAACAAACTTGACAGACAGCAGCCTTAAGTTGCCTGCCTATTTCAAAGCTGAAAATATTTGCCATCTAGCCTTTTAAAAAACCCATCACAGATCCTGCCCTAGAAATCATTTTATCCTTTACCAAAAAAGTTACATGGCAATCAAACCAGTGTAAATGATATTAAAATGTAGATGTCATTAATAATATCTAAATATCTGGAATATTTTATTCATATGGGATTACTTCTTTTTTTTTTTTTTTTTTTTTGGACAGGCAGAGTTAGACAGTGAGAGACAGAGAGAGAGTTATAAAGAGACAGAGAGAAAGGTCTTCCTTCCATTGGTTCACTTCCCTAATGGCTGCTACGGCCAGCGCTGTGCAGATCCAAAGCCAGGAGCCGGGTACCCCCTCCTGTTATCCCATGCGGGTGCAGGCCCAAGCACTTGGGCCATCCTCCACTGCCCTTTATGGGCCACAACAGAGAGCTGAACTGGAAGAGGAACAACTGGGACTAGTACCCGGCGCCCTAACCGGGACTAGAACCCGGGGTGCTGGTGCCACAGGCAGAGGATTAGCCAAGTGAGCCACGGCACTGGCTTACTTCTATTTGTTAAGACAAATTGATTTTCCATGCTTATTTTCCCATAATGTTATTATACTAATCTCAGTGCTAAGAAGTTACTGAAATCATTGTAGAAAAACTGACAAATGGAATAATGGTTTCTGGAAGAAAAGAATGAAGAAAACTGAAGAAATAAAAGAAAAAAGAAATTATACTTCATTAGGCTCAAAAAGGAGTTCTGGATTTCTGGGCTATGTGATACTGCTATAGTTTACAGTGTTATGGTACAAGTATACATTCTTTGCAGAAACTTGATGACTCATACCAATGTTTTTTCCCTACTAATATCAGCTGAAGGCAATTCAAGGGTCCTAATATTGGAACTCCCTCTGCCCTTCAAAAGGAATGCCTTCCACATGACATGCAGATTGTATCCGGAAAACTCATTACATCTAATAATTTGCAAAACTGTGAACTCCTTCCTCATTGAAAGCCAGAATTAAAAATTATGTATGCATGTGTGTAATATGTAGCATCAGTATATTTACATATCCTTAGACAATATATTTTACTTACTACTCTGTCTTGACTAGTTACTATGTTTATAAACATTAAATTGTCATATCTTTGTTTTGCTTGTATGTAAGGATTTCTTAAATTTAAGTATTTTTGTAATTTATTTATTTGAAAGGCAGAGTTACAATAGAAAGAGGGATAGACCACCCGCTGGTTCATTCCCTGAATGGCTGCAATAGCTGGGGCTGGAACAGCAGCTTAGCATTGCATCCAGGTCTCCCAAATGTTTGGCAGGGACTCAAGCACTTGAGCTATTTTCCACTGCCTTCCCAGGCACATTCACAGGGAGCTGAATAGGAAATGAAGCAGTCAGGTTTAGAACCAACACTCATATGGGATGCCAGCATTGCAGGCAGCAGCTTAACTCTCCAGGACACAGTGTGGGCCCCAAATTTATGTAGTACTGATGTTCAGTATGAATACAAATAGCAACCACCTACTTGTATTGTGCACATAAGATAAACAGGCCATGCAAATTGGACAAGAAAACAAAGTCTATTCAATATTGGCTAATAATATTTCTTTTTTTTTTTTTTATTTGACAGGAAGAGTTATAAACAGTGAGAGAGAGAGACAGAGAGAAAGGTCTTCCTTCTGCTGGTTCACTCCCCAAATGGCTACCACAGCTGGCGTTGTGCCAATCTGAAGCCAGGAGCCAGATACCTCCTCCTGGTCTCCCATGTGGGTGCAGGGGCCCAAACACTTTGGCCTTCCTCCACTGCCCTCCCGGGACACAGCAGAGAGCTGGACTGGAAGAGGGGCAACCGGAACTAGAACCTGGCGCCCATATGGGATGCCGGCACTGCAGTCGGAGGATTAACCAAGTGAGCCACGGCGCTGGCCCCTCTAATAATATTTTTAAAAGAAGTCTAGGATTATTTTCTGCCTCAACAAAGAGTGCATCTTCTTTTCTGCTTAGAATATTTAATAATATGATTCAGCTTTAACATATCCTTTGAAGCTGGGAAGCTCATACAAATTTACTTTCTTCTCCCTCTGTTTGTAGCCCCTGTTTGTTTAATTTCAGTGTGTTTTATTTAATATTTCAGTGCCGTTCATCAAGACACCTTAATTTGATTGTTTCCTTTAGTGTTTGTCTTCACCAGGTGTTTCTTGACTGGAGCACATTTCCCACATGATAAAATTAAAGGTCTAATTAATGTCTTTAAGGACATTGGTGCACTACTCAGCACCTAATTTTCTGCAGGGGGCATATTTAGGAGTTTAACTAGGTGGAACTTTGTGCCAAAGATTCCATTTGCATATAAACCCCATCTTATTGCTTTGTAAATACTGTTCAATACAGAAATCAAAAATGCATTCACATTACTTGGTAAACACTTTTTTAGCAAGCAAAGGAATACAGAAAATAAATGTATCTAAGCCACATTTTATCAGAGCAGAAACAAAAATCCTATTAGATGAGGTATTGAAATATGAGGTCCATTTATTTGGAACAATGAAGATAATACTCAGCATTTGAAATGGTAGCGGTGGTGGCAGGGAAGGGGGAGCAACAAAAGCATGAATGTTTTGAAAAATGACATCTGAGATGTAGAGGATCTTAAGGAAAATGTGGCATCACATCAAGCACAAAAAGGAAAGCTAAATCACTACCACACGATGTCTGGCAGAGAGCTGGCCAGGAAACAGAACTCATTGATCTATCTTAAGGCTACAAGAAGTAGGAAGAGGCCATCTGTATATAGTCTGGAACAAGGTTTTTAATTTCATTTCATTTCATTTCATTTCATTTCATTTCATTTCATTTCATTTCATTCCCAATTTACTTTGAAACACAAATGTCGAAGATGTCTTAAATAAATTTAATAAAATGTTTGCTTGATTATTAGGATAGTAAATCCATAAAACTTATTTAATCATCGTGCCTTGAAATGTGTGACTTGTCAGAGAGAGATTAAATTTTAGTCCAGTTTTCACTTCTCTAAAAAATCATAATATTTATCAGCAGTTCACTTTTGACATGGACATGGACAATAGACATTTTCTCAACATTTGTAAGATGCTTATATCAAAGCAAAAGTTGCCCTGAATAAAGTTATATAGGCAAAGAAGACTTAATGACAGGTACTGCATGAGGGGATAGAGGCCAGAACTATGTCTGAGGCTGACCTACACTTAAGACTGCGAGTTTTTCAAGAATTTGGCTAAGAGGACTATAGGACATTGGTATTTGCCACTTAGCCTTACCCAAAGGAAATATAAACTTTCCTGTGTCTTCAGGGCAGGCAGTAGTTTTACAACTTGGAGCAAGGCACCCACTGAAGGTAGAATCATAACTTCCCACAAAACAGGAAAATAGAGACCCTGTCTTTGTCAATGAGGACATTTCAAAAGAATGGTTCCCAGGTCCTTGAGAAAGACATTCCTGCATTGTAAATCTGACAAGAAGATTTCAAAAACTTGCACCAGAAAGGACAGAGAGAGAATTCACATTTACAGCTTTTCTGCAGTAAATTAAAAGAAGTCAGAGACCTAGAAGCAAGAAGATGTCTGTCTAAAGCTTTGGCAAACTGAAGGAATGTTAGAGACCTCCTTGGTCATCAGAAAGATATAGTTTATAAAAAAAAAAAAAATCCATCAGGGCCAGCGCCATGGCTCACTTGGTTAATCCTCCGTCTACAGCAGTTCTAGTCCCAGTTGCTCCTCTTCCAGTCCAGCTCTCTGCTGTGGCCCGGGGGAGGGGGACAGTGGAGGATGGCCCAAGGGCTTGGGCCCCTGCACCGGCATGGGAGACCAGGAGGAAGCACCTGGCTCCTGGCTTTGGATTGGCGTAGCTCTGGTGGTAGCAGCCATTTGGGGGGTGAACCAATGGAAGAAAGACCTTTCTCTCTGTCTCTCTCTCTCTCTCGCTGTCTAACTCTATCTGTCAAATAAAAAAAAAAAAATCAGGCCACCTAAAGGGAATTCCGGCCTTGCTTTTTAATCTCCCTTGATCAAATAAAAATATCCTCCAGTGTGTTAATTCATAGACACTTATGCGTCATGTTATTTTAGAGCTATATTGGATAGGATAAGGCAGTTATTAAAATAAGATTTAAAAATTTAAATGCATATCATAATAATCAGAATTCCAAGTAATGTCAATTTGTTTATCTATGGTCTTGCTTTTTCCTCTACATTATATTAAAATTGAAGTTCAAGGGCTTCTCAGAAACCCCTGGGTTCAGATGATCACAGTGACAAAGGTTAACCTCTAATTCTATTTCTAATGCAGGATTGGTTACACAACTTGTGGGTCCCCGTGCAAAATGGAAACATAAGAGCCCTTATTCAGAAATTATTTAATATTTCAGGAAAGTAACAATAAAGCATTAAACCAAGTGCAGGACTCTTCTGTACAAAGGGCTGCGTGCTACAACACTGATCTTACACCCATAAAGTTAGTCCTTCTTTATTTTTTTAATGATTTATTTATTTATTTGAAAGTCAGATTTACACAGAGAGAGAAGGACAGGAAATGAGAGAGAAAGGTCTTCCATCTGCTGGTTCACTCCCCAGCTGGCTACAACTGCTGGAACTGCGCCGATCTGAAGACAGGAGCCAGGAGCTTCTTCTGGGTCTCCCACATGGGTGCAGGGGCCCAAGGACTTGGTTCATCTTCTACTGCTTTCCCAGGCCACAACAGATAGCTGAATCAGAAGTGGAGCAGCTGGGCTATGCCCATATGGGATACCAGCACTGCAGGTGGTGACTTTACCCTCTACGCCACTGTGCCGACACCAAGTTGGTCCTTCTTAAATGCTATTTTCCCCATGAAATATTTTTATGATTGCCACCTAGAAGTGACTGTTCCTCCTATGAAATCTCTGCTTTGCTGAGTTTTATAATAATTTATAATTGCCTATTGCGTTATTATTTAGATGGCATTTGAGAGTAGAGGACATTTGTTTATTTCTCTTACTCATGCAAAAGCTCGTGTTTTGCTTTCATTTAGGCAGATTTTTTTTTTTTTTGACAGGTAGAGTTATAGACAGAGAGAAAGACAGAGAGAAAGGTCTTCTTTTCTGTTGGTTCACCCCCCAAATGGCCGCCACAGCCGGTGCTGCACCCATGCAAAGTCAGGAGCCAGGTGCTTCTTCCTAGTCTTCCATGCAGGTGCAGGGCCCAAGCACTTGGGCCATCCTCCACTGCCCTTCCGGGCCACAGCAGAGAGCTGGACTGGAAGAGGAGCAACTGGGACTAGAACCCGGCACCCCTATGGGATGCTGGAGCCACAGGCAGAGGATTAACCAAGTGAGCCACGGCACTGGCCTCCATCTAGGTGGATTTTTAAAGAAGTGATATATTTTTATGGTTCACAAAAGAGTAGTATTAAAAAGGTATATATTGTAAAGGTTGGTCTCACTTTGTCCCATCTATTTGTTTCTAATTCACCCTCTACCTCCAGATATACCCATTGTAGTAGTTTGCATGTGCATCTTTATGGAGTCTTTTTAAGCAATTGTGAGCAATACATGAATAATGTCCCTTATCCTCCTATTTCTTATAAAACAGTAATACAGACAAACATATTAATATGCACACACACAGTGTTCTGAACTTACCCTTTTCACTTAATATATGTTACGAAAGAGTGTTTAATATCCTACATAGAAAATGTCCACTCTGCCAGTAAATTATGCTACCTGTTGCGGATGGATGAACATTTAGATTATTTCCAGTTTCTGGCTATTACAAACTACGTAGTAATGAATAAACATAACTTATTTCATGTATGAATGCATATTTATAAGGTAAAGTCTCTCTTATGCTTTCCAGAGTCTATTTCCTATCTTGCACCTTTGAGTTTATATTTCATTCCTGAAACAATTTTGCCTTTATGTTTTTTAAAATAGTTTACCAGATTTTAAATAAGATTTATTTATTTTTGCTGAAAGTCAGAGTTGAAGAAACAAGAGAAAGAACAGAGAGGACTTTCATCTACTGGTTCGTCCCCTAGGTGGCTGCAACAGCCAGGGCTGGGTCAAGCCGAAGCTAGAGCCATGAGCTTCAACTGGGTAGCCCATGTGGGTGATAGGGGCCCAAACATTTGGGCAAACTTCCATTGCTTTTCCCCAGCTGTTAGGAGGGAGCTTATCACAACACATTTTTAAAAGCTTAAAAATCAAAATAATATTATATGATTCATCTCTATAATGTTGTATCTAGTAATCAATCCTACAAATTATATCTTCATGTTCTCATTTAGCAGAAAACTAGAAAAAAATAGTATCTGCAACAAGAAAATTTAAACTCCCATACAGAAATTTGGTAGATTTAATACATAACCAAGTTGTAATAGGCAAATTATGTGGATTTATAGTTATCCAATGTAGTCCTTTGACCTCTGCTTGAATGGACAAGTTACCATCTGATATTGTGAGTGCAATATTTTATGTAGGTATAGGGTAGCTAGGAAGAAAGGAGTGGGCCTTACCACAGAATACAGTTTCCAGGACAACCTGTGGCTAAATAGGTTTTCTCCAGGAATATGATCCTGTTAGTCAACACTGATGATGACTTCAGGCAGAAAGCCAAAAACCAAACATGAATAAAAATTAAATGAGCATGAAAAAAATAGAATCTACCATACTTGTTTATTCTACCTGAAGACGAATTTTAAAGGATTCCATTTTCATGATGAAGACATTTACATGGCAATGTGTTTCATTCGAGATCACACAGCAAGCAAATGGCAGTGTAGGGACTTAATTTAAAAAGCCAAGCTCTTTTTTGCCACGTGGGGTCTCTACTATCAAGCTCTAGACTAAGCAAGTTACAAGTGAGGAATAAAAGAAAGCCAGAAATTCCACTTTGTGTGGTGTTTTGTAAAAAGACATGCATGTAGTTCAGAGAATTTAAAGAACTAGATCCAGCTCATTAGTAATGGAATTTCAAAACTGCATGTTCAAAATGAAGCTAATGTATTTTCACACACACACACACACATGCGCGCATACACAACAGTTTGTGTCTTTTTTTTTTTTTTCTAATTTGTCTCTTTCCCCGATTATTAAAACTAGCTGCTTTACCATTTTAAAAGCAGAACTTAGCATGCAGGGGAACAAGGTTGTGAAAGGAGCTAGGCTTGGTGTGGCGCCGGCCGGCATTTCTCTCTCCTTCATTCTGTTTCTCACACAGAGCTTCCCACAGTGCCATGTTGGGACAGAGCATCCGGAGTGGTCTGTGGTCCACAGGAGCTACTAGGTAGGAGGGCCGAGGGAAGAATTTGCGATTTGCAGTGGAAAACAAGTGGAAGCTGTGAGTTATGATGACTTTGTATCTTGGATTTGGATTTGTTACACCTTTCTTCATAGTATGACACCACTTCTTAAGAAATAAGGATATTTTAGGTCATCCATTTAAAAGATAATAGAGTATTTCAAGAGGTGCAATCTCTTTAAAAATGGATCAAACTCTTGAAGTCATGGCATACTAAATATGTTTGTAAATAAACTTGCAACTTGAATGATTAATGCCCCTTCTCTGATATTATAGGAAATGTGGTAGTTGAACATGTGCCTAATTTATTATTTGGATTATATTCCAGTATTAGCTTCTTAATCAGGTTGTATATGACTTAACTTGTTATAGGACCTCAATTTCTTTTTTTTTTTTTGAAGATTTATTCATTTATTTGAAAGTCAGAGTTACACAGAGAGAAGAGAGGCAGAGAAAGAGAAAGAGAGAGGTCTTTAATCACTGGTTCATTCCCCAATTGGTCGCAATGGCCAGAGCTGAACCAATCTGAAGCCAGTAGCCAGGAGCTTCTTCCCACACTCCCATGTGGGTGCAGGGGCCCAAGGACTTGAACCATCTTCTACTGCTTTCCCAGGTCATAGCAGACAGCTGGACAGGAAGTGGAGCAGCCGGGTCTTGAACTGGCACCCATATGAGATGGCCGAACTTCAGGCCAGGGCGTTAACCCACTGGGCCACAGTGGTGCCAGCCCCTTTCACTTCACTTTTAAAGCACATTGTTTACAGCCCTTATTTCTTCCATTGAAGAACAGTGTTGCGTTTGTACCTTTTCTTTTTTCTTCATACTATTTGGTAAACTCTCTTACTTAGTTTAGGGTTAATTTTATGATCATTTAGTAAATTGAAAATAGATCTTTGTAAAAATTAAGCATGGGAATGTGAGAGGGGGGAGAAGGATGGGTTGAAGCGTGGGAAGTGGGGGAAATGTCATTATGTTCCTAAATCTATCTATGAAATACATGAAACTTGCATAGCTTAAATAAAATTTAAAAAAAAAACCACATTATACAAGTCATCGAACTCTATTCAGAACTCCTTAATAAGTCTCCAGCCTGGAGAGTGCTCATGATAACCACTTTGCATACTACCTTGTTGAAAAAAGCCATCCCCTCTGGATTGCTACAACAGCTCAGGGTCCCTCCCTTAGTGTGTCCTCCCCATGCTCAGCTCATTCCCTAGCCAATTTTAACCCTGCAGTGAGGATGAGTCTTATCATATGAGTCTTCTCTCTAGGATCCTTCCCAATCCCTCTCAGAATGCACTCCAGATGACATAGTGTATAACGATGTTGAAACAGAATCGCACATTTCCCGGTGTAGAAAGAAAAGAAAACCCTGGGCTGGTGCTGTGGCCTAACAGGTAAAGCCGCCACGCCATATGGGTGCCGGTTTGTGTCCTGGCTGCTCCACTTCTGATCCAGCTCTGTACTATGGCCTGGGAAAGCAGTAGAAGATGGCCCAAGTCTTTGGGTCCCTTCACCCACATGGGAGACCCTGAAGAAGCTCCTGGCTCCTTGCCTCTGGCTTCAGATAGGCTCAGCTCTGGCTGTTTTGACCAATTGGGGATTGATCCCATTGGGGATGGAAGACCTCTCTCTGCCTCTCCATCTCTCTCTGTGTAACTCTGACTTTCAAATAAATAAATAAAAAAAAAAATCTTAAAAAAAAGAAGAAGAAAGAAAGAATAGAAAACCTAATGGTCAGAGTGGTAGGGAGGTCTATTTAGATGCCTGCATTCTTGATTTGAGCAGCTTAAAGAACATATACTTTAAAAAAGAGAGGATTCTATTCATGTGTTTGAGAGTCACAGACAGAGAAGGACAGGCAGAGAGAAAGGTCTTTTATCTGCTGATTCACTCCCCAAATGAAACACAATGGCAGAAGCTGAGCCTAACCAAACCCAGGAGTTAAGAGCTTTTTCTGAGTCTCCCACATGGGTGCAGGGGCCCATGCACTTGGGGCCAACTTCTTTTGTTTCCCAGGCCATGAGAGAGAGCTGGATCAGAAGAGGAGCGGCTGGGACATAAAGCAGTGCCCATATGAGATGCTGGCTCCGGGGCTGGTGTCATGGCTCACTTGGTTACTCCTCCACCTGCAGCAACGGCATCCCATATGGGTGCCGGTTCTAGTCTCAGTTGCTCCTCTTCCAGTCCAGCTCTCTGCTGTGGCCTGGGATTGCAGTAGAGGATGGCCCAAGTGCTTGGGCCCCTGTACCCACATGGGAGACCAGGAGGAAGCACCTGGCTCCTGGCTTCAGATTGGCGCAGTTCCAGCCATAGCAGCCATTTGGGGAGTGAACCAACGGAAGAAAGACCTTTATCTCTGTCTCCCTCTCTCACCATTGCCTGTAACTGTGTCTGTCAAATAAATAAATAAAATCTTAAAAAAAAAAGAGAGAGATGCTGGCACCACAGGCAGAAGCTTAACCTACTAGGCCACAGTGCCGGCACTGTGGATATATACTTGGAGATATCCAGCTGGCATTTGTATGTGTACATGCATCTTCACTGATCTTTCCTCTCAAAGAAGAATGAATCCAGACAAATGTATTCACAGAGAAATATTAATAATAGTTCTGTTACAAAATAACAGAAGCATTTCTTCACAATGAAAAATTCAGGCAAATGTTCATTCACACATATAAAGAATTTTCAAAACGTAAGACCTCAAGCACAGTGAAATTGATTTGGAAATATATTTTATTTAAATTATAGATATTTATTTTTATTTTATTTGAAAGCAGAGGCAAAGAGAGAGACATGGGTGGAGAAAAAAATGATAGAGGTGATAGAGGTAGAGATCAAGATGATAGAGATTAGAGATAGAGATAGAAATAGAGAGAAAGATACAGAGAGAGACGAGGGAAGGAAGAAGGCAGGATAGACACAGAAAGAAAGAGACAGAGATATCTTTCATCTTCTGCTTCACTCCCCTTATTGGCCCTTCAAATCACATGGCTTGTGTACTCTGGACAGGCAGTAATAAGTACTGGTTTCAGAGAAGCTGCTGTAAAATTCACTGTGGCTGAATTTTGTGCAAATCAGCACAGAATGTTTGCTGGAGGGTAAGTCAGAGCAATGCCATTGAAGTAGCCTGTATATGCATATCTCTTTGGTGACATCTTGAGCTCTGTTAATCAATTCCTATTTGAGATAAATGCATCTGCTTGTATCTCCAAAGACTAGATTCACAGAACCGTGACTAAGATATTTCATAGATGCTCTCCAAGGACTTTAAAAGACAAAATGATAGGAAATTTCCTAAATCTATAGTGCTAACCTGAAGAAAAGGTCGAGCAAAACTCAGAAGCTTCTGAATCCTCCTTTGCAGTTTGCAAATTTTAATAATTGATGTCCTATTATTGTTCACTGATTTCCAGAGGTGCAATTCATTGCAATAATGCCTGTGTTAAGCAAGACATCTAAGAGGTGCTAATTTCTGTCCTAGAAAATAGTATGTCTCAGAATGTCATTCCCCTATTGAATAGTCCCCTTTAAATATTTAAGAAAGAGAGCAGCTCTGCTTAGCAAAATATCAAACAGAAAATATTTGACAAGATAACAGAGAATGCCAAGATTTTTATTTAGAAGCAAGCACTACAAAATTTGACTCACAATTCCACACAGAACTCCTAAGGGCTACCAATGACATCTTTACCTGGGATTGTTTTTCTCCTAAATCATCGATAATAGAGGCCCCAGGCATTGTGGAATAAACCCTGAAGCTCTCCTGCACATTGACTCTAAGAGGTATCATTTTCATGGTTCAGTTAACAAGAGAAGTGAAATCCACGTCATTGTTTTACTTGCTTAAAATGTACCCTTTTTGTGTTTTAAGCTCTCCTAACCCATATTTTTGCAATTATTTGGCCCTTAGCGTTCTCCTTGAAACTGTCCTCCTCTGCCTATTTCTCCTCTTGTTCCCGATGACATTTTTGCTTCGTAGCTCCTAGCTATCCCTCAACCACAAAGGTAGTTGAAGCAACAGCCAAAAATACCAGCTCCCAAGAGCTGTTAGTTCTGTGCTTGGAGTATAAAACGGGTCTCAAGCCTGGGTAATAACTGAATTCATGAATCTCAATTCCCAGATGACATTAATAGCAGCACAGAGCAGAAAGCAGAGTTATGCTAATTTCTGCAGGTAATGCGTGAAAGCAGATAGGGAAAGCTTGAAAGGTCAACATCTGCTGTCATGCAGGAGTGTTGCAAAATGTGATTGGCCAGTAAATGTCAACACCATGTTCTAAAATCTACATGCCACCCTTTCAATTTAATCTTAGCTTGCAGCCCAGCTAACAATCATGCAGCATGTTTCAAAAGCCCTTGAATTCTAAAATGGAATTGTATGATTGCATTCCCGTGGCAATAAGACACCTGTAAATTACAAACTTGTCATTTAATCAGCATAAACCTAGAGAGTTTGTGCAGCCACTGTGAATTCTTTTCGTATCTATTTTCAAGGGAGGCTGAAGACCCCTTAATGATTATATACCATAACAGACTGCAGGTCTAACTGTTGCCATGGTATTATGTACTTCTTTTCTTTTAAGGAAGTGACTGGAATGTAGAGCAGATAATGAATCTAATTGATTGTCCTCTGCTCCACACAGATATGCTTTATATTTTCTCCCTTTTGTGTTCTTCCTGCCTTTCACTGCAGATTGGATTTGCAAGTACACATTTGTACAGCGACAAGAATGCCTCTCATATGGAACAACCCCCACCCTACGAAAAGAAATGAATGTAAAATGATCTGCTTTGAATATCATCTATAACAAAAAGTGTATATATAAAGAACACGGAAGAAAAGAAATCTGCATTCACCACACAAACTGTCAGATGAAATCAGTGAGGAGGAAGACAATAGGTTTTTCTCACAAAATACCCAACAGTCTGCAGATTCATCGTGTCCTGATTCCTGCATAGGTTCTCTTTAATTAGATGTGGACTAAGTGAATCTCAAACTTTCCATATATTTAAATTCAATGAATCATAAACATATTTAACAAGTAACTGGGTTCTAAAATTATTATTAATTATTATTAAGGAATTTTTGTCAACTGGAAGCTCCTTATAGCACAAAGCACACAATTTAATATAGTTGGTTTATTTTCATAGTCTGTGCAAGTTGGCCAAAGATAGCATTTTTACAGAGGTGTTTTAACTTAGGTAATTATTTTGCACAGAGTCATAAATACCTGTCTTCAGAGAATTTACTCTCTTCTTATAAAAATATTTATATGGGCTGGCGCCGCGGCTCACTTGGCTAATCCTCTGCCTGTGGCACCAGCACCCTGTGTTCTAGACCCAGTTGGGGTGTCAGATTCTGTCCCGGTTGCTCCTCTTCCAGTTCAGCTCTCTGCTGTGGCCTGGGAAGGCAGTGGAGGATGGCCCAAGTGCTTGGGCCCTACACCCTCATGGGAGACCAGGAGGAAGCACCTGGCTCCTGGCTTCGGATCGGCGCAGCGCAGCGCCGGCCGTAGTGGCCATTTGGGGGATGAACCAACGGAAAGGAAGACCTTTCTCTCTGTCTCTCTCTCTCACTGTAACTCTGCCTGTCAAAACAAATATTTATATGGAGACATCAGAGGTAGAACAAACAAGTACTGGTAGTGGCTGGTGCTGGTGTGCCGTGAGTTAAGCCACCACTTGTGACAATGGCAGCCCATATCTGAGTTGGAGTCCTGGCTGTTTCACTTCCAATCTAGCTTCCTGCCAATGTCCTCAGGAAGGCAGCAGTGCATGGGCCAAGTATTTGGGCCCCTGTCAACTATGTGGGAGTCCCAGATGGAGTTCCTGACTCTTGACTTCTGCCTGGCCTGGACTTGGCTATTGTCGCCCTTTGAGGCGTGAACCAGCAGATGGAAGAGATCTTTCTCTGTCTCTCCCTCTATCTCAATAGCTTTTCCTTTCAAAATACACAAGTCCTGTTTTTTAAGCAGTACTGGTAACTTACTATTGAATGATTCCTGGGAGAAAAATTTATGTGTTCATGAACTTCAGTCATTACAGAGATTATCCAGTTACACAATTCGGTAGAGAGCCTACTAGATCCCAGATTTCCTGATTCTTCAGCAAGTGCTCCCTTTACTACTCAGAGATGGTTTTATATTTCTCAAAATAACAATATATACATTTTAGAAGATATGTTTTTGTTTCTCTCTGGAAGGAAAATAAGGGGCAGGTGGACAGGTTTACGTCACCTCTTGTGATACCGGTATCCTGTATCAGAGTGATTGGTTCCTATCCTGGTCACTCTACTTTAAATCCAGCATCATTCCAATGCACACATTGGGAATCAGAAAGTAATGATTCAGGTACTTGAGTCCCTTCTTTTTTTTTTTTTTTTTTTTTTTTTTTTTTGACGGGCAGAGTGGACAGTGAGAGAGAGAGAGACAGAGAGAAAGGTCTTCCTTTTTGCCGTTGGTTCACCCTCCAATGGCCACTGCGGCCGGCGCATCGTGCTGATCCGAAGCCAGGAGCCAGGTGCTTCTCCTGGTCTCCCATGCGGGTGCAGGGCCCAAGGACTTGGGCCATCCTCCACTGCCTTCCCGGGCCACAGCAGATTGCTGGCCTGAAAGAGGGGCAACCGGGATAGAATCCGGCGCCCCAACCAGGACTAGAACCCGGTGTGCTGATGCCACAAGGCGGAGGATTAGCCTGTTAAGCCACGGTGCTGGCCTTGAGTCCCTTCTAACCATGTGGGAGATCCAGATGGAATTTCAGTCTCCTGGTTAGTGTAGCCATTTGGGGGAGTAAACCAGCAGATGAAAGGTCTCTCTCTGTCTCTCGCCCTTCCTCCCTACCCAGTGTGTGTGTGCACCTGTGAGTGTGTATCTCTCTCCCTTTTAAATAAAATGACGGCCGGCACTGCAGCTCAATAGGCTAATCCTCCGCCTTGCGGCGCCGGCACACAGGGTTCTAGTCCTGGTCAGGGCACCGATCCTGTCCCGGTTGCCCCTCTTCCAGGCCAGCTCTCTGCTGTGGCCAGGGAGTGCAGTGGAGGATGGCCC
Organism: Lepus europaeus; assembly: GCF_033115175.1. Lineage (NCBI taxonomy): Eukaryota > Metazoa > Chordata > Mammalia > Lagomorpha > Leporidae > Lepus > Lepus europaeus. The sequence goes on along the minus strand of NC_084837.1, from coordinate 46,487,430 downwards.
AAGTGCTTGGGCCCTGCACCCCATGGGAGACCAGGAGAAGCACCTGGCTCCTGCCATCGGATCAGCGCGGTGTGCCGGCCGCAGCGCGCCTACCGCGGCGGCCATTGGAGGGTGAACCAACAGCAAAAGGAAGACCTTTCTATCTCTCTCTCACTGTCCACTCTGCCTGTCAAAAATAAATAAATAAATAAAATGACAACACAGAGAAAAACACAAAAAGAAGTGTGTGGGTTGCTGTTAAGAAGCTACAAATTATGCAAGAGTACAAGTGGTTTGCTGGCACTTACGTATTATCCCAATAGACTTTACAAAAATAAAAAAAAAATTTTCCAGAAAGAAAAGAATAGCCACAGAATCAAAAATAATAAGTTAACATATAACTCTGATTTCAAAGATCTTGAACTATCACATAGCATTTGATTGCATAGACAATTTAAAACCTGAATCTAATGCCTTCCAAGAGCATGTAAAATGCAATTTGCTTTGTTTCAGTGAAAATATAGTATCGGAGATTAAAGATGCCCACCTTTTACTCTGCTCACACATTTATTAATCACATTCAGTACTGGGTATACTATCTTTCCACTTTCTATCATGAACTAACTGGGTGATTTCCAAGAATATTCAGAAACCTATTAATCCACGTATGGAGTAAGGTGCTAGCTCCTTGCATTGGTTATTGGACCCTAGGCAAAGTGGCTTGTATTGACTCATTAGATAGGGAGGGCTTTGTTTCCTCTTCAGAGTCAGCTAGCAGGGAAATGCTTCCATGTTTAAACCATGAGAAATCATTACTCTATGAACTTAGAATCATCCCAAATGAAACACTATGTCAGGTCTCCACATTCATTATCCTAAACAAAATTGGTGCATCAAATCCTATCAGTACCAGCATAATCATTGATATAAATAATCATTTTTTACAAAATGAGAGGAAATTCTGCTTTTCTTCAGTTTTATAGTATATATGGGTAATCTTTTTAAAAATAATGAAAAACTTCTAGTTATTGAATTGTCTAGAAATAGACTGCACATGTTATTTTCTTATAGCTTCATACTTATTAATAAAACATAAAACAGGTCCTAGAATGTTTTCAAGGTAATGATTTGTTATAAACTACCTTATATCTCAAACACCATAAATTCTTTCTTTCACAATGGAAATCCTAAATTTTAATTTTGATCTCTTCTTTTAAATTACAAATCACAACATCCAAAAAAGAAATCTGCAACTACATAAATTTTAGGAAATCACACTCAGCATATAAAAAATGAAATTACATACTTTCACTTCCTGTCTTTTTAAATTTGTTGTATTATTAGCTGATATTGGCCTAGCTTAAGAGATAAAGATGTAGTCATTTTTGCTTTGGATGATGATGATGATTGCTCTAACAAAACCTTGGAGGAAACAAAATTTAAATCAGTGAATACCACTATTTACATGTTATAAAAATCCTAACTACTGCTAAGCGATGTTGTAAGTGGAGAAAAAGATAAAAATGACTTTCCATTTAGAACTAAAACTATGGTCATAGAGGCAGTAAGTGACATAGAGCGTAAGTTTATTATGTGGTCATGCAACAGCAATTTAAAGTAAAGCAAAGACAATCATATTTCTATAATCACACGCTAAGAAAAGGCAGAGAGAGAATGGGATCCCCAAGGTTAAAGTCATTGCAGTTTATTTTAGTCCTTGAGTATTTTAAAGCTAAAAAGACAAGGGTCATAATCTTGGTTTTATAACCTCAGTAAATGATGCCCACTGTATTATGACATTCATGGCAAGTAGTAGATAAAATATACACATGTATATGGTGCATTTTTTTCTTTTTTTCTTCTTTTTTAAAGATTTATTTATTTGTTTGAAAGGCAGAGTTACAGAGAGGCAGAGCGAGAGAGAGAGAGAGAAAGACGGAAAGAGAGAAAGAGACAGAGAGAAAACTGAGACAGAGAGAAAGAGAGAGAAATCTTCCATCCACTGGTTCACTCCCCAGATGGCCACAACAGCCAGAGCTGAGCCAATCCAAAGCCAGGAGCCAGAAGGTTCTTCAGGATCTCCCACACGGGTGCAGGGGCCCAAGAACTTAGGCCATCTTCTACTGCTTTTCCAGGCCATAGCAGAGAGCTGGATCAGAAGTGGAACAGCCAAGATTTAAACTGGTATCCATATGGGATGCCGGCACTCCAGGTGGCGGCTTTACCCACCATGCCACAGTGCAGGCCCCTGTATTTTTTTTAAAGATGTTTGTTTATTTATTTTAGAGGTAGAGTTACAGACAGTGAGCGGGAGAGACAGAGAGAAAGGTCTTCCTTCCGTTGGTTCACTCCCCAAATGGCCACAATATGGCCGGAGTTGAGCTGATGCGAAGTCAGGAGCCAGGTAACTCTTCCCTGTCTCCCATGTGGGTGCAGGGGTCCAAGCATTTGGGCCATCTTCTACTGCTTTCCCAAGCCACAGCAGAGAGCAGGATTGTAAGAAGAGCAGCCAGGACTAGAACCAGCGCCCATATGGGATGCCGGCACCTCAGGCAGAGGATTAACCCACTGTGCCCACAGCTCTGGCCCCATCATTGTATGTATTTTAATATCCACATTTCTTCCTTCTCTACCATTCAACATTTCTGTTCTTCCTCTGAAAATCACCTTGAATTATTCTTCTCCAGAAGAACCCTTAGATCATAATAGAGGATAAGGCAGCCATCTGTAATCCTATAATGTATATTTTCATGTTACTGATCTTTTCTGGGTATAATGGATTAGTTTAAAAAACAAGTAGTAGTAGAATATATATATATTTTTTTTTTACAGGCAGAGTTAGACAGAGAGAGAGAGAGAGAGAGAGACAGAGAGAAAGGTCTTCCTTTCCGTTGGTTCATCCCCCAAATGGCTACTACGGCCGGCGCTGCGCTGCGCCGATCCGAAGCCAGGAGCCAGGTGCTTCCTCCTGGTCTCCCATGAGGGTGCAGGGCCCAAGCACTTGGACCATCCTCCACTGCCTTCCCAGGCCACAGCAGAGAGCTGAACTGGAAGAAGAGCAACTGGGACAGGATCAGGCACCCCAACCGGGACTAGAACCCGGGATGCCGACGTCGCAGGCAGAGGATTAGCCAAGTGAACCGTGGCACCAGATATATTTTTAAGGAAGAATCTTTTTCTTTTTTTTTTTTTTCTGCTCTTACCATGCATAATGCTTCCTGTTCCATTTTGCTCACTATTGCTTTTTTCATTAACATCCTTTCTGAAGATTCTAAGCGGAAGCTCATATCAGACCTATTCAAGAAATAACAAAAAGATTAAGCTGTTCAACCAGAAGGCTCAGATACTGTTTTCATCTTTTTAAAGTAAGAGATTTGGGGAAACTTAAGAGACTAGTGTTAGTTGAATGGTTCATGACAAAACTCCTCTACAATTATTTTATATAAAATAATCCTATAAACCATTGCACAAAAGAAATGATGACAACAGCACTCTTGTTGAGGTGAAAGAAGAGATTGAGTAAATCTCTTTACCTTTTAAATATATCACTCCAAATAACTAAGAAAATTCACAATTTGGGAGACTTTCTTGTTCGAATGTTTTAAGGGCAATCCATTTCCCCAGAAAGTATTAAATTTATATTATATAACAAATTTGAATGTGTTTGACTTTCATGAAGCCAAATGTTTCTCATACAAGCTCATACATACACACACTCATCCATACCACACACATATAAACACAGATTTGCTTAAATATATATATATATAAAAAAAAGAACAAAGATCCTGGGCCAAACTATCAAAGTGCTGCCAGCTACATTTTTAATCTCCTGCAGTTCAGAAACATTTTCCAGGATCCTGTCCCCTTTCCTCATCCAGCAGAGAAGATTGAATGGGTCCGCTAACTATACTGATGATAAGAAGGGAAAGATAAACCAGAGAAGTCATTCTTGCCTTTAGGGATTCACCTGGTAAATTACTGCTTAAAGAGTCCTGTCAATAAGTTAACTTCTTTACTGTCGGGAGCAATTCTCTACTGGCAGTGAGATGGACAAGATGACCTAATAGATCTTTTTTCATCTTGAGATCCAAAGTTTCTTTTCCAGGAATTGTGATTGGAGAGCAGAAATGGTGTACTTGGCCTGTCTACAATTTTTTGACTTTAAAAGTACTTGTATTTTACTTTCTTTCTTTAATGAATTGGTTTAAAATTTCTTTCTCTCTCTCAAAAGAAAAAGTATGTCTATATAACTATATAACCATGTTGCATTTCTAGGCTATTTTCAAAGTATCACAATGATTAAAAGATATTCCAAAATTTAATATTATATAATGGGGGCCAGCACTGTGGCATAGTGGGTAAAGCCGCCATCTGCAGTGCCAGCAACCCATATGGGCACCGGTTCGAGACCTGGCAGCTCCACTAACAATATAACTCTTTGCTGTGACCTGGGAAAGCAGTAGAAGATGACACAAGTCCTTGGGCCCCTGCACTCATGTGGGGTACTTGGAAAAAGCTCCTGGCTCCTGGTTTTAGATCGGCTCAGCTCTGGCCATTGTGGCCAATTGGGGAGTGAACCAGTGGATGGAAGACCTCTCTCTCTCTTTCTCTCTCTGCCTGTCCTTCTCTCTCTGTGTAAATCTTTCAAATAAATAAATAAATAAATAAATAAATAAATCTTAAAAAATATTACATAATGGAAAGATCTTGTAGTATTTTTGTTTCCTAGCATCCACATTACATTAAATGTAAGACATTCATCCTTACATTTCTTTATTTTATTTTTTTAAAGATTTATTTTATTTATTTGAGAGGAAGAGTTACAGAGGCAGAAGCAGAGAGAGAGAGAGAGAAAGCTATCTTACATCTGCTGGTTTGCTTCCCAGATGGCTGCCGCAACCAGAGCTGTACAAATCTGAAGCCAGGAGCCAGGAGTTTCTTCCAGTTTTCCCACGCGGGTGCATGGGCTCAAAGCCCATCTTCTACTGCTTTTCCTGGCCACAACAGAAACTTGGATAGGAAGTAGAGCAGCCGGGAGTCCAACCGGTGCTCATATGGGATACTGGCACTGCATTCAGCAGCTTTACCTGCTACACCACAGTGCAGGCCCCTTGTCCTTACATTTCTGTTTATGTTAGTTAGCAGAAAGAAATCTGAAATGTTGAAAAGTAAAGATTTCAAAACCAGCTTGCATTTTTTAAATTTACCTCCTTCATCTGTTAGCTATGTGACCTTGGACAAGTACCACCAATCTCTCTCTGTCTCAGTCTATGTATCTATAGAATAATAGCAGCTCCCCCTCCCATGTGGGAGTGTATATATTAAGTGAGTAAACATGTAAAACATTTTAAAGTGTTCCCTGTAAGTGCTAAGTAGTATGTCAGTGCTTGCTACTGATGTTATGATGATGATTATCTATGTGGCAGTTACTAAAAGCACATTTGTTAAGGATGTTAAACTATTCTTCAATTACACACTTTTGACAATTAAGTTTCAGAAACTATGCCAGTTTTCATTATCTTTGCTAAGTTAGAATGGTAATGTTGAGTGGAATAGAAAAGTTGCAAATCAGAGAAGACTTTAAGCAACGAAGTTTTCTTCCACATGTAAGAGAAAGTACAATTGTGCGCCACATTGCCTCTTTTTTTATCAGGGATAATTTCAAATAGTGGGTAAAAAGATTTAGAGATAGCTATGCAGTTATGGTGATACAAAATGGTGATACAAACACATCCAATTTTTAAAGCATTGTATTTTGTGGGGTTCCATAAGTGCATTTTGATTGAACTGATACTTCATTTATGATGGATTTTTAAAACTTTCCACACTTTTACTAACTTTTTTTATTTTTAATTTATTTGAGAGTGAGAGATTGAGAGAGATAGAGAGAAAGAGAAAACTCCCATCTCCCATTTGCTGTTTTTCTCCTCAAATGCCTGCAACAACTTCAAGCCAGGAGCAAGAAACTCAATCTAGGTCTCCAGGCACGTGTCAGATACTCTATCACTTGAGCCACCCCTGCTGTGTCCCAAGGTTTGCATTAGCAGGAAACTGGAGTCAGAGTAGAGCTAGGCATCAAACCCGGATACTCCGATATGGAATACCAGTGCTCTAATTTCTGGGCCAAATACCTGCTTCTTCTAAATTTAAATTCAGTTGACCACAAAGTTGAAGCTTCATTTTATCTCGGAGGTCTTCCTCACTGGCTGTAGTCGGAATCTGATTTCCATTGCATTCTCAGGCATCATGAATTCATCCATAGGTACTGATTTATTTATGGTATGATCTTGTTTAGGGAATATTTCATTAATTAACTTCAAAATAAGGAAGGAACTGGATGAAGTCGTTGTGGTTGAAAATATTCTTTCCAGCTCAGGTACTTCAGAGAAAAAAATACTTGAGAAAAATCTTCTATCTTTCCCAAAGGAAATAAATTTAGAATGACAGTCACCTAATCTAATTACTTATTTAATTCTTGTGATAGGTTCATTTTGTAGGTATACTGAATGTCCTCATTTTCAGTCTTTTTACTGAATTGCTTTTAGCCTCAGATTCCCCATTGATATCTATTGAAAAGTACAATATGGCAATTTTAGCATTAAGTTTCTTGCTAGTATTATTTGTCTCTTTTCCTCTTACTTATCCAAAGCTAAAGCCAAATAAATGGGGGAAAAAAGGAAGTTAAATTCTTTCCTTGACTAGATTACTTTCCTTCTCAAAGAAGCAGCAGAAACCAGAAAACACCACCTTGACCCCTTTCTGATACAATTAGCTGAGTAATTCTTATGTAGGTCTGCTTCTTATTGATTCTGTTCAACTTTTCATCTTCCCCCATCCTTGCTGCATCCCACTCTACTCTGCCCAAAGTTAGCCACAGCAGCAGTGGGACATCTGCTCAGAAAAACATTTAGACTGCTAATGATTCTTTTTAACATCTGTTACACTGCTACAGAACAGTTGTTGTTTCTTTAAGGAGGCTCAAGGGACAAGACCTATGCCACCTTAATAGTGGGTACTTTTTGGAAGTAGTAAGCCCTATGCCTCTGGGAACCATCCAAAGTGCTCTTGTGTATATACATAAACTTAATGTGTCCAGTCTTATATTTTTTCTTTGTCTACTGCTGTATTTCTGATTAGAGTACCTTGTATGGTTATTATAATACTTGATAGATTTTTTTGTCTTTTCATTCCATTGTTCATTACAGTTGTACTTTTAAAGAGAAAAGCTATTAAGCACAAAATGTATCTCATATCTGCTATTGAATTGGATGTGAGCTTTTTATCAAAAAATTCAAATGGGCTTTGATACCAACAACTCTATCTGTGTGATAATTCACAATAAGAAAATGACTTGAGAATATGGAATGGTAAATTTTTTTTATTATTCTTTTCAGCAAATGTATGTGTACTTGTTCACAAATACTTTGTATGAAAAGAATTAAAAAGGAATTTTTTAATGTATCTTCCCAGGTCATCCTGGATACTTTCTTTTTAAACATAATATTATATAGATAGATAGATAGATAGATAGATAGATCCCTTCTTGGCCTTTTGGTTAAGATCAAGTGTAATATTATATATATATATATATATATATATATATATATATTCAGAATAGAGGGACCATAAATAACTGGTGAGACAAATGTGGTTCACATAAAATTTAGTCCTCTGGTAACTGAACAGAATGGCATAATATCTACAAGGAATTTTAGAGAGCCAGGCTTTGCCATAAGGAGAATAGCAATTGAAACAGACCTTAGTACATGTAAATGATGATTGTGTTTTGATAATTCATTTTCCATTCTATATTAGATTAAACCAAATTTAATGTAAAAAGTTGTTACTTTACTTCTATTTACTAGTTAATCTTTTCCAAAACCAATGTATATAGGTTGATATAATAAGTGTTATATAATAAGTTGATATAATAAGTGTTAGATAATGGGCTAACTTTCACACAGCTGTCCATAGTAGCTTTCTCATAGCTTTCTCTGCATATTCCTGCTATTTCCCATTGTCTTTAGTCTGCAAAAAAGCCCTATTGCAACCTCTGGTGGATGAGTAAATTATGATACTGTGGAGATGTTGTGTAATGTCTTTATAGGAACTTGGAAAATTATAAGGAATAACTTTTTCTTTCATAACAAATCAAAATACTGCAATAAATTATATAAATTAGAAACGTTTTGGCCGGCGCCGTGGCTTAACAGGCTAATCCTCCGCCTTGCGGTGCCGGCACACCAGGTTCTAGTCCCGGTTGGGGTGCCAGATTCTATCCCGGTTGCCCCTCTTCCAGGCCAGCTCTCTGCTATGGCCCGGGAAGGCAGTGGAGGATGGCCCAAGTCCTTGGGCCCTGCACCCGCATGGGAGACCAGGAGAAGCACCTGGCTCCTGGCTTCGGATCAGCAAGATGCGCCGGCTGCAGCGGCCATTGGAGGGTGAACCAACGGCAAAAAGGAAGACCTTTCTCTCTGTCTCTCTCTCTCACTATCCACTCTGCCTGTCAAAATAAATAAATAAATAAATAAATAAATAAAAAATACATATGATCCACACACACACATTGATATACTTTATAAATAAAAAAGAAAAGAATTTTTTTTTTTGCCTCTGATACTTGGAGGCAAATATCATGTTCTTTTTATTGTCATCTAGAAGAAATTTGAATTAAATACAAAGACAAAAATAAGACCAGTTAACTCAACCCTTGTTCTCCCACTGTTGACTTTTCACTCAACATTAACTGGAGAATAAGTGCTCTAGTATTTTAGAGAATTTGCTAAGGAGTTTATTCATAAAAGTGAATCACTTCCAGTTTATTAAACTAATTAAATGATATCTAATCTAGTTACAACTAGATTTATGTTAAATATTAAATGTTTTTGGTACCTTCCTTTTTGAATGGTATTCAGTAATTAGTCATTATTTTCCCAATTAATAAGTTATTAGGATTAAAAGTATTATAGAAAACAGAGGTTATTTAGTAGATAATAAAGAATGATACTGATTAAACACTGTACACTCATATAAAAAGTGACACTGAAATACTATTTAGTACCAATCAAATATGACAATAGTATTCTTTGGTGGCTAATTATAAATCCAAATGCCTTGACTCCTAGGTCATTACACATTTCAAATACATTAAAATTGTGTTTTGTGATAGAGTCTTGATTAGATTATGTGAGATGAGATTCCTGTGTGCACAGTATAAACATCTGGACATTTCATTATATCATCCTCTTAGATTTTAATTTAGAGAACATAATCTCAAATTTGAATTAAAATAAATGCAAAACTATTGTTCAATCTCTCTCCCACCACTTCACACATATTTCAGTACAAGATAACTGTGGTTCCTATTCAATGAACTGTTTCAGATAAAGGGTAAAGGCCTTCGAACAATCCAAAGGAGTCTGATTCTACCTCCGGCCCTACCAGTAAACAGTCTTCAAAGTTATGACTTTATTTCCTGATTTCTAAGTCTTGTTTGTCTGTCTGCCTTCCTCCTACCCTCCTTCTCTTTCTCTACACACTCCCCTTTCCTTCTCCCATTTCCTTCTTTTGTATTTTGTATTTTAAGGTCTCTAAAATGTATGTGTACTTTATGGTTATTTATAATTCACAGTTTAATATGTAATAATTTTCCTTTTAAATACACACAGAATAGTATTATATCTTCTACCAATGATATTCAAGCATCAACAAAAATAGTAGGTAGATCCCAAGGAAATGCTGTAGTTAGGAAGAATCCATTGGTCATATGTGTAGTATTTCTCTTTGAGCAACAGCAAACAGTTGAGTCTCTTTGTTCTTCCTAAGTAGTTAAGATCAATCCCAGGCACTCACTAAAAATATTAATCTGAGATTTTTTTCCTTCATTTTCCTATCAGTCAATTTCTCCAATTATGTGTTTAAAAGATAAAAAAAAAAAAAAACATGATCTTGATCATGACATCACGTACTGTGATTTATGTGACATTAACTCTGAAATCCTCAAGTGCATTTTTTTAGTGCACCATCTAAAATTATATGGTATCCACTCTGGTAGTATTTCACTATGTGAATAGATTTTCTTCATGTATCTTCAATTTTTAGAATATTCACCTAGTTAGGAAAACTTTCTTATATATAAATGTAATATTCCATCAGATTCTATAAAATAAAATGTCTTGAAAACTTTGTGTAATTTTATTTGAGCTTTTGCACATTCAACTGGCAAAGCATCAATTCCATGGCCTTAGGCACTGTCTTTCCTGACGTTGTTATACTTGGAGGAAAAAAGAAAGTTAGGTAAGTATTGTGGCCCTGTGCCTGTTGTGTATTTAGAACACAGTAAGTCTTGGATAAATCTTGCCATGAAAATCTAAGAGTGCAGCAATGACGAGTGCCATCCATTAACCCATTTTTATCCATATGCTGGAGTAAGCAAGGAATTGAAATTGGCAAGCCAATTTACGCCTTCTCTTAGCCTTTATGTCTCTTTATTCATGGGAGATGGCATCCTTTTCACTTAGTGCCACTCAGGATCCCTTGGGTGTGTCACTGTCATTTTGGTGAGTCTCAACTGCCTTGAAATATCTGGTCTTGCTAGCATAAGTGTCAGGTACTCTATCTCAAAGGGCTTATGTGTGTTTGCATGTGTTTACAGCCCCAACATAAACACATAATATCTCCAAGCTTAAATTTAATAAGTACACACTACACAAGCCATAGCTAGCTCATCTATTTAAACATAAAGCAAGCAAAAGCAATTGGATTGTGTGTAGTGGCTCTGCAGTATGTTTATTCTAGAATAAGCAATATTTATAAACTCATTTTCATCTTTCCACTCCTCAGAAAGGTCAAGGTCATTATCCATTTTTCTTGGACTGTTTTATTTATTGTTTGCATTCACATGGTTGACCTCATTACCATGCAGATATAAAATGATAGAAAACTGATGGAAGGATGCTTCTTCAAAATATTCATTAGTGCAGAGACTTAGTAATATTCATTATGATCATAAAATTGGGAAGTTTATTTTTAGCAGAACTTATGTTCAAATGGTTTACTTGTAGTCATAAAATACAATTTAAAAGGAACACTAACACTGGCAAGGAATAAAGCAAGGACATATGGAAATAAAGAGATTGCTATTAAACCTTTTTATTCACCTTTATTTATTATATTTCAGCTTCAACTTTTGGTAAAAATCATTTCAGTTCTAAAGGTATACTTATTACCACTAAGGAATAAATAACTAATGCTATTTCATTCAAGTTTAAAGTTAGCCTGTTTTATGTCTTTGTTCACACAAGAGCTACAGAGGAAAAAAATGCAAAGGCCAGTTCTTAAGCCAATCAATCCTTTTACTCCCACCTTGTGGTAGTGTGGCAGCATGGCCAGTTTTCAAAAGAGGAGACCGATGAATTTTGTTTGAAAATGACTTATTTTCATATTTTTTAGTGATGAACTTAAAATTGATTCGAAAGAGGCTTTGTGATTCTCCAAATTCAGAGATCTGTGGTGCAGGGCTTTGCTTCATGCAGAGTGATGTGAACAGTGCCACAGAACAAATGGAATTCCTTTTTTGACATTGAACTTCAAGAAATAATGTAGTCTCCCCACTTTAGCCCACTATTCGTACAAGTGCTGTACAATAAAATTCACAAAGATTCCAAATATCTAAATTGTTTGACAATCCTGGTTTAGAGTGTTAACGAAAGTACACTTTCTTATCTGGTTACTTCTAGCATTAACAAAACATACATAACACACCTATAATAAATGCAACCTAAAGTAGACTTTCTGTACAAGTATGGTGAAAACTGAACTTGAATGCATATTTATGATACTTTTTCTCACCCTTTCCTTTTCTTTTTCATTTCAGTTGACTGAAAAAGTACCTTCGCTGATAAGTTAGAGAAAGAGATTAGAGAGTATTTCTTATTTCCTTAAACTCCTATTATTCCACAGTTTACTATCCCAAACTATCAGTCAAAACTGTACCTGCCTGGGCCAGCGCAGTGGCTTAACCGGTAAAGTTGCTGCCTGCAGTGCTGGCATCCCATATGGGCACCAGTTCAAGTCTTGGCTGCTTCACTTCCAATCCAGCTCTCTGCTATGGCCTGGGAAAGCAATGGAAGATGGCCCAAGTCCTTGGGCCCCTGCATCCAGATGGGAGAACTGGAGGAGGCTCCTGGCTCCTGGCTTCAGATCAGCGCAGCTCTGGCTGTTGTGGCCATCTGGAATGAACCAGCAGATGCAAGACTCTCTCTCTCTCACTCTTTCTCTCTCTCTCTCTCTCTGTGTGTGTGTGTGTAACACTGACTTTCAAATAAATAAATAAATCTTAAAAAAAAAAAAAAACCCTCTACTTGTCAGATTCTCCTTAATCAGATTGGTTTTACTATCTCTCTAATTGAGTTTAACATACTCCTTTATTAGGAAGGAAACTCAGCCTCTCTCAGAATAGAAGGGGTCTTTGTTGCTGGAAGAAACAAAGCGGGAACCAGGGATTCTTTTTCTTGTATGATAGCCAAGAGGCTTCCTCAAAGGCATCTATCTGTGTTTCATCAGAGCCTGGCAATTCCTGGAAACACTTAACTTTGTGTTTTCCAAATCCTCACCCCACCAAAAGCTGTGGTGGTCTCAGTGCCATTTAACTTGTCATTGGCAAATTCTGTGTGAGGGTGTGGTTGTCTTTACATCCATGCTTATCAGATTGAGTTTAGGGGAATACAGTTAAATGTGACAAATTGCTCCACAAATGTAGGAAATTATGAATCAATAATGAGCCCAATTTCTTGAACAGAATTTCTAAAAAGTTTGAAATGGAGTATTCTCTCTTTAGAAAATTACTAAAGAAATCTTAATTTGTTTAATTTGTAAGGTGTAAAATGATTCAGATACAATTTTTATACTTCCCAATTTTTGAGAATCACAGTTAACAAAAGGGCTGTGGTGCTAGTAAGTTTCAGACCTGAGTGTCCAGATTATATAATAAAAAAGAAACTATTTTTTTTTAATTTAGCTATCTGCATTTTTTTTTTGGTTCCTATAAAATAAGTACTGATGGGGCTGGGACTGTGGTACAGTAAGTTAAGCCATGTCCTGGCCCACCAGCATCCCATATGGGTACCAGTTCAAGTCTTGGGTGCTCCACTTCTGATGTAGCTCCCTGTTAACGTGCCTGGGAAAGAAGCAGAGGATGACTGAAGTCCTCAGGGGCCCTACACCCACGTGGGAGACCTAGAAGAAGCTCCTGAATCCTTCCTCAGCGTGGCCCAGCTTTAGTTATTGTGGCCTATTGGGGAGTGAACCAGTAGATGGAAAATCTCTGTCTCTATTTTTCTTTCACTCTGTAACTCTGCCTTTCAAATAAATAATTTTTTTTAAAAAGTAATGATGATGATATTTTTTCTCATTACCTAATTGTTATTAAGTACCTAATTAATGTTATTAAATTGAAAAACACCTGATTATCAACATATTTATTACAACATTTTTTGTTTAAGCATATTAAAATACTTGACCAGAAACTCTTTCCAAGTTAATGAGTGACTGTATTAATTTCAAAATGCTGGCCACATGAATTTTCAACATTTCACATGGTTGATGTTTGGAGATTGATAAGGTATACAAAATTCTTCAATAGTTACTTTATTTCACACACAATATTAACCACTGCATATTCATTTCCCATGTCAACAAAAAATATGGAAGATTTTTCCTATTTACCATATTTAGTGTAAGATATGAAAAAATATAATTCTCAACACTTGTTTCTTTTGTATGTGGATAGGATGTTTTTCTCTGCAAGACTATTACTTTGAGTTAGGTGCCATTCAGTTCCATATTATCTCCTCCTACTTGCCACCTGCATCTTTATCTGAATGCCTCATCTGAGAGAATTTGAGTATTGTTTATCCATGTTGCAGCCCTGACTGACTGCATTTTAAACCAGACTGCCACCCTTTTAGGAGGTAGGCTGCAATAATAAATGAGGTCAGAATTCTTTACTCCTCCTCTGGCTCAAGTCATCAGTTTTCTTAAAAGAGGTACTTGGAAGGTTGCATTCCAATCCTGAATTTCTTTTCTTTCTCAGGTCATAAAAATTTTTCTGTCCTGATGAAAGTTTACTCTACAGATTATATTGTTTTGTAAACATAGAAAATAACCCTACATGTTTTCACAGAAGACCTAGGGGGAGATATTTAATAACTTATTTATTTGCTTTGAGGAATGAATATACTCCAATATGATTGACGAGGGCTGAGTCATTAGAATATCAAAGGAGTCTTTTATCTCCTAAATTTACAAATAGTATAATAGTTCTGAATCAAACTGAGTATACTACAAAATGGCAAGAATATGTTCCTTATTTCAGGAACCAGGAAGCGGAAACAGGAAGCAGAACAGGAAGCAGGAAATTCAGACTCAAAATATCATGGACAACTACAAATTAATTTAAAATTTTTCTACTCTTAAGTTAAACAGCAGTAACTGCATAACTCATAGAAGTTATTTATATGATGTGTGCTCTAAATTTATTATCTTCAAAGCGTTTTGTGATTACATATGTACAGCATAATTTTTTAGAACAATTGTAGAATGAGCAGAAAGAAGTCAACACCAAAATGAGTAGAATCAAAGCACAGAGATGAGAAGGTTGCTGGTGTTTTGCAGTATGTCTGTGTCTATTCAAACCTTAAATTTATTCCACCATAAGAATTCTTTTTAGATTTCTTAACTCTGTTGTGTATTCTGCATGTTTACCATTTTTGCTCAATGAAAAATTGAACATATAACAGATATATCTCTCTATACAGATGTCTGCTTGTTTCCTTTGGCAAATTTCTAAATGTGGCATTTTTTATTTAAAAGAATGTTCATTGACTTTTAAGGCAACATAGTGGGTAAAATATTATTTATATTTCTACCAGGCATCATTTAAAGGGACCCCTCGGGGCTGGCGCTGTGGTGTAGCAGGTAAAGTTGACGCCTGCAGTGCCAGCATCACATATGGGTGCGGATTCGAGTCCCGGCTGCTCCACTTCTGATCCAGCTCTCTGCTATGGCCTGGGAAAGCAGTGGAAGATGGCCCAAGTCCTTGGGAAACCCGGAAGAAGCTCCTGGCTCCTGGCTTCTGATCGGCACAGCTCCTCCCGTGGCAGCGTTAGGGGGTGAACTAGTGGAAGGAAGGCCTCTCTCTCTCTCTCTCTCTCTCTCTGCTTCTCTGTGTAACTCTGAGTTTCAAACAAATAAATAAATCTTTTGAAAAAAAAAAAAAAGAAAGGGACCCTCTCCCTATGGCTTTTCCAACCCTGCATAATGTCTTTATTATTACTCTTGCAAGCTTGTTAGGTTAAAACAGCATGTTGTAATATTTAAAGACAACAGGAAATATTACTTTAAAAAGTGATTAGACTATGTTTAAGAAGATACGTTTGTAAGTTGATAAAAGGAGAGAACATCAGAAAAAAGCATAACTTCCAAGTTACAATGTAAACTGAAAATTTATCCTTCTTTGGGGCCGGTGCTCTGGCATAGAGAGTAATGTCACCACCTGAAGCGCTGACATCCCATATGGGCGGCTGGTTCGAGTCCTGGCTGCTCCACTTATGATCCAGCTCTCTGCTATGGCCTGGGAAAGCAGTAGAAGATGGCTCAAGTCCTTGGGCCCCTGTACCCGTATGGGAGACACAGAAGAAGCTCCTGGCTTCTAGCTTCAGATCAGCGCAGCTCTGGCCATTGCAGCCATTTAGGGAGTGAACCAATGGATAGAAGATAGCTCTTTCTCTCTCTGCTTCTATCTCTGCCTCTCCATTACTCTGTTTTTCAAATAAATAAATAAATATTCCTTAAAAAATTTGTCCTTCTTCACAGAAAATTTTGTAATCATATTCTGTTCATCCATCTTTGGGAATCTGTGGGCTATTTCTCCATCATTTTAGTATTTACTAGACAGTTGGAAACTGTATTTGCTCTTGGCCACTTACTTTAAGTTCTAGACAAAACAACAACAAAAATAGTCTTAAAAGTGGAATACTTGAGTTTTATAGCAGGTTTTAAATTTATTAAAAATGGATTGTTTAGAATATGAAATTTAATATAAAAGAAATTTAATATTCTTTTGTATGTTATGAAACTGTATGTACCGATGTGTCACTTTACAGTTTAAGAATAGGCTTCTGAATATACATTAACAGCAGGGAGGAAGAGAACTACAGATGTAACAAAGCTAAAATGCACACACATATTTCAAATCTCCACTATCAAATAAAAACAACACATTAGCGATGTGGATAGTGAATTACTTTGGACAGGCTGGTGTCTACCTTAGTGCAATACTGGGTGAAGAGAACAAACAAAAGTCTGCATATCAGAAATCTAAATGTGCAAAAGCTAAAATTCAGGTTGGGCATTTGGCTTTAGTACTTAAGATCACAGTTGCTCATGTCCCACATCAGAGTATCTTTAATCAACTTCAGGCTCCAGCCCCGGATTCCAGTTGACCAACAATGGAGACTCTAGGACCCAGTAGAGATGATTCAAGTAATTGGATTCCTGCCATCCATATGCGAGACCTTGAGTGAGTTCTCTGCTCCCAGCTATAGTCACTGCCTAGCCCAGGCCATTGTGGACATTTAGGAAGTGAATCAGTAGCTTAGAACTCTCTCTCAAAATCTCTCTCTCTCTCTCTCTCTCTCACTGTGTCCACTTCTCAAAAAAATATTTTTTAAATAAAAAGCTAAACATACAGCTACACTCACAGCTGGTACAAGTTTTCACTCAGGGTCCTCAGCTTGAACCTTGAGGATTGTTTTCAGGATCAG
This sequence comes from Lepus europaeus, assembly GCF_033115175.1. Taxonomy (NCBI): domain Eukaryota; kingdom Metazoa; phylum Chordata; class Mammalia; order Lagomorpha; family Leporidae; genus Lepus; species Lepus europaeus. The sequence goes on along the minus strand of NC_084837.1, from coordinate 46,470,625 downwards.
AGTTAAAGAAAGGGACTGCAGGACCAGAACTGCTTTTTGAGGGCATCAATATTTTTCATTCGTTCAAAGCAGAAGCTTGTGCAGTGATCAGGTTTCCAGGAAGGAACCAAGTTGGAAGATGATCAATTTGGAAGTCTCTGCAGGGGAGCTAGGACTGGCAAATTATCCTTTCCTATGCCTCAGTGTTCCAACTCAGTCCTAAATCCCTTATGGGAGGACATTAAGAATAAAAGAGGGGTGGGAATGCCGTCATCCAGGAAAAGTGGTGAATTTTAGATCCCTTTTGATTGAGTGGTGGAGTCAAATATAAGTCAGATCAGCCTCTTTTCTACGGTAACTGAGGGCTGAACTGAGCTTCTCACTTTCCAAGCACACGTGGCCCTGCCTCCGTCCCTACACTGGTTGGGAGCACAGTGTGCGCGGTTCAGTCCCCTCATCTTCACTTCCTCTGGATCCATTAGCTGTCATTCTTTAAAAGACACTTCTTATGATACCAACAAAGAGGAAAAGATTTTGTTTGTATGTTTAAAGCCCTTTAAAAAGGACCCAGAAAAGAAAAGTTTCCAGTCCAGGTCTAAGGCTAGTCCTTGAAAGTGGCTGTCAGTTAGCAACTTGGATTGAGTTGGATGGGTTACGAGTACACAGGCTCGGACTCATTAGACACCTGCTTATTTTAACCAGGATCTTGTTGATTAAAGAGTATTAGCTTGCTTCTTTCTAAAATGGCGGGCTTGAAGATAACTCTGAAGATCCAGTCTGAGACAACAAAAGTGTGAAATTCTGTGATATTAAACAATTGTGGGTGAAATTTTATCAGACTGTCTTCACAGATTTTAATAAAGGGAAGAGAATGTTATTCTATGCCCTGTTTTCAAACTAGTTGCATGTATGCAATTGGCTCAGAGGTCTACTCCATATTTCTATAAGTTAAGAAAGAACACCAGGAAAAATACATACACACACAAACACACACACAGTACCTGATATACCCTGTTCTAATCCAGTAGTATTACAAAATTCAGTAGCCATGCTAAAAGTCCTTCACATGTGTTGTAGTTTTATTTTTTTTAATTCCATTCATCACATTTTAAAACAACATTATAATTAGAATTGTCACTATATGTTTGTATTGTGGAATAATTACATTCAGAAAATAATTGCATTAGACATGGAAATTTGCAACTTAAAATTATAATTTTCCCTGAATCCATTCAACATTGTTCAAAAATATTTTTGTGGTTTAATATGCTTTGTTTTTCTAAGCAAAACCTAAAAAGTAACTACTGTAGAATAGGCATATTACTTTGAAAAATCACAAGCAACAAAACATCTCCCTTGCTATAAATTGTAGGATCTAGGAAGGACTCACCAGAATAAATTGGAAGATGTGGCCAAGTATGACAAGATATGCACTGGGTTGCTGGGATGGTAGGAGAGGAGCACATAAATTAGAAGTGGGAACAGGGTCTGCCTCAGAGCACAGAGACATCTCACTGACTCTGCTTTCAATTACCACTCTCACTTTTCTTGTTTGAGTTTTAGTCAGAAAGCTCTCTTCCAAAAGAAAAAGCAAAGAATGTATTTATTTTTATGCAGTATTATGAATGACTGAAGCCTTTCTGTGAAGATCCTCGATATAATGCCACAACTATTTTTATTCTCAGCAAAACAAAGCATTTTGTAACAATAAAGAGATTTTCTGTTTCTAAGGTTCAAAACTTTGTCTACACATGCCATGTAGAGATTTGAGTAAGATAATACATGTTTAGATAATCTGATCAAGGTAGAAATCCTGTCTCTGATTACTCTGTGTCAGTGCCTGTCCCTCTGACCCACTGAGGTCCAGCACCAGCTGCATGATCTCAGAGTGAAACAGAACACTGTGGGAGATCTGAAAAGGCAATTGAAACCACAGTGGGGAAACTTGTTATTGGATTTTTAAAAAATCTCATGCCTTGTGACATACTAGCATTTGAGAAGGTCAGCCTTGTTGAGGAGTGGATACTCTAATAACAAGTATCTCTTCATAACAAACTTCACTTGATACTGTAATTGACTTCACATCTGTGAGATTTTTATTACTGTGAATTTTCATCAACACTTCACTCAACTTCAGAACTTGCCACTGAATAATACCTGGCGAGCATCGCAGACCTGAGATTGCAAAGTTGGCCACGTGGTGGACAGCCTCTGCTACAGAACCTTTGCCAATATATAAATACGAGGAAGAGAATCTCATAAGACGCTTGTGTTTGACCCTTGCAATAGTTATCTGTTAATATCACTGTGCTCCTGGCAAAGAATTACTTTTCCCTCCCAGATGTCTGCACAAGTGACTGTGACCCTACACAGAACTGAAGTAAGACTTCAATTATCTGCAAAACTCCTTTTAAGAAAACTTTCATTTACTTGAAATTTAAAACAATTCTTGATCCTTTCTCTTCACAATTATTATTTATCACAGCATTTTTTAAAAAAACACTTATGTAAATTAGAAAGCAAACCCTTTCTTTAAATGAGATTAAAAAGGCTTACAGAAGTTACAAGTTGAGTGAAAATGCCAAGGTTATTTTAAATAGAGTTTATCTAATGCAGTCAAACTCAGGAAAGCAAGTGAATTACTGCTTAAAGAAAGCCCAAAATTATGAATTACCAGGTATCTGATAAATCTGATCAAATGCAGTTTCCTTGGTAAGGCTAGTTTATGGAATCGCAGTACAATCAATGCTAAGGTAATTTTCCACCAAATCAAGTTAGGGAAGGTAGTAGTTTTGTGCAATCTGGAGCAAGAATTTCAAAGACAAAACTGCTAAAAGTTGACTTATAATGGCTAAACAATATTAAAATCAGCAAGTAGGAGAAATCAAGAAGAAAACATAAAACTTGGAAAGTCAGTGAGGAAAACAGAATCCAATAGCTTTTTTCCTTATTGATACTGTACAAATGCAAGCAGTGTATTCATTAGTATTTATAATTTTTCTAATGGAAATTTATAATTATATAGAAAAAAGTGGTGTTGTTCTTCACTGTAATTCTTTTTCAAAATCCAAATCTATATCAATGGCAATACCTTATAGTTCTCAAATTCCATACCAGGAATTAAAAAAAAGGAACATTGCCATTTTTTTAGGCAACATACTATGTGTTAGAGACATGAGAATTAAATTATTTATCTCCACAATTCTTCCATTTTTTTAACATTTATTTATTTAGTTATTTAAAAGGAAGAGTTACAGGGCATTGGAGAGAGAGAGACTCTTTCTTCTACTGGTTCACTCTCAAGATAGCCACAATGGCCAGTGTTGGGCCAGGCTGAAGCGAGGCGCCAGGAACTTCATCTGGGTCTCCCACATGAGTGGCAGAAGCCCAAACACTTGGGCCATCCTCCACTACTTTCCCAGGTCGTTATCAGGGAACTGGACTGGAGGTGGAGCGGCCAGGACAAGAACCAGCACCATATGGGCTGCTGGTGTCATAGGTGACGGCTTTACTCACACAGCCATAATGCTGGCCCTGACTTTTTTGTGATTATCTTCCTTTCACAGATAGCAGAAGGGAAGAAGACATGAACATGAAATATACACGTGTATGTACTTCAGGCTTAAACAACTTAATAGGGCCTAAGCGAACATTTGAATGTGGTTTAGTAGGATATCGAGGTTTGTATTTTTCCACTGTATCTCACTCTCTGACTTTGTATGTGACAAAGACTGCTGATTGCACAAAGCAAGCCACTTAATTAATATTGCAGGTGAACTAATTGATTTTGGTCAGTGAATGCTTAATGATAATTTCACTTCATCCCTTGATGACTCTAGTTGTAGTTAAGTGCTGATTATTCTGAAACATTAAAGAATATTCATAAAAAGTGAATTGGTAAGGAAGTGTTACTTCTATAAAGTATACATATTTTATGTAATTGCATACTCATTATGTTCCAAATCCTTCTTCAATGTCATCCTAATATATTCTCTGTCCCAAACAACTGTCATGTAAATTACTGCCAATATTTGTAGAGAAATTACAGTTTGAGGAAGGAGAGGGTTTTTCAGTACTTTGATAACTTTCCTAAGTCATGAAAATATCTTGCAAATACTTTCATTCATATGACAGCTTTTTAGTATACCATTAACAATTACTGGTATAAATATATTTTATAAGTTACTGTAAATGTTGTGCTATTAATCTTTTGATAGGCTGCAATTTCTCCAGAAAATACCCTAAAATTTCTCATGCACTTCACACAAAAAAAGTGTTCTCACTTCTACTTGCATTTCTCTTGACCTCACCTTCTTTGTTTTTGTTCTTTGGCTGCCTGGTTTTTTTTCTCTTATTTCTATGATTGAGTCTTATATTCTTTTTCCTTTGATTTTTAAAATACTTGGAGTCCTCTGTTTCCTCCAGCTAATCTCTTCTGTATAATGCCTTCTTCTACCTAGTAGTATTGTTTCTACTTTGTTTATTCAAAATTCATCAAATCATCAATCTTGTTTATTTTCCTTTGTTTATCATCACTCAAATTTCAAACACATACCAGTTTTCTTAGCATTGAGATTTTTCCTCTTTTGAAAGGAAAGCATTTAAATCTAAACATTGTAGTGGATGTATGGAATAGTGATTAATACACTTCCTGGGATGCTTGCATCCCATATCAGAGTGCCTGGGTTCTCTAGTTCCAGCTCCAGTCCTGATTCCAATTTCCTGCTAATGTGCACCTTGGGAGGCAGCAGGAGTTGGGCTCAGATAGCTGAGTATCTGCCATTGATGTGGAAGACCTACTTTTAGTTCTTGGCTCTCAACTTTGACCTGGCCCAGCCCTGTCTGCAGATGACATTTGGGAAGTGACTCAGTGAATGACTGATCTCTCTCTCTCTCTTTCTCTCTCTCTTTCAAATAAATAGATAAAAAATTAGAAAAATCTGAGCATTATCTGCTGAGTGTGAAATTATCTTTATCATAAAATTTGCAATGAGGGCAGGGATTTATCCTCACAGTTAAGAAGCCCACATATTGAAGTGCCTGAGTTTTATAACAAGCTATGACTCCTTCTCCCTAGCTTTCTAGGACCTGGGAGACAGCAATGATGACTTGAGTAATAGGGTTTCTGCCACCCACATTAGAGACATGAATTGAGGCCTGTGGGTTTGGTCTGGTTCAGTCCTGGCCATTGTGGGCATTTAGAGAGTGGCAGAGGATGGGAACTCTGTCTCTGTCTCTCCTTGTCTGTATCTCTTCATGTCTTAATGAATAAATAGATAGATAAGCAACTTCATTATGTTTGTGAAAAGGGGAATTAAATGTTGCTTGACAGGCACCAAGTTTCAGCTAGACTGGATTAAGAAGTTCTGGAGTTTTATTTTAGAAAGATGAAGATAGATAGCCGCCTCCGCCTTGCGGCGCAGGCACACCGGGTTCTAGTCCCGGTCGGGGCACCGATCCTGTCCCGGTTGCCCCTCTTCCAGCCCAGCTCTCTGCTGTGGCCAGGGAGTGCAGTGGAGGATGGCCCAAGTGCTTGGGCCCTGCACCCCATGGGAGACCAGGAGAAGCACCTGGCTCCTGCCATCGGATCAGCACGGTGCGCCGGCCACAGCGCGCCTACCGCGGCGGCCATTGGAGGGTGAACCAACGGCAAAAGGAAGACCTTTATCTCTATCTCTCTCTCTCACTGTCCACTCTGCCTGTCAAAAAAAAAAAAAAAAGAAAGAAAAAAAAAAAAAAGATGAAGATAGAAAATGTTAATGCACTATTCAATTCTCTATAAAAGATAAAAGCTAGAAGATAGGATTTTGGATGTTTTCACTACGAAGGCATGTTAAATGCTTGAAAAGATAAATATATTCACTGTGATTGGACATTATACAATATATACATGTAACAAAGCATCACATAGTATCCCATAAATAGGTGCAATTTCTATTTGTACATGTTTATTTTCAAAAATATTGAAGTTCCCAGTTTTTCTATAATACACATTTTCCATGAGCCTTTTAAAATCCTCTCCTATGTGACTACTATGCTGTGTGGTGCATACAGGTTTATATAACTGATAATATCTTTGTAACTTGTACCTATATATAAGAGATCAGAAGTTCTTTTCTTTCTTCATAACATCCAGAATTCCTCAATTTTCCTCTTTTCCAGTAGATTCCAAAATTTGGTCATATATTTGCCAACATCCTTTGAAATCAGATTATTCAAAGCTCTGGATGGATATTGAATGCATTCAAACACAGTTTTTTTGACTATTACCTTGTCTAAATAAGATCGAAGTCAACAAACTCAAGAGGCTTCCATAGCCTTGGAAACTCATTAGTAGAGCCTAGGGAGATTTCTGACGCCATAAACAAGAGTGTCAATTTGTTAAGTCAACAACAGGAGTCACTGTGTACTTACTCCTCATGTGGAATCTCTGTCCTTAATGTGTTGCCCAATGTGAATTAATGCTATAACTAGTACTCAAACAGTATTTTACACTTTATGTTCTGTGTGGGTGCAAACTGATGAAATCTTTTCTTAATATATACTAAATCGATCTTCTGTATATAAAGTTAATTGAAAACGAATCTTGATGTGAATGGAATGGGAGAGGGAGCGGGAGACGGGAGGGGTGCGGGTGGGAGGGAAGTTATGGGGGGGAAAGCCATTGTAATCCATTAACTGTACTTTGGAAAATTATATTTACTAAATAAAAGTTGAAAAAACACAGTTTTTAACTGAGAGTTCTTCACAGGTGAATTCTGTTTTGTTATATATGGTTTCTTCCCTCCCTTATCTGTTCATTATTCCTTCTTTTCCACATAGTGAGTCTTCTGAATCTATATTCAAGGTTCATATTTTCCACCGTAATTTAAATTCATGTTATGTTTGCTTTATGATTTAATTCTTCTAGCTAGTTCAATCACAAATTTTGGTGTAGCAGCAAGCTTCCATTTCTCAGATTTATTTATATTTCAGTTTGAAAATAATGTTTTTTTAAACTTTTATTTAATGAATATAAATTTCCAAAGTACAGCTTATGGATTACAATGGCTTCCCCCCCCCATAACTTCCCTCCCACCCGCAACCCTCCCCTTTCCCTCTCCCTCTCCCCTTCCATTCACATCAAGATTCATTTTCAATTCTCTTTATATGATGGTTTTAAGATTAAGGATATAATTTCTATGTGTTGAACTGAAATTCACTTATGTGTTAATAAACATTAAGTGGAATATATAATACAATGAAACACAAAATATTCAACCTGTAAATTGTTTTTATTTCTACCTTAAATTTTAAGGACCATCTTAGTGCTCTGTTCAAAACCTTCATTTTGACATTGTAAAGTGATCTAAAATAAAAAGGTGAATGGTGAAATCCATACTCTGAAGAGAAAGAGAAAATGTAAAGTTAGTGTAAATTTAGAGGGAATATGACTGATACTCTCACAACAATGAGAGAAAGAAGCAGATCAAAATTATTTGTGATAATCAAAGGATATTGTTTCCAGAGATGTCAAGAGAATACTTTAGAAGATATTTTTATAATATATTTTGAATAACTCTGAAATAAGAGCTTAGCATCACTCTTTGTTAGAAATCAGACACGCCAGGAAAACAATATGAGGAAAAATAAATGAAGCAGAGTAAAAATTGGCTCTATTTTAAAAGATATATGTCAAAATAGGAGACTGTTGAGTGCACAGTATTCAGTAATTTAATTTGTTATATGGGAGTTGGAGGATGTACTAGGGTTAGCTTTTTTTTTTTTTTTTAATACCACTGAACTCCAGGGAATTATACAAGTCACAAAGACTATGAATAGGAAGAGAAAACTCATAAGAAAAATACAAATGCTCAAATTCTTCACATTTTAATACTTGGATACACAAAACCAAAGTTTGACTTTGACACAGGGAAGCAGAATGGAATCATCACTAGACACTGTTGGCAGGATTTCACTTTATATTTAATGATGTAATAATGATAGCATAAATTTGGAATAACTAAGACTAGGAAAAATTGTTTCAAAGTTTACCTAGGGAGAATCTAGAAAGGAAGATCTGAAAAGGCATTGGTGCGGGACATTGCATAGACAAGATCAGAATTTGGTTTATATATAAAAAATTTTCTCATAAAATTTTTATTTATTTATTTATTTGAGAGATAGAGTTAAAAACAAAGAGAGTAAGAGACAGAGAGAAAGGTCTTCCATACACTGGTGATTCCTCAAATGGCCGCAACTGCCGCAGCTGAGCCAATCCAAAGCCAGGAGTGAGCTGCTGCTTCTGGGTCTCCCACGTGGGTGCAGGGGCCCAAGCAGCTGCGCTATGTTCCACTGCTTTCCCAGGCAATAGCAGAGAGCTGGATCAGAAGAGGGCCAGCAACAGTCGCCCATAAGAGATGTCAGCACTACAGTGGAGGCTTAGCCTACTATGCTACAGCACCAGCACCCTATATGTAAAAATTTTAAATCTACCCTACAAACATAGTATTAAGCACTGTCAGCAATCTGTATTGTTTCTCTGAATCACTGTAATCTAAGTCTTATAGCAAGTTGCATGTCAATATTGTGTCTCCAGCTTGATCCATCAGGGTCACTGCCTGGAGGGATCCTGAGAGACTTGGAATATTCTCTTCCTGGTAACCAAGGAGAAGTGCCCAGGAAAGGACCAGTGATAAAAGCCTGTAGCTTACTTGCTTTTTCTTTGTCCCTTTCTATTGAGTAGGAGAGTTGAATTATACAGTGAGTTTTAGAGTTGACAATTATTAATCATATCATTTTATGAAAAATTACTTTGGAAAATCCTTCATGTGAATTTCCAAGATAGATAAAAATGAAAAAAGCATGACTTGCTCCTCAAATCAAGCTATAAGGTGCTACAGACACATAAACTGTAACTCTAGAGGCCACCATGTATAATAGAACCATCACTTTACAAGTACCCAAGGAAAAAAAAATGTATTGATACTTCAGAGATCTTAAAACATGAATCATGAAACAAGTAACTGTCATCATCCATGTTTGGGACTTAGTTTTGATAATAATTCTTTTCTTGTATTTTCTGCCTCTCATTTCTTCACTTTCCAGCCCCATCTGACACACTGCTGCCAGACTAATCCTTTTAAAAGATCTCTGATTGTGTTAGCACTATGTAAATTCCTTTTCTGTCTTGTCATCTGCAGAATGAAACACAGCATTCTTATAGTCTTCACTATATTTCTTGTGATGTTTTAAGACAATGGTAAAATTTGGATGAAATCCTTGGTTATCAGTCATAAATATTGGTATATATCCACACATAAACCAAATGGTACTTCTATACACACAAATCATAAGGACATCAATATTTTACATTCTCGGTTCTACTTTCTTTCATCTCTATCTCCCTGCCTTTTTTATGCATCTCCATAAAGTACTCAGGATATGTATTCTGCCTCTTCATCACAGTAAGTACCTCTCTCACAGCACTCATTATTGACTACTTTGTTTTTCAGTGTATTTGTATCTTATCTCACCATTCACTTGTCCTTAAGCTCTTTGAGAGCAGAGTCTAAGACTGGTTTATATTTACGCCTCTTCGCTGTCCTAATGTGAGGGATACTTGGCATAAGCTTGATGAAAACATGCTGTTGTTTACTTCACACACATTGCATCTATGCTCATTTGTCAACAGTTTCAACAACAGAATGCTACACATTCCTAACACAATGGATGTCATTTATTAAGTAGCCAGAATATTCAAATAGGCTACTGAATAAATGAGTGAAAATGTAAATATCGAGTGCTCCTTTTCTATATTTCCTTTTAGATGACTGATTTAATGACATATCTAGATTTTCATTTTCCAAGCGTTAAACTGTACCAGGAGAAATGGGAATCGATATCCTACTGGTTCAGGCTGTTCCAATTCAGCCCTTGGTGTGATTTTGGTAGGAACAGGAGCATAATGGGATTTGGAAGAGTTCATTCTAAGTGACTGTAATGAGAAGTTTCAGTGAACAAGTTAAAAGTCACCTTCAAGTTTGAAATCTCCTCTTGAACCAATAATTCTTGCTTGGTTGTACATTCTATAATCCAATCTTCATTATATACTGGAATAAATATAATAACCTGTAACAGACTCCAATTAGATACAATCATACTTTCTGAGTTTGGCTGGTCATTGAACAGAGCTTTGTGAAGTTCTACTGAAAAGAATAAGAATTATTCCACAAAATAATAGATCAAAACTTTACAAATCTTTATTTACGTTTTTTTTTCATTATGTTGTTCCTTAAAACCTCATGCACACTAGACAGTGAATAACATCTAAACTGTTTATAGATGACAGTATTACCAAACAACAGTACTGTAAAAATAATTTCCTCTGAACCATTTTCTCCAAAGATCATATTTCCCAATGTTCTGGCTGCCATGAAATAATATACTTGCCATTTTTTGTATTACAAAAGAAAGTTCATTATAACACTACAGACTCCATTTTTCTAACTTAAACATATTTTACTTAGAAAATTTTATGTTTAAGCTAATAAGAACAAAAATATGCAATACCATTTCTTTGAAAATTGAACAGACTCTTTAAAATGGAAAAACTGTTGCATGAATATCATTTAGAGAACCAGTACAAAGTGATGATAGGAGTTCTCCCCTGCCTGCTCAGACATAGGCAGAGAGTTGCTTCTTCTTCAGAGCCTCATATTTCTGATAAACAGGACTCCTATTCTTTGCCATGTACTATTAAGATGACATAATATAATGGCAGTGAGGATGAAGATGACAGCCAGTACTAAGCCATCATTATGTGTCATTGTGTTCTGCATTTTACATATAACATTTCATCTAATCTTCAAAGCAGTTATAAAAATATGTAATACTATTTCCCCATTTACTAATAGGAAATGAGGCATTGAGAAGCTAAGAAACGTTCCATGGGCCACATATCTATAAAATCAGAGAGTCAAGATTCAAATCTAATTCTTGACTCCACAGAATGAAGTCTGAGTGATGATAGAATATGGTGAATGTTTAATTCTCAGGTCTTATGACTTTATCAAAATTGAATGCATGATAGAAATTTATATAATAGAGACAGACTTTTTTTTTTTTTTTTTTTTTTTGGACAGGCAGAGTGGACAGTAGAGGGAGACAGAGAGAAAGGTCTTCCTTTTTGCCGTTGGTTCACCCTCCAATGCCGGCGCACCGCGCTGTTCCGATGGCAGGAGCCAGGTGCTTCTCCTGGTCTCCCATGGGGTGCAGGGCACAAGGACTTGGGCCATCCTCCACTGCACTCCCTGGCCACAGCAGAGAGTTGGCCTGGAAGAGGGGCAACCAGGACAGGATCGGTGCCCCGACCGGGACTAGAACCCGGTGTGCCGGCGCCACAAGGCAGAGGATTAGCCTGTTAAGCCACGGCGCCAGCCTAGAAACAGACTTGTTCTGAAGACCAGATAAATATCTAAGAGAATGAGGTCCTAAAGTCAGTTCAGCAGGTTCTTTCTCTCTCTCCTCCTCCTCCCCCCCTTTTTTTTCTTCACAAAATGATATGAATTTGTATTTGAGTGTGTGGAGAAATGACACCTAAATAGACACCTACATATGACCCTCTAAATCATAATCTAAAATACAATAAATGTAAGCAAAAATACATAAAAGATGTATTTCCTTAAAATGTATTAAAATTAAATAAAAATAACATTGGTATTGCCCATAAATGTCTATCACTTGAATGAACGTTTGAAATCTTCTTGTTCAACATTGGCTCTTTATTTTTACTCCAAAATCCCACAATCAGATGTGTTCCTATTCAGGTCATTCTTCACTGTTCAGCCATAATCGTCTATTATATCCAAAGTGTGTTTCGGGCAATTGACATTCTCTTTGACTCATCTATGTCTCTACAATCTTAATTGTTAATATTTTCTTGTATCACTGCTCTTCAGATGATTTCCTTTAGGGATTTAAAAATGAAGATTGCATTCTAGATATATTGATCCTACTTCATGGAAAAGCAGCAGCCAAATCAAAATTACAAGTGCATGCATTTGAATACAGGAAATGCCTATGAAAGAGAATGAGAGAGATTTGGGGTTATAAGAACAATGTGTCACGCAACAAACTCGGTGGATATCTCAGTTCCTTCCCATTTATTCTAGATAATAACTTTAAAATAACTTCCTTATATCAATGTTCTCCATTGCCAAGCTACTATGTCTGCAAATAATTTTCTATAAGTCTATTCTTAAAAAACCTGTTTCTCATCCCTCAAAGAAATTTAATGGGAGTAGGTGAAAAAAGTTACCCCATAAAACAAGAATCAATGAAAGATTATCTTACTCTAAACAGTTAAAATTTTTCAGGCCAGCATTGTGGCATAGCTGCCACCTGTGATGCTGACATTTCTATAGGCACCTGCAGGAGTGCCAGCTTCTCCACTTCCTATCCAGCTTCCTGCTAATATGCCTGGGAAAGCAGTAAAGGCTGACTCAAATACTGGGGTCCCTGCACCCATGTGGAAGATCAGGAAGAAATTCCTGGCTCCTGGCTTTGGCTTGGCCCACCCTGGCCACTGTGGCCATTTGAGAATGAACTAGCAGATGGAAGAGTTCTCTTCCTTTTGCTGTATAATTCTGCATTTCAAATGAATAAAATAAATCTTAAAAAAATTATCTGGAGGCTAGTGTTATGTCACAGCAGGTTGAGCTGCTACCCACAACACTGGTATCCTGTGTCAGAATGCCAGGTAGAGTTCTGCCTGTCCCACTCCGATCCAGCTCCCTGCTAATGCACCTGGGAAAGCAGCAGAAGGTGGCCCAAGTATCTGGGCATCTGCCAGATAAGTGCAAGAACCAGGTGGAATTCCTGGCTTCTCACTCCTGGCTACAGCCAGGCCCAGTCCAAGCAGCTGTGGTCATTTTTGGAGTGAACTGGGAGATGGAAAATCTTTTTCTGTCTCTCCCTCCCTCTCTCTCTGTCACTTTGCCTTTCAAATAAATGAAATATATATTTCCCAAAGTAATTTTTTTCAAATTATTTGATAATATAACATGAATCCATTCATTTATTTACTTGTTAACAAATTTGGTTCCTAAGGATCAATCTGCAAAGAATTTTTTTTTTTTTTTTGACAGGCAGAGTGGACAGTGAGAGAGAGAGACACAGAGAGAAAGGTCTTCCTTTGCCGTTGGTTCACCCTCCAATGGCCGCTGCGGCCGGCTTGTTGTGGCCGGCGCACTGCACTGATCCAATGGCAGGAGCCAGGTGCTTCTCCTGGTCTCCCATGGGGTGCAGGGCCCAAGCACTTGGGCCATCCTCCACTGCCCTTCCGGGCCACAGCAGAGAGCTGGACTGGAAGAGGGGCAACCGGAACAGAATCCGGTGCTCCGAGAGGGACTAGAACCTGGTGTGCCGGCACCGCAAGGCGGAGGATTAGCCTAGTGATCCGCAGCGCCGGCCTATGCAAAGAATTAAAATACAAAACTGTTTAAAATAATCTTTGCTTTCTACTAGTAACATTTGAACATCTGAAATGAATTTAAATTCCTTGATCTACACATCAAATGACAACAACATGCAAACAAACACTTTGGGGCTGTGAGGGCTCCAGTATAACTTGACATAGTAAAGAATGATACTTTTTTTTTTTCAAACTGAGATTAGGATTTAAGTGAACTAGCAAAAGACAATTAAGTAGGAGCTACACTTGCTTTCTCAAGTGCTCAGCCATATGGATGCTGGCATAATGCTGTTTTTATTCACTAGGCGTACAAATAAATCAACTTTAATGTCAATAAAGTCAGTAATGATAGATCTCATCACAAAAATATAACTAAACAATAATGACCAGGAAGAAAATTAGTAGCTCACAGCAGCAGAAGTGATTTCTTTTTCGTCCTAGGTGAAGTCAAGGGTAACTGAAAAGACTGGCCTCTCCCCTCTGTTATTAACTGCAAATCATTCTTGTCATGTTAGAAGCAGATTGTTTTTTTCAAGTGTTATCACCGTTATGTTGGGATCACATAACCTGACCTTATTCCTGGCAACTTAAACTCCATTTCCAATTAGCAAAAATGCTTATGGTTGTGTTGAAGCCTGTCTGCCTCTAAGAGTTTGAGTAGAAACTTTAGGTTCCCTTGTATCCTGTGCTGATTTACCTTGTGAGCAAATCTCCCAATTTATTTTTATTGTTTTTATCAGCCAAAAACCACAACAAAAAGGCAATTCAGAGGCTTTTCTATTTCTGCTCTTGGCAAACTGAAAAATTAACCAGATAACAGTATAACAGTAAAGAAATGGCAAGGTGGCATACAGGCTTTGTTTTAGCAATTAAAAAAAGAAAAACCTTGACTGCAACAGCAACATTTGGGATTTATCAATAACAATCACATGCAAAAAGATGTTATAAACTGTAAAGTTCACTCAAATTCTGTTTTAAGACAATGTACTACCATTTTATGTATGGACTATTTTTTATTAAATATTTTATTTATTTAAGTGGCAGAGTTACAGACAGAGAGGAAAAACGTAGAGAGAGGGGTCTTCCATTTTCTGGTTCACTCCCCAAAAAGCCGCAATGGCCGGAACTGGGCCAATCTGAAGCCAGGAGACTATTCCAGATCTTCCATGCAGGTGCAAGGGCCAAAGCACTTGTGTTATCTTCCACTGCTTTTCCAGGCCATAGCAGAGAACTGGATAGGAAGTGGAGCAGCCAGGACTCAAATTGGTGCCTATATGAATGCCGGCACTGCAGGTGGTGGCTTTACCCACTACAGCACAGCGCCATCCCCAAGGCTTCTTTAATAAACGTATGGAAAAATACTTATGAGAGGGAGCTGCCGCTGTGGTGCAGTGGGTTAAGCCGCCACCTGTGATGCTAGCATCCCCCATGTGGCTCCTCCACTTCTGATTCAGCTTCCTGCTAATGCACCTGGGAAAGTAGTGTAAGATGGCCCAATGCTTGGGTCTCTGTCATTCACATGAAAGGACCAGATGAAGCTCTTGGCTCCTGGCTTTGTCCTGGCCATTTGACTAGTGAACCAGTGGATGGAGATCTCCCTGTCTTTCCTTCACTCTCTCTGTAACTATGTTTTTCAATAAATAAATAAATCTTTAAAATTTAAAAAGAATAATCTTTCATGAATCTCGAATTATTTTGCAGAAAAAAATCTGATTTTTTTAATTCCATTCTTTTCCCACTTAATGATTTTAAACCATTTGATTCTGCATTGAAGTCATTTTATGCTTCACTAGAATATAGTTAACTAGACAAATAGGTGCAAAATTTATGGAGATGTTTTCATTAAAATAGTTTGAGGGGCTGGCACTGTGCTGTAGCAGGTTAAGCTGCTGCCTGTGACTCCAGCATCCCGTACGGGCACTGGTTTGAGTCCCAGCTGCTTGGATCTAGCTCCCTGCTAATGTGCCCTGAAGAAAGCATGGGAGGATGGTGCAAGTGCTTGAGCCCCTGCACCCACTTGAGAAACCCAGAGGGAGTTCCAGGCTCCCAGCTTTGGGCAGGCCCAGTCCTGGCAGTAGTGGTCATTTGAGGAGTGAGCCAGAGGATGAAAGATCTTTCTCTCTATTTGTCTGTGACTGTTTTCAAATAAACAAATAATCTAAAAAGAAGTCTGACATTACTTATACAACTTAATCCTTTATTTCCAAATAGAGCATATAGTTTCACTTTTATCTTAATCTTTTAAAATTACGAAGAAATACTTTCTTATAAAGTAAGAAATAATCTTCCAGGAAACCACAAATTATTAGTGAGTTGATATTTAAACCCCATCTTTGCTATGTGTTTATAAATATGTGTATTGTATGGGGCCGGTGCTGTGACATAGTAGGCTAAGCCCCCTTCTGCAGTGCTAGCAACCTATATGGGCACTGATTCATGCCTGGGCTCCTCCTCTTCTGATAGCTCCCTGCTATGGCCTGGGAAAGCAGTAGAAGATGGTCCAAGTACTTGGGTCCCTGTTCCTGCATGGGAGACCTGGAGGAAGCTCTTTGCTTCTTGCTTCGGATTGATCCAGCTCTGCCTTTTGGAGAGTGAACAAGCGGATGGAAGACCTTTCTCTCTGTCTGTAACTCTATCTCCCAAATAAATAAATAGAATATTCTTAAAAATATGTACTAAAAATAAACATTCGCTATAAATATAACTGTTCTCAATGAATATTTTATTGATATGTATTTGTATATAGCACCTGCAAATCATATAAACCACCTTATTGATATCAGGGTATCACAGAGGTATATACAAGACAGAATATGTCATATGAGACCCCTTTCTTGTATCACTTTAAATGTTGCCTTCCCAGATTTTTTTAAAAGATTAATTTATTTTTTATTAGAAAGGCAGAGTTTCAGAGAGGCAGAGGCAGAAAGAGAGAGAGAGGGCTTCCATCTGCTGGGTCATTTCCCAAATGGCCACAAGGGCCAGAGCTTGGCTAATCTGAAGCCAGGAGCCAGGAGTCAGGAGCTTCTTCCAGGTCACCCACATGTGTGCAAGGGCTCAAGGACTTGGGCCATTTTCTACTGCTTTTGCAGGCCACAGCAAAAAGCTGGATCAGAAGTAGAGCAGCCAGGACTTGAACAGGTGCCCATATGGGATGCTGGCACTGTAGGTGGGGGCTTTACCCACTATGCCACAGTGCCAACCCCACCTGATATTTTATTACATATATTCAGTTTATTCAGGTTAGCTTTACTTTTGGTTTGTACTAATGCAAGTAGGTGGATTATAAAAATGGTGTTATGTTTATGATGTTTATTCTTAAAAGTTACTACAGATGAAAATTCCAAAATTATTCCAAAGACATTTAAGTAGTTCTATACTACAGAGACCATGATCACATTTTTTCCAATAGTAAACCAATTAGCAAACCATCACCTTTCAAGACACATTACTTTAATATTTCTTATTTCCACTTTGGAAAAAAATCGATAGATTACCCTATACGTAGGTAAGAAAAGTCAATAAATTTAGCTTTTAAATGACATTGGGTCTTAAATTATTGTGGAAAACACCAAATACTTTACAAAGGTAGTATTAAAAAACTTCTCCCAGAGTTCAGGTTATAGAACAGTACACTCCTTACAGAAGAAATCTCCAAAAGTTCAGAACTATAACTCTGGAAAAAAAATGAAATCTTAGGAGATTTAGAAAAAGCATATTGAACTTCCAAAGTTTATGACTTTATTCTGAGGGCAGAAAAATAAATGCAGCATGGTGTCCAGAACTAAACAAACCCCAGATAATAAATTTACATATTTCATTTCTGAAAAACCAAAAGACAGGGTTTAGGGCAATTGGGTTAACTAAAAGATGAAAATGGGATAACACTCCCCCCCCCCCAAAAAAAAAAAATAAAGATTAAGGGGAAGAGCTCCAGGGTAGGCATTTGGCTTCATGATCAAGATGCTGCCTGGGCCAACCCTGTCCTGTGTTACGGTGCCTGGGTTTGAGTCCTTGCTTTGCTTCAATTTCAGCTTCCTACCAATGTGCACACTGGGAGGCAGCTGGTGATGGCTCAAGGATTTGATTCCCTGCCACCCATGCAGGAGAACTGATTTGAATTCCAGGTTCCTAGCTTTTTTTTTTTTTTCTGTCCAGCCCTGAGTATTTGTGGGAATGAACTAATGGATGACAGTTTCTCTCTCTCTCTCTCTCTCTCTCTCTCTCTCTCTCTCTCTCTCTCTCTCTCCCCTCTCTCTCTTTTCACCCGCCTTCCCTCTGTTTCTTTCCTCCTCAAATTTAAAAAGAGGAGAGCTCCAAGTGCTTTGTATAAACTTATCATGTAGTTATGAAGCAAAGACAAAATAACTTCAAGAAACAATAGAACTGAAATTTGAACCTCTGCCCACCAGAGGGAAAAAACAGGCTGCAAAATAGGATTCAAGAAAGTTAATTGCCTAATGAAACTAAGAATTTACATTCTTTGGAGGAATGTGAAGTGAAATTCTCCACAAATAAATGCTCACAATAACAATAATACAATTTAAAATTTCCTGACATACAAAGAGCAGAATAATATGACTGATTTTCAAGGAAAAAGACAGTGAAGGCCAGGCCTTATACAAACCACTACTTTGAAGCCACTCTTCAAACTACTCAATGACCATGTGCATTTAATTGCTCACATTAGACCAGAAGAAAAATCTTCTAAAGTGTTCTAAAGAAAATTATTCCAAAATTCTTCTCTAGGAAGTCAGAAAAAGAACAGAACAAGTCCCAGGATACTTGAAGAAAGAAAATAATAAAGAACATCAATTCACACAATGGAAAAACAATAGAGAAAACTGCAAAGCCAAAAGCTGGTCATTTGAAAATGCAAAAAAAATTTTAAGGAGATTGATAACAGTGACAAAAACAACAAGGGCATCAAGTAGAAATGAAAGATAATTAAACTAAAATGATCAATGGAAATAAGTATATTAAATATCAATGAATTAAACACACCAAGTAGAAGGCAGATATCATTCCCATTCTATCACTGTTTATCCACTTATTTTTTGTTTTGATTTTGTACTTTTCAATTCTAAAATTCCATTGATTCTTGCTTGTATTTTTTCAATGCTAAAATTTCCTCTCTTTTTAGTAATGTGTCTACATTTCTCTTAAATAGTTTTGCTGATAATTTATCAATTACTTAGAATACATTTTTATTTTTGAAAATTTGTAAAAACTTTCTTTCTCTTACTTTCAATGGCTTACTAATATTATCCCCTCAAAATCCGTATTAACATCTTGGGTTTATGTTGCCCAGAATAATGTGTAAATATAAGAGTTCTTTCAATCTCTCACACATAAAATTAGATCAAATATGAATATTTTCCTGAATTTTGTTTTACTTACTGAGATACCTAGGAAAAATATTTCACAGTCAGTGATATATCCTTCTTTTACATGGTGTTAGTGTATTATGACTTATTCAACAATTTCTTTTACTGGTTTGGTTTATCAAATATACTACAAAGAATAAGGTCATGGGAGCTAAGATTTGTGTGCATCCCCTTAAACAATTAAAACTCTATTCTGTTCTTTAATTTTTGTAGTCTTTTATTCTGTTGTTGTGTCATTACTTTCTCTTTTATTACCCTCTAAATTCAGCACAAATTCTTTTGTTACTGGATAAATACACATATCGTTCCTTTCACAACTCTTAACAGCATGAATTGTCATTCACAGGCAAATTTAATACATCAATTTTTTTCTTGGCCTTTTGGGAACAAAACAGTGCCCTCTAGTAGGTCCTATACCAAATTTTGCTCACATCTCCAAAGATCTCTTCAAGCCAAGCTCTTCCCAGAAATTCTGACTTTTTGATATTGCCCTTGTCTCTGCAGATGCTTGGGCTTTGATCCATTGTTCTGTAGAAAGCCTCACATTAGTGCTGCAAGCAGAATCCAAACACAGTCTAACATCTCACTTTCCCACAGTTTCAGTAAGCCTGAGGATGTGTTTGGAAGTAGGTAAGAAGAGGCTACATGTGTTTCTTCTCCTTCTCAAAATTAAGTATTCAAATTATATACATATATAATTATATCTATTTGATTTTATATACATTGGATTAAATGATTTAACTATGTATGTGTGTATATATATCTACATATACATGGAAATATAGTAATCTGCACTGTATGTGATAAACACATAAAATATGTGCAAATTTTAGTAAGATGACTTTTAATTGTTAAGAAATTAGGGGTAAGACATTTTGCATAAATTGACAAATTAAAATGTCCATACACTGATATTTAAGTTGATCTTACTACTGAAATGCCTGGTTGCACAGTAGATACAACCTATTTCATCATCATTAGCCTACGTGTCAATCTTCATTATGTGTATGACATTATGCACTGAGACATGTCTAAACCAATCAAAAGTCTTCTGTTTAAGTCCTCTCTGAGTTAACTATGCAAAATGAAATGTGCATTATTTATATGTATAGCCTAAGAAATAATCCTTAAAGGATCCATTTTTTTACTTAGTCATAATATCATAATATTTCAGCATTCATCTGGGGCAAGAGATTAAACTGAAGTTAAAATTTCTCATAAAACAAATTCATCATTGGAGACGGTAGTCAATAGCTTTGCATTTAAAATAGTTCAATTTTCATCTACAGTTGAAATTTGTAATCTATGTATCATGATTTAATGTTTGGTTGCATTTTTCTCTAATTCTATAAATTGCATTTTTAAATCATTCACTTCATTTTCCTCAAATAGGAATGTGAGAAGCAGATAATGAAGTTAGAATCATGATTCTAGAGCATGTACATGAATACTAAATGAAAGATATCGAGGCAGAATATTTAGTAACCTCCATTCAATGTTTGACTTAGTTTATCTTTGAGAATTGGTTAACATTAATAATTACAAAATAGAATAACAATCATGGCAGCAGTGAGTAATATACAAAAGAATATACTTTCTCGGGAACGCATTATGTTTCATAGCATTTCATATCAGTTAAAACTGGAAGAAGTTGGTGGATATTTGGTACAATGGTTAAGACTGATTGTGCTTGTGAAGACAGCATCCCGTATCAGAGATCCTGTTCGAGTGCCAGCCCCACTTCTGAAATAGCTTCCTGTTGATGCATGTTCTGGGAGGTACAGATGGTACTCAAGTGCTTGGGTCCCTGCCACTCATGTATTGATTTTCAGGCCCCTGGCTTCAGCCAGGCCCAGCACTGCTTGTTGTGGGCCTTTGGAGAATAAAAACAAGTGGGTGGAAGATCTCTGAATGTCTGGCTCTGTCTGTCTCTCTGCCTTACAAATAAGTAAAAATGAATGAACAAGTAAGTTTTAAAATACAGAAGGAAAGAATGCATTCTTATATTACTCCTAAAATAGATTTACACATTTAAATTGTAATTATGTATTACTTATTAACTAGAGTATGTTTCCAGAGAAAAGAACGTTATTTTTCTTTTGCCTTTAAGGATTAGACTTCCTGTTAAAGGGCTGATCTGTAAATGCCAGATACAGGAAACCAATACTTGAGAAATTCTGTGATGACACCATAGTAGAGAAATTATATTTGGATATTATTTTTTCTCTCTTTTTTTTTTTAACAGGCAGAGTGGACAGTGAGAGAGAGACAGAGAGAAAGGTCTTCCTTTTTGCCGTTGGTTCACCCTCCAATGGCCACTGCGGCCAGCACACTGCGGCCGGCGCACCACGCTGATCTGAAGCCAGGAGCCAGGTGCTTCTCCTGGTCTCCCATCAGGGTGCAGGGCCCAAGCACTTGGGCCATCCTCCACTGCACTCCCAAGCCATAGCAGAGAGCTGGCCTGGAAGAGGGGCAACTGGGACAGAATCCGGCGCCCCGACCGGGACTAGAACCCGGTGTGCCGGCGCCGCAGGTGGAGGATTAGCCTATTGAGCCACGGCGCCGGCTCTGGATATTATTTATATATATAGATTTCCTAGGTGGGATCTGAGGAAGGTAATTAAAGAAATTAATTACAGGTGGAGTAAAGTGCTTATACCATCAAGAATGTCCATGTCTGTTTTAGAAAATCAGAAGAGTAGTATGACTTCATCATACTGTGCCATGGTTACATAGTGTAGGTGCAATTTAAATGTAGCTTAACGGAGAAGTTATTCCTTATAAAGGAAATGTTTACATATTTTTGATGAAGAAATTCCTCCTCAAGTTTCAAACCTAAGGATATCATAAAATGTACTACAGCTGTGAAACCAAGAAATGAGAATGGCCAACCATCAGGGATAAACAGGATTGGGAAAATGTCAAGTGAGACAATTGAATAGAGACAGAATCCATGGAGTTAACAGTTCTAGTGTGACTCCACACACCCTCAGGAGCAAAGAGCTAGTATATTAAAGGCAAGAGGATCAAGGCTCAGGTAAGATACAATTGAAACACTGCTTACTTAAAGCTTGGAAGTGTGTTACAACTATTACAAACACACACACAAAAAAAAACATTTAAAACTGGTTTAGAAAAGAGAGAAACAGAGAGCACCTAGGTAGTGGCAAATAAACGCAATTATCTATGGGTGACAAAAACGTCTCCTTATATCCAGAGAAAACAGCAGCTCTGATGATATGCTCTTAGAAATTATAGCCTACTGTGGGCTTTTAGCATAGTGAACCAGACACTGGTTATAATGTCCGTGTCCCAAATCAGAGCGCATGAGTTTGGGTCCCAGCCACTCCCAATTCTAGAAGTACAATACAGGTCCAAATATCTTATCGGCTTCCTGATAAATCTGGGAGGCAGTGGTGATGGCTAAAGTAATTGAATCCCACTGTGTAGGACATCTGACTTGAGATCCAAACTCTTGGATTCAGCCTGACCCATCCCTAGCCATTGTGGATATTTAAGGAGAGAGTCAGCAGATGGGAGACTTCTAAGTATAAACCATATAATAAAGCATATTAGTTAAAAAGAATAAAAGAGGGGCCAGTGCACTAGGTTAATCCTCTGCCTGCGGTGCCGGCATCCCATATGGGAGCCGGGTTCTAGTCCCGGTTGCTCTTCTTCTGATCCAGCTCTCTGATGTGACCCAGGAGTGCAGTGGAGGATGGCCCAAGTGCTTGGGCCCCTGCACCTGCATAGGAAACCAGGAAGAAACTCCTGGCTTCGGATCGGCACAGCTCTGGCTGTTGAGGCCATTTGGGATGTTAACCAATGGAAGGAAGACCTTTCTCTTTGTCTCTCTCTCTCTCACTGTCTATAAACTCTACTTGTCAAAAAAAAAAAAAAAAAGATGAAAGAGAAAAAAGACACCTTTGGGAAAAATCAATAATTTTCACATTTAGAACTAGGTATAATAAAAGTTTAAAAGATGCAATAAAATATGTGTCATTTAACATAAACAAGAGCAGTAACAAGACATAGAAACCAAAATTGAGAACACAAACGAAAACATGGAGAAACAACAACAACAACAACAAAATCTTGAAGTAAAAATCATTCCAATATTTTAGACATGTCAGCTAATGATCTAAGCAACAATCAGATCCTGGGGAAAAGAATAAGACCAAAAGTAGATATTCGGCAAATTATACAAAATGGAGCACAGATAGATATGAAAACTATAAAAGTGTAGTAAAAAGATATGGTGGATTGATATATATGAGATTTATCATTCATTCATTCAAAAGTGTTTATTGTTTATTATGTTCCATCTTCTCCTCAACACAGTTGAAATTTTTTTGTGGGGAAATAGATAATCCTTATACATTGCATCCTAACCATGTGTTGAAGATGGGTGTATTATTCAATAGAGCATTCTGTTCATCTTGAGTTGATTTTTGCATATGGTGAGAGGTAGGGATCTAATTTTATTCTTCAACATATACACATTCAGTTTCACCAGCACCAAATTATCCTTACTCCAATATATGGTCTGGTCACTTTTGTCAAAAATCAATTGGCTGGGAGTACATGGATTAGTTTCTGAAAATATGTATTCTGTTCCATTTATCTATGTGTTGATTTTTATGCAAGTATCATGTTATTTAATTACTATATCTTTGTAGTATGCTTTGAAGTCAGGCATTGTGATGCCTTCTGCTTAATATTATTTTTTTCCCTAAGGATCACTTTGAACATTCTGGGTCTTTTGTGATTCCATATGAATTCTAGGATTTTTTCAAAGTCTCTAAAAAAATGCCATTGATATTCTGATAGGTATTTTTCATTGAATCAGTAGATTGCTTTAAGTAGCATAGATATTTTAATTATATTATTTCAACCCATGAGCAGTATTTTTCCATCTTTATGTTTCTATGGTGGCTTGTTCTATCAATGTCTTATAATTTTCATTGCAGATATCTTTCACATTTTGGTTAATTTTTTTCCAAAATATTTGATTTTTTTTTGGCTGGTATGAATAGGATTTCTTTCTTGAGTTCTCATTGAGTTATAAATTTGGAAATTAAGTATTAGAAGGACTAAATGATCTGGCCACATGTACAACTCTAGAGAAATATCTCAGGTGGAGGAAGAACTATAGCAAGTGGAGGAGCATGCTTCATATGTTCAAAGGAGAGCAAGGAGGCAGGATTAGAGAGACTGTGAGGTACAGGAGTACAACATAGGGCCACATACCAAAATATGTGAGAAATTGTAAGAATCATAAAGAAATTCAATAATTTATGGAAGCATTTGTGACTCTTGATGAACAAAGTCATGAGAGCCAGGACATAATTCCTGTTAAAGGATCATTCTAACAGATGTGTTGGGAATAGATCATTGAGAGAAGGCAAGTAGAAGTTTGTAGACCTGTTATCAGGTTAGTATAATAACTCAATTCCAAAGAGAGATAATAAAACCAATTGGAGAAACTACTTTTAAAGTAACAACTACAAATGTTGCAGAATTAAGAAAGAAATGGGTTTTGAGATTGAAGCAGTGTACTGCCAAGAATATCATCAAAACAAATACACGCATCTCTAAATTAGACATAGATAAGTTAAAGAAAGCCAATAAAAATGAGAACAATTAAAAAGCAATTTTAACTTACCTATAAAATGATAAGTAGACTGAAGTATATTACTTACTAGTAAAAATAAAATTCACAAGACAGTTACATAATTGTCTTTATTGGTAGAAGTCATTCTAGATCCTGGTAATAGAAGCGTAGAGTTGCATCAGTCTAAATTTCCCTTTGACAACAACTGTAAATCCTGGACAAATTATTTTAAAACATAGCTCCTTGAAGGCACTGGAGAAGGACCAGAGTCCTGGAGCTGATTTCACTTTCGACAAATGGAAGCACACTGCCATGAGAGCTGTATTTATTGAGTGCAAAGGGTACTCATTCAACATGGAGTAGGGAAGCTCAACCCAAAGAACTCTGGTCTTTTGGTTTCAAGTATAAGGAGAATTTAGGACTGCCAGAGGCTGGAAACTGAAGAGGGAAATGATGGACATGGAATGTGGTTCAGAAAATAAAGTTCACAAACTGGCCAATAAACTGTCCTCACATTCTTGCCCAGCTCCTGAATTATGAATGCACAAGACCATCAACGAACCACAGTGGAAAACAGCTGACACTATGAAAGAGAAGAATCTAAGCAGATATTGTAGCTTCAACTTTACCACAGGACAATAATAATTCTGTGTTATCATTTAGGGATGTATTACAAACAGATTCTGTCAATAAGAAAGAACTCCACAATAGCAAAGAAAAGTAATTATGAAAGTATAAAATTGGCCGGCACCGTGGCTCACTTGGCTAATCCTCCGCCTCCGATACCAGCACCCCGGGTTCTAGTCCTGGTTGCTCCTTTTCCAGTCCAGCTCTCTGCTGTGGCCCGGAAGGGCAGTGGAGGATGGCCCAAGTGCGTGGGCCCTGCACCCACTTGGGAGACCAGGAGGAAGCACCTGGCTCCTGGCTTTGGATCGGCGCAGCGCACCATCCGTAGCGGCCATTTGGAGGTGAACCAACGGAAAAGGAAGACCTTTCTCTCTGTCTCTCTCTCTCACTGTCTAACTCTGCCTGTCAAAAAAAAGTATAAAATGTATATGTTGTTTCAGTCAAATGAACATTAATTATACAAATAAACACATAACTTTAGCATATAATTAAAAGTACCAATACAAGATTTTATATAGCTGACAAACTATATGTGCCCAGTGTATGAACCTTAATGTTGATCATTTTTGTTTCTTTCCTCTGCAAATTCATACCTTAAGCCTCTTTTAAAATTTCTGCACAGAATTATTCAAGTGGAAATTTTATGAAATGAATCCCAAGTATAACATCCCACTGAAATTTTCTCCTTCTCACTGAAAACATATATAATTCTAGATGTTGCATATACAATTTTATTTTCTTTTTATGCTCTTTATGTTCCAATTTATGTTTTCATACTTGTATGCTAGCATGTTTTGGTAATGAATATCTATGAAAGATTTAATTTATCACAATTCAGAAACTCAGTACTTCAGATTAGGTTTTCTATTGCTGTTAGAATGGTATTGCAATACAAATTAGAAAATTTATAATAGTAATAGCTACTTCATTTATGAGGATGATGATTCAAGCAAAAGTTATGTGAGTTTACTGATGTCTTTGAAAACTATTCAGCCTTTTTCAGTTTTTCAAATTTCTTTGTTGTTATCCTAATGACAGTGCCTGTTATTCTTAGCTTTTTTGTAGGAAAGAAAGGTGAAAATTTTGGGTATAAGTATTGAATTTAGCTCCAATCACTGATTTGTTTTATTTCACCAGTGATAATATTTTATATTAGCATATCCATTCAAATACTTATTTCAAATGAGAAAAATTCCAAAATTTTATTATAAACATAAACATATGAACAGAACTATACTTCGAATAAACAAATTCATCACAATGAAAGGAAAAAATAAGAATAATTCAAGTAACTATGTAGACATATCTGGGTAATACACCCTCAAGTTAAAGTGGGAAAAGAGCTGTTAACAAATATTGAACTCTAATTAATTGGCTTTCCTTTCACTCAACTTCCTCCCCTTCCCTCCCCCTTTAAAGCAATGTGGTATGGAATATCTATTCTGATATTACTTTTTGTGCATCTAGGAATGAATAAATGAATACATATTTTGTGTATAATAAATTCCAGATTTCTACTGATGGAGAAGAAACTTACAAATAGAAAAATTAGTACTCCACAATGAGGTACTGGGGTTACATATTAGTAAAAACCTTAAAAATGAATCAAAAGAAATCCATAAAATTGCCTTGGTATATAGAAAATGGATCTTCATGTTATACTGAGTATAATAAGTACATGTCATATACCTTTTTATATTTTTATATTTATAAAATTGATATTGAACCTGTATATGCTTGATATAGATTTTGATATAGTTATCACTGTATAGCTTACTATCTAGCTAACTCTCGAATCTGTGTTTCTTCTTTTTTAACCCTTATTGATGCATCTTTTAATTTGAATAGCACAGCATTTTTTTAAGCCTCAGAACTTTTTAGAACTTAGATTTCATAGAAGATAGTTTCTTTAATGCAGCAGAACAGGATTATTGTTGCTTAATTTGCTGATGAAGCATTTAGGGACATAATTTTGACACTTAAAATTTTTACTTACACAGAAAAAAGCAATGTGATACAAACAAAAAACAGCTATGCTACTTGCAACAATAATGAAAAAATTTATCTTAATTTTTTGTATTATGACACATCGAAAAATTTTCATATAGTCTACTGAAAACTATTAAGTCTTACCATAAATGAAGCTCTTACAGTATATAAAACTTGTTTCTTTACTTAAATCTGAGGTGATGACACTTTGCAAAGATGTTTTGCTCTCAATGTTATTAATTGCATCATTCATTAGAACTGCTTTACCCTAAAACTATTACATCCTGGTTATGGTAATTAACTATCCCAGACAGTTCAATATTGTACTTGATGAATTAGATGCACAAGCTGTAGTATATTGCACTCCAGATAAAACATTTGTCTTGTGTGATGCAAAAGAGATACTTGAAACTATTGACTAAATTTTTTGAGCAACATTACATTTTATATAAATGTTATAAGTATTTTTCATGAAGATATTCACACATATGTAAGATTCAATTTGGTAGTTAGTAACAGTGGATTGAGCTTTGAAAATATCATTATCCCAAATAACAGTGAACCTATATCCCAATTATTACATTTCATCCAAGAAATAAAAATATTTCAAAAGACTGACTTAATTTTGTGGAGTTGAGTCTAATTTCTTAATGCATTCTTCAATAGAATCTACTAATAAAATAATGTTATTTTTTAAAATGTTATACCAAAGAGACTATTGCACAATTTGCATTTTCCAATTAAAATATATATTATGGAGAATATTTCAGGGTAGGAACAACGTGAATAAAAATTAAATAGCACTCACAGAAAAATATATGATCCAGAGTATAGATGTATATATGAGCATGCACATACGTGCTAGTTCTGTGTGTGTGTGTGTGTGTGTGTGTGAGAGAGAGAGAGAGAGAGAGAGAGAGAAAGAAAGAAATATCACAGAAAGATTGTTATTGCAGTCAATGACAGTTTAGTTTTGCTCTCCCGAAGAGTACTGCAATCTATTTTGTCTATCTTAGACAAAATAGGTATTCAGCAATTAGCTATCTTAGGTATTCAGCAAATAACTACTTTTCCAAGTGTCCTTTCTCTCCCTAGATATTCATTGTAGTTAGAAATTATTAATGTGTTTAGAGTATAATGCTGATAGGTATTTCTCAATTTTTTAAATGATAGATTTTTTTTTCATTTTCCTTGGAGATGGTTTAAATCAACGAAGGAAAAAAATCTTCACAAGCAAATTGAATATCTTGTGAAATTATTATAAATAATGTGAAAATAGAGCTACCACTGGTGGATATTGATCTGTTTTGCAATGTGTTTATAAACAGTACATCTTGTCAAAGCAAGAAGTTGATGCAAAGACTTTATTCTAGTCTGTTCAGATTTTTAGATTTTGTTCCAGAAAAGATCTACCCTAGAACCTGTTCTTCCCTAAGCCAAGTGAGTGAGGAAGCTAACTGTACTAGTGCAGACCTATTTCTCACTGGGCTTTGGTGGGAAGGTGTTCTAAATATCAGACTGGCATTATCTACTTCTGACTCTTTTCCTGAAAAAAGTTTGTCTCTAAATATTTAGAAATCCTAAATAGCTAAATACAAATTACACGATTTATTTGCCTCCATGATAAGACTAAGTGGTGTGGACCAAGCTTAACACTGAAAACAAGTTAAAAACAACAATAAAAAAGAATTCCCCCATCTTCCCCAGAAAACAACCTAGGCAAATTTATTTTTTAAATGTTTGAAAAGAAAGGAGAGATATCAACTTAATGAACAATTCTAATGTGTGTTTCTTTAGAAGTCTGAAGTGAGAAGCCTGACATTGGATTCCACTTTTACCCAATACAGATTTTTAAATTACCACTTAGAGACTCAGAAGATGAATAGAACTTTGATCTCATGATGAGAAGGGAGCTAAATGGACCTTACTTTGGTCTTCTCATGGAGAAAAGAGAGTTAAAGGTCTCCTAGGTGAAATTTTCATCCTAGGAGTAAGGGTGAAAAAATGGAAACTGTCCTTCCCTCTGTATTGTTTGTTTTTTTGTTTGTTTTAAGGCTTGAGATCCTAGAAAAGCTGTAGCCTACACAAAAGATAGACAAACCCTCACAGGTAAACACAACCTTGAATAAAATAAGTCTGTGATTGTATTAAGCTCATCTAGAATAGTTTCCTGGGCTAATGAAATTCAAAAGTCAAATGATTATTTCTGGAGGAAGCTTAGGTGATTCAGTGCTTTATATTCTTGGGACTGACATTGTGGCATAGCAGATAAAGCTGCCGCCTGTAATGCTGCCATACCATATGGTCACCAGTGAGTCTGGGCTGCTCCACTTCTGATCCAGCTTCCTGCTAATGTACCTAGGAAAGCAACAGAAAATGGCCCAAGTCTTTGGTTCCCTGCACCCACCTGGGCGACCTGGATGAAGCTCCCGGTTCCTAACTTCAGGCCATTGCAGCGATTTGGGGAGTCAATCAGTGGTTGCAAGATCTCTCTCTCTGTATCTCCCTATCTCTGTAACTCTGACTTTCAAATAAATAAATCTTAAAAAATTCTCTACAGTTATTGTTTGCACTGTCAGTCACTGAACCAAAAATTTAATGTTTGACAGATGAGTACAAAAGGACATGAGAGAGCTGGAAAATAACAAGAACAAATAAGGAATAGAAACACAAAATTATATGTATGTTAGAAATTGGACATACTAGGAAATAAATTCACATTTTTCAAAATGGGCATGTAAAATACAAAATATTGGATTAATTAAGTATTGTCTTTAAAGTGAGATACTTTGCATATATTAGAATTAGCTTTATTTTTAATATGATTAAAGATTTGGAATTCAAAGTTCCTAATTTTGGCAGAGAATAGGAACTATGAAATAAGGATTATAGTACATAGAGACAGAATGGGTGGCTCATAAGCAAGCACTGAAGAAGCAATCTTTTTTTTTTCAAACCTGATAAAAACATATTAGCCAAAAATCAAGAAACGTTATGAAATCCATGTAGGATGAATCAGAAACTCACATATAAGAGTATTATAGTTAAATAGGAAAAACAAAATACAAAATGGCATTCTTAAAACAGGGAGAAGTAGAAATATCATCACTGAAATGGAAAAAAGAAAATATGAGAATGGAAAAGTTAATAATGTAATATTGATATCTACCATACATATGCTCATATGAAATTATGCATGATCAATAAACCTTCATTGTTTGCAGACCAATAGGTTCTCTTTATAGAAAATCCAAACAAATCTACAAGGAATTCAGCAATATTACTGAACATATATTACACACAGAAAACAAGGAATACTCATATATCCCATTCAAAAAATGTAAAAATAAAAAATTTAAAAGCTAAAGTAGTTTAGATGATAATATACAAAGAAATAAATGCAAAATACATCAAGGAAGCTGTAAAACACATTGAAAAATTAACAAGAATCTTAGCTGAAGAAGTATCTTCATGAATTAAAGAATGAAAAATGTTAAGATGTGAATGCTTTTAATTAATGGGAGCACATGATTGCTATCAAACTGGTCTTCAGATTTAATGCAATTTGATTTAAAATGCTGTGAGTCATATGCAAAAATATTCAAAAGATAAGTAGAAAGCAAAAGGGCCTAATATAAAGACAATTTTGAAAAAAATGAAAATAATATAGACAATATACTTTATTATTTATCTAAATTATTATAAACAACAGTGATTAAGGCAGTGTGTTTTTAGTGTACAATTTCACAAAAGACAACAAAAAGCAGGTTCCACATTTATAGATGTGGATTTATTAAATAGGTAGCATTTTAAAAGTACTATTATTTTAAATGTACATATTTATGAGATAAAGTATGATAAGAAAACGAGTGTATTTAATGTGTGAAGGTTAAATCATGCTTCTTATGACTTCCATTTTTTAAACATTTAAATGTTTTCATTAACAATAGCTATACATACCTACTCTTTCAGTGTAACACTCCCATAAATGCATACTATGTTTAGTCATCAAATTGGGGTAATTAATATTTCTCTCTCTCTTTATTACTGTATTATTGGAGTCTTTCAGTTTTCCCATTGTATTTGCTCAGATAATATATTATAGGTTATAATATACATCATAAAATATTGTAATATTGTATAGACTATTATGTAATAGTCTTAACAGTATGCTGGGTAACAGTAGGAACTCATTCCTTCTGTCTCATTATTATCTGAAGTCTGTTATCCAACTTCCATCTAAACTCCCTTCCCCCACCCTTGCCAGCCCCTAGTAAACATTTTATTATGTTCAGGTGAGAATATTTTTAGTTTCCTCATATGAGGGAGCATAGGTGTTTGATTTATTTCAGTAATGATGAATGGATAAAATATGTGATGTATATCAGCAGTGTATATTATTCAGCAATAAAAAAGAATGAAATTTTGTCTTTCAGAACAAAATAAATGTAACTGAAAGTGGCATTTTAGGGTAATGAGGGATTACAGAGTCTTTTCAATAAATGGCTCTGGATTATGTTTCCATAAATGAAATTATAGAACAATTAACCTACATTGAAACACATTAACAGAATGAAAAGGTAGGTCACAAAATGGGAGAAATTCTATCATGTAAAAGTCTGGAACAGACAGCTGGGAAACAAATAATGCATATAATCCCATAAGAAACTGAGAGACAAGTAGAAAAGTACAAACAGACTTGGAGTGAATTACATTAAACAGGAAGGAGATCCAAGTTAATTAAAATGTAACTGGTTACCCAGTTATAGATACAGTTTGATGGCTACAATCAGATAACACTCTATAAAATGGTTGTATTAGGGTCCCTGGTATCAAGTCCCACCTCTACTTCTGACCCAGCTTTCTTCCAGTGTACCCAGAAGACAATTAATGATGACCCAAGCAGATGGGTTCCTGCCATACATGTGGGAGACCTAGATGAAGTTCTGGTTCCTTCTTTCAGCATGGACTAGATCTGACTGTTGTGGGCATTTAGAGTGAGATAGTGGATGGCATCTCTGTCTCTCTCCTGCTCTGTCCTATTTTTCAAATAAATAAATAAGTAAATAAGTAAATAAATAAAAAGTATATCAGTGTTTTACAAGGGTGCGGAGAACTGCACTCTGACATGCTGTTGGTGAAAGGGTAAATAAGTTTAACTTATTTGGAAAATTCTTTGGTATTATTAGTAAATATGAAAAAACATATATGTATGAATCAGAGAACTCAACATGCATATATGCACTAAAATATATTTTGTATCTTGTTCATTACAATTTTATAATAGCCCAAATTTGAGTAAAACCCTTATTTCCATTGAGTGTAAAATAGATAAATAGATTACATTATAGTCAATGGACTAATATAAACTACAAAGCTATGGACATGCATGAATGTCAAACATATAATCAAATAACACAAATTTAATGTTGAATGAAAAATAAATTGAAGAATATATTTTGTAAGAAAAAATATGGTTAGACGTTAGGATGAAGATGATTCCTTTTGGAAGACCAAAGATACAGAAGTTGGGATGGGGCACTGGGAGATTTTAGCAGTTACCTGACAGATTCTATTCTGACCTAGTGTTAATTATCATGATACATTTTGTTTATGATAATTCAGACTTGTGAATCTCTTTATATGTATACCATGCTTTAGAAAAAAGCATTTTAGTTAGCTATCTAACTCCAAACAACCCTTCATTTGGCTTGAAGCAACCTGCCTAGTACGAGAAGAAAAGAACATGGAGAACTGTCTATTTTGTTTGTGGTCATTCAGCCCTTCTCCCTCCATATTAACAATCATTATTAAGGTTCATTAACTTTATAAACCATGCTTTGTGCACTGTGTTGAGCTTGTAATTAGACAAAAATTGTGATAAATCCCAGTGTCCTGTTTTCATTAAGTCTAAATTGGATAGAATTTTAGACAATTTTGAAGATAATGGCATGGGATGGTTCTTCCCTAATTCTGGTATGCATAACATTCCACTTATTTTATTCATTTTGTCAGGTTTTCTACAAACTTGGACTTACTCTGAATTCTGTTTTACTTTAGGAGACTTTACATAAGTTGATTCACATAATTGAAATTGCACATCCATATTTTAGAGTTAAAAGATGTATTTAACATGCACAGAACAATCCCTTAACTTTAAAAAGAATTGTCACTATCATCTTTGTAATTGATTTAAAAGTTTAAATTTAGTGTTTTATCTGATGAAATTCAAGTCTATTACAGTGATGCCTCAGTTATTTAGAGTTCTATTATGACTTTCATTTCAAATACTTTAAAAATAGCCAAAAAAAAAAAGCAAACCAAGTCTTTGAGCTCACCTAAACAAATATCACAAGTGGAAATATCTTTAGTACAGTAATTTTATTTCAGAATGCTTATCTACTCAAAATTGGAAATAGGGGAGACTGTCTAGAGTAAAGGCAATGAAAATGCAGCAGGCACAAAGAGAAATAAAAAGAAGAAAATCATGTAAGATAGATTAATTTGCATTACAAATTAACTTTAATAAATTGATAAAAATTGCATCTAAAGAAAAACAGCTATTTGGATACTAGTATGAAAACTCCTGCTTTTTCTGGAAGTTAGATTAAATATACATATAGGTAAACTTCAAATATCAGAACAATAGAAAAA
This sequence comes from Lepus europaeus, assembly GCF_033115175.1. Classification (NCBI taxonomy): domain Eukaryota; kingdom Metazoa; phylum Chordata; class Mammalia; order Lagomorpha; family Leporidae; genus Lepus; species Lepus europaeus. The sequence goes on along the minus strand of NC_084837.1, from coordinate 46,436,922 downwards.
ATAAACTTGTTTTTACCTCATAATGGAGAAAATACTTTTTAAATGAATGGAAAAAATAATTTAATGGAGATGCTTTAAATAGTGAATAAATAATTAAATTGAATAAATTAATTGATTTTCAAAATAGACTTATTTAATATAGTAAGGATAAAATTATATAATTAATTAAGTAAAAAAGTTAAACATGTATATATTGCATTTCATAGGATAGTAAAGAAAACTCTGTAATAACTAATTAAAGATTTTACTGAAATTAACTGCTATAATAGTAATTACTAAATTTGTCAAAAATAAGTAAAAAATGAAAAATAAATAACTATGAAAAAATGATGTCCATGTGATAATTATCTTCTGATGCACTTGTTTTATATATACAGTATCAAAGGTGAGTATTCTTCTATGTACACAGAAGAAATAACTTAAAGACATGTGATCATTATATACAGACATACATGCTACCAAAAATCCCCAAATTAACTTGTTAGAGAATCAAACTTTGATAGCAAAAGTTTATACATAAAGAACAGAAAGAAAATTTTAACTCAGGATATAAATGTAAGCATTCTAAATAACTTATTTACACGTTGAGTCCAGAAATATATTATATAACAAAGTAATAGTAATCAACTCAGTAACATCAATAATACAGGATCAGAAGTTCTGGTAACTGAAACATGGAATTATTTTATAAAGTCTATCTGCCACATAGTAAATGCTTTTTAAATAGAATCACAGAGTATTTGAACCAGTAAGGACCTATGAAGCTTGCTAAGTTCAACTTCTACAGTGCTACAGAGACATGTAAAGCAATAGCTTAGGCACATTGTTATCCAGTCTCTTTTAGGATGCTTTCTATGACAAGTTTCTCATGAGTGTCTCAGAACACAGTGAGTTCCAATCCATAGTAGCTGGAATTATGATGAAGTTTCTCCTTGCTCTGAAATAACATCCCTCCCCATATTATGGGTATAATGCCTTTCCAAAATGCCAATCCATTTAATTTTATTTAGATATCCAATACTGTTTCCTTATACTCTTTTAGTTTTTAATTTATTCAAAACATCCTCATTTGAAATGGTTTCCAGACTCTGAAAATCTTGACCACTCATCTGGGAACATTTTTATGTACTTGTCAATGTTCCTGTTAAATGTGAGGCCCAGAAGTGAAAATGATACTCCAGATGATGTATGATTAATGCACAAAACAGTAGAACTATTTCCTTTTTATTCTGAGCACTACATTTCTATTAATAAAACCTAATAATGCATTAGCTGTCTTTTGACAGCCATGTCACACTGTTGACTCTTATTGAAATCATGGTTATTAAAACTTCTAGCTAGTTTACATATGAAAAGTGGTTAAATCAAGCTTCACAAAGGCAGACATTTTAAACATGAGAAAAAAATGTGAGAATAATGTGAGAATTTCTCTAAAGCAAATCAGACAACCAACTGTGAGTAATCCTGATAATGTCTAAAGAAAGAAAATAGGGATAGTAATTTTCAAAGATGATACTGGATACATCAATAGCTTTGTCCTGACATCACAGGAAGGAATGTATGCACAGACTTTAGACAAGATAAATGTAGAAGCACATTTTCTTCTCATAAGTACTGTTAACATGGTATTTCACTATCAATCCCTTTACGCTTACTTTGTTTTTAATCTATCTGAATTTTTAATATTAAGCTTTTTGGTGTAGAAAACACCACTCATTTACTTAAACTGAAAATTTCTTTTTATTGCTTTTTTAGATTACCCACATTCACAATTTTTATTAACATGGATTAATATCAGTCCCCTTGTTTTCTATTTGTTGCATTTCTTCATTTTTTTATCTTTTTCCTATTTAGTTTTAATAAAGAGTTTAATGTGATTCAAGCACATATCCTCTTACAACATGTCATGTATACATCTTTTAAAACTGTTTCCTGAGTAAACACATGCATATAATAATAACTTAAGTCTCCCTTCAAATAAAATAAATGACTTCAAATGTAGTGCAGGTAATTACAATTTCCCCCTCTATCCCTTGTTTCATTGTCATGATTCACTTTATGTTGTTATTACCCAATCATTGCACTTACTATTGTTTAAAACAGGTATTTTGTGGATAAATTTGGAATAACCAGTAAAAAGATTGTATTTTACCTTTTCTAGTATTTTTCCTTTGTTTGTGTAGATCTGAATTTCTTATCTGTATAATTTTTCTTCTCCCTAAAAAAAGTCTTTTAATATTACTTGTAGGCAAGTCTGCTCATGATTAATCCCCAAGTACTGTTTGAAAAAAGATCTTTCACTGTGGAGGATAATTAATGTGGAAACAAAATTCCAGGAAATTTTGTTGCTGTTGTTATTTTATTTTAATTGCTTTTAACATATTGACCATGTTATTTCAGTCTATTCTTGCTTGTATGGTGTCTGAAGAGAAGTCTGATGTATCATTTATCTTAGTTCCTTCATAGGTATGATATTTTCTTTCTTCCTTCACTCTCTTCAAGATTTTTCTTTGTCTTTTATTATTCTTCAGTTCCAATATGTTATACCTATCTCTGTGTGTGTTGTATTTATTCTAATTTCTCAGTACATGTTGGAGTTTGGGAAATACATGAAGTCCACATGTCTTGCTAACTTAAATTCCAGTGGAAATGATGATGTATTACACCCATTGCATTCACCATGTGTTAGGCACAGACATAGATATATGCATAGATAAAAATAAAGATAGATACTGATTTATATAGATGTATATTCACCTATAGGCACACATTCACATATCAAACAAGCCTCTTTTAATCTTTATAAAAATACTATTAGGTAGTTACTTATTATCCCTATTTCATAAATGTATAAACTGAAACCTAGAGACGCTTACATTGCCCAAGTCCACACAGCAAAGCCTGAATTCAAACCTAGGCAGTCAAATGCTAGAATCTATGCCATGTAACCACTACATGTTTTTTTGTCTATGCAACAAAATGCACATATGTTTTTGAGCTGTGGCATCAATACCCCTGAGGAATTTTTTGCCACAGTTGTTATAACTGAGAATGGATTCAAAAAAGCAGGAGGGTTACAAAGTTGAGGGAAGAAACTCTATGAGCAATTAGCTGATTTTCCTAACTCAACAATTGACACAGTTTCAGGAAACTAATAGGAATTAGTTCCCACCAGAGGCTGATGAACAGAAGTTATTTCTTCTACTGAGGGGCATCCTGAGCAGAGAGTAATTCCTGCTAAGTCTTGATCTTAATACTATTTTTTAAACATTTATTTATTTGAAAAGAAAAGTTACAGAGAGGAAGACTCAGAAAGAGAGAGAGAGGGATCCATCTGCTGATTCACTCCCTAAAAGGCCGCAAAGTCTGGAGCTGCACCAGTTTGAATCCAGGAGCCACGAGCTTCTTCTGGGACTCCCACATAGGTGCAGGGGCCCAAGCACTTGGGCCATCTTCTACTGCTTTCCCAGGCCATAGCAGAGAGCTGGATCATAAGTGGAGCAGCTGGGACTTAAACAGGCACCCATGTGGGATGCCGGCACTGCAGACGGCGGCTTTACCCGCTACACCACAGCACAGGCCCCTAAGCCTTGCACTTTTATTGGGCACTGAACTCAAACCCAGAAAGCAGAGACAAACACACTTCTGTGGATCCAATTTCCTTTTCCTTTCTTTCAGGCTTCTGGATCTCAGCAGTAATAAAGCAAAGTTAATGCGAATATCATTTTTCTACTTATTCTCCTTACTATATTTGAAATATTTAAGCTACACAAATTTCCTATTTAACTATAAACTAAAATTAGACAAGCAAAGTGTGCCTTATGCATGAAATTGCTGACAGTATAAAATCACTCTTTTCATGAGATAAAGTAGCAGTTAACACAAGGCAAACTTTCCGATTCAATCATTTCTGAAATATGATTATTGCAAAAAGCATTGTATAAAAAGTTCTTTGTGTATTATTAAAGCATTTCCTATAGACAATAAAAATATGAGCTCATTTTAGCGAGGGTGAGAGAAAGAAAGAGAGAGAGCTTCCATCTGCTGGTTCACTCCCCAACTGGCCACAAGGTCCAGGGCTGGGCCAAGCTGAAGCCAGGAGCCAGGAGCTTCTTCCAGGTCTCCCTTGTGGGTACACAAACCTCTGCTTTCCCAGGCCATTAGTAAGCATTGAGCTCCATCAGAAGTGGAGCAGCAGGGGCTTGAACTTGCACCCAAGGGGATATCAACAGTGCAGGCAGTGGTTTAACCCACTGCACCACAGCATTGGCCCTTGAGCTCACATTTTTCAAACATACTTAAATGATCAAGTAAATTTAATAGGGTACATTATATAATTCATCAATAGGCCAAATAGTATAATCCAAATATGGACATTTCAAGAAATTAGATATAAATGATACCAGAGTAACAGATGGAACAATCAGCTGGAATGAATAAGTGAACTGTCTGAAAATGACTGTGGGTACTAGGAATAAAAGCAAGGACCCCACTAGTTGTTACTTGTGCATGTGAAAAAATTGCTGACTCAAGTGATTGAGTAGTTCAAAATCTAGGCTTTTGAAATCCAAATTTTACTACAAATCTCTGGGCCTTAGGGTAAGGTTCTGACCCTTCCCAGTGAGATGTCTGCCCATAGTATCTTTTCTGTCACTGATAAAGCTGATTTTCTGCTATTCTTTAAGATAACGACAGAGAGGCCACCACCGTGGCTCACTTGGTTAATCCTCCGCCTGTGATGCCAGCATCCCTTATGGGTGCCGGTTCTAGTCCCAGTTGCTCCTCTTCCAGACCAGCTCTCTGCTGTGGCCCAGGAGGGCAGTGGAGGATGGCCCAAGTGCTTGGGCCCCTGCACCCGCATGGGAGACCAGGAGGAAGCGCCTGGCTCCTGGCTTTGGCTTCGTGCAGCACACTGGCCGTAGCGGCCATTTGGGGAGTGAACTAGCAGAAGGAAGACCTTTCTCTCTGTCTCTCTCACTGTCTATAACTCTACCTGTCAAATAAATAAATTTTAAAAAATGATAATAACGGAAGTTTATTGCCCATAGAACAGACTGTAGGATCTTGATTTTGAGGTAGGTCAGGAAGTGGAGTCAAAATATGAGCTCTGTTTGGATCAATTGATATCAGTTGTCTCAAGCACTCTAATTTGGATGCTTTCTGTTCTTTCTTTATACCACACTTCTAGCTTGCATATATGATGAACAAACTTCTAAACTGAACACATGGCCTTTCCATTAATTTTTCCTTAAAATGGAATTAGGGAGGGAATAGGCCATTTTTCAATTTGGGTTTCTAAAGTAATCTGAGAAGACCAAATAGTTTGGAGGTGCTTTCCCTTCCCATATAACCTTCCATACTCAGTGCAGATTGAAAACCCATCAGCAAATAGAAAATCATGACAGAGTTTCAGTTTTTTGTTTTGAGTGTGCTAGATTAAGGTTTTCTGTCAAAATCCAAATCACTACCTATTCTAACAGAAGGAGCATATTGCTGCAGGAGCAGATGTGGGGTCCTAACAAATAGCCCTCCTTAAAAAGAACTTACCAAAAGGATGAATAGACTTTCTCAAAGCTCTCATTTTTTTACATGATTTGAAAAGAAATAACATGCATGCAAAGGCAAGTTATGGGAAAAAAAAAAACCTGAGACCAGAGAAAGAATAATAGAGATGAAAAATATGATTAGTGAAGAAACAAAATTGATGAAACTTTGCCAACAAAACTTTATGGAGCCAATGTGGATTTCCATGATAAATTATCAGAATATAGAGAAAGATAAGAAGATAAGATCACTGAGCATAAAACTCCTATGTGGTTTCCATTTCCCATAAATAAAACTATTCTGAAAAGAATTCTATCCCTTCCCCCCCCCCAAAAAAAAAGCTTAAAAACTTAAGAAATAAACATACTTTGGAAAAATGGCAAATGGAATACTATACAATTAGATTTTTTTTTCATTTATTAAACTTTTATTTAATGAATATAAATTTCCAAAGTACAGCTTATGGGTTACAATGGCTTCCCCCCTCCCATAACTTCCCTCCCACCCTCAACCCTCCCCTTTCCTGCTCCCTCTCCCCTTCCATTCACATCAAGATTCATTTTCAATTCTCTTTATATACAGAAGATCAGTTTAGTAGATATTAGGTAAAGATTTCAACAGTTTGCCCCCACATAGCAACACGAAATGAAAAAAATACTGTTGGAGTACTAGACATAGCACTAAATAACAGTGTACAGCACATTAAAGACAGAGATCCCACATAATATTTTTTTTAAAAATTAATTAATTTTCTATGCCATTTCCAATTTAACACCAGGTTTTTTTTTTACATTTCCAATTATCTTTATATACAGAAGATCGATTCAGTATATAATTAGTAAAGATCTCATCAGTTTGTACCCACACAGAAACACAAAGTGTAAAAATACTGTTTCAGTACTAGTTATAGCATCACTGCACGTTAGACAACACATTAAGTACAGATCCCACATGGGATGTAAGTACACAATGACTCCTGTTGCTGGCTTAACAATTTGACACTCCTGTTCATGGCGTCAGTAATCTCCCTAGGCTCTAGTCATGAGTTGCCAGGGCTATGGAAGTATACATTAGATTTTTTAAAAATTCCTTTAGTATGTTTATTAATCTTCAGGATGTTGCTAAAAAGATGGATTTATAAAGAGAAACAATATTCTCAGATAAATTTGCAGAATTTTACTGATGTTGATATGAAGAATACATAAAACAATGTGTCTAATGTAGTTATTTAAACCCTGACACACAATAAATCCATGCCAAATGATAAATAGCATTATTAAGCGTTTAGATACCTATTACAAGTACACATATTTTAGCGTATTTGTTTAATGGAATACTAATTATGAAAAGGTAGAAATCAATAATGGTTTGGATGAATTTCAAATACATGCTAGGGAGAAAATGAAGTCATACAAAATATCGCATACTGTATCATGATATTTATATGAGTTCTAGAATAAGTCAGGATGTTTCTGTGTGGGAAACGGCAGGAAGAAATTTCAAGGATGATTAATGTGATTTTATCTTGAAAGGAGTGTGGTGCATTTGTAAAATATATGAAATTATAAATTTAAGATTTGTGCATTCTTAGCGTGGCCAATTGGTACAGTGGTTAGAATGCTGCTTGGGATACCTGCATACCATATTAATGTCTGGCTTTTAGTTCCTACTCCATTTCTAAATCCAATTTCTTCCTAATATGATTGCTCATAGACAATGGGTGATGGCTCAAATATTTGTCTTCTTGCCACCCAAGTGTGAGATATGAATTAAATTCTCTGCTCTTGGCTTCAGTCTGGTACAGGCCTAGTTATTGCAGACATTTGTGAATTAGCTAGTTGATGGAAGATCTCTCTGATGCTGTCTTTCTCCTTTCAAATATAAATAAATAGGCAAATAAATAAATATTTGTGCATTTTATTTTATGTAAATGTAACTGTAAACAATGGAAATAAACATAGAACTCCACTGAGAAGTTTTCCTTTTACAGTAATATCTTTACAAATTCTGAAACAGTTTTTATGGGTTGAGCAAATAAATTTATTGAGAATTATGAGAGCCAGGTTTCTCACAGTTGGAACAAGATACTGCAAATATGAAAAAGCAGACTAGACTGTTCCCTGTGGTGTTTGTTTGGAATCAGAGATGATATATCAGTATGGAATTATGATTTTCAATATACACAATCTATGTATCTACATCCTAGCTCTGTGTGCTGAAAGGATCGAAAACAATGACATAGCAGTAGCATTAAACATATCTATTGCATACTAAATGCCAAATTATTCTAAAAAGATCCTGGATTCCTTGGTAAAACAGCTGATTGCAGAGTTGAGAGAAAGAAAGTAAGAAAATATCCTTATTTTTCTGCTCAGTCTGCAAAAACAACACAATATGGATAAAGTGACATAAACAATAGACATTTATTTCTTATAGTTCTGGAATCAGGAAAGTCAAAGATTGTGGTTTAGGCCAATTTGGTTGGTGAGTTCCTTCTTCTTTCTGTCTCCTCTCTCTGTGTACTTACATGGGGAAGAGAAAGTATTCTTTCTGTCTGTCTGTCTCCCCTTCTCATGATTAAACACTACTTTTATGGATGTTTCCACATGTATGACCTCGTTTAAACCAAATTACCTCCCAAAGGCATCCACCTCATAGTGCTATCACACTGGGGCAAGGGTTGAGGAGTGGGAGAAAGGATTCAGTTTCAAAATGATAATTTTGGTAGAACACAAACAGTCCATAACATGCACCCAAAATGATCTAAAATACAAAGAGAGGACATAAAAGTTACCACGAAGGAGATTCTGAATAAATTGGGTATAATTTCATCACCAAACTTGACGATTATACTAATGAATTGTAACTGGATATAAGAATTTGGTATCTGTGATATAAACAAACACAAAAATAAGTGAGTAAATGAGAAAAAAGAGAACATCCTTATGGTAGAATATTAATTTATATTCATAAATTTGAGTGGAGACCTAGATGAAGTTAGAAAACATGCAAAGAGGGCAAAATTGGTGTGTGAGTTTCATGAATGAAGAACAGTATATTTACATGGTTACAAAATATCTCCCTACAATTTTTTAAAAGATTATTTATTTGAAAGTCAGAGTTACACAGAGAGAGGAAAGGCTGAGAGAGAGAGAGAGAGAGAGAGAGAGAGAGGGAGAGGGAGGTCTCCCATCCAATGGTTCACTCCCCAGTTGGCTGCAATGGCTGGCGCTGCGCCGATCTGAAGCCAGGAGCCAGGAGCCAGGAGCTTCTTCTGGGTCTCCCATGCGTGTGCAGGGGCCCAAGGACTTGGGCCATCCTCTACTGCTTTCCCAGGCCACAGCAGAAAGTTATATTGGAAGTGGAGCAGCCGGGTCTTGAACCGGCGCCCATATGGGATGCCGGCGCTTCAGGCCAGGGCGTTGACCTGCTGTGCCAAAGCGCTGGCCCCTCTCCCTACAAATTAATACAAGGAGAAAGAGACACTAAAACATTGCAGGACCAATCTGACAAGATCCACTTTAAGCAATTGATGAAAAGTTAACACTGCTAATATTGGGACAAACTGACATAATATCTTTCCATACAGAAATATCATTCCTGTAGTATTCTTGCCAAAAGGCATAACATGATTCAAATAATCATGAAATATCAGATATATTGAACTGAGGGTCAGTGTGCAAAGTAATTATCCTGCACTCTTCAAAATGTCAAGGTCAAGAAAGACAAAGAAAACCTGAGATATTCAGCTAAAAGAAACTAAACTGTCATGATGATCAACATAAATTTTGTAATCCTGGATTGCATCTTAGACTAAACAAAAGCTGTTAGGGAAATTACTTGGGCAACTAATGCAATCTGAATACTGGCAAGAATTGTGGGAAAATATTATTGGATCAATATCGAATCTCTCGATTTTCATAACTGGATTTTTTGTAGGGTGACATCTTTTTTAAAGTAAACAAATTTCATAGAATTCATTAATACAGATTTAGGAACATAGTGGTACAGGATATCATCTTTATTGTTTGGAAATAAAATACAATCTGAAATATTTATAGGTAAGGGGACACAATGTACCCCAATTTTTCTGATAAGATTTAGAAAGAAAATTCCCCTACGTAGTTTGGAAGCTGGCCTCCAGAAAAGGCTCCCACATACTTAGTGGCTTGTATTTTTTGGCTAGATTCTCAGAACTGGCATAATCAAGAAGTGATTGAAAGCATATTCAAGACCAAGTCATAAGAGTCAGTGTAGTGTTATTGTCTCTTCCTCTCTCATGGAATTGATTCCTCAACTCCACCAGACCATACCCTTGGCAGACACACTGAATACAACCCCAAGAGTTAACCTGATGAAGTCCAAACAACAGAGTTGCTCACTAAACCCTGATCCTCAAAAATTGTGTGATATGTTGAAAGTTGGTTGTTTTAAATCGCCAGATTTAGTAGTAATATATTACTTAGTATTAGGCACCTGTTTTATAGTTACCATGAAATATTAAACCCGATAAAAGTAAATGATATTGAAAATGTACAATGCTAAGATTTGAAAAGAGATGCTATATCTCAAAAAATAACTAATGAACATACAGAAAGAGAGAGAGAGAGAAAGAAAGAGAGAATGCAAAACTCAGCAAACTGTAAATAACTACAGAACCTTGATAAAATCGCAAGTTCTTAGTTGTAGGGAAATAAGAACATAGTAACAAATAAAAAAAGCAACATCATGTTCAACTCATGCAAACATTGCTTGGCATTGATCATCATCATTAGCACTATTAAACTGTTGTATGCAGTAGCTCAGAAAAACTAAAGGCAAAACTCATTGTGCTGACAAGGCCTTCAGGATATATTAACTGATGACTAAAACAACCTCATGATAATATAAACTCTTATAAAACAATAAAATGAAAACATATATTTTTGGAAATATGCGTATTTGTAAATACAGTCAATTTACTGCTAGACAGTAGTTTTCTTACTTCCCCAGTTATATTTTAAATGGGTTGTAAGTGTCTGAAAAGCATTAGATGAAATCTCTAAGGAAACAAGAGATTCCATTTGTAAAAGGTACTACTAAACTTTGTGATTTGTTTACAAATGTAGAAGTTGATATAAACCATACTGTTCAATTTTCATACTGAATTTTTTTAATATTGAATTTTTACTTTTTAAATGTCATTTGCTTAGGAAAATATCTTAAAATTATCCAATAGTTTACAGAGGTTGAATATAAATTCTGTTAGTAAACAGCATTTTAAGACTATCAAATATGGAAATAGAAAGTCTATGTTGCTGGGAAGACTTTCTGCTTTCCAAGTTGTAAATTCATTTCACAATAATTATCTTGTCTGAATATATACATTGGTATCTTGCAAAAGTGGCTTGAATACATTTTTCTCAAACAATGGGAACAGAGAAGTCTTCATTAAACATGTATATGGATATCAAAAGGAAATTGATTTGTTCGAAGTTTTCAAAGGTTTCCTTATAGGAGCTTTTTTTCTTTTCTATGTGGTTCCATTCAATTAAAAATGCATATAAATTTTTAATTAGCTGCACAATCATGGTTATATTGCACTCCCCAGTGCACATGTGCTCTTTGAAAACTGTCTACGAGAAATGCTGTGCTTAACTGAACAGAGTGTCCTGTTGCTGAACCTTGTTTTAATATTAAGAAACCAGAAATGGAAAAGAAAAGAACTAAGTAAACCTAAATAGTCGGAGGCTGTTGACTGCTTCAATTCACCTGCAGCTAACTCACCAAGTGGGAGACCCTGTTTGTTGAGAAACGCTGTGCCAAGGAGATAGCATTTAATGGCTTTGGCATGAAGAATGATTTTCATCAGCTGTAACAAACAAGTTCCTCATCTCCAACCCTACCATCTGTCCTCCTGGTTCCCACCCAGATCTCTATATATGGGCTCAGTTGAACAGGTTTCAGACTGCCTAAGGTCACTACACAATCAACCTTAACAGATGGCATCACAGCGAACATCTAAACTGTAGCAGTGGCCAAATGCAGAGGATGATCCTCATTGCTAAGGAAGAATGTCCTCTGTGCACACCGCCCTGATGTTCTGATTCTACTAAACATTGCATGGCAAAATAAGTCTCCACAGTATGTATTAACAGCTTGAGTAGACTGGTCTGTTCACTCATTTGACAGTGAATTTTCTAGCATAAAACGTTTTCAGGTGTTTGCATTACTATGATTAGATTGGTAAGTAGATAATACCTACTAGTAATAACCAATAGAATATTATATATGTATTTAAGAGGTGAAGGAGACCAGATATGCCTTGTTTGATTTTGTTGTTCTTTAAGAAAATTTTCATGTAGTTGAAAAATAACACTATTTTCTGTAAAAATGGTCATATTCAGCTTAGATAATCACAAATAATAATCAGCACAATATCTTTTAGATTTAAATATAATCCTATTTCAATAGAATCCATGTGCCCATTTTTGTCCCAGCTGATGAATATTCTCACTTGAATTTCTTAACCTCACTTCAAGTTCAACCATTAATAGCATTATCCTGACTCTAAAAACAGATTTAATTCAAAATTTCCATATTTATACCATGTATAGTTTCATTCCTTCCATCATTTAGTTTAATATTTGGAAACAAATAATTCTAGAATATAAAGATCATCTAGTATTTTCTCTAAAGGTAAGAGCCTACTCATTTACCCCTTTCTGAGTCCAAATTACAGCTAATAGCAAATAACCTACAATCGAAATTTGTAAAAATCCTTTCTTGAGAAGCACATAGATCCAAGAGATAGGCCTAAAGATACTGTACATTTTGGACTGCCAATAAAAAATGGTCAGCAAGAATTTTCTGTAGTAAAACTCTGCCTTCACAATTCTCACTAAGCACACTGAAAAAATGGAAAGTATAATGAAGGTAAATTATTAAAATTAGAATAAAAATAAATCAATGGACAACAAAAGAGCAAAATTATAGAAGCTGAGCATCACTAAAGGAATATCAAAAAGTGAATATTGGGAAATATGAAACACAAAATAAAGGTGAGTAAATTATTAATTACAGAGATCAAATAAATTTCTTATAATTTAAGATAATTAATTTTCAGACTAAAAGAGTTTGTCACATATCCCTTAAGTCCTCCATTAGCACCCTTGATATTTCCTCATGAAATTTCAGGTCCTGAGGACATGAAAAAGCTCATAAAAACTGCCAGAGATAAGTTTACATGCAGGGATCAAAAATCAGAATACAGCATTAGAAGCTAGAAGACAACAAGGTCAATGCATTTTGGGGAATTTTTTTTTAAACTTAGACATCTGAACATAGACAAGGAATTAACTAAAACGTGTGGGTAAAATAAAGATGATTTCAATAAATCAATTTATTAAAACATTACCTCTAGAGATAAAGTAGGGCATACATCAGAAAAGTGTGACATGAAGGCAGCTGGTTAGATCAGAGAATCAGAGGGAGGGCATAAGAAGAAAGTTTTCAATGAAAAAAGTCTTGTTGGGTTTATGCATAAGAAAATATTCACATGGGTTCACAATTCTTTCACAATATTTGGAAGAAATGCCAGAATATTAAGAAAAAAGATTGTGAACTTCAGAATTAACAAAGGAGAGGAAACCCTAGTGCATTACTATCTTGCCACAATCATATTTAAGATGAACATCACACATTTGTTTAACAAAAAATCATCATAGACTTTATTGGGAGCAAGAAGGAAGTTAAGCTGGAAATTCCGATTGGTGACTAAACTAATGTTTATTATCATAGTAAAAAAGAAATAAAAATGTCTAAAATTGATAAACAAAAAGTGTATTTGAAGATTATTGCCTACAACTAAGGAAATAAATAGCAGAAAAAACATTAAAGATTGGATATGGAAGTGGAAGATTAAGAAACTGGGTAAGACACCCACACCCTGCATCAGAGTACCCTTGTGTGATTCCCAGCGCCAGCATGAGAGGCAGCAGCGATGGCTCAAGCACTTGTGCTCCCGCCATCCATGTGGGAGACTTGTAATGGGATCCTGGAACCTGACTTCAGACCCCTGAGTGTTACTGGCTCTTGGGGAGTGATCCAGCCCATGGGCGGTCTCTCTTCCTGTCTGTCTCTCTCTTTCTAATAATTTTTTTTAAAAAGATTGAATAAGGAAACACAGAGTTGGAAACTAAGCCATTATACTAGTATTTATGATTATTTGCCTTAGAATGCTATTTTCCTTAGAATCAACATTCTTTGTTAATTTGATAAATTAATTATAAGAATAAATGGAAAAATAATGAAAATATAAAGTGAAAACACAATAGTTGATGACGACAGAGGATTAGATATAAATACAGGATGAGGTGAAAACCAAAAAGATTCATTTAAAGACAAGCTGTAAACGACTGTTCTCCAGGTCCTACTATGCTACAAAATAAAGAAGCACCCAACTCACTATAACTATTTTCATCTCTGCTAAAACAGCAGCCAAAGAGAGAGACATCTAGAAAAATATAAACTAGGGAATTGTATGGTGACAGGTTATTAGACTTGGGTGAAGTGGCTTCAAAGGTTTTCAAGAGGGGATAACAAATTGTTAATACATTTATTTTTGTTTATTTGAGATGCCAAGTCACAAAGAAGCAGGGGGAAGGACCATGCACTGGTTCACTTCCCAAATGGCCAAAACAACTTGTGCAAGACCAGGTCAAGGCCAAGAGCTAGGAGCTTCTTCCTGGTATCCCACATGAGAGACCTTCTTGGGCTCCCACTTGGGCCATCTGCTGCTACTTTTCCCAGGCCATCAGCAGGGAGCTGGATCAGAAGTGGAGCAGCCAGGACTCAAACCAGTTTCCATATAGGATGTCGGCACTGCAGGCAAGGAATTAAATCACTATAACACAGCACCAGCCCCCACAAGGCATCTTCAGAGCAATGACATTGCATAAATTGCCAAATATTTATTTAGGATAAATTACTTAAAAATAAATTTCTTTCAATGGAAATATTCACATGCATGGTTTCCATATAAATACAAAATTAACTCATGCTGATATTAACATCCATTAGATGATATATATTTTATATATTTTAATAATATAAAGTATCTCTATATATTTTAAACTTTTTATATGTCATTCAGTATTAATGAGATTTGAACATTTTCAAAAAAGATATTTATTCATTTATTTATTTTGTTACTTTCTATTTTATCTCTTGTAAGGGTAATAATCTCTTTATAACTAACATGAAAAAGTGATTTATAGAAGAATATTGTCTGTGTTTCCCATGTATATATCATTGATTCTTTCACAATTTGTTGGTTGTCTTTCAATAAAAATTGACTTTTTTGTTTGAGGGTGATGTTCATAGTGCAGTAAATTCATACGTTTTCCTATTTGTTTTGTGATTTTGATGAGAATTAAAAAGTACTATATCTCTGTTACAATAAATATTTATATTTTATTCTAAATCTTGATTATTCATTTTATCTTTCTGGAATTAATTTTGATGCAATTCAAACTTTTTAACTTATTGTGTCCTAAAGTATTTCATTTTCCTCAAATTACGAATAAACTATCCATTCTCCGCTAATTTACATTGATATTTTAATTGTATAGCATCTGTTTTATACTGTAAATTAGTTTGATCATTCATGATTATCAAATAGAAGAATTTGTCAATATTATATGATAGATTGTTCACACACAAATTTTCTTAGCTCATTAATATTTTATGAGATCAAGCAGTATAATTTGAAGTCAGCAGTACAATAAAAATGTTCTGTCACAGAGTAAAACCCATTAATTACAGAACCTATTGAACTTATTGAACATTCTTTGTTTTGGCTAAATTTGGCCATTGCTCTGCTTTTCCAATCCTTTTATATTCTGTCCCTGTCTTCACAAATTAGTAGACTGAATCCTTACCTGGAAATTAAGTTTTACCCATTAGGGGAACTGATATGAGCTTTGGGGAGAGTAAATGAAATTGAAGCTGCTACTCATTATTATTGATGCCAGTGGGCATAGTAGGACATTTGAGAACTAAGAGGCAATTGCAGTCACACCCGGTACTCTTGTCCATGTTTTGCATTAAGCTATTTGAGAGATGGTTTCAGTGGTAGTATTGTAACTGCGGAAACTTCCTAACATGGAGCCTACCCCTACTGAGGAGACATCTCCCCAACTCAGTTAATTGACTCAAATGTAAATTTCATCCATAAACACCACCATACACATGTCTAAGAAAAATGATCTACCAGCTATTGGGATATCCCTTAATTCAGAAAAGTTAATTCACGGAAATCCACCACAACAGTTAAATCTCAAAAGACAGGAAAATAAATGATACATTGTTTATTTCAGACTAGAAGGGTGAATTGACAATATAATAGCATGTTGGACTACATGAACATGATTGCTAACTATGAGAATAATGATTGTAGTCATTGAGTTGAGAAAATGATGTCCGAAAAATGGGAAAGTTTGGAATAAATATTCAGAAAAAATTTTAAGTCATGAAGAGACAAATATCTAAGTGACTGGTAAATGTAGGTTATATAATTTGGCTGCCTGAAGAGCTTTAAAAAATTCCCCACAGTCTGCCATTAATTAGAATTGCCAGAAGAGGGAGTAAGGGCAGAGGAGCCTATGGCATTTTTTCTATTTCTGTTGTCCAAAAGATAAACAGAATAAAATTCATACTTGAAATAGAAAATGCTAACATTTATTTCTTATTTATCACTTTCATCTGAAAAACATCAGTGACATTAGTAAGACATTTGGTTTGTTTTATAATACAGACATCATGGTCTATCAATCTTCTAAAGGAAAATGCTTAGGGAACAAATCCCCGAAGAAAGACATTTAAAAGAATCAATCTGTATTTTGAAGATGCTTATTATCTTATTTCAGTAATGATTGTTGATTATGGTAATTGATCATTTCAATAATTTCTTATATAGATAATTGGTAAGAGTAATTTAAGTGCACTCCTATTTTAAATATTCTTAATTAGTAAAGCACATTTAAATAAATTACCATATTACTGAAGGTCACACGTAAATATGGCTCACCAAAATTTTACAAAGTTACAGCAAACTATATTCTGTGAAGTTTGAGATGGTTCAGGAAAATCCAGATTAGTTACATTAAGGTTAAAGTTTTGATAATGGAGCATAATTTTCAGTAATAGAAGGAAAATAAGTCACTGTTCACATCAATTTTTTTTCTTTTATTTTTTGCCAGAAAATGGTAAGGTTGCATATAAAAAGATAGTATTTTTTTTTTTGAAAGGCAGAGTTAGACACAGAGATAGAGACAGACAGAGAGAAAGGTTTTCCTTTTTCCATTGGTTCACCCCCCAAGTGGCTGCAAGGTGCCAGCTGATCAGAAGCCAGGAGCCAGTTGCTTCCTCCTGGCCTCCCATGCAGGTGCAGGGCCCAAGGACCTGGGCCATCCTCCACTGCACTCCAGGGCCACAGCAGAGAGCTGGACTGGAAGAGGAGCAACTGGGACAGAATCCGACGCCCCAACCAGGACTAGAACTGGAGGTGCCGGCGCCACAGTCGGAGGATTAGCCTATTGAGCCATGGCGCCAGCCAAAAGATAGTATTTTTTTTAAGGGTTTAACAATAGTAGCAAAAGTTGAGAGTGGAAAGATGTTTAGTTCCAAAGAGAGAATTATTTATGTTAATATCTAACTATATACTTACAGCACTATCTTCAAGTTCTTTTATATTTTAACCACCTTTTTAAAGACTTATTTATTTATTTGAAAGTCAGTTACAGAGAGAGAGAGAGAGAGAGAGAGAGAGAGAGAGAGAGAGAGAGAGGTCTTCCATCTGCTGATTCACTCCCCAGCTGGCCACATTGACAGGGGCTGGACCAGGTCAAAGCCAGGAGCCAGGAGCTTCTTCTATTGTCTCCCACATATGTGGCCATCTTCTACTCCTTTTCCCAGGCCATTTGCAGGGACATTAATGGGAAATGGATCAGCCGGCAATGGAACCTAGGGCCCAGATAGGATGCCAACCCAACAGGCAGTGGCTTTACCTGCTATGCTACAACACCAGCCTCCTCAACCAACATTTTATACAAATAGATTAAATTTTGTTATGAATTTTCTGTACAGAGATACAAGAACCAACAGCATTCTTTTAAAATGCCACATATTGTTTACATTATATACTATAAGAGATAGATCATGTTTATAAGATACTATTGTCCCTAAGGCTTATTCAAACCTTCTATAAGATGTGTCCCTTAGCAGGAGGTATAGGCAACCTCCCCTGGAAACTACCAGTTCTCCAAAAACGCTGGTGCCAAATCCACTTCAGAACAGGTAAAAATTAATGAACTTTAAAGCCAAGCTTACTTTTATAAGAAAAGCTTAAACTCATTTTTCTGAAATAAATGTCTAGTAACTGATGTGAATTGAATAGAAGATTGAGAAAGGAAGACAAGTCTCCCAAACTCTGAGGACCATGTCTTAAAATGGAAACTTCAAGGTCAGTAGGTTGACTAACCCTCTGACTATCCCTGGCCAATACCATCATCATAGAAGCCCACACAAACCCTGTTTGAATGTCTAAATAACATTAAAATTAATACCCGGATAATTGTGATAGAAGATTTTTTTTTGAAAGTTTTCAGAAAAGCAAGAGATAAATATATAATCAAATTATTATGGAATTATATAAACCACCATTTCTCATAAATATAATGCTCATTGAAACAAAAACATTTTTATTGTTAGGATGTTTGGTTTATTTTTGTAATAGATGTGAGGTTTTGGCAAAAAAAGAAAGAATATAATATATTTATATTAAAAGTAATAATTTGGCCAGCACCGTGGCTCAATTAGTTAATCCTCCACCTGCAGTGCCGGCATCCCATATGGACACCGGGTTCTAGTCCCAGTTGCTCCTCTTCCAGTCCAGTTCTCTGCTGTGGCCCTGGAGTGCAGTGGAGGATGGCCCAGGTCCTTGGGCCCCTGCACCCACATGGGAGACCACGAGGAAGCACCTGGCTCCTGGCTTCGGATCGGCATAGCTCTGGCCATAGCGTCCATTTGGGGAGTGAACCAATGGAAGGAAGACCTTTCTCACTGTCTCTCTTTCTCACTGTCTATGACTCTACCTGTCAAATAAAAAAAGTAAATATTTGCTCTAAAAATTATAGCTAAATTATCGAGTTCAATCAATATGATCCTTACAATTAGTATGCAATCATTGTTTTGTTAGGCATCAGGCATTTGCATTATTTTAGAGTAGTAGTAATGAAAAATATGTTGACATTAAAATAATTTTTCCACAGCAGAGGATTTCAACAAACAAAGCATTATGTTCAATGTTTATTTATGTTAAACTGTTAGATATATTGATAGGTTATGGATTATTCTTGGATTCATATGTCCTTATGATTCTAACTAAAATATTCAAGTTATATTAAGCAGCAAAATAAATTATTAAACTCTATATGTAACTTTTAAATCTTTTGAAAGGGCAAATGAAGTACTACATGTTGTTAAAAATACAATTTAGAGTTTAGAAAAACTATAATGATATTTAATCAAAAAATAAAGAAAGAAAATAGTTAGCTTGGTAGCCCCTGAGGAAATCAGTGGTACTGATAACTAAATAATTAGAATTGGGCTTTGGTGAATATCTTTATTAACCTTATATTAATTTGCAAAGTGAGGATAGAAAATAGAGAAAGTATGATTCCCAGACGTTGTTTGAGCTGTGCACAAAATAAATAGAAATCATAATAAAGGAGATGTTCATCTAATGTATAACCAAATGAAACTTTACAGCTACTTTGAGTAAAACTTCCAAAGCCTGTTTTGCCTTCTTGAGAATAGTGAATCCCGTAAAATGCTTCTTTGTCAGTTGAACAGATCCATCTATGTTTAGAAGACATTATAATAATAGACACATTGTGAGGAAAGCAATACAAGTATGTATGCAAATGTAACTATATATAAATGTGTATGCAAAATATACATGTCATGTCTATTGAATCACGATAAATCTCTAAGCTAAAATTACTATGCATGTTTTTCAGGTATGTGAGTGACAAATTTAAGTAGAAAACGTATCTTAAAGCAACAGCATCATGATAGGCTTTCAGTAATAATCAACATAGTTATAATACAATGAAATATTAAAATTTCTGGAGAAGTGATATTGAAATGGTCTCACATTTCATAGAAATGAAGTCTTTTCCTGCGTTTCTTGTGACTGATTTTACTGTTGTATATAAACAGAGTAGTGCACACTATAACATATGTTCAAAAGATTAAGTTACTAGTGGGCAATTTCAATAAGGGTTGTTCTTATTATCTCTGGTTTCCTTATTTCTTTATGAAATGATTTTGATACAAGTGAGTAACTCCAAAAATTTCACTGGGAATAGGAAATAATTAACTTGTCAACTGTTAACTAAAATTTATCAACAAATTTTTTTAAAAAATTTATTTATTTATTTGAAAGAGTTAACACAGAGAGAAAAGGAGAAGCAGAGAGAGAGAGGTTTTCCATCCGTTGGTTCACTCCCCAACTGGCTGCAAAGGCTGGTGCTGCACTGATCTGAAGCCAGGAGCTTCTTCTGGGTCTCCCACATGGATGCAGGGGCCCAGCGTCTTGGACCATCTTCTACTGCTTTCCCAGACCGTAATAGAGAGCTGGATCAGAAGTGGAGCAGCCAGGACTCGAACTGGCACCCATGTGGGATGCTGGCACTGCAGGAAGCAGCTTTACCTGCTATGTCACAGCCCTGGCCCCTATCAACAAACTTTCAGGTTAAGTTAAAAATCATGTTCTATAAAAGGAAGTATCAGGATTGGAAAAGTCAGAAAGAATACAAAACTATTTTCCATAGAAGACTCAAAGGGAACTATCAGCTAACTAGAATATATGATTCTGGGTCAGATCCAGGAGGAGAATATCTCAGAAAAACATTTTTGTAGCATTAGTGAAATTGGAATATTGACTATGGTTTAGATAATCATTTTGTTTTCAGTATTAAATTTCCTAAATTTGACAATGGTTCTGTGGTTGTGTAAGTGTATATTCTTGTGGAATCTCTTTTCATATAGTTCAAAACAGTATTATTCTTGCAACTTTTGAAAAAAATTAAAAGATGTTCATTTTCTTCTGTTAAAAAAAGAATATCAGGATTTTGAGGGCCATTAAAAACAAATTTACAAAAACATTGTAATTACCCAAGTTACTACACCCTGTGTGGAACTTGCCAACTTGCATATCTGCATTTGAGCAATAGCGGTGATTGGGGGCAGGCGCTGTGGCATAGCAGCTAAAGATGCCGCCTGCAGTGCCAGCATCCCACATGGGCACCGGTTGTAATTCCAGCTGCTCCCCTTCCCATCCAGCTCTCTGTTATGGCCTGGGAAAGTAGTAGAAGATGGCCCAAGTCCTTGGGCCCCTTACTCATGTGGGAGACCCAGAAGAAGCTCCTGGCTCCAGGCTTTGTATTGGCACAGCTCCAGCGGTCGCGATCATTTAGAGGGTGAACCAGCAGATGGGAAACCTCTCTCTCCCTCTCCCTCTCCCTCCTACTGCCTCTGCCTTTGTAACTCTACCTTTCAAATAAAGAAATAAGCCTTTTTTAAAAAAATAATGTAAGCAATGGTTGACAACAATTTTAGATAATTGCCACTGCTGATGGAATTAGCATATTGTTACTATCATAATGGATATTTCAAAGTACTTTTTAAAGTTACACAAGTTATTTAATTTAATTAATTAATGTGTTTGAAAAATGGAGAGATACAGAGAGAGAGAGAGAGAGAGAGAGAGAGAGATAGAATGAACTACTACCCGCTGATTCACTCCCCAGATGGCTGCAACAATCTGGTGGGAACAGGCTGAAGACAGGAGCCAATAATTCCATCTGGTCTCCCACAGGAGTGGCAGGGACCCAAGTCTTTGATCCATTATCTGCTGACTTCCAGGAGCATTAGCAAAGAAGCTGGAGAGAAGGCAGGGGAGGGACTTGATTCCACGAACTCTGATATTCGATGCAGGCGTCCTCTAGAGCACCTTTACCCAAGACTACACCATAACTTTTGTGCCTCTGTGAATAATTATTAATGCCTCACATATATAATCTTTTTCATACACAAATCATATGATATCAGTAATATTATTAATCACATTTCAGAAACAAAGGCTTAGAGCATCATGTTAATTTACCAGTTATTTAAACTTGCAAGATGTCTAGAATATAACATCTCCTAACCCAAAAAACATTCTCAGTGATTATGCATGTTGATCACGAAGGGAAATTGAGGAATTATCATTCACTTTAGATATAAGAAAGTAGAACCCCAGATATTTTGTAATTTTTCCAAAACCACACAATGAGAACTGAAATTAGATTCCAGATCAATTGGTTTCTTGGTATGTGGCTATTTCAGTAATGCTATACTGCTTATTTTGAAAGTCCAATTTTGTCATCAAGATACCTTTATTCCTCTTAGTCTGCCTTTACTTCAAAATGAATCATAGGGTTCGGCACTGTGGCATAGCAGGTAAAGCCGCCGCCTGCATATAGGCTTCGGTTTGAGTCCTGAATGCTCCACTTCCCATCCAGCTCTCTGCTGAGGCCTGGGAAAGCAATGGAAGATGGCCCAAGTCCTTGTGCCCCTGCACCTGTATGGGAGACCCAGAAGAAACTCCTGGCTCCCGGCCTGGGGTTGGCTCAACTCTGGCCATTTCAGCCATTTGGAGAGTAAATAAGCAGATGGAGATTCTCAATCTCTCTCTCTCTCTCTCTCTCTCTCTCTCTCTCTCTCTCTTTCTGTCACTCTGCCTTTCAAATAATTAATCTTTCAAAAAAAGAATTTGAATTTTAGAAAATGTTGTTGTACACTAAAATCATATAGCTAAAAAAAGGAAATAAGAACAAATTCCAAATTATCTTTCTTTAACAAATATTTATGATATGATAAACATTATTTTCCCCAGGAAGAGTGGGATCAGAAAACATGTTTTATAATAGACATAGAACGCTTAATCTTTTAAATATATATGTAATTTATTTAAGAGGTGCTTCAGCAGAGGGAGAGTAATTTCCCCTCCCCTGATTTAATCTTCAAATGCCCACAACAGCCAGGGCTGGAGGCCAGGCCAAAACTGTAAGTCAGGAAGTATACCCAAGTCTCAAGTGTGGGTGTAAGCAAACCAAGCACTTGAACCATAACCTACTGATTCCCCTTTCAGCATGTGCATCAGAAAACATCTGGAATCAGAAGCAGAGTCCAGAATTAGAATCCAGGCACTTCAAAAGGAGATGTGGATGTGTTTTGATTACTACCCCAAATGGCTGCCCCAGCATTTCACCACTTAAAAGGGTTGTTGGTTAAAAACACCAGGAGGAACACATATTTAATTAATTATTAAAACACAGCTTAATTATGTTTTGTTGTTAATGAGTTCTAAAAGGTTAATAAGGTATCATCACTTTAGAGACACTTCAAATGGGAATATTAGTCAAAATTTAATAAACATGGAAACTAGAAATTTACATTAAGCATATTTAAATTCTTCAGGGTTCTCTGTCGTATCAAGATTCAATGAATTAAAATCTTTTGAGATTCCAGGGGATATTTTATTTCATGTATTATGACTACATGAAAGTGATTTAATAATAACTAGAATGGCATTTTTAACAATGGTTTTGGAAATTGATTTCATTATCACAACTACCCTGATTTTTGCCAGACAATAATATTTTTGAACATGACCACTACTTTATTAATTAGCTTTGTAATTTGTTTACAAATTATGTATTTTTTTCTTTAAAGGACAACATTTCAAAACATTCAAATGAAGGAAACCCAGGTTTTAAATGCTAAAAAGAGTAAAACTGACAAAAAAAAAAAAGAAAAGAAATGATGGTTTTGGATGACAATGAATTTGAAATCATCAATATCCATTTAGATGAGTAATTTCTGGAACATCTGGTTTTAAAATATAAGACATTTAAAATAGTCACAAATAAAAGTTCAAGATCATCACATCTAATGTCCTTATTTACCAATTATCCAGTAGTAAGTCCATGGAAATATACAGTGGCCTTCTGGTTGTCCTTGGTTTCCTCCTCCACTTTCATTCTCTGCTGCTCTATGCTTTCGCCATGAGCATGAGGACTGTGTCTCCTATATGGGTGTTCTGATTAAGTTCTGCCAATGGAAGTCACCAGCTGGAGCTCACACCAGGGAAAAGAGAGTTTGGCATAATAATTTGCATTGTTTCATTTGTTGTCTGAAGTATTTAAGCTCCGGCTTGCTGGCCACCCTCTGTTCCTCCAAGAATATTACTTTGGAAAGGAGAGAGAGCAAGGGCAACAGAGAGGGAGGGAGAGAAAGGAAGATAGCTCCTTATCAGCTGATTCACTCTCCAAATACCTGTGATTTCTAGGGCTAGGCCAGCCCAAAATCAGGTGCCAGGACACCAATCCTGGTCTCACATGTAAGATTTGGCAGAAACCAATAACTTGAATCATCTCCTACTGTCTCCAAGGTACTCGTTAGCAGGAAGCTGAAATTGGAAGTGAAGCTAGGACTTGAATCAGGCACTCCGATATGGGGTGCAGACGTCCCACCAGTATGTTGATTGCTACACCAAATATCAGATTGCATTTTTGATGACTTTTGAGGCTCATTGAAAATGTGACATTTGAAAAAATACTTGAAGACGCTCTGTAGATAAGTCAAATGAGAACATTTCAAAGGGGACTTATATTAGTATTTTGTAAAATGCGTATGAATGTAGCAAATTACCTCATTCTTTGGATATCTGAAGTTGTCTTTCTATGCTTTCATTTTTTTTTTTAAGGATAGTGTTGCTGAATGTGGAATTCCAGAATGACAAAATTCATTCTGAAAGATTGTTAGGTGTTAAATCTATTGTTTCCTTAGATGTAATAAATTACTTTCCTCTTGCAGCTTACAGGGCTTTGTTTTTCTCCTTTTTGCTTACCGGTTTGAGTTCTCTGTGTCTCTGTGTGGATTTAAGTTTAACCTCGATTGACTTTGCTGCACTTTTTGGAGTTGTGGAGTTTTGCACCAAAGTTGAAACACTGGTCATTGCTGTTAGGACTGGACAGTGGTGCAAGAGCTGTGAAAAACAGTATAGCAGTAGCTACTAAAAATGTTAATATATAACATTTAACATATAACATATGATCCATCAATATTTCTGGGAATATACACAACAGAATGCAAAGCATATTTGCAATAAAATGAATAGAACTGTACATAGAGAGCAGCATTATTCACAGGGGCAAATGGTGGAAGCAACCTCAAACATCAGCCAAATGATGGATAGATAGCAAACTTTAGCTAGTATGTGCACACAGGGAATGCCATGCAACCTTTAAAATAAAGGAAATACTAACATATGCTGCAACGTGCTAAACCTTAATGACTATGCTAAGTGACATAAGCCAGATGCATAAGTTGAATTATTCTATGAATCCATTTATTTATAATACCTGGAGAGTCAAGTCCATAATCTTTTCCTTACATAAAAGGAATCAAATGCTTAAAAATGAAATAAAGTAATATAAAACCACAAAATACTTGATTGAGTGCTCTGTACATAAAAGGCACAGAGTAAATAGTTATGGAATAAGCACCAAGTTAAAAGAGAAAACTAAGAATAGAGTTCCTACAACTTAATTCTCTTTCCAGTATATACTCCAGGATTTTCTATGAGATAATTACACATTTAGCAGTTAGGCAAAGTATATGTTATCTAAACAGATCCAAAAATATTACATTATTTATTTCTAGTTGAGGATAGCTAGTGTCAGCTATTATTTGGTGTTACTCATACTGCTATTTAAAATTACTTATCCATATCAAAAATCAGAAGTATAAAATAAAATTAAAATTGTTGTTCTTACAAATGAACTGGAAAATTAATACAACTAAAATGATGTCATTAATTTAATTTTTTAATGATACAAAGAAAACTAAAAATTGAATTTTCTAAACTTTATTCTAAGTTATATTTTCAACCAAAATCTGGCATTCATAACACATAATTAAATGTGGTTTTAGTCCACATAAATCATAACTATAGGAAGAAACTAAGTATTTTAATGCATTTGTAACTATGATATCTCTATTATTCTCTGAAAAACAATTTTATAATAAAAATAAACCACTGGGCTGAAGTAAAATCTTTTTACTTTAGTGGCAGAATTTCCATATCTCTTTGCCAATCATTGTTTTTGCTAACAAGACAATTAGCATTTTTATCAAATTAAACAGCCTTAATTATATCAGTCCACATTTCAAGGTATAGGGAAGAATATGAATGTTGTTCATTTCAGTACAGACAGTAGGTTTATCACTTGAGAATATTTGTTTACTTCCAAATGGAATTAAAGCATGAAATTTAAAGAAACCAGTAAATGAGATATAGTAAACCTTGACACTTTAACTTTATGTGATTTAAAAGCATATTAAGTGGATTTAGGTAGCATTTTAAAAATTATATGAATATAGTTTTGTCACTTTAGCATAGATATCCCTCTTTTTATATACAAATAGATGCAGAAGAGTATCTAATACTTAATACAGCCTCAAACTCATACATATGATAGAAGCCTTCCATATGTATTCATATGCTTTATGTTGTTACAGTGAAGAAGTCTCATCAGGCTGACATGCTCCTTATAGTCCCTTATCCATTTCAGTGTGTTTCGTTAATGTAAATATGTGCTTTATACAGAAGAAATCTTATTAACAAATTTATATTTTCGTTGTTCTCTTCTGAAAGTTTTAGGTACATATGAATTCAAATACTGGATATGCCTATTTACCTATTGTCCCCACATCAACACTGCAAGCTGCTTCAAAACTAAAACTGTGTCACACCCTTCACTTATATAATGCCCTTTACTTCACAAGTATTCACAACCACCTAAACCAAGTTAAATTTAATCAGTGCTATTTTCACTGTGCTTTTAAGAAGCAAGATCCATTTCAGCAACTCTTAATTACGTGTGTCTACCACATTATTAGGATGTGAATATCATAACTGGACCAAATACACATTTCTTTTCCTTTTCATATTCCGATGCACAAAAGAAAACTACTGAGCTTATGTCTGAACAAAGTGTCCAAATAGATAAATAATGCTTCCTTCCAGAAATTGGCCTTGAGAAATCCAACTGTGGCTGCAAAGTAAATTGGTCCTTCCCAGTCAGCACAAACCATAGGTATGAATTTCTTGTAACAAAATGCAGAGGGATATGAATGACTAAGGGCATAATAAGCATGGGCTCTAGACTGAGTGGGCTTCATCTGAATTAATAAAATACTGAAATCATATAACACAATACTATGCCTCTTTCAGATATCAGCCAAATATGTTTTGTATTTACTTAGGTATCTGATATGCCCTCCTCATGATAAAGTAAAGCCATCATGTCCCAAAGAAATGCACTGATATTTGAAATACCCTGTTATCAGACATGCAGCCAGCTTCAGCTTCTGGATCAGCAGTCCAAACTCCTTTACAGTCTCCTTAAAGACTTTAACCAATCCTCACTCACAGAAAGGTAGTTCTTGAGATGCTAATATGCTGCCTCCCTCACCTACCAATAGATTAAACTTTCTCTTTCTTTAACCCTCTAACCTTGTCCTCATTATTTTGAGTCAGAACCAAGGACAGGGATCAAGCTTTTGGTAACAATATTGTAAGCAGAACTTAGATCGTCTATCCCGTTAACAATTAATGTTATTGTAGGAGGAGTGTAGATATAGTTACAATATTTTAATGGTTGCATCCCTACATTTAAAGCATAGGTGAATTTAAATATGTTTTCTAATGTGCTTACTTATTACTCTACTATAGATAACTTTTATATAATGTGTGGTGTCGTTCATTTTATAGTTTGCTTACTTACACTTTTCTTAATAAATTGTAAATAAAATATTTTAAAATGAAATCTTTATAGCATTTTGTACTGATAAAATATAATTTTAGTTTCTGAGTTAATGATAGATATCTTAGAAAGTTCACTCTTTAATTCTTTGCTAGGATGTGCTCAGCATGAAGTTTAAAAAACCAAAAAAGAAGCAAATAGTATAAAATGTTTAAAACAAAAACCTTTGGGGCACTTTCCAATGTATTATATTATGTGCTTGCTCTACTCTTTTTGGAATAATCTAAACAAATTAAATCAGGTAGCTCAAAGGTTCCTCTGCTGTAATATTTGACTTCCATTCTGGCACAGTGACACTGGACTCTCCACTGATTTCTAAATTGCTTTATTGTGTAATTTGGGAGGACTAGAGGAATAGAATCTACAATCAGAGGCAGCTGGTCGAAACAGGTGTTGCAGAAAATTATAATCCTACTTTGATTAATCCTGTTTTTTACAGCCGCCCTCTAGTTATGCATGACAGGTATCCAAATAATCAAACATACAGACTTCATTGCAACAATCTGAGTTATTGTCAGGAGAAACATCAGGAATTACTGAAGCATTGATGCCAAAATAATGTGTGTTTCATGAAATAGGCTTTTGTTATTTCATTATTCCTTCAATTTTCTGGGGAAAATAGAAGTGTGTGTCTGTGTGTGTATGTGTGTGATCTTTCATCACAAAGCTGTTGGTGATGGTGATTTTATAACCCATAAATTTAAATTATACTGTTTCAAAATAATGTGAAAACGCAGTTGTGTGTTAACAAGTCCATGGTAATTGTTTTAGGTAGCATCTGGAATTATAAATGCATCTGTAACAAGGCATATACAACATTAAGGATCACTCTGCAGCTATTAAAACACTGCAGTGTTTTCATTTGTGTGTCAGTATATCCCTAAAGCATTTCTTCTCCTGATCTGCTTCTTCTTTCTCTACTTAGCACATTCTGTTGCCTGAGTTACACACAGCTTACTGGAACTGTCCAGTCCTCAATCTGTTTGAGAATCTCTGTTGGTTTATTTGGTATAAGGATTACCACATGAGTGGTTCGGTGTGATCTGAAACTATCCAGTCTATTCAGAAGAGCTGACACATTAAAAAAAAAAAAAACTGTCTCCTTTTGCAAATCAACTCCCACTAAGAAAACAAAAAATTTAGTTAAAAAAAGAAACATGAGAGTTCAGACACACATACACAAGTGTGTATATATTAGACTTAGGAAATGAAATACATTAATTATTTGTAAATATCTGACCCAGATTTCCTTGCTCTGGTCTTACTACTCATCTGATTAAATCTCTTCACTGGCTTCCTAAGTCTCTCA
Source organism: Lepus europaeus (assembly GCF_033115175.1). Classification (NCBI taxonomy): domain Eukaryota; kingdom Metazoa; phylum Chordata; class Mammalia; order Lagomorpha; family Leporidae; genus Lepus; species Lepus europaeus. The sequence continues at coordinate 46,408,089 of NC_084837.1, read as the reverse complement.
AGATAAAATCTATAGAAATGACCACAGCCTACAGACTTAATATGATCTGTTCCCAGTCCCTGTTCCTTATTGCTATTCATGGGTTAAATTTAATGTTGGTCTTCCTCTTCTTACTCTACCACAGGCACATGTTATCTCCTCCTTAATCTTTTGATATTTCTCTTCTCCCAGATGTATCTCTGACTCACCTGCTTACCTCAAATCGTTCTGGGCGCAAATGTCACCTTCATACTTCCTTAACTTTCTTGTAGAATATTACTACCCCCAGCTCATCTTTCCCATACTTTAATGTGTATTATTTTATTATTTGAGTTTCAGCACAATGATGTCATTTTTTATTTTGGTGATCGATTTTTTCCAGATTTGACCATTCTGAGATCTTCCATGTTGACCTTTGTATTATTTTGGCATGCCCCTTTTAAAAGTTCTTCCTTACTTTCTGGTAATACAAGATACCTCTCCCCAAATCCCAAGTTCCTTGGCTTTCTCACTGAACAGATGCTGGAAATGCAGACTGTTCAAAATTGTGTTTGCATACCTACACATACCTATATGTGTTTCTGCATTTATGTTTATGTGTATTAATGATTAATGTAAACATGAAATCATGCTGATATCTTTTACTTCAATCCAGCCAAAACCATAGGTTTCATTCTAGCCTTTCTTCCTTTTTCTGAAAAGTGAGAAACCTGGATCCTGGTAAACTTTATTTTATTTTTTTTATTTGTTCATTGCTGGCATACAGGTAGCACAACTTAAGAATCACTGTTAGGAAAGTATATGCCATGTGGAATGCAGTGTTTATGTATAATTGCTTTTCATTTATTCTTACAATATCCAATCCAAACACTTCTTTCCAAAGGTCCTTAATATAAGTTCTTTATTTTACCATATCAAGGTCTTTGGGTTTGAGTCCCAGCTGCTCTAGTTCTAATCCAGCTCCCTGGTAATGCACCTGGGAAAGCAGTAGAAGTAGTCTGCACATGGCAGACAAGAATTAAATTCCTAGTGCTTGGCTTTTGTCTGGCCCAATGCTGGCTGTTGGGAGTGATCCAGTGATATAAAATCTCAAACAATCAATCTCTCTCTCTCTCTCTCCCTCTCTCTATGTGTGAGTATGTGTGTGCCTTTCAACATTTCTTAAAGAGTAATATGAGATGTCCTTTGTAGCTATATTGTAATGAGAATAATAAGATCAAGAGTGCAAGCTAAGAGTAGAAAGGAAAATGTGTGCTTACTAGACAGATAGTTTTATGCTCATGTACTTTCAGGTCTCTTTTCTTCATTATGATTCCCATAGCAATATAGAGTAATTTTTCTATTATATCAAAATGCATTATTCTCATCTATAATTCTAAATTTTTCACAAATTTAAAATTCACCCATCTTCTTAAGAAATTTAGAGGTTAAGACACAGAATTTAAAAGTCACACATAGGCACGGCACGTTTTGTTTTACTTCAGTATTTACACATTGTGACTATAAACACACTTGCCCACCATTTTTATCATTATAACTAGTGAGTTTTCATTGTTATTGGCCAGGTGGCAGATCTGTTCACATTCCAGAAATTTACTTTTGAAGATTCCTACAAAGGGCTCCCCTGGCATTAGTCAACAGCAGAGGATGCCTGCTTTAATGTGAACACTTGGTCTCAACATCTGTCATTTTCTTTTCTGCTCATACCCTGAATCCTTGCTTTTTCCCTTTGTTCCCAAACATTTGTTGTCTGAATTATGTTACTTTGCTCTATTCTACTCTTGTAGTCTAGAATATAGTTATTTTAATGTAAATGTCTTTAATTTGCCTAGTATAAAGGTAATCAATGTGATTAAAACAGTCAAATAGTACAAATGTCTGCATAATGAAATATTAAATGTTATTAGTAATTTTATTAACTCAGATCACTGGGTGGATATGCTATATCTTCAAATTATTCACTTATTTTCTTTTCCTTTCAATAACATGCTTTTAATTTAGTTTATAATCACAGGCTAAATGAACTACTAACCATAATGTTCAAAAAGTAAATGTAGAAAAATGACTGCTGCACACACATACAGACAAAGGCTGTAAATAGCAACAAAATCATAAGATGTCCATTTCATTCTCATACATTGCTTTTTTGTATTCTATATTAACTACCACAATCAGAGAAAACATATGATATTTGTCTTTTGGGGATTTGCTTATTTCACTAAACATAATGGTCTCCAGTTGCATCCATTTTGCTTCAAAAGACAGGATTTAATAATTTTTTTTTGGCTGAGTAGTATTTCATCATGTGCTAAAGCATTCTTCATGACAACAATAACTAATACAGAGGTTTGGTGAATATATTACTATCAAACAAAGTAGACTTTAAGACAAATCAGAGTGATTAATTTTCTCATAAAGAAGTTACAAATTAGAAATTGAGGAGATGGCAGGACTATAATTTTTCTGAAACCAGTAGGAGAATCCTTTGTTTTTCTCTTCCTACCTTTTGATGTACCTTAAATTTCTCTGACATAACTTCAACCCGTGTCTCATCCTCACACGACATTCTCCCTGTGTATCTGTCTTCAATGTGATTCTCTTTTTATAAAGAGATCAATTAGTGCGTTTAGGGTCCCATCTATTCCAGTATAGCCTCATCTTAATTACCTCTACTACAACACTGTTTCCAAATAAAGTTGCATTCTGCAATAATCAGTGTTACACATTCAACATAGCTCTTAGCATATCTATTATTTGGGATGGGGGGTACTGATTAAACTTACACACTTGACTAATGAAAAGGTACAAGGAATTTCAAGATAAATTAAGCAACAAAATCAAACACAAATGAATATCTTTTATGAATATAGATGAAAAATCCCTTAACAAAATAATAACAGCATTTAGCAGTATTTGGGCTGGCACTGTGGTATAGTAGGTTAAGTCGCCACCTAAATCTTTGGCATCCCAAAAGGGCAACAGTTCATGGCCTGGCTGATCTACTTTTTATCTAGCTTCCTCCAAATAGCCTGGGAAGGCAGTGGAGGATGGCCCAAGAGTTTGGATCCCCGCCATTCATGTGGGAGACCAAAAAGAAGCTCCTGGCTCTTGGCTTCAACCAAAGCCAGCCCTAGCCATTGCAGCCACTTGGGAAGTGAACCAGTAGATGGAAGACCACTTTCTATCTCTCCCTCTGTCTTTCTCTGTAACTCTGCCTGTCAGAAAAATAAAATAAACCTTAAAAAAAGAATTCAGCAATATATTTAAAGTATTAAATAACATGACCTTGAGGTTGCAAGGTTAATTCAACACGTGAAAACCATTCAATGTGATAAATCATATTAATAGAATAAAAGGAAATAAAAAAGTCATCTCAATATATGAAAAAAGGCATTTGACAAAGCCCAATACCACTTAGATAAAAACACTGAATAAACTTAGAATAGAAAGGAATTTCTTTAATATGATAAAGAGTATCTCCAGAAGACACATAGCTAATATCATTTTTTCTTAAAGGGTTTGACACTTGTGCCAGGTTTGCACACCTGTACTCAATTTTCCTTCTTTTTCTATTAAAAGATCTATTTATTTATTGAAAGGTAGAGATAAAGAGGAATTGGCAGTGAGATCTTCCATCCACTGGTTCACTCCCTAAATGGTCTTAATGGCCAGAGCTGGCCTTTCCAAAGCCACGAGCCCGGAGATTCCTCTGGGTCTCCCATGAGGGTGCAGGGGCCTGAGCACTCAGGACATTTGCTGCTGCTTTCCCAGGCCACAGCAGAGAGCTGTATTGGAAATGGAGCAACTGTGTATTGAACCAGTGCCAATATAGGATGTTGGCACTGCAAGCAGCAGCTTAACCTACTATGCCACAGTGCTGGCTTCTAATTAATATAATACTTAATGATGAAAGAATGAAAGATTTTTTTCCTTGAAATCAAGAAAAAGACTTAATATCTGCTCTTTTTGCTTCTATTCAACAATATACTTATAGGATGAAAGTTCTTGACTTAATAAAGAAAAAAAAACACATACTATATATGCTAACATATATAGTAAAAACAAACTTATCTTTGTGGTGAAGAAGGAAAAGGAATTGATGCTGGTTTTGGTGTTCTGACTTAAACTACAAATGTTATGGCAATTGTGTGCAATAATTGCTTAAAGTGGAAAAAGTACTAAATCTGTGTATTTATGCATATGAAAAAATTGCATGACTATATATATTCATGTATGTGTATATGTTTTTCAAGACTATTGTTTCAAGCATCCATCTGAAGTGTTGGAATACAAGCCACACAGATAGGGGGAAACCACTAGAGTAAAATACAGAATGTCATATAGTGTAGCAATTCCAATCCTAGGTATAAAAAAAAATGCCTCAAATGTATGCGCAACAAATTTTTTTTTATATCTGCACATTTTCATAGCAGCCTTAAACATGGTAGCCAAAAAAATGGAAAAACCCAAATTCCCACCAACTGAATAATGGATAAACAAAATATGCTGCTCAATAGAATATGTTCAACAATAAAGAAGGATAAAGTTCTGATACATGTTACAGAATGCAGAGATCTTGAAAAATTATGCTAAATGAAAGAAGTCATGTGCACAATAGACACATAGGGAATTCTCATTTTTAATCAGTTGTCACAGGAGGCAAGACTATAGAGACAGAAAATAGATTAGAAGGAGGAGCAAAATGGAATTCACTGCTAACAAATAATTTTCTTTCAAGGGTGTTAAAAATGTTCTGGTATTAGATATTCATATGATTTTGCATCATTTTGAAAATGCTAAAAATTGACTAATTATGTATTTCAAAATGGCTAAAATGGCTGAGTTTTGTGTTATGTGAATTTTATTTTAATAAAAAAATCCGCAAACAAAAATTCCACAACAGACTTCCCTGTGTTTTCCTAGTACTTTTATACAAGTAAAAATTGCCTAAAATTCAAATAACAATCTTTATACATGCTGCTAAATTGCCTTCTTCAAATTGACACCCAGTTTACTCTTTCACCATAATTAAAGCATTTTCATTATACTGAGATAGCAATATTACATACTTTTGTGTTTTCATAGGACTGTCAAGCTATACTTGAAATATTTAAATATTTTAATTTACTTTAATGAGATTTAGCCCCTTTCAATATTTCCATTACCTTTAAAATTTTTATGAGTATATTATTCAGGTATTAGTCATTTTTTTTCTTTTTTTCTTTATTTATTTTTAAACTTTTATTTAATGAATATAAATTTCCAAAGTACAGCTTATGGATTACAATGGCTTCCCCCTCCCATAACTTCCCTCCCATCTGCAACCCTCCCCCCTCCCGCTCCCTCTCCCCTTCCATTCACATCAAGATTCATTTTCAATTATCTTTAGATACAGAAGATCAGTTTAGTATATATTAAGTAAAGATTTCAACAGTCGTTTTTTTCTTAATCTCTTTATTTATATTTTTATATATTTTTATATTTTATATATGTGTTTTTGTATGTTTGTATATATTTTACATATTTGCTTACATACTTATATATATATTTGTTTATATTTTACATTTTTTTTAATTTTTTTTTATCTCTATTTTGAAGTGGGGCAACCAGGATAGAATCCGGCGCCCCAACCGGGACTAGAACCCTGTGTGCCGGCGCCCCTAAGCTGAGGACTAGCCTGTTAAGCCACGGCGCCGGCAGGTATATTTTACATTTTTAATTACAAAAATATTTGTTTTAATTTCTTTGCTACTGTAGGTAGAGCCTCAATAAACGCGAGTACGTATGTCTCTTAGAAAGACTGACTGCATTTCTCTTGGATAAACAGCCAGTAGCGGAATTGCTGGATCACATTATAGTTCTATTTGTACTTTTTAAAGAAAACTCCATAATGTTTTCCCTAATGGCTATGTTAATTTACATTCCCATCAACAGTGCAAAGGATTCTCTTCTCTCTACATCCTGGTCAATATTTGTTATTTTTTGTTTTATCTGGGAATAGTCAATCTGACTGAAGTGAGGCTATATCTCATTGTGGTTTTGATTTATTTTCTCCTGACAATTAATGATGTTAAACATTTTTTTCATATACCTGTTGGCCATGCATATGTATTCCTTTGAGAAACGTCTGTTTATATCTGCTGCCCACCTCTTCACTGAATTATTTCTTTTTCTGCTATTGAATTGTCAGATTTATTAACCTCTTGCAAATATTTTTTCCCATTCTGTAGCTTGTCTGTGCACTCTGCTGATTGTTTCCTTGGCTGTGCAGAGGCTCTTTTGTTAGGTGAAATCTCATGTGTCTATTTATGCTCTTGTTTCTGTGTTTTAGGTGTCTGATACAAAAAAACAAATTCTTGCTCTTCCAATGTTCTGAAGTATTTTCCCAATATCATTCAATACAGCATAGATGAAGCAGGTGAGTTGATATATTATGTGATATAAGCCAAGTACAGAAAGAGAAGTAGTAGATGACATCACTCATAAGTGGAATTCAAAAGAGTATAATGGTAGTTACCAGAGGCTAGAGAAAGTAAGAGGGAGGGAGGTATGGATAAAGTTCAATAATAGTATACCAAGTTACAACTAGACAGGAATAAAAGTCCTGGGGTTCTATTACGCAGTAAGGTGGTGATAGGCAATGATAATTTACTGTCTATTTCCCTTAAAATTTTGAAAAAAAAAAGATTTTTACTGTTTTCACCAGAAAGGATTTTTAATGTTTAAGGAGATAGATAAGTTTACCTTGATAATATATTATAAAATGTATTTGTATATTTGAATGTAACATGGTGCCCATAAACACATAACACTTTTATGTTCTAGTTGGGAAGTCAAAATAAATGTTTGAGGAAAATGTGACAATTGTAATTATTATTTTTTATAGGCAGAGTTAGACACAGAGAGAGAGAGACAGAGAGAAATGTCTTCCTTCCGTTGGTTCACTCCCCAAATGGCCACTAAGGCCTGCACGCTGCACTGATCTGAAGCCAGGAGCCAGGTGCTTCCTTCTGGTCTCCTATGTGGGTGCAGGGCCCAAGCACTTGGGCCATCCTCCACTGCCTTCCCGGGCCACAGCAGAGAGCTGGACTGGAAGAGGAGCAACTGGGACAGAATCTAGTGCCACAACCAGGACTAGAACCCGGGGTGCCGGTGCCAAAGGCGGAGGATTAGCCTAGTGAGCAGCGGTGCCGGCCAATTGTAATTATTTATGCCTCCAATGAGGAGCACCCAGTGTTAAGATGGAAGAGAGAGAGAGAGAGAGAGAGAGAGAGAGAGAGAGAGAGAGATTCCAATATTATAATAGAGGGTTATTTTAACACCCCCACTCTCATCAATGGATAAATCAACCAGACCAAAAATCCACAAAGAAACATCAAACTACACTATAGACTAAATGGACATAACACACTTAGAAAACATTCCCTTCAACAGCTGCAGTGTACACATTCTTTTTTTTCAGCACACAGAATGTTTTCAAGGATAGACTACATAGTAATCCATAACAATATCTTAACATAGCGTTAAAAAATTAAAGTTATATCATTTGTCTTTTCTGGTCACAATGAAGTAGAATTATATTCTAAACAAAAACATCCAGGAATGTACAGATACACAGAAACTGAACAATATGATCCTGAAGGTAGAGTGGATTATTGAAGAAATCAAAAGAGAAAATTTAAAAAAAATTCTTGAAACTATTGCAAATGGAAACACAGTATACTAACAGTTATGAGACAACAAAAACAGTACTGAGAGAAGCTTATGGCAATGAACACCTATGTCTACGAAACAGACAGATATCAAAGAATGCGTGAGCACGATGAATACCTAGAAATTTGGAACAAAAAAGAAACACCAATTAGGAAAGTAAAGGAACTAAATAATATCAAATATTTATTAGATTAGATAAATAGAAACTAAGAAATTATTCAATAGATTTAAAAATGAAAACAGCTTTTTTTAAGCCTCAAAGTTTTTCCTTTTCTTAATACTTTTTGATTCATTTTTAGTTTATTTTAGAGACAGATCTAGAGAGAGAGATGAGAGAGAGAGAGAGAAGAGAAAGAGGAGGATGAGAGAGAGAGAGAGAGAGAGAGAGAGAGAGAGAGGAACAGAGAGAGAGAAGAGATCTTCCATCCACTGGTTCAAACAACAGATGCCTACAACAGCCAGGGCAGCACCAAGGAGAAATCAGTAGCCAGGAAACCCAATCTGGGTTTCTGAATGGGTGGCAGGCTCTCAAGTACTGTCAACACCTGTGGCCTCCTTGGAGCATTAGCAGGATGCTGGCTCAGAATGTGGAGATTTGACTTGATCCCAAACATTCTGATATGGGATGTGGACATAATAAACAGTGGCTTAATCCTCTAGGGACACCACCCAAACTAAGTGTTAATTTTTTAAAAAAAGATAAACAAAATGAATAAACCTATAGCTTATCTATGATAAAAAAGAGATGACTCAAATACATAAAATCATAGATGAAAGAGGAGTTATTACAATCGCTAACAATTAGGAAAGAATAGTTAGTAATTATTCTAAACAAGTATATGGCAACTAATTAAAAAAATAAAAAAATAAATGGATAAATTTCTGGACATAGATAGCTTACCAAAATTGAACTATGAAGACATAAAGAAACTGAACAGACTGAAAATGAGTATTGAGAGTGAATCAGTAACCAAAAGACTTGTAACAAAGAAATTTCCAAAATGAGATGACTTCACTTCCAAATTCTACAATTTTATAAGGAAGAACTAACACTGATTTTTCTCAAACCATTCTAAAAAATTGAAAAGGTACAAACCCATCTACACATTCTGTGAGACTGACATTATCTTTATTCCAAACTAGACAAAGACACAACATATAAATAACACCATAGGTAAGTATCCCTTATAAACATAGATGCCAAAATTTTCAACAAAATACTGCAAAATTGAATGCATTAATGCATGGAAATGATCATTCACCCTGACAAAGTGGGTGTAATTATTGCACACTCAAGTATGCAAGGATGGTTCAACATACACAAATCATAAACATAATGTGTCACATCAACATAATGAGGAATAAAAACAATTTTCTCAAGAGGCACAGAAGAACCATTAAATAAAACTCAATACCATTTGTGATTTAAGAAAAAAATCTTAAACGTATTAGATATCCAAGGGATATCAACATGCCACAGCCTATATAGGATAAACTTGATATAATGTTGAGTGAGGAAAGATTGAAAGCATTTCATCTAATTTTCTGGAACTAGATAAAGATGTTATACTCTGACCTATCATAGTCAATAGAATATGGGAACTTTTAAACAGAGCAATAATGTAGGAAAAAAATAAATAAAAGGCATACAAATAGAAAAAGGAAGAAGCTCCTGGCTCCGCCCATTGTGGCCATCTGGGGAGTGAGCCAGTGGCTGGAAGACCTCTCTTTCTCTTTTTGCTTCTGCCTCTCTCTGTAACTCTGCCTAACAAATAACTAAATCTTTAGTTATTAAAAAAAAGATTTATTTATTTGAAAGTCAGATTTACACAGAGAGAGGAGAGGCAGAGAGAGAGAGACCTTGCATCCACTGGTTCACTCCCCAATTGGCTGCAATGGCCAGAATTGCGCCGATCCAAAGCCAGGAGCCAGGAGCTTCTTCCTGGTCTCCCATGTGGGTGCAGGGGCCTAAGGACTTGGGCCATCTTCTACTGCTTTCTCGGGCCATAGCAGAGAGCTGGATGGGAAGTGGAGCAGCCAGGACTAGAACCAGCGCCCACATGGGATGCTGGCGCTTTAGGCCAGGGCGTTAACCCACTGCGCCACAGCGCTGGCCCAAAAATAACTAAATCTTTGAAAAAAAAAGACTCCACTAAGAGACTCTCAGAACTGATAAACTAGGTCAGTAAAGTTGTAGAATATAAAGTTAACAAACAATAATCAGTAGCATTTTTCTACATTAATAAAAACTCTGAGAAAGAGGCTAAAAGAGCAATTCCATTCACAATAGCTTACAAATTTGAAATAAATTCAACCAAGGATACGAAAGACCTCTACAATGAAAGTTAGAAAATACCAATGAAATAAATTGAAAGAACATCTGCCATTCTATGAGTCTGCTGTGTCTCCCCCTTCCCATGTTGGATCGTTTTTTCCATTTTTGATTCTATCAGTTAGTGTTAGCAGACACTAATCTTGTTTGTGTGATCCCTTTGACTCTTAGACCTATCAGAGCCATCAATTGTGAACTGAAATTGATCACTTGGACTAGTGAGATGGCATTGGTACATGCCATCTTGATGGGATTGTATTGGAATCCCCTGGCACGTTTCTAACTCCACCATTTGGGACAAGTCCGATTGAGCGTGTCCCAAATTGTACATCTCCTCCCTCTCTTTTTCCCACTCTTAAATTTAACAGGGATCACTTTTCAGTTAAAATTTAAACACCTATGAATAATTGTGTGTTAATTACAGAGTTAAACCACTAGTACTAGAACAACAACAACAACAAAAAAATACTAAAAAGGATGAAGTATTACATTGTACATCAACAGTCAGGAGAAGAGCTGATCAGGTCACTGTTTCTTATAGTGTCCATTTCACTTCAACAGGTTTTGCCTTTGGTGCTCAGTTAGTTGTTGCCTATCAGGGAAAACAAATGATATTTGTCTCTTTGGGACTGGCTTAATTCACTCAGCATGATGTTTTCCAGATTCCTCCATCTTGTTACAAATGACCAGATTTCATTATTTTTGATTGCTGTATAGTATTCTATAGAGTATATGTCCCATAATTTCTTTATCCAGTCTAATGTTGATGGGCATTTGGGTAAAATGATCCAACATGGGAAGTGGGATACACAGCAGACTCATAGAATGGCAGATGTCCTAAATAGCACTCTGGCCTCAGAATCAGCCCTTAAGGCATTCGGATCTGGCTGAAGAGCCCATGAGAGTATTGTAGGCATGGAAAGCCAAGACACTCTGGCAAAACACACACACACACACACAAAGAAAGAAAAACTAAATGAAAGATCTCTGTGAGTGAGATCCCAGTGGAAAGAACGGGGCCATCAAAGAAGGAGGTACCTTTCTCTGAAGGGAGGAGAGAACTTCCACTTTGACTATGACCCTGTCGGAATAAGATCAAAGTCAGCGAACCCTAAAGGCTTCCATAGCCTTGGCAACTCATGACTAGAGCCTAGGGAGATTACTGACGCCATAAACAAGAGTGTCAAATTGTTAAATCAACAACAGGAGTCACTGTGTACTTATGTCTCATGTGGGATCTGTCCTTAATGTGTTGTCCAATGTGAAGTGATGCTATAACTAGTACTGAAACAGTATTTTTACACTTTGTGTTTCTGTGTGGGTGCAAACTGATGAAATCTTTACTTAGTATATACTGAATCGATCTTCTGTATACTAAGATAATTGAAAATGAAAAACAAAAAACCTGGTGTTAAATTGGAAATTGCATAGAAAATTAATCAATTTTTTTAAAAATATCATGTAGGATCTCTGTCTTTAATGTGCTGTACACTGTTATTTAATGCTATAACTAGTACTCCAACAGTATTTTTTCACTTTGTGTTGCTATGTGGGGGCAAACTGTTGAAATCTTTACTTAATATATACTAAACTGATCTTCTGTATATAAAGAGAATTGAAAATGAATCTTGATGTGAATGGAAGGGGAGAGTTAGCGGGAAAGGGGAGGGTTGTAGGTGGGAAGGAAGTTATGGGGGGGAGCCATTGTAATCCATAAGCTGTACTTTGGAAATTTATATTCATTAAATAAAAGTTAAAAAAAATAAACCTAATTGGAGGTTCTTAAAAAAAGAGAGAGAAAGAAATTGAAAGAAGACACATTAAAAAACAGAAAGACCTCCCATGCTTGTAAATTGGAATATTTAATATTAATAAAGAAAATGTAGCATATATGATCATTGGAATATTAGTGAGCCATCAAAATGAGGGAGGTCCTGACATTTGCAGTGGAATGAGTGGAACTACAGATCGTTATATTAAGTGAAATAAGCCAGGTGCAGAAAGACAGATACTGCACATTCTTTCTCATAAGTGATGTTAACTGGTAATTATAACAATATTGATATTAATAATGTGTGTGTCATATATTTTAGTGATTGCTGGAGGCTGGGAAGGGTGACAGCCATTGGTTCTGGTGCTTTGTAGGACAGCAGGGAGACTTTGGCTAAAGACAATTTATATATTTTGTTTAAAGAACTGGAATAGAAGAACCTGAAAGAAATTGCAAATAAATGATTTTATACAAAAACATATTACAAAATTATTTTATACAAAGAAATTATATTATAAATAAAATATAAGGACCTGCACTGTGGCATAGCAGGTAAAGTCGCTGTCTGCAGTACCGATACCCCATTTGGGCACTGGTTGGGGTCTCGGCTGCTTCATTTCCAATTCAGCTCTCTGCTATGGCCTGGGAAAGCAGTGGAGGATGGCCCAAATCTTGGGCCCCGGCACCTGCATGGGAGACCTGAAGAAGCTCCTGGCTCCTGGCTTCAGATCGACACAGCTCCAGCCATTTTGGCTATCTGAGGAGTGAGCCAGCAGGTGGAAGACTTCTCTCTCTGCCTCTGCCTCTCCGTAACTCTGCCTTTCAAATAAATATATAAATCTCCTTAAAAATTAAAAAATGAAATCAAATATAAGAAAATGGGAAGGAAAATTGCCTGGTGTGGTCATTTTATGCTGCATGTATATCTTGAAGTACTGCACTATATCCCTTATTAATGTACAGCATTACATTATAATCCAATTTTTTTAAAAGTGTCCAAACACTGAATAAAGTAAACATAGTTAGCAACTGGATTTGTACACCCATTCCAGCTTCCAAAAGCAATTTGATAAATGCATGTGAGACTTCTTGCTTTGTTTGCATGGTTTAACTATCCCTCACTTGAAATGCTTGGGACTAGATGAGTTTCGGATTTGGTTTCTCTTTTTTAAAAAAAATCTGAAACATTTTCATATCCATAATGAGATAGGTTGAGTGTGGTACCCAAGTTAAACCATGGAATTCTTTCATATTTCATATGTACTTTGCACACATATCTGTAGTTTCATACATTTCTAGTGTACCTGTGGTTTTTTTACAGTAAAGTTTATTAGCTGTTCTCCTTTTCTCAAAATAGAATGGATATGGGATTGTGCTGTGGAGTAGTAGATAAAGTGAGGGCATCCTATATGGGTGCCAGTTTGAGTCCTGGCTGCTGCACTTCAGATCCAGCTCCCTGCCAATGTGCCTGGGAAATCAGCAAAAGATGGCCCAAGTGCTTTGGTCCCTGCCCCTACATGGGAGATCCAGAAGATACTCCTGGCTCCTGGGTCCTGGCTCTGGACTGGCCAGGCTACAGCCGTTTGTTCCAGTTGATGGAAGATCTCTCCCCCCACCTCCTCTCTCTCTCTCTCTGTCTCTCTCTCTCCCCTCTCTGTTTAACTCTGCCTTTAAATAAATAAATCTTAGAAAATAAGTAAAATGGATAATACTAATAACTCTTTACAAACCAGCACTCATTTGTTTCACAAATTATAATGAAGGGGCTGTCAAACACACATATTTTTAAAACAATTCCACAAAGTGGAGACAAATTATATTATTGGCTAAAATGCTGCATTAGGTCAAATGTAGAATTTTATCTTGTGGTGTCATTTAAAGCCCCCAAATTTCAAATTTTGGAACATTTTTATTTCACATTTTTAAATTAGGGATATTCAACGTGTAATAAGCTAGCTTTTCTGTCAACAATGTATTTTTTAACTTTTATTTAATAGATATAAATTTCCAAAGTACAACTTTTGGATTATAGTAGTTCTTTCCCCCCAAAACCTCCCTCCCACCCACAACCATCCAGTCTCCCGCTCCGTCTCCCATTCCATTCACATCAAGATTCATTTTCAATTATCTTTATATACAATAGATCAACTTAGTATTTACTAAGTAAAGTTTTCAACAGTTTGCACCCACACAGACCCACAAAGTATAAAGTACTGTTTGAGTACTAGTTATTGACGAGGCCAAGGCAACTTCAGCTGGCTGACAAGGTCACACCAGAAGGTCTGTCTCAGCAAGGCATGAGAAGGACAGCTGTGGTCCTCTTGGTGGTTTTAGGTTTAATGGGAACTACACTCTACATAAGCAAGCTGGAGCTTCCTGGTGGTCCTGCTAATGATTGCTGTATTCCTAATTTTATGGAAGAGCACTTAGTCTCATAACCTCCAAAATGTTCATTGCCTTGTAGAATTTTAATCAAGCAGAATGTTAGTGTAAAAGAAAGGGTTAATGCCTTATGCAAGGTTGAGCTGTCTATAGAAAAGAATTAAAAGGCAACAGGCTCTCTGATATATACTTCCCACTGGAATAAAGATAGATGTTAATAAAGCTTTAATTCACTATATGGTACAAATACTACAATGGTTAGGATGTCAAAACTGTAGAATAGATCTAAGTAAACCTTTAAATAAGTGCAATAAAGAAATTAAAGAATTACAGAAAAAATTGCAAAGAGGGGATACATTTATTAAAGGGCCTGCTTTGAACTTGGGGCTTCTAGTAAAGATTAGATTAGGAAGGTACTATTCTAGTTTATGAAGCCAGTTTCTGCATAGTTCAGCAGCACTCGAGGCCTTGGCTTGTGTGGGCAGCCTGTTATCTTGCACCTGTCTGTGATTGTAATCCATGCTCTGAGTATGCCCTTGAAAATAAAAAAAAAATTGTAATTAGAAAAAATGGACAACAGGCCTTTCATTGTAAGAAGAAAAAAACATTATGTGGCTTATAATATAAAAATAAAGTCTGGTGCTCAAAAGCCAGAGCCATACCATCAACCTTGCTGTGAGTGTCTCTCATTTCTTCGAGCACTGACACCTCTCACACCTTGGGGCCCCTGAACTGGCTGGAGCTGGTCTCCAGCAAGTTATACCGTTAATTTACATAGTACAACATATTAAGGACAGAGATCCTACATGGGGAGTAAGTACACAGCGACTCCTGTTGTTGATTTAACAATTGACACTCTTATTTATGGCGTCAGTAATCACCCAAGGCTCTTGTCATGAGCTTCCAAGGCTATGGAAGCCTCTTGAGTTCACCAACTCCATCTTATTTAGACAAGTTCATAGTTAAAGTGCAAGTTCTCTCCTCCCTCCAGAGAAAGGTACCTCCTTCTTTGATGGCCTGTTCTTGCCTTGGGGATCTCACTCACAGAGATCTTTCATTTAGGTTTTGTTGTTTGGTTGGTTGGTTGGTTGGTTGGATTTTTGCCACAGAGTCTTGGCTTTCCACACCTGAAATACTCTCATGGGCTCTTCAGCCAGATCCGAATGCCTTAAGGGATGATTCTGAGGCCGCAGTGCTGTTTAGGACATCTGCCATTCTGTGAGTCTGCTGTGTATCCCACTTCCCATGTGGGATCGTTCTCTCCTCTTTAATTCTATCAGTTAGTATTAGCAGACACTAGTCTTGTTTATGTGATCCCTTTGACTCTTAGTCCTATCATTATGATCAATTATGAACTGAAATTGATCACTTGGACTAGTGAGATGGCATTGGTACATGCCACCTTGATGGGATTAAATTGGAATCCCCTGGCACGTTTCTAACTCCGCCATTTGGGGCAAGTCCGATTGAGCATGTCCCAGATTGTACATCTCTTCCCTCTCTTATTCCCACTCTTGTATTTAACAGAGATCACTTTTCAGTTAAATTTAAACACCTAAGAGTAATTGTTTGTTAATTAAAGACTTCAACCAATAGTATTAAGTAGAACAAAAAAAAAAAATACTAAAAGGGTTAAAGTATTAAGTTGTTCCTTGACAGTCAGTACAAGGGCTGATTAAGTCATTGTTTCTCATAGTGTCCATTTCACTTCAACAGGTTTCCTTTTTGTGCTCTGTTAGTTGTCGCCAATCAGGGAGAATATATATTTGTCCCTTTGTCACTGGCTTATTTCACTCAGCATGATGTTTTCCAGATTCCTCCATTTTGTTGCAAATGACCAATATATTATATGTTTTCCACATCATTTCTGTTACTGAGTTTTGTTACAAATTTAATGTTACTAATTTTGTTGATGAAATGGTATCTTTTTTTTTCAGTTTGCATTGACTATAACCCATGTGGCAGAACAGGGCTCCTTTTGTCATTTGTTTTTTCCTATAAATCACCATTACATAGGTTTGTCTATCATTCCATTCAGTCTAGTTAACTGTTAGTCTAGTTCTTCATTTGTAGGAAGTCAATACATAGTATAGCACACATGGTAAACATTTCATTCTGGTTTCCATTTTTCCTTTGACAATACAATGTTTTTCCAAAACATTTTAGCATTTTTGAATAAAATCTGAATTTATTTTTCTCTTTGACTAGTGAGTTCCATGTTCATTTAGAAATACCAGCTTTTCCCGATACTATAAAAAAAGTCTACTACATTTTAAAATTAATTTGTGGTGAATTTTTAAATATTTTGAAATTTATTAACTTTGGATCTTATTTGAAACATCTCTGAATTATATACTTATCTAAACATTTCTCCAAATGAGGCAACTTTTCAGTGACTGCAAAACTCTAACAGTACATATCTTCACCAGCTTAACTTCCTTGTATTTCATCTGCACAGTAATTTTTATATACTTTATTTAGACCCACTTTAACCTAAAACCCTTTCTAAGATATTCTTGCCCAAAGACACAAATTCCAGAATTGAAGTAGGGAGTAATGAGTTGGAGGTACTTGCTACATAGTTTTCTAATGTAGGTTAAAATAGCAATTTTCTTTAATTTAGAATATTTTCCTCTGAATTATATAGTACAATTTTGTTTACCTTTGCTTGTTACATAAATCACACTTAAGGAATGCCAGCGTTTCCCCAAGAATTCAAAATGCCATCCTTCCCACACACCAAGTTTTGTTTCTACATATTGTTTTTAGCCCTTCTGTTTCATTTTCACTTTGTATTTGCAGAAACAGAAGCAGAGATCTTTCATCCTTGGTTTACTCTCCAATGCCTGCAAAGACTGAAGCCAGGCGCCCAGAACTCAATTGAGGGCTCCCATAGAGGTTGCAAGAATGCCATCAGCTAAGCTGTCACTGGTATACATTATCAGGGAGCCAGATAAGAAGAACCAGGAGACTCAAACCCAGGAACTGTGATATGCAATTCAGGTATTCCAAGCAGCGCCCTAATCATTGTGCCAAATGCCCACTCTCTGATTTTGTCTTCATGATATAAACTTCATGTAATTTATTCAGTGAGATTGTAGGTCTTTCCATTTATAAGTTTATTGTAACACATCTTAATGATTATCACACTTACAAGATTCACTCACATTTCTTGGAAAGTTAATTTCTAATTGTTTTATGGGCTTTTTTTTTCTTTTTATAACATTTAGCATTTTCTTGCAATTAAGATTGTAATGTGTTCTGGCATATTAAAAACTTACTAATCTTTGTGTGCCCGTATATTTTAAAATATTTTATCTGTTTGTATTAATCTTACCCTTATTTCTAATAGAGTTTCAGTTGCCTTTATTAAGAAAAAATAATAGTAACAACAAAATAATTGAGTGTTTTATTTTTTCACATAATTAGAGACAATTTTAGTTTCTTCACTAATAGGATAAACAAAGTTCTCCACGAGAGACTGAAGAATGATAATGATGATGAGGGGACTACACATGTTTATCTTATTCTTAATTTCAATAGAAATAACTGCTTTTATTTTATACTATAAATGTGTTTTGATCTTTCGATAATATTTCCTGTAATGTTTCGACATAAAAAATCACTTATGATTTTTGCAATTATGCTTATATTACTAAAACACTACATACAATTATGTTTCAATAGTTTTATTATTATCACTCTTTTAGCATAGTGTTATTTGTTATAGTGTTTCAATATTTATTATTATTATTTCCTTTAGTATTTTATTCTTTCATTTATTTATTTCAAGTGTCTCTTCAATTTTATTCTCCTTAAAAATCATGTATTCACCAGTGTTTTCTAGATTGTCATGTATTGAAAATGTATTTTCATGTATCTTTTTAAAAATGAAGTGGACATATACCTTTATATTCATAATTCATTTCTCTAAGAAAGTTAATTTTCACATGTTTGTGCTGCTGACCTGGGTTCTATTGCCAGTCCGACATTCTCCCATGCATTTTTTTGTCTAATAACTTAAACTAGTATACCTTGACGTCTAGACTTTTAAATTTCGACTAAAGATCATGGAGTATACTACTTCGCAACAGATCAAATGACCTCAAAATGTGGCAGAATATCTGCTTAGTGGTAGGGAGGAAATGAAGATTAGACGGTGGGAAAATGTGAGAAATGAGCTGGCTTCTTTTGAAGAACTATGTATTTACTTACTTACTTATTTGAAAGGCAGAGAGACAGAAGCAGAAAGAGATTGCTACCTGTTTGTTCACTCCTCAAATATTCCTCATATACCTGCAAGGGCAAGGACTGGGCCGGGATGAAGTCAGGTGCCTGGAATTGTACCCAAGTCTCACACATGGCTGGCAAGAGCCCAAGTAATGAGCTATGATGGCTGCTTCCCTGGGTGTACATAAGCAATAAGGTGGGATAGGAGGTTAAGCTGGAACTAGAACCTGGGACTCTGTCATTGAATGTGGGAACCCCAAGCAGTTTCTTAACTTATGTGCCAATTGCCCAGCCTTAGTCTGGTTTTTGTAATTGTTTGTTAGGTGTATTCAAAAATTTTAGACAAAGGGTCATAAACTGAGAATTGAAGCCTTGACCCATCAGTGATTGACTTCTGGAAGCCAACAAGGAAAGCACATATTGTCCATCCAATGGAGATGAAGACAAAATTGGAGCTTCCAGGATCTCTAACTTATGCATACTTTTCCTTTGAAACATGACAGATTCTGGGTAAAATAATTTTTGAGCTAGATAAAGAGTTTTCTGTAGGACCCGCCAGAGGAAAGGACTGGGGCACTATATCCTTGGAACAGGTTTAATCAGACACAACTGAGCATCACCAAAACTGTTAGCCAGTCTTGTTATTTGCTCTATCTCTGTTGAACTAAGATAATCAGTCTCCATCTATTTGCTTGCTGGAATAAAAGATGGAAACTCTGTTAAATAAAAATAATCATCAGAAGTCTCTGCTCTGTAATTTTTTTTCTTATAGAGAACATCTGGTAGTCAGTAAAAAAATAATTTGTGTGAAAACAGCAAGGATGTACAAAAAGATATACATGACGTTAATAGGCATGTGATCCAGGTATAGGAAATATCAAAGAAATGCTTTAATTCAATCTGCTAAAAGAAAGGGAAATATGAACAATAAAGAGAAAAAAATGAAGAATTTCATGAAAAAATTGCATCTAAAAATTTAAGTAAAGGGATTTACATACATTAAGTCAAATGAATATTACATATGAAAAAGGACATAAAGGAAATTTCATAGGTAACTCCAATATTTTATATCTTGATTGGGCAGTGTTTACAGGGATGTATGGATTTGTCAAAACCAAGTAAACTGCATATTAAGAATTGTGTATTTCGGGTTGGTGCTATGGTGCAGTGGGTTAATGCCCTGGCCTGAAGTACTGACATCCCATATGGGTGCCGGTTCTAGTTCCGGCTGCTCCTCTTTCCAATCCAGCTCTCTGCTGTGGCCTGGGAAAGCAATAGAAGATGGCCCAAGTCCTTGGGCCCCTGCACCTGCATGGGAGACCTGGAAGAAGTTCTTGGCTCCTGTCTTCGGATCGGCAGTGCTCCGGCTGTTGCGGGCCAATTGGGGAGTGAACCATTAGATGGAAGACCTCTCTCTCTCTCTCTGCCTCTCCTCTCTCTCTGTGTAACTCTTTCAGATAAATAAATAAATCTTTAATAAAAAAGAATTGTGCATTTCACTATTTGTAAATTATATTTCAACAAAATATTTAAGAAAATATAATAAATTGATTGTTTTATAAAGAGAAAATGAAACATATAAAATTCGGAAATCAACACATGTATTTAAGATTGGATTAGACTAGAAGTTACATCAATAGAAAATATCCTAACAAGCATAAGAAACAAATGAAATCAGAACACCCAGAAAAGTCAGAAAAGACATGAGTAATAATATGAATAATTCTGTGAAAATGTTATTCAGAGTTTCAAAAGGAAAGATAGGATTTGAGAAAAATAATATAAGTAATATATAAAACAATATTTACTGAAACCTTCTCAAATTTTGTAAAATAATCTGCCAATTCAAGAAGTAAACTTCAAGAATGAAATATTATATGTTGAAGTCTTTACTTAACATAGATTTAATCATAGGTATATAAAGTCAATTGAAAATACATCCCAGTTAAAAAAAAATAAGAAGGGGGCAAGAGAGGGAGGAGGAAATTTATAACTGTAAAGATGTATAGTTATGCATACAGTCCTACAGACTTACTTGAAAACTTGTCATGGGACTCCAAATCACATTAAAATTGGTGGTAAAAATGCCATTTTAATTGTTAAAGTGATCACATTAAATGTGAAAGTGAACATATAGATAGGATTAAGTGTTAAAGAGATCATATAAATAGCATCAAGTGTCTGGTAATAATAATAGACAGAATTAAAGGAGAGAATGTTCCAATTTGGGAAGCAGTCCACACAGCAGACTCATAGAATCACAATCACTTTATGTAACACTCCAACCTCAGAATCAGCCCTTCAGACATTCGGATGTGGCTGAAAACCCATGGGAACATAACAGGCATGCAAAATCAAGACATTATGGCAAAAAATATCCTACATGAAGGATCTCTGTGAGTTAGACCCCAGTGGAAAGAAAGGACCATCAAAGAAGGATGTACTTTTCTCTGAAGGGAGGAGAGAGCTTCCACCTTGTTTATGGCCTTGTCTGAATACTGACAGAGTTTGTGGTC
This sequence comes from Lepus europaeus, assembly GCF_033115175.1. Taxonomy (NCBI): domain Eukaryota; kingdom Metazoa; phylum Chordata; class Mammalia; order Lagomorpha; family Leporidae; genus Lepus; species Lepus europaeus. The sequence continues at coordinate 46,387,166 of NC_084837.1, read as the reverse complement.
ACAGAAGGCTTCCATAGCCTTGGCAAGAGCCTCAGGTGATCACTGACATCATAATTAAGAATGTTAATTGTTAAATTAATAACAGAAATCACTGTGCACTACTCCCCATATAGGATCTCAGTCCTTAATGAGTTCTATGAGAATTAACTGCAAAACTTGTTCTCACAGTACTTTACACATTGTGTGTGTTGGTGCAAACTGTTGAAATCTTTACTCAGTATAGAGTTGGTCTTCTGTATATAAAGTTAAATTAAAAATGAATCTTAATGAAGAATGATATGGGAGAGTGAGTATGAGGTGGGACGGGAGTAAGGGTGGGAAGAACCACTATATTCCTAAAGTTGTACTTATGAAATTTGCATTCATTAAATAAAAGCTTTAAGAAATAAAGTGAAACATATACTTATGGTTGTTGGATCATAGGGAACAAAAGAAAGGAACATTACAAATTAATGAGTTTCAAAATAAATAAATACACTGTGGTGGGAGATAATTTTAAACATAATGATTAACTTTTCTTTCGAAACAATGCAAGTTATAGAATAGCCAAGTAATATATTTTAAAAGTGTTAAAAATACATCTACTTAGAATTATGTAGCCAGCTATAAAAATATTCAAAAATGAGAGTGAGATGTAGACCTTTTCGAATATGGAATTGTAAGATAAATCGTTACTAGCAGGTGTACGCTAGAAATTATGCTAAAGAACATTCATGAGCAGCAGGTATTAGCAGTCATACTACAACTGGGATGAGCACATCCCACATTAGAGTGTTTGAATTCAATATATGGCTCTGCTCCCAATTCCAGCTTCTTGCTACTGTGTTCCCTGGGAGGCAGCAGGTGATGACTCAAGTGTTTGGGTCCATGCCACCAACGTAGGATTCCCAAATTGAGTTCTTAGCTCCCAGCTTTGATTTGGCTCAAAAAAATTTTTTTTCTCAATATTTGATAGGAGAAATATGCAAAAAACAATTTGGGGGGTGAAACAGTGGATGGGAGTTCTCTCTTTCTAGCTTCAAGCTCTCTTTCTCTCTCCCCTCTTCTGTGATAAGTCAAATAAATAAATTTCTATAAATTAAGAAATAAAAAATTTATGAAGGTGTAGGAAATGATAGGCGATTCAAATTCACAACTAAAGAAAGAAATTAAGAATATGGAAGGTAGTAAATTTAAAGACAACTATGAAAGACTACCTTTTCATTCATCTTACTCTATCTCCTAATTGCTTCATTGGACAACTTTTAAAAGCAACAACATTTAATTGCTGAACATGTAATAGATTAAATAAAAGGGAATCCTGAATAGTGTTTCTTTCTTTTTTTTTTTTTTTTTTTTTTTTGACAAATAGAGTTAGACAGTGAGAGAGGGAGACAGAGAGAAAAGTCTTCCTTCCATTGGTTCACTCCCCAAATGGATGCTATGGCTGGAGCTACACCGATCCCAAGCCAGGATCCAGGTTCTTCCTCCTGGTCTCTCATGCAGTTGCAGGGGCCCAAGCACTTGGGCCATCCTCCTCTGCCCTCCTGGGCCACAGCAGAGAGCTGGACTGGAAGAGGAGCAGCCGGGACTAGAACCCGGCGCCCATATGGGATGCTGGTGCCGCAGGCGGAGGAATAACCAAGTGAGCCAAGGAATCCTGAATAATGTTAACTTCATCCAAAACAATTCAGGATATTAAAAGCAAAGAAAAAAATACAGAAAAAATAGAGTTAACAGTAGAATTGTTATACTCAGTTATAAATACATTAATAAAATGAAATAAATATCTACCTTTTAAAATAGTCACTTCATTTATTTGAATGGAAGGGAGAGAAGCATGGGGAATGGAGAGAAGAAGGGCGGGATGGAGAGAGAGAAAGAGATCGCCACTTACATGACTGCAGCAGCAAAAGGTAGGCGGGACAAAGCTGGAACCTGGGAATTCAACCCAGGTCTCCAGTGTGGATGGCAAACACTCAACTTCTTGAGCCATTCATTACCTGCTGTGCCTCAGGTTGTGCATTATATTGGCAGGAAGCTGGAATCAGGAGCAAAATTTGAGACTAAAACCTAGGAACTCCAAAATGGGAGGCGGTTATCCCAAGTGGCATCTTAAGCACTGTGCCAGTCATTCACTCCAACATTTTCCTTTAAAATCAAAGAACATTAGATCTGATTTTCTTCAAAAAAGTAGAGCCCAACTTTAGTTGCTAAAAAGTTTAGAAAAATAATAAATCAAGCAAAATATAAGAAAAATAAGGCTAGTGTGGATTTAGTATCTTTAGTATCAGAAAAAGTATATTTTGAGTGAAGACAAAAGGTATTGTCAAAATAACAAGGGAAACTTTATTATAATTAAAGTCAATTCATCATAAAAATATAACAACCTAAAAATGTATGTACCTAAAAGGACCTTTAAAATGCACAAGGTAAAGACCAACATAAACAAAAGTAATAGGAAAATTGACAGTCATAGCTGGAGATTTTTGCAATACTTTCTCAATGTTTGATGGAAGAAATATACAAAAATCAATAATGTGTATGCAATGTGCACAACTTCACTTGACTATACCTAATTAATAAAAATGATATAGACATAAAATTAAAATTTGCATGTCTTATCACCAAGAAATTTGATTACAAACTATAAGACATGACTCAGAATATTTATACCAGTACTAAAACTGAGCAGTTGGCATTTTGACAACAACCGGTTAAGCTGCAACTTATGAAACTGATATACCATATGAGAGTGCCAGTTCGAATTGTGGCTATTCCACTTCTGATCCAGGTCCCTGTCAATGTCCCTGGTAAGACCCCAGATTACGGTCCAAGTAACCGAGCCCTTGACACCTATATGGAAGACACAGATGCAGTTCCAGGCTCCTGGCTTTGACCTAATGCAACTCTGGCTATTGTGACCATTTTGGGTCATGAAACAATAGTTAAAAGGTTTCTCTTGGGGGCTGGCGCTGTGGCTCACATGGCTAATTCTCCACCTGCTGCACCGGCATCCCATATGGCACCGGGTTCTAGTCCCAGTTGCTCCTCTTCCAGTCCAGCTCTCTGCTGTGGCCCAGGAGGGCAGTGGAGGATGGCCCAAGTGCTTGGGCCCCTGCACCCACATGGGAGACCAGGAAGAAGCACTTGGCTCCTGGCTTGGTTTGGTGCAGCACCGGCTGTGGCGGTCATTTGGGGAGTGAAGACTTTTCTCTCTGTCTCTCTCTCTCTCACTGTCTGTAACTCTACCTGTCTAATAAAAAAAAAAAATTTAAAGGTTTCTCTCTCTCTTTCTCTCTCTCTCTCTCTGTGTGTCTCCCTCTCTCGCTTTTATTCTTTCAAATAAATAAATGTATAAATAAATCTTTAAATTTTTTTTTAAGTTTCAAGGATTTTATTCAGTGAGAGAAATGCATAGGAGAGTGAGGGCTATATTTAAGGGAGAAAGGGAAGTCTAGATCCATACCAAGGAGAGAGCAGGCCAGAAGCCACATGCAGCAAGCATTTGGTTGTGAGCAGTTGCAAAGTGAAGGCAGAGCAAGCAGGTGGCCCAAAGGCCACATGCCCCAAAGGTGTGGGCAACAAGGTCAACAAAGGTCAATAATGGGGAAAGAAACTAAAAATATTTTAAAAGAAAGCATTAAGTAAAGATGAGAAACTATTCAAGTGTTTATGACCATCAATGGTAGAATGAATAAATTGTGATATACTTACATAATAGAACATTAAAAAGAAACTAGAATACATAAACAACTACTATATGCAATGTCACAATCATAATATTGAGCAAACTAAACTTTTATTGAATTAAGATTATAAAATCATGTAAAGAAATGCCTGGTGGTAGAAATGATGTTACTAGTAACCCTTTTGGGACAACACTGACAGAGAAAAGAGAATGACAGGAATTTCCAGGGTGCTGATATATATATATTTTTAATCCAATTGTGTATGTGTGAACTTTTTGTGAAAACTCAGATGTTTATACTTTGATTTCTATGCATTTTAGGGCGTATAATTAATAGTTTTTTCCAAAGTTGTTATACTTCATAGTTTGTTTTGATATGAAAAACAAATTTGTTACAGACACAGAAGCTACAAATGAATTTCCTTAAAGTGTGTTGTCTCTGATTCCACTGCTTTAGAAGTTAGAAGAATAATACTATAGTAATAAAATTAACTTCTTATGTTTATTAATGATAAATATTTATGTTGTTACATTCTTAATATATGATTTGCAATATTGCAAAAGATATAATTCTAGTGAAAAAAACAATATACCACATATGCTTATAGAAAATATTGCCAAAATAATCAGTATGAGTAGTAAGAATTATTTGATATAAAACACAAACTTATTTTGGTTAACAAAAACTTTTATTATTTCTTCAATTACTGCTTTCTATTTCTTCAAAGATATTAAAAAAGGAATTTTTGCAATAATGGAAATTCTCAAAATTAAATTGCCACTAATCACATTTGCATTAAGTACTTAAAATGTGGCCAACACTAATGTGGAACTAAATTTTTAATTTTATTTATTTATGTATTTATTTGACAGGCAGAGTTAGACAGTGAGAGAGAGAGACAGAGAGAAATGTCTTCCTTCTGTTGATTCACCCCCAAATGTTCGCTACGGCTAGCATGCTATGCCTATCTGAAGCCAGGAGCCAGGTGTTTCCTCCTGGTCTCCCATGCGGGTGCAGGGCCCAAGGACTTGGGCCATCCTCCACTGCCTTACCGGGCCACAGCAGAGAGCTGGACTGGAAGAGGAGCAACTGGGACAGAATCCAGCACCCCAACCGGGACTGGAACCTGGGGTGCCGGCAACGCAGGAGGAGGATTAGCCAAGTGAGCTGCGGCGCAGGCCTAAATTTTTAATTTTGTTCAATGTTAGTAAATTTAGGTAACCATATTGTTCAGCAAATGTTGCCATATCGGTCAGCATTGATCTATAGCATCTATAAAAAATATGTTCAATATTCTAGAGCTAGGTGTTAATATTTTTTTTTTACTATTTTAAACAGGTTTAAAAAATCTGCAATGGATTCGTTCTCAGAAATCCTGACGCAATTTTTGAAAGTGCCCTTATTGTAAGCCACTGATATTATATTTTTGGGTTCTTTGTTGCCATTGAGATCTCATCTTTATTAGTGAATTGCTAGGTCAGTGTTTCTGAAACTGGTTTATGAAGTTCCTAAATCAGAATCAACTTTAATTTTTTAAAATGCAAATTCTGAAGAGGCTCATCTACACATAATAAATGAGAAATTGGCACTGGATTCTTCAAATAGGCACTTTATAATAGTCTCCCCAGTGATTCTAAGGCAAGTCCAATTTTAAAATTTCTGATTCAAAACATTTACTAATTTAGCTGGTATGTCTCTTTTAGCCCCTGTGAGGTCCATTTTACCACAGCATACACATAGCAAACAGATGGGAGTAGTGTCTCTTGTGTAATGCCCAAAATGAACATCAACAAAAATATCTTTTCCTGAGCATGTAATTAACTGTAAGCAAAGAAATGGCTCTAACAAATTTGTGCTATTTTAAAGATACCAGAAGTTTGCCAAGCATATGTCGTAATGCTATAGATTTCAGAATATTCTTGTTTGTGAGAAATTTCATGGGTTAAATAATACAGGCAGAAAATGGAGAACAATAGACAAAGCAACACACATTTAAGCTTTCCGAGTGAATTTTCAGGAACTGTGTTCCTTCAGTTCTGTAATTCTGAAACATCTAGGTGATGTGGGGACCACCTAGAGGACTTGGTGACAATGCACAAGTCAGGCCCCATGCCATTCCAATGAGATGGTTCTCTGTATCCTTTCTAGCTCTGTGGTGACTCTGCTACACACTCACATTTTAGAATTTCTACTTTGGACCGGCAGCTCAATAAGCTAATCCTCTGCCTGCAGCATCGGCACTCTGGGTTCTAGTTCTGGTTGGGGTGCCGGATTCTGCCTGGTTGCTCCTCGTCCAGTCCAGCTCTCTGCTGTGGTCCGGGAAGGCAGCGGAGGATGGCCCAAGTCCTTGGGCCCCATACCCGCATGGGAGACGAAGAGAAGCACCTGTCTCCTGGCTATGGATCAGTGCATTGCGCTGGCCACAGCGCGCTGGCTGCAGCGGCCATTGGGGCGGTGAACCAACAGAAAAAGGAAGACCTTTCTCTCTGTCTCTCTCACTGTCCACTCTGCCTGTCAAAAAAAAAAAAAAAAAAAAAAGAATTTCTACTCTGGCCATCAGAGTTAATAGAGAAACTGTTTGGTTTGAAGCTGTTTATTTAGAATACAGCTTTTCTTTCTTCTCACTGCCACCACAATCCCTAGTACATTTTGCTTATAAATAGCACCATCATCATCTTTATCGCAGTTCCATTTAACTGCACAAGAGACTCCAACAGTGCTGCCTTTCTCTTTATATGGAAGATGCTAATTATGTTATGATAGAGCCATCCCTGGTCCCAAATGCATTAATTGCATTAAATCCAGTGTTGATTATATCTTTAAGTCCTTCTTCTGGGCCTACGTGTTACTGTGTTGTTTATATTCTCTGTCCTTACAATGTTTCACTGCTTATGAATCTACAAACAAGGATTGCCCTTTGTCTCACCTCATCAAGCTGTCAAAGTTGACTTCCCAACCTGAATTTATGATTGGAGGAAAAATTAGTACACACAGCTCCTCATGTAGTTCTCATGTATTACTGGTTATGCTGGTCTATCTTCTTCCTTTTGTTGCTTTGGTCAGATATTGAATTCAAGTTCATAAGCCTTTCAATTCCTAGCTCTGATTGGTATAGCAGTTCTACTGTACAACAGCTTGTGATGCTTTGGGGAGCTTCAATTCCTGGAATATGATACACTACTGCCATTCTCTGTCCTCACCTTCATTTTTGGCTAAGTTGTTGTCTGGGGATCCCTGTTTCTGATAGGGCATAACAAAATAATTGGCATAACATAAAAAGATTCCCTAAGTAAGAAAAGTCAGATAACCCAACAAAAGAAATGAGAAAGGATATCAACAGGCAATAATAAAAAAGGAAATATCAATGGCAAGGCTTTAAATTTTATTGAAATTTGATAAAAAAAAAAGGAAGCATGGCATTGCTATTTCTGATTGGAAACAGTTTAAAAAGTCATAAAAGAAGCCAGTATTGTGGTGCAACAGATTAAGCATTGCTTGGGACACCAGCATCCCATATCAGAGGACCGAGTCCCAGCTGCTCTGCTTCTGATCCAATTCCCTGCTAATGAACCTGAGAAAGCCATGAAGGATGACCCAGGTACTTGGGCCCCTGACACTCATATAGGAGGCCTAGAGGAGTTCCAGGCTCCTTGCTTCAACCTGGTCCAGCCCTGACTGTTGTGGCCATTTGGGTAATGAACAAATTAATAAATGAAAAATTATCATTCTCTCTCTCTCTTTCTGTGTCTCTCTCTCTCTTTCTCTATGTCTCTCTTGATCATGCTACCTTTAAAATAAATAAATCTTTTTCAGAAGTCATAAAATTCATCCACTATATTTATATGTATATATATATATATATATATATAAATGGATACTGTCACCCATTTCTAATGAAATAGGAGATTGATAAAGTACCTTATAGATATTTATCCCAGAGAAGCATTGGTTAATGTGAACAAAAAGGCTTTATTCAGGCACTAAGGCAGTAAAACAAAAAAATTAGAAACCCTTTAGTAGGGTAATTCTTGAGTACAAAGTAGACTGAAAGTACATCATTGTAAAACTTGGGAGAAGGGGGAGGAAGGGCGGGAGCATGGGCAGGAGGGAGGATAGGATAGGAAGTATCACTAAGTTCCTAAATCTGTACATATGAAATATATGAAATACATATACCTTAAATAATATAAATATTATTGTTATAAATAGATAAATATACTGGGCCAGCGCAGTGGCTCAATAGGCTAATCTTCCGCCTGCAGCGCTGGCACCCGGGTTCTAGTCCCGGTCGGGGCGCCGGATTCTGTCCCAGTTGCTCCTCTTCCTGTCCAGCTCTCTGCTGTGGCCCGGGAGTGCAGTGGAGGATGGCCCAAATCCTTGGGCCCTGCACCTGCATGGGAGACCAGGAGGAAGCACCTGGCTCCTGGCTTCGGATCAGTGAGGTGTGCCAGCCACAGCGCGCTGGCCGTAGCGTGCCGGCCGCAGCAGCCGTTGAGGGGTGAACCAACGGAAAAGGAAGAACTTTCTCTATGTCTCTCTCTTTCACTGTCCACTCTGCGTGTCAAAAATTTTTTAAAAAAATGATAAATATACTTTACATCAGTATTATAATTACAGAGAATTTTTTTCTATTGGCAAAAAGGTTCTCCAAAAAGTATGTTATTAGAAATAAAAATAGAAGGATATTATAATAATATAAACAAAAATAAAAGCATACCAAATGATGTGGATCTATGACAACAAAGAATGGTTATGTGAGAGTATGTGTGTACACAAGTACAAAGCACAACTTTATATGTTTGTCTATACACACATATAGTAATATAATCATGAATTTATAGTAATGTCTTCTACAATGCAATGCATACCAGATTAGTAACCAGGGTTACCTTGGGTAGGAGAAGAGGATTAAGTTGAATTTAAGGGAAACTATTTCCTTACCATTTACTGTGAATTCATTACTAAAAACAGATTTTGCCCATTAAAAAGCAATTAAAAATATTTGCCAGGAAGGAAAGGCAATACCAATCAAGTTATTTCATTAAATAGTTCTGGTGGGAGGTGGATAGAGAAGGAGTTTCCCAGTATTTCAGGCAGTAAAGATACAAAGAAGGGGTTTGGGGAAGAGAGGAGGATTTTCATGTCTTTCTATCTTTTCTCAGGTGGTCTGAACATGCTTTTCTCAATCTGACTTCACTTACATCCAATGCATTTCATATTTCTCTTGGATTTTAGACTTAGATAAACTGTCAGTCTTAGGGTTGAGAATACTGATCTATTTTCTCTTTCTAAGTATTCTAATGGGAGGCTGGGGAAGCTGGCTTCAGAAGCTATATGCCAGATATCACATTAAATCAGAAGTTACATAAAATATTTATAACTATGTTTGAATTTGCTGAAATATTCCCCTGAGAATTAATCCTAGGAGTCCCCTGTGATACAAGACAACTATAAAAATATTAAGCAAGATTTCAAATACTGTGCATCAAGAATGATTATGAATCCTGTTATACATCAAAGTGACTGTGAAAGTGCAGAGGGTTGAGGGTTGTGGGACATGTTTGGACACAACTTTGCCTGCACATTGCCAATCAAGAATGCAGGTGTACTAAAACAAGGGCAACACACGGCTAGGTGAGTGAATTCCTTCATCAGATAAAAAGTTACTGCAAAATCACCAAAAAGAGCTGCTCCATCAGAAAATAAAATTACAGAAATCTCACAGAGGCCCATAAGCACATTTTTTTTCAAATGAGCTGTCCTTTCACAACTCAAAAAGAAAACAATTCAGACTTCGTATTACATTATTTTCATTTCTATATGTGATACTTTAAGAAGACAGCTCCAAATATGGAAACTGGTTACTGTCCCTTAAATTCCATTAGGAATTACATTTGCTCTATATAAATTTTAATCACCTTCATAATCCCTAAAGGGCTAAACTGAAACCTAACCTCCAGATGTGCTGTGACGATGAAGTCTCCTCTCAGATCAACATAATGATTGGCAAAGCTCTATTATTTTCTTTGTTCCTTTACTTTACAGTGTGATTAGCTTTTCTTTTTCTGGCAAATGTTGAACCAATCCCTTAGCACTGGGCTCAGTTCCTTGAAGAGCTACAACTCATCATAAAACTGGGAAACCTCCAGTTTGCATCAGATATTAGTAGTATCCAGTGGATACTACTGTGTGCATTAAAGACAGAGCAAGGAAATGCTTAATGTGAAGTAGTTTCATTATAACAAGCTGCTGAATTATTTACACCAATAAAAATTTATCTGCTGGAGTCTTCTGAAAAAATTATCCTCTTGGTATCTACAATGGTTGTCTGCAGTGAAATAAGGATGCACAGCACTGCCATGCTACATGCGCCACAGGAGCATTGAAATCATCCTCCTTTTTCTCGTTCTTTTTGTGTTTGGTAAAGGGAATTTAAGGAAATTAATGCTTAGTTGACTGAAAGTAGTGATAACAATACAATATCCTTATATTGGAAAGATTTGGCATGTTATACATTTTTCAGAAAAGATTAAAATTCCCAAGTCTCATAGCATATATCTATATACAGCTTGACCATAACAACGTAGGAAGCTTTTAATCATGAACAAAATAGGCCATGTCTTTTTCTAATATGTGAGTACTTCAAAATGGTCATAGACAATGAAATGAAAGCAGAGATTTGGGGCTGGCGCTATGGCATAGCAGGTAAAGCCATCGCCTGAAGTGCCGGCATCCCATGTGGTCACCAGTTCAAGTCCCTGCAGCTCCACTTCAGATCCAGCTCTCTGCTATGGCCTGGGAAAGCAGTAGAAGATAGTTAAAGCCCTTGGGCCCCTGCACCCACATGAGAAACCCAGAAGAAGCTCTTTGCTCCTGGCTTCGGATTGTCGCAGCTCCAGCCATTGCAGCAAACTGGTGAATGAACCAGCGGATGGAAGACCTCTCTGTCTCTCTGTCTCTCTGTCTCTGTCTCTGCCTCTCTCTCTCTCTCTCTCTGCCTCTCCTTCTCTCTCTGTGTAACTCTGACTTTCAAATAAATGAATCTTAAAAAAAAAAAAGAATAAAGCCTGACCTGTGGTAAGCAATACAGTACTGGATAGGTAATCTATAGAACTGAAATTGACGATTTGAGATGTGATGATTTTTAACAGCCTTGTCTTGACTGTTGAGGAGCAGTGTATTTCTTTTCCCTTCATACCATTTATTGAACTCTTTATATATTATAAAGTTAATCTTATGAGTATAAAGTCACTGAAAATAGATCTTTGTAAAAAATAAGAATAGGAATAGGAGAGGGAGGAGGAAGAAGCATGGGAGTGAAGGTAGGAGGGAGAGTAGTAGGTGGGAAGAATCACTATGTCCCTAAATTTGTATATATGAAATTCAGGAAGTTTGTATACCTTAAATAAAAGGTTACTAGGTTAAAAAAAGAATAAAGTTGTATGTTTGAGGTTTAGAAAGATGGTAAGTTCTTATGTGATTTTAAATGTGTTGATGTCCTCCTTTAGATTAGTGGAAATTTTTCAATAGAAATACTAGTTGGAAAAGAGGATGGATAAGAAAAAGTATTGTTCACTATGAGAACCAAGTACTCAGTGTAAAAACTGTCAAAATTTAAAAATGTCTTTAACATCCTGATGTGAAGACACAGATGAAATGCTAAGAGTTTTAATTAGTCCTTTCCTGGAAAATCAAATCTACTAATTCAAGTTCTAAAGAGTTCTAAGAAGTTGTTTAAGTATGTTTTGGAGAACACATAATTGTATACATTTGAGAAGAGTCATTATCAAAAGACATCTATAGAATAATTAGTTTCAATTATGAACAGTTTTGCCCTCTGGGGAACACTTGACAATGTCTGAAAACATTTTTCAGTAGTCAAACTTGAAGTTAGGCTTTCTGGTGCCCAGAAGCCAGGAAGGCAGCTAAAGCTCCAATAATGCACAGGAAACCTAAACATAACCAATTATCCAAACAAAAATGTCAGCTACTCCAGGGTGAATGTCATCTTCCTTAATATTTTAACCTAAAGCTAAAACTCAGCCTATTTAAGAAATCCCAAACTCCAAAATTAGACTAGTAAGTATGTGAACACCAAGCCATCTTAAGTGAATAATGCTAAAATTTAGATGAGATAAATATTTCTGCTTTTGTCTAAAATATTATATATTCCCTGTGCTAATGATAAAATAGGTGGTCCACTAATTCTCCTCTTCTCTTCAGTAAGTTCTATGTGCTGACCACAATCCACTAACAGGATCCAAGAAAGAAACACATAAGCTTGATTTTATAGCTTTAAACTCAGCAATAGTGTTCATTGTTTTTGGAGTTACCACAGGCTGTATCTGGGATGTGTTGTTAAATTCATACCTCTTTGGACATAAGATACTTTTAAAATTTGAATTTATGATTTCATGTTACCCATAACTTCTGCCACTGTTAAAGTTTGGGTTTGTTGTAGTTGTTGTTGTTGTTGTTGTTTTTTCCTTTGATATTTAACTGTTTATATCCTACTATTCAAGCTTCAGTTTCTAGGGTCTTTTATCTAATCTCTTGGGACAATGTTTCAGAATTGCAGGACAATTCAGGTTTTGAATAAAGAAAACCAACGATGAAGTCTAGCTCTCCCAATTATTGTACACTCTACCAAAAGTTACTCTCCAAAATTGACATCTCTTACTCTTGATTACCTCATCTGTTAAATATTATATCTTACAAGTTTGTGAGAGAATCAAATGGAGGGCGAGATTCTAAGATGGTAGATTAGGGAACAACATAGTGCACTAGTCTAGAGATAAACAATAAAAAGAAAAAAAGTGTAGGAAGTGCAATCTCAGGGGAGAATTAGAAAACCGCACTGGAATCCTACAAGAGGAAAAGGAACACCATGGACCTGGGTGGAGGGTGTAGACATGCAGCATGAACACACAACCACAGCTGCCGAGAACCAAAGTAGGTGGCAGCTTGGAGTCGCAGATAACAGACTAAGCAACTCATGGTGATATAGAGAAAGGGAGAGCAGGGCATGAGTATGCTGGCAGTTTCTAGCAGTTGCCCGTGGACCCAGTGGAAGTAGAAGGGGCATGTTTATCTCACTCTAACTTTCCCACAACAGCATCTGCTGGTTGAGAAACGGTGGTGGGCACAGCAACTGGCTGATAGAGGATGCCATCTGCTCAGCAGTACTGGCAGCAGAGTCAGGAGAGAACAACATTCCACCAGTAGCTCTTGTGTACACATGTGATCCAGAGACTCTTGCAGAGGGAAAAATCCACAGCCCTCTGACTTTGAGCCTGACTGGGAGGTGGCTGGGCAACCACATAGGACACTGAGGTGCCTACAGCCTCCTGGGATCAAGATGCCTAGGCGAAGCTGACTCAGGGACCATCTGCCTCTCTGTTGACTGGACAGACTGGAATGGCAGAATGAAACCTTTGCACACAGCGAAAGATAGAGCCTTGTATGCTGTGACCATGGGGATTTGTGGGTCTCTGACCAATCACTGGGTGTGGCTCCACATGCTTGGAACTTCTTGGTTGACCAGGGTGGGTCATTGCAGTGAGTACTGTGTTCACAGTAAAGTCTGCACAGATCATTTGTGCAGTGTGAGTGAGTGTTGAACACACTGGGGGCTAACACCCAAGCAGTCCTCAGCAGGAGGAGGGGGGTGATGGGGTGATAACACCCACAGAGGTAACCATTCCCTCCTTCTGATAAAAGCAATCTATAATGCCCAACTTAGGTGTTACCCTGGATACTCACCCTACCCTAAGCACTGACCAGAACTCCATGGCCACACCCACCACACACCTCTTGTGTGTGTAATCAGAGAAAGTGCAGACATTCCACTAAGTCATAGGGTATAGCTCAAAGAAAAAAGCCATCAGAGGAAAAAAACAATTAGCTCCACAAATGTCTGAAAATAAGTGCAGGAATTCAAGAAACAAGAAAAGGAAGACACCAGGATGCCCTCCCCCCTGCTGCCACCCGCAAAGGAACACAACAACATTTCAATATTAGAATGTGAAGATGAAGAGAATGAAGAAATGCTAGAAAAGGAAATCAAAAAAGTCTTCCATGTTCATGTATTGGAAGAATAAGCATCATCAAAATGTCCATGCTACCAAAAGCAATTTACAGATTCAATATGATTCTAATCAAAATACCAATGACATTCTTCATATATCTAGAAAAAAAATGATGCTAAAACTCATATAGAAACACAAGAGACCTCAAATATATAAAGCCATCTCAAACAACAACCACAAAGCTGGAGGTATCACAAAAAATCAGATTTGAAGATATACTACAGGGCAATTATATCAAAACAGCCTGGTACTGATAGAAAAACAGACTGGTAGACCAATGGAACAGAAAAGAAACTCCAGAAGTCAATCCATGCAACTACAACACACTTGCCTTCAACAAAGGAGCTACAATCAATTCCTGGAGCAAAGAGGGTCTCTTTAACAAATGGTTCTGCGAAAACTGGATCTCCACACGCAGAGGTATGAAACTAGACATATGCCTTGCACAAAAATCCACTCAAAATGGATCAAAGACCTAAATATATGACCGAATACCATCATATTACAGGAGAACATTGGGGAAATCCTGCAAGATATTGGCATAGGCAAAATGTCTTTCCATAGAAAAGACCTCAGAAGCACAGGGAATCAAAGCCAAAATTGGAAAATGGAATTACATCAAGCTGAGGATCTTCTGCACTGCAAAAGAAACTCAGCAAAGTGAAGAGGCAATCGACAGAATGGAAGAAAATATTTGCAAACTGTGCAAAGTAGAAAGGGTTAACATCCAGAATCTATAAAGAGCGCAAGAAACTCAATAACAACAAAACAAACAATCCAGTTAGGAAAAGGGCAAAGGACTTGAGCAGGCATTTTTCTAAGGGAGGAAATTCAAATTGCCAGCAGGCACTTAAGAAAATGCTCTGGATCACTAGCCACTGGGGTAATGCAAATCAAAACCACAATGAGGTTTCACCTCACTCTAGTTCAAAGACACTCCAGCCTCTCATACAGAAATCAATGAATAACAAATTCTGGCGAGGATGTGGAGAAAAGATACCCTAATCCACTATTGGTGGGAATGTAAGCTGGTGCAACAACTGTGGAAGACTCTATGGAGTTACCTCAGAAATCTGAATATAGACCTACTGTATGATCCAGCCATCCCATTCCTGGGAATTCACCCAAACCAATGGAAATCAGTATCTGAAAGAGTTATCTGTACCCCTATGTTCATTGCAGCACAATTTTACAATAGCTTACATATGAAATCAACCCAGATGTCTATCAACTGTTGACTAGATAAAGGAATTATGTTATAAACACACTATGGATTACTAATCAGCCCTAAAAAAAAAAAGAAAAAAAAGAAAAAGAAAAGAAATCCTGCCTTTTGCAATAAGATGGACTTAACTGGAAACCATTATACTTAGTGAGATAAGCCAATCCCAAAAAGACAGCTATCATATGTTTTTCCCTGATCCAAGGTAAGTAATAGAGTACCTAAAATATAATGTATTGGAGTGAAACATTTGTTTTTAGAATTGATGCCAGATCCCATTTGGGCACTGGTTGGAGCCCTGGCTTCCAATCCATCTCCCTGCTAATGTGCCTGGGACAGCAGCGAAGATGGTCCAAATGATTGGGCCTCTTCCACCTGCCCAGAAGAAGCTCCTGGTTCCCGTTTTTTTTTGCCCAGTCATGGATGTTGTGGCCACTTGGGGATTGAATCAGAGAATGGAAAATCTCTCGGTCTCCCACTCTCTCTGTAACTCTGCCTTTCAAGTAACTAAATAAGTAAATCTTAAAATAAATATATATTATATATAAGTATATATAATATAAATGTATAAATATATAATGCAAATAAATATAAACTAATCAAATAACTGATGAATCCTTTAAAAGGTCATTTAAAATTGATAGTTTGATTCACAAAATGTATAAACTTCATTTTGAAACATGTTAATACATTAGAAATACAAAATTCCAGGCACAGAAAATGTAATAGATATCTGATAATTATACAAAGTTTTATGCAAGGTTTTTGTTTTAAATGCAATTATACACTTTTAATATTGATTTTAAATGTCATTATATATAAATTATTATATATGTGGCATAAATGAGAATATAAATATTACTTGTTTATATTATTCATGATTATATGTATTTACTCCTTCACAAACTCATAGGATATACTGAGAATAAATATGCATAATAGTCCAGATATAAAAGCATGATATAGTCCAGCCATAGAAAAGAAACCGAGAAAACCTACAGATAGACAACACCAAGAGTGAATTGTAATGTAGGTCATGGACTCTGGGTGATGATAACATATAGGCTCAAATTGTGACAATTCTACCACTCTAGTGTAGGCTTTTGTTAGTGGGAGACTGTACTGATGTGGAGCCAGGGATATGTGAGAACTCCATGCACTTTTTGCTCAGTTTTGCTTTAAAATGAAAACTGCTTTAAAAGTGAAGTCTCATAGTTATAATTTGTAATTCCATGGGTCAGGATCAAGCTTTCAAATTAGTTGTCTTCTTTCTCTTTCTTGAGGATCTCTTCAGAAAATAACAGCTTTACTTCCCATACATTAGAATAAAAGCTACATTTATTTGTTGTGATGTGTTTAGGAGACAAATAACTTCCGACCTTTAACCCAACATAGTTCTCCATTAACAAGTTTCTGTGTGGCCAAGAGCGTCGATTTGGCATTAGTTTGCAGAGTTCAAATTCTTGCAGAGTTCAAATTCTTCCAGTCACTTGCTGATAAATAAGTTCTTAGGGGAGTGAAGCGTGTGCTTTTCAGAGACGTGAAATGTCTGTGGAGAGCAAGAAGTGACAAACTTCTACTGAACACAGTAATAAGCAGATAAGTGGTTACCATTTTTCCCTGCCGCAATGCAATGACGGATGAAGTTTCTATTTGACTCATTCCAGTGTGCATCTTAAGGTTTTAAACCTAGCATTTAATTATATTTATCTTCCAAACAATGATATATGAATAAACAGTTTTGATGATATCAAGTGCCTGTCTTGAATTTACTCCAATTTGTGGTATAAATCAATTGCAAATTCTAGAATATTTTTGAAGGTAACAGAAGAATAAGACTCACAATAGATAGCCATTACCTAATTTTTAAAAAAGCTCTTTAAAGTAGGTATTATTATTCTTACTATGTGACATTTAAGAAAGATGGCATTGTAAAGGATAACACAACAATAAATTAATTTGTGTCCCTCTTTAATGTCACATAGCCAATATTGGTAGCACTCATTCATTCAACAAAAATTTATTAAGTGCTGACATATTGCTGCAGACAGAAAGTTTTATTGTGTTCATCTTACAGACTGTTGAAGGACAAAGAATAGTAATTTGTGATCATAACACAATAACAAATGGTGTGGTATGTATATAAATATAATGCTCCTAGATTAGGCACTCAAATAACACTAAACATAAAAGAAGAAATTAAAATATAAGCTAGAATTTAAAAGCAATTAGGAATTAGTTAAATAATGCTTAGAAATAATACCAAGAAATAACAAGGCATTAAGCGGCAGTGAACAGGCCGGCACCGGGATTCACTAGGCTAATCCTTTGCCTGCTGAGTCGGCACCCCGGGTTCTAGACCCGGTTGGGGTGCCGGTTCTTTCCTGGTTGCTCCTCTTCCAGTTCAGCTCTCTGCTGTGGCCTGGGAAGGCAGTGGAGGATGGCCCAAGTGCTTGGGCCCTGTACCCGCATGGGAGACCAAGAGGAAGCACTTGGCTCCTGGCTTCGGATCAGTGCAGCTCGCCAGCCGTGGTGGCCATTTTGGGGGTGAACCAACCAATGGAAGGAAGACTTTTCTCTCTGTCTCTCTCTCACTAACTCTGCCTGTCAAAAAAAAAAAAAAGAGGCAGTGAACAAATATGGTCAATTTGTATAATTTCAGCAAGTTCATGCAACTGGATGAAATAATGCATAAATATGAACAATGACAAATAAACCTAATGAAATAGACAGAGACTGATAAATTAATAGTTTTATCATTTGTGTGTGTGTGTGTTCAGTACACCTCATCTGAAAAAAGTACACTACAGTTGGTATCTGCATCTCATTATACCATTTGTTCTAAATTGATGATGTGAACTAAAGGAGGAAATCTCAGACACTGAAGAGTTCCAGGTTCTTAAAATTTTCTCAGTGCTATGTGGGGTCCATTGATAAATTTTGAAGAGAGAAAAGACATACTCAGATTTGAATTTTGGGAAGGATATTTTACAGTAGTATACAGGCTCAATCATAGGAGAAGAAAGTTTGTTAAGAAGTCAGTGAAACTATTCAGATGAGAATTGTTTTTTGTTTCATTTAAGGCTAATGGATTGAATATATGGCAGAGAATCCCTATATTAATAGAGTCCTCCCTTATCCAAAGAGAATAGCTTCCAAGTTGCCTAGTGGAGTCCTGAAAGTGAAGACAGAATCAAATACATTTTTAATTCATCAAAACATGCCTTTCTTCATGTTCTCCATCGACAAATTTAAAGCATTTTCTATTAACTAAGCATTTTGTACTGTATCCTGCACCTTTTGGGTTTTAAGGTTGAAAGGAAAACTAGCACTCCTCCCTCCCCCTTTTTCCAGCTTCACAAATAGATTAGTTCTTACCATTGATCTTGGCAACCTCAGTATATGATTGGTTTCATCATTCCTTACTAAGCTGCAAACTTTTGGGCCAGCACTGTGACTTAGCAAGTAAAGCCGCCACCTGCAGTGCCGGCATCCCATGTGGGCACCGGTTCAAGTCCCAGCTGCTCCACTTCCGATCCAGCTCTCTGCTGTGGCCTAGGAAAACAGTGGAAGATGGCCATCTCTCTCTCTCTTTCTCTGCCTCTCTGTAGCTCTGCCTTTCAAATAAATAAATAAATCTTTTTTTAAAAAAAAAGGGAGATGTCAAATTGTGTGTGTATATATATATGTGAGTGTGTGTACGTATACATATACATATACATATGTGTATATATATATATATATATATATATGTAGGAATACAAGGACTCCACTGAGGGGCAGGCACTGTGGCATAGTGTATAAAGCAGGGGATCTGGAGGAAGCTCCTGGCCCCTGGCTTCGGATTTGTGCAGCTCTGGCTGTTGTGGCCATCTGAGAATTAAACCAGTGGTTGGAAGAGCTATCTCTTTGTCTCTGCTTCTGCCAACCTCTGCCTGCTTCTCTATAACTCTGCCCTCCAAATAAATAAATTAATTTAAAAAAAAAGAACCAGTTAAGCTGCAAACTTTCAGACTTTCATTTAAAGGAAGCAATTTATGACTTCTCTTTGGCATATCTGAATTTGGGGTAGATTATTAAGTAAAATAAGCGTTACTTAAACACAAACACTGAGCCGGTGCCGTGGCTCAACAGGCTAATCCTCCGCCTAGCGGCACCAACACACCAGGTTCTAGTCCCGGTCGGGGTGCCGGATTCTGTCCCAGTTGCCCGTCTTCCAGGCCAGCTCTCTGCTGTGGCCAGGGAGTGCAGTGGAGGATGGTCCAAGTGCTTGGGCTCTGCACCCCACACCCCACGGGAGACCAGGAGAAGCACCTGGCTCCTGCCTTCGGATCAGTGTGGTGCTTTTTTTTTTTTTTTGGCTTTGACAGTAACACCTTTATTACATCATCCATCCGATGATATATAAACACAAAAATACTTCTTAATTTAGGGAAAATAAGAAAACATCAGGCATTTCCTATAGTACTTCTACAAATACGGCCTTCACCCACAGTAAAAATGAAGCCATTCAATCATTTTGGTCATCATCCCAGTCCTTCTTCCCACTTGGAGGCTTGGGTCCACCAGCTGGTTTTGCCATGATGATCTGATCCACTCTAAGTACAGTGACTGCAGCATTCGTAGCCAGTTTGATAGCCCAGTATTTTCCTAGGTAAGTATCTAAAATACCGGCTTCCGACATGTCTTTTACAGCAGGAACTTCAGCCTCTATGTCTAATTCAACATTTTTATTTCCTTCTTGATGTACTGCATAGAGTTTAGAGATTACTTCATTGGCCTTAACTCCTGAGTTTTCTGCCAGAGCTCAGGGAATAGCTTCAAACACCTCAGCAAACTTCTTTATGGCATATTGTTCAAGTCCAGGACATGTCTCTCCATATGATGTGATCCTTTTGGCCAATTCAATCTCTGCTGCTCCACCTCCAGGGACAAGACGTTTATCCCTTGTGAGAACTTTGAAAGTATTAACACCATCATCTACTGCCCTTTCTATATCATCCATCAGGTTGTCTGTGGAGCCTCGAGGTACTATGGTGGAAATGACACCATCTTCCACCACCTGTGTGTCTCCAACTTCAGAGAGGCAAACATTCCTTTTTTTTTTTTTTTTTTTTTTGAGGGTCCACATTTACTCTTTGGGCATAGGGAGGGGTGAGGTGAAGAGGTGGGTGAGAAGGGGGCACCGCTCAGTAGTCAAACTAAACAGCATAGCCTCTCATTTCCCAACATGAGTGAATGAGGAACTCCCGTAAGTCTTCTGCTCAGCCTGACACTTTGTCTCTGAAGGAAGAGAAAGAACTCAGTCCTTTAAGAAGTTAGCCAGCAGGTACAAATGCTAAGGCTTCTTGCTCAAGTGACTGTTAATTCAAAGGCTAATGAACATGGGACTGTCTCTGTCCTAGCTAATGGTCCTGTTAGGTAAACCAGACTAGAAGAGTTTGGGAGGAGCAGAGAGAACAGGTAACACCTTGCTAATGCAGATGGGGAAGGACCTTCCTTAAAAATCTCCAGATATTTAGAATGTTAACTCTTGAAGAGGTTGCAGTCTCCTTGAAATGCTAGTAAGAGTTACTCGTATCATTTGCAAGAACAGGGCAGATAGGATTTTGGTGCCTTTGTCAGTGGCCTTGCTCCTGGATCCAAGACACAGATACTTTTTATTTTGATAGTGCAAGACAAAAGGACTCTGGGAATAAAATTGGCTGTATGCCTGCACAACATACAGTTCTGTGGAACTTGGTTCTTTTACTTTGTGAAGCTGCTAGTACACAGAATGATTTTCACTTTATTGTTTGTTTTTAATTGCCTTTTGTATTTATTTATATTTGGTAAAACCTGAGTGTGACACAAGCTGTTCTTCCCCAGCAATAGAACGCTGCATTCTGTTGGAGTGTGAATTTATTCACTGAAAGATTGTTCTTGGCTTTGTCAACTGTTTCTTTTCACTGACATCTCAGTGTATTACTTTATGTTATAAATTACTAGATTCCAGGATAGGAATTGAGTGCTTTTTTCTGGTTGTTGTTCAGTTTTTTATTTTAAAAAATGAAAAGTTAACAAAAAAAATGTTTTGGTTTAGTATAATTGCGTTGCTCTATGTAGGAAACAGTGTTAAACTTGGTCTTTTAAACATGTTTTTCCAGGGCTAACCATGATTTTTACTTGTATTTTGCCTTTGGTATGGCCAAATATTCAGCTTGTTTTTCATAACTCCTTGTATTTTTAGAAAAATCAAAATAAATCTGTTCCTTAAATTTTTTTTTTTAAATTTTTGACAGGCAGAGTGGACAGTGAGAGAAAGACAGAGAGAAAGGTCTTCCTTTTTGCCGTTGGTTCACCCACCAATGGCCGCTGCGGTAGCACGCTGTGGCAGGCGCACCGCGCTGATCCGATGGCAGGAGCCAGGTGCTTCTCCTGGTCTCCCATGGGGTGCAGGGCCCAAGCACTTGGGCCATCCTCCACTGCACTCCCTGGCCACAGCAGAGAGCTGGCCTGGAAGAGGGGCAACCGGGACAGGATCGGTGCCCCAACCGGGACTAGACCCCGGTGTGCCGGCGCCGCAAGGCGGAGGATTAGCCTAGTGAGCTGCGGCGCCGGCCTCCTTAAATTTTTTTTAAAAAATTTTAAAAAATTAATTAAAAATTCAAAAAAAGAAAAAAAGAAAAAAAAAAAAACACAAACACTGAGCTATCAGGACAATCTATCTGATAACCAAGAAGGCTACTATGTGACTGATAGGCAGGTAGAATATTCACCATGGATACACTGAACGAAAAATGGGCTCTATCCTGGGTAGAATGGATTAGAATGGCTCGATATAAAGTACTACTTGGAAAGGTTACACAATTTCTTGAATTTTTCATCTAATATTTTCAGTCACCATTGATTAAATTTACTGCCATTATGCAAAGTGAAACTGTATGCTAATAAATGATGGACTATATGGATTTTTACCTAGAGTATCTTCATGTTTCTGGTTTATTTCTATAATGAAGTTGCTGCTAACATGTAAACTATTTGCAAAGTAAACATTTAATTTATAAATATACAGTAATCCATACAACTTAAAAGCTTGTAACTTAACTAAAGAACACTGAAAAATAATATAATTGCTTTATTGTGGACAAAAATGAAGCTTTCCATAACTCTGTGGATAGTAAAGAATTAATTTCAAAGTGAATTACAAACATCTTTGACATTTCAGGATAAAATATACTCATTTTGGCATTAGCAAAATTACAAATAATATTTAGTTGATTATCTATGTGTAATTAATTCATTAAACATCCAGCACTCATGACTTACTAAATGAAGTTTTGTGTCAAGAATATTAAACCGAGGTCGGTCGGAGCGGCAAGATGGCAGAATAGGAAGGAAGCACATTGATAGTTCGTCAAGACACACGTTAATATAAGTGGAGATACTGCAGGGTCAAGGAAGAGTAGGGGAAGAAACAGCAGAGGAAACTCTTCTGGAACTAGTGATTCACAGTGGACCTGCATGGAGAGCGTGGGAGCCCAAGTTCGGGACACCAGCGGCAGACTCAACGCACCAGCGCTGGAACGCGAGGTGAGCCGAACCTCCATAGCCCGAGACACCAGCGGGCAAGCGGAAAGAGGAGGCTAGAGGGAACGAGGCTTGAAACTCCGTGGGGAAAAGTTCACCAGGCTAACTAGAAGAGAGAGAGGAAAAAAAAAAGTGACCGATACGGACACGAGTCTCTCTCTCTCCGCTCACCTCTCAAAGGCGAGCAAGACAAAGAGCAGGCGCCATTTTGGACATACGTCATAAGCAGGGCGACCTCAGGTCTGCACCGGCCCTGAGCCTAGCAGAAAAACCTGACTCTGGGGGGAGGGGTGAAATAACTGGAGATTAGCATCTAACTTGGCAACCCAGTGGGAGACTGCAGGAGAATTGGAGCCCACACTGAGGGCAGCACAGATTCCCTGTGTGGTCCTTGGGAAAGAGCTTCCGATCTCTGGCTCCTGTGGGTGTATCATTTGCCTGCTAATTACTACCTCCAATTACGTTCAGCTGTGCGGAATTACTTCCCTTTTGAATCAAAAAAAGAAAGAGAGATTTACCACGCCTAACCTGGGAGTGTCATCTTTGACACACCCTCAGCCCTGAGGAACCAAACACAGCTCTCAGTCCACACTCATCTCAAGCCTCTAAGGCTCCACCAAAAGCAGACAGTCCACTTAATAAGGAGCCATAGTGTAACAAGAAAAAACACCACAGTGAAGAAACCAAATATCTCCAACATGCCAAACAACAAACGCAAAAACCAAGCTAACAAGAACAAGGAAGACACTATGACGCCCCCAAATGAAAAAGACACCCCAATTCAAGATTATGAAGATGATGAGATCGAAGAAATGCAAGAAGCGGATCTCAAAAAATTGCTAAGAACATTAAGAACTTCTCAAAAACAAATTCTTGAACTACAGAAATCCTTCATGGACAAGATAGAAAATCTCTCTCGTGAAAATGAAATATTAAGGAGGACTCAAAATGAAATGAAACAACTAGTGGAACAAGAAACTCTGATAGTGACGAGAAATCATAATGAAATGAAGAATTCAATAGATCAAATGACAAACACATTAGAGAGCCTTAAAAACAGAATGGGCGAAGCA
Source organism: Lepus europaeus (assembly GCF_033115175.1). Classification (NCBI taxonomy): domain Eukaryota; kingdom Metazoa; phylum Chordata; class Mammalia; order Lagomorpha; family Leporidae; genus Lepus; species Lepus europaeus. Next base: position 46,363,543 of record NC_084837.1, on the reverse strand, counting down.
GAAGAGAGAATATCGGACTTAGAAGACAGAGAACAGGAAAGGAAACAGGCAAACCAAAGAAAAGAAGAAGAAATCAGAAATCTAAAAGATATTGTCGGGAATCTACAGGATACTATTAAAAAACCCAACATTCGAGTTCTAGGAGTTCCTGAAGGCATGGAGAGGGAGAAAGGATTAGAAGGCATTTTCAGTGAGATACTAGCAGAAAATTTCCCAGGTTTGGAGAAGGACAGAGGCATCTTAGTACAGGAAGCTTATAGAACCCCTAATAAACATGACCAAAAGAGATCCTCACCACGACATGTTGTAATCAAACTCACCACAGTGAAACACAAAGAAAAGATCCTAAAAGATGCAAGAGAGAAACGTCAGATTACTCTTAGAGGATCTCCAATTAGACTCACAGCAGACTTCTCATCAGAAACCCTACAAGCTAGAAGGGAATGGCGAGACATAGCCCAGGTACTAAGAGAGAACAACTGCCAGCCCAGAATACTATATCCTGCAAAGCTCTCATTTGTGAATGAAGGTGAAATTAAGACTTTTCATAGCAAACAGAAACTGAAAGAATTTGTTGCCACTCATCCTGCCCTACAAAAGATGCTTAAAGATGTGTTACACACAGAAACACAGAAACATGGTCACCAATATGAAAGAAGGTAAAGGAAGGAAACCTCACAGCAAAAGATCACAGGAAGCTCAATTTATCTTTGACATAGAATTAAACTCTGATGCTCTGTTAAAGCAATGTGTTAAAGTAATCTATTGTGTTCTCTTGATGTCTGTTAAATTCTAATTGTTCAAAAACAGCTGAATTTTTATTAAGATCTATGGGTTATGTAAATATGTGCTTATTTTCAAAGATTTGAATAATCACCTTGTAACAAGATCAAATTTGGTCTATGAGTTTATAATTTTAAACATGGAGACTTAAAGTCTTTTGTCATCCACAGTTATATATGATTTGCTGCTCATAAAACTAAAGCGTTGTTGGTTCTGTGTGTAGCTGTCCTCCTATGGGTTCCTATGGACTTTTTCCAGCCACTTCCATTGTATTCAGTACTTTGGGATGGCTCTGTAAACAGATGAAGCCAATAATGTATTAACAGTACCAACTGAGAGAAAGTATGGTTAACTGAGGTTACTAAAAAAGCAATTCAAATCAATTGGCAATCTACAAAAAGAGTTAAAGATTTTAAAAGCTATTATTAAAAACGCTATATTGGTCTATTATGCTATGTTAAATGTGTGTACATATTGTATGTCCACATGGGGAAATTTTATTAAGAGTGTTATTTTAAATGGCTTATAGATAAGATTGTCCATAAATTTAAGCTGCTAAAATCAATCAAAGATACATTTTAATTTGAGTGACCTGAATCTATGTATCATATGTTTTAAACTTGTAGGTAGAAAGAAACTAAAAACATTTTATATGGTTGTGCTTAAGTTTGCTGGTTAAACAAACTACACCATGTTAGATATTTAAGAGGTATTTTCAAATACATGATTCTTAAAATTTATAGAAGGCATTGGACCTTCTGGTAAATGTTTTCTTAAGTTGTTATCTAATGGTTGAAACTGTTTGCTAAGTATTCATGTGATATTGCTATTGTCAGCAAGCGATCTAGGACTTGCTCCCTCATTTCTCTATTCTAAGCCCAACTTGTTCTTTCATTTCTCTATTCTCTTCAAGATAGGAAACTAAATCTATTATGAAGGAATCTGTAGGACGCACAATTTAATCTTTAGACCTTATAAAAGAGATGGCTAACATTTTTCTGTAATAGCATAGCCAAAATAAGAACTTAAATAATAATCTCATAGCTAGATTCACTTCGCCATCAGCAAAGTATACAGTAAGTAGAAAAAACCTCCCTTTCAGACCAAAGGGAAAGAAAGTTTTAAAGTTAGAATATAATTTTCCTCATGGGCATTGTCTACCTTAGAAAAACTACTACAGAACATGCCTGTGACTATAGACTTGTAGTTCAGCCCACCGAAGATTAGAGATGGGACACGGGCACTCCCTTGACTTGCATGCTCTGGTCTGCTTTAACACAAACCAGGAGGAAAAGAAAGCTAGGCATCAGAAGCAATGGGTGGCAGGCCTATTAATGGCTGATCTATACAGTGATCTGCCCTCAAGGAGACCCAACAGGCCAGTCCACTGCAGTGGCTTTCAATGTGGTAAGCCTGGGCTTCAGCAGAAGTCAGCTTGTGAAGAGCCCTGGCAGCTCTGCCAAGAGTTGGATCACTGGAAATGGACCTGCCCTGGAGTCGAAGGATGCCCAGGTCAGAGCCACAGATCTTATTGGCTCTAAGCTGAAAAGCCCTTCACTCAGCCCAACTTCCAAAGTGACCACTGCAGCTGAGGGTATGGTCAAGTAGGGTCAGCAACATTGCAGGCAGAACTGTAAATTTCGTGTTAGAGTTGCCACCTGCCTTTACCTGGCCAGCTCTCCTCCCAGGCCAGCCAAGTAATGAAAGTCAACAGAGTGCCTTCCCCTAGGAGGTTCACACCTCCCTTAGGATATACCCCATGTGAAGAGATAGATAGGTCTGGGCCTCTTAACTTACAAGGCCTAAAGCCCACCAGATTATTATCAAGCCCCTTCTATCAGGTTCTATTTGCCTCTCAATCAGAAAACTTCATTGTAGCTTAGACAGCACCTTTCTTAGCTCCTCTAAGAATGACTCTGTCCTTTGTTCTAGACCCTGTCTAGCGTACTTGGGCCTCATTCCTTTGTAATCATAACCTCTACTCTACCACCAATGGCTCTACTCCCAACATGTGTGTACTGATGGTCCTCTTCCCCACTTAATGCTGTATAATTGTTCAGACCTGGTTAATGCCACTCTTAGGATCATTGGTTACTATCCTCACTCTGTCTTTTATGACCTTGTCTAAATATGATCAGAGTCGGCAAACTTGGAAGGCTTCCATAGCCTTGGCAACTCATGACGACAGCCTAGGGTGGTTACTGGTGCCATAAACTAGAGTGTCAATTTGTTGGGTCAACAACAGGAGCCACTGTGCACTTGCTCCTCATGTGGGATCTCTGTCCTTCATGTGCTGTACATTTTGATTTGATGCTATAACTAGTACTCAAACAGTATGTTTCACTTTGTGTGTCTATGTGGGTGCAAACTGTTGAAACCTTTATACTAAATTGATCTTCTGTATATAAAGAGAATTGAAAATGAAAAAAAAAAAGAATATTAAACCTATTAATTAGTATCTCTCTCTCTCTATATATATATTCTTCTTTAAACTTCATTTCAAAATAGGTAACAATTAAAATGAACCTAGGATGATGTATTACAGTCTTCTTAAAATTTGTTTTTATGGGTGGTATTTTGATAATTTCTTTAGATTTCAATTCTTTATTAATGTTATAAAATGAGATAAATGGAATGCAGCAGAATAAAAATGCAATAGCGGTGGTAAAATATAATATCTTGGCCCAGTAAAGAATTAAATTTTGTGATATCATGTCATTGTTTCCAACTAAGTTGCTTTGAGATTGACAGCTGAAAATAATAAAAGTCCAATTATTTTGATGAGTGCTGCCTATTACATTTGGTATAGGAACCAAATTCAAGAAAGTCATATTGTTCTATTCTCTATATTTCTTAATTTCCAACAATTCAGATGATCCATATCATAGTACTATGATTCTGTGAGATGATGGAGAACTGGGACATTATAATTCAATGTAAAGTGCAAAGTCAGTGGTGTCATAGGATTTGAGTCAAAACGTCAAGCTTTCAAGGCATAGTAGATTTATGAGTGAAAATCTATTCTTCAGACTCTCTGGGATTCTGGTTCATTCTACTCAAAATGCCAATAACAATACTCTTTTCTCTCTGCTTCATCACAGAGATTTGGAACAGTTAAATTAAATAATATCTACAAAAATGATTTTTAAAATATCAGACTCCAGTAATATTATACTTCAATAGTAAAAGTAATAGAAACTAATTAAAAAAAAGATGACAATAACACTGGAGAAGAAATAGAATGAGGGGAAATTGAATTTTTGGAAAATCAGTCTAGCAATACATCAGCCTTGGCAATTTAAAACAGCAGTGTTCCCTGTAACATTTAGCTAACCAGGTATCCTTGCAGTATAAACATGAAGTTACTCCCTTTATAATAGAAAGCACATTCTCTCTTTTATTCTCATGGATAGCTGACTTGCTTTGGGGATCCATGTACCTGTTGTAGGTGATATTTAATTTGTATTGTTGCTTTCACCACACACAAACAGAAAAATAAAGAAAAAAAAAAAAAACACCTCTTCCTAAAATTTCCGTTAGATCAGATGCTCCCTCAAGTGCCAACATAGCATATTGATTGTGAACCTTCCACCCCCAATATCATAAATCATATTACCATGAATTTTTTTATCTAAATTAAGACATTTAGGATCAAGAATTTGCATTGTCTATATCTTTGGAAGTATCTGACACATGGCAATAATTTATTAAGAAATCCAAAGAGTGTTTATCAAATACACTGGATAAACAAAAATGAGTTTGCCTGATTTTGCTAAAAAAAATATAGGATATCCAACAAAGTTTATATATTAGATTCAGAATGCAGTATTCAGGACATAATTTACTAGAAATGTATTCATTATGTATCTGAAATTCAGATTTAACTGAGTGCCCTGCATTTTATCTGGCAATGCTAAATGAGAGGGAAAATATTATGTGTCTTTTCAAGGCAATTGAATTCAGACAACTACGTTAAGAAATCATTTACATTCAACTCTAAGGTAGAAATAATTCATGTAAGAAAAAAAAAAAAACCTGTGAGTTAAAAAAATAAATTTACCAGTCAAAGAGTGCATTATACTAATATACCAGGGAAAAAACAAAGATATCTCCCTCAAAATTAGGATATCAATTTTGCCAACATTGGAGATTAGATTGTTGTTTAACAAATATTTGCATCTTCATTTCCTTGATGTTACATGTCAACAAACAACTTCCTTTGGCCAATGCCTTGTATATGTGGTTCGCCTTGTGTCAGTATTGAGTCTAGACCTTAAGAAGGTGAGCAAACATTTGCTTATCCTTCTGAGGAAGTCTAAACTCTGCTATGGAAAGAACGTGTCACAAGTCCCTGTTGCTTCTCCAGCCTATACTATAGAGTGAAATAGGTAGTGCCAAACCCACCAACCCATAGCTTCAGGCAGAGTCACTCTGGCCGACCTGCAGAACCATGATTAAGAAGCAAGTGTATATCATTAAATGACACTAAAATGCTGAATCCCTGCAAAAATAGCTCAACTGCTGCAGCCACAGTTTTCATAAAACCACATTGTAATTCTGCAATTCTTAAACATTATGTAATTTACAGAGCATATCTCTGTAATATTGCATAATATAATTTCTCTAATGAATAATAATCATGAAGAAAGAAAAGAAAGAATCAATTATTACCTAGGATGGCCAATCAACCTATTTGCCAAGGACTGCCCTAGGATGAGTACTGAAAGTTTCACTATCTGGAAACATTCTCAGCTCCATACAAATGGGACAATTTTGCTACCCTCAAAAAAATTAAAGAAATTATTTAAAGCACTATTTTTTTTTCTTTTTCCTGTCACGGGGGAATAAAAACCTCATTTTCATTGTCCTTTCCTTATTCTAGTTATCCAACAAACTTTGATTTTCGGTTTATCTCTGAGAAATATTATTATTACTTCGGTTTAAAACCTTTACTTAATATCATTCACTCTTTTTTAAAACTGAACTTCTTTATTGTACTTCTACTTAATAATTTGGGAGGGAATTTCTACTTTTTCCATAATGGATGTACTAATTTATGTTTCCACCAAGAGTGTGTAAGGGTTTCCTTTTCTCCACATCCTCTACAACACTTGTTATTGTCTTTCTGATAATAAGTCATTCTAACAGGTGTAAGGAGATAGCTCATTGTGGTTTTAACCTGTATTTCTCTGAAGATCAGTGATGTTGAATTGAATAAATATATTAATTGGCCATTTGTATCTCTTCTTTTGAGAACTGTCTGTTCAGGTCCTTCACCCATTTTTAAACTGAGTTTTTTCTCACTCTTAACATCATTTGAGTGCCTTATGTATTTTAGGTATTGACCCCTTATCAGATGTATGATTTACAAATATCATCTTCCACTACAAGTTGTCCTCTCACTTTGTTGATTGTTTCAAGGACCATACTAAAACTTTTTAATTTGGGGTAACGGCATTTATTCTATTTTTGTTTATCTTGCAGTGCTTCTGGGTTCATTGTGTACATTCCATTCAGGGGTGAGGAACATTTTTTTTCTGCCAAGGGCCATTTGCACTTTTTTTTTTACTTTTACTTTTTTTAAAAATATTTATTTATGTTTTTGAAATCAGATTTACACAGGGTTAGGGGGAGCAGAGAGAGAGATCTTCCATCCACTTTTTAACTCCCCTGATGGCTGCAGTGGCCAGGGTTAGGCCAGCCAAAGCCAAGAACCAGAAGCATCACCTTGGTCACCCATGTGGGTGACAGGAATTCAAACTCTTGGGCCTTTGTCTGCTGCTTTTTCCAGGCCATTAGCAGGGAGCTATATTGGAAGTGTAACAGTCAGGACATGAACCAACATCTGTATGGGATTCTGGCATCACAAGCAGTGATTTTACCTCCTATGCCACAGTGCCAGTCCCTTGGATATATATAACACCATTCACAAGCCAAACAAAATTATCAATATAATAGCCTGCTATAAGATTTATTAAATTTTGAGTTGTCCTCCTGTCGCCTTGGCAGGAACAGACCAAATGATTTTGCAGGCCTTCTATGGCTCCCGGGCCAGACATTGCTCACCCCTACAAGGAATCTGAGAACTCAAAAAAAGTGAGAGTATTACCTTGTATTCTATAAAGTCTTGTTGGAGAAAAGAATAATTATGTTCATTTTTCATCATTCCCCTATACAATATCGAGAGCCAGTCCTTCCTAAGATAGAGAATGCATTTGTATTCATGAGAGAGAAAATTATTTTCTGAGATAAACTTCTCATAGAGAGCATTTTCTTTGATTTTCCTGTTTAGTATTTGAAGTTGTATAAATGCTGTGAAATTATGTAGGAACTATTATACACATAGATTTATATATTCCAGGAAATCAAAGGATATAAAAATTATACTTACACAGTCATTTTATAGAGCTCCAACTGAGTGCTAGGAAATATATTAGGTTCTGTGTCGTTACAAAAGATGTAGAAACTCTTGAGTTTTAAACACATTGCAGTGAGTATTAGTTAACAAAAGTGTTTTTTTCTATCTGTACATTGAGTTTGTCCTTTTATACAGGCATTTTTTGTGAATGGTATATAATGCCTTTGTTTACCTCCTGGGTTTTAAGTAATATCTTGGACATACAAATAAAAATTATTGTTGTGAACAGTATTGTTTGACTTCTGTACATTTTCTTAGGTATTGGCTATTATTCTTGGAATAATTGAGGCCAAGTTATTCCTTTCTTCATCCTTAGTATCAACTATGTTACTCAGCCGATGCAAGCTTTGAGGAGGGAGAGGGGAAGTGAAAATTTTAAGACAAACTCCTGGGACTAGTACTGACCTGAAAGTACAGGTATTTAAGTTACTTTAGCTACAGAAACTAAGGATTAGTGTCAAACATCAACTTAATTCTAGGCCAGCACCGTGGCTCAATAGGCTAATCCTCTACCTTGCGGTGCCGACACACCGGGTTCTAGTCCTGCTCGGGGCACCAGATTCTGTCCCGGTTGCCCGTCTTCCAGGCCAGCTCTCTGCTGTGGCCAGGGAGTGCAGTGGAGGTTGGCTCAAGTGCTTGGGCCCTGTACACCATGGGAGACCAGGAGAAGCACCTGGCTCCTGCCTTCGGATCAGCGCTGTGTGCCGGCCGCAGCGGCCATTGGAGGGTGAACCAACAGCAAAAGGAAGACCTTTCTCTCTGTCTCTCTCTCTCTCTCACTGTCCACTCTGCCTGTCAAAAAAAAAAAAAAATTAAAAAAAAATAAAAGAAACATCAACTTAATTCTAAACCTGAATCCAAATCTCAATAATTTGCTACTTGTTTTATTTTTTTTAAATTTGGTAGCTCTAGTTGATATTCTATGACAAATGCCATAATAAAATGTTTTGATTAAGGATTTTTGTTAAATATGTTATTTTAACCGCTATGGAGGATTGGGGATGGTAGATTGAGGACTTTTGCTTCACTATGGAAACTGCTCTAATATCTATATTTATCCTAAATTTATGTTGTAAATCTCCAATAACCAAAATAAAATTTATTTTTAATAAGACAATTCAGGAAATTACTTTTAAAAAATAAAAGACCAGGCCAGCGCCGTGGCTTAACAGGCTAATCCGCTGCCTTGCGGCGCTGGCACACCAGGTTCTAGTCCCGGTCGGGGCGCCGGATTCTATCCCGGTTGCCCCTCTTCCAGGCCAGCTCTCTGCTATGGCCCGGGAGTGCAGTGGAGGATGGCCCAAGTCCTTGGGCCCTGCACCCCATGGGAGACCAGGAGAAGCACCTGGCTCCTGGCTTCGGATCGGCGAGATGCGTCGTCCGCAGCGGCCATTGGAGGGTGAACCAACAGCAAAGGAAGACCTTTCTCCCTGTCTCTCTCTCTCACTATCCACTCTGCCTGTCAAAAAATAAAATAAAATAAAAAATAAAAGACCACTCTCATGTTTAGCAGTCATGACAGCACACACATTTCTACCCTGTGAGATCTCCAGTTTGTGGTCCAGGCTTTGCATCTGGACTCCTGCCCCTGAGGGATAAATGTTGAAGCATTAGACCCTGAGATTTTCTTGCCAATTCCTCTCTCAGGAATGGAAATCTCTGAACCCCTCTCTGCTTATATCTATGCTCTTCTGGATAGGGCAGTCTACCTAAGCCAGTGTTTTATTTGAGTGACCCGTATAATAATAATTGTTCTGGTCTTGTTGGTCTTGGGTTCTCGAACAGTCCTAGTATGTATTTGTGTCATTAAACACTTGCCTACGTGATCCTACTACACCCTTTTAATTTGGATAAGAAACTCGGCATCTCAAAAATTTCTGTATCTGTTAAATGGGTTATATTCCAAGTGGGGACCTCCTTTTTTTTCTTTTTAAATACTTATCTATATGAAAGGTAGTCCAGGTCAAAGCCTGAAGCCTGAAACCCCATCTGGGTCTCCACGTAGGTTTCAGGGACAAAGCACAGGATCCATCTTCTACTACTTTCCCAGGTGCAGAGATTTGTATCACAGCAGAGTAGCTGGGACTTGAACCAAGACTTTTGTGGGATGCTGCTATTGCAGGCAGTGGCTTAACACACTGAGGCACAATGCAGGTGTGGGATGTCATACAGTTTGCCTATCCTACTTAGAATATTTCCTCTTCCCAGCTTAGATTATTATTGCTCACATTTTAATAATTTTAAATAATTTATTGGGCAACATATTTAGAATATTTTAACAAGATTTTTGGGGAAAAAGAACAAGAGTTTTATTACATTGTGAGCCCACTGATGTTAACACTATCCTATTTTCAGGTAAGATGCTATATAGCCAGTGAATTTTTCTGCAGTTTAGAAGAGACCTCACTAAGGGAGAGAATCACAAATAGGATAGTCCATCCAACTATTTCTGAAGAACAGAGTAAATTAGATTTTTAAAATTTTTTAAAAGATTTATTTTATTTATTTGAAAAACAGAGTTACAAAGTGAGGTAGAGACAGAGAGAGAGGGCTTCCATTTGTTGGTTCACTCCCCATATGGCCACAATGGCTGGAGCTGCGCCAATCCGAAGCCAGGAGCCAAGAGCTCCTTCCGGGTCCCCCATGCAGGTACAGGGGCCCAGGGACTTGGGCCATCTTCTATTGCTTTCCCAGGACAGAGCAAAGAGCTGGATTGGAAGAGGAGCAGCTGGGACTAGAACTGGCACCCATATGGGATGTTGGCATTTCAGGCCAGGGATTTAACCTGCTGTGCCACAGCACCAGCCCCGAAAAATTAAATTTTAAATCACTGAAGGAAGATTGTATTGAACAATGAATGTTCTTACATTTCCCACCATCCCCTTGATTTGCTTGTTCCTCAAATGTGGTTATATTTGGATTCTCTCTTTGTTTACATGAAACGAATCAATATGCTCTGAGCACAATTTCAGTCTCTCTATTCCGTCTTTTCTTAGTCCATCAGATCACTTTCTCTTGTAGCCACCTTACTTCCAAATCATTACTTCAGCACTTGAGTAAAAATATATCTCCTCCATTAAGCAATTTCTAATTAAATTGGAGCTGAATATTGCTTCACCTTGTAAGAGCATGCAGCTTCTTAAAACTTCTTAAAGACAGCTGCATGCGGACATCGTTAGTCCTGTTACATGAGTGTTTGATATCTATGTCACTCACCAAAGTCCCTGAGAGCACCCTGTAATGATCATCCAGACATCTAAAGAAACTACTATTATTTTCTGAGTGAAGCCCATGGTGTTTATATATTTGACATCGGTCTTCTCCACTTGAAGATAATTTTCGTAATGACAAATGGCTTTGATGTCTATTTTATTCTTGGTGTCTGATTAAGTTAATGGTAAGCAGAGGCATTTAGTAAATATCTGTTAAATAAATCAACAAAGGTGGGCAGTAATGAGTTAACATGATACCACTTATAATTCATGGTAGGCTATATGCACACTATATATCTCACATGAGATTTTTAAAGGACAAATGATCACTCATTTATGGGTATGTAAAATGCATGTGCTTGTAGTTTTGATTAAGTGGTTTCTAGTTATGAATATAATTTTTGTAATAAAAGCGATAGTCCAGGCTTTGTTGTTACACACTACTTTTCACATAGCGGACCCTCAAAAAAAGACTTATTTTCATAAAAGAGAATAGTAAGTATGACAATGTACTTAATATTTCACTAACCTGATTCTTAGATTTGTGGCAAATCATCAAATGATGTTAGCAGGGATGTAGAATGGTCTGTTACACATATAATAAATCTTGAGGACAAAGAGGCCAAATAAAACTCTTATTGTGCCTAAGATAAGAGTACTGCAATAATTTGAAGAAGGAACAAACACTAATAAGCAACTGATTTTTACCTTCACATTGTATGGGAATAAAAATCCTTCAAGGGCTCAATATCTAAGTAGAGAGGCATAGTTCAAACAGCAAACTTGTTCATACAGGAAGACTACAGGTCATGATAGGCAGATTTCAGGCAAAGAACACATGTGTGCATGATATTTGTGGTTGTCAGAAATACTGTATTAACAATTCACACATAATTGCATCAAGAAGCATATGGTCAGAAGTTTCTCAGGTACTGGTATAATTTTATGAGAAATGCATACTTGAATTATTGTTCTTGGTCTTAATTGAATGACAATTTATACCTTGTTCATGCCTTTGACAAAATATTAGATAGGAATGATACCCATTTTCTAAAATTAATAATGCAGAAATATTTGTCAACTATTTACATAGGATTATTTGGCAACTGGTTGGCAAAACAAAACAAAACAAAACAAAACTTAAATTCAGTTATCTCATTCCTAATCCCAAGTAGATTAAATTAGAAATAATTAGCAGTATAACAAATATTACAAAGTTGATTTAAAAAGTACTCTGGGATCAATCAACCATTTTTTCATAAGACTTTGGTGGTATCTAGTAGTCTATTTTGACTTTTTTTTTCAAATGCCTCAGATGACAATAACATGAAAATATAACCCATGAATATTATCAGTGTAAATATTATGTCAAAATAGAGTAAAACTTTGTATATTTTTGTCTATACAGTTTTCTTAAGGTGGTTAATTATAAAATATTCCCTTACAAAAAATATTCAGATATGAATATTATATATGTTTTTAAATCATCTTATTCTTCAACAGGAAAGTTTGACCTTTATGTTCTTGGCTATGACTAGCAACCAAAAATGCTATTCAAAATTTTTCCAATAGGCAAACAATTCTTAAGGGGTCTAAATATAGACCAGAATAAACTTTTACAAAATTTTATAACACTGAATCCAGGACCAGAGGAAATTTCACTGGGCAAAAATATGAAAAGACGTGAAAGAGAATTTTATAACCTTTGTTTTTATTCAAATTGACCATCTCTCTGCTTTTTAGATAAATTCTCACATACTTCAAATTTTGGGTCACATCTGAGACTCTGGGGAAGTCGTGATTTGTTTCCTTGCATTTATACAGATACAATGCATGAAGGTAAATAAAGAAAAAAAGATAGAAGGGAGATGGTGTGGATGGTGGAAAGAAATAAGAAAAGGAAGAAAGAAAGGATCGAAGCAAAGTTGCCATTTGTTCCATGACACATGAGTTCATCAGAGCATAGAGAATAAGGCAATTCTTGACTTTCTTATACTTCTTCAATATGCTAAATCACTCTCATTAAAGATGTATCCTCTAGTTAAGAATAACCTGATGTTTGTAAAACAATTATAATAATATGTCATCAATTTACTACCATAGGCAATTGATTGAATAAATTTCACAAAGACATACAAATTTCATTAATATGAAACAACTATGATTTTCCTTTAATCCATTTAACCTACTTAAAATAAACAAGCTTGCAACAACAGCTGAAATGAAAGAAAGTTTATAATAAAAATTAATACACTTGTTCCTTTAAATAAGAACACTTCCCTCAGATCAAGTTCTAAGATTCGAGCTTACTGTTACGGTAAGTCAAGTCTTAAGCCATCACAACAACTGAAGCCATTGCAATAGGTAAAATCAACTCATGTAAAGAAATGATTTTGCATGGAGTCTTACTTATTGAGAAGTTTTAATCTGCTAACCCTCTCACAGCAAAGTTTGGTAGGATAAAAGTCTAGAGAATTATTTCCTAGACAATCAAAATATGAGCAAATGATTCCATTCTCTAGAATCCACTTATATAGATTTTATCCCTTGCAGTTGAAATGATCAACCAAACCATCTGTCAGGATGAGTAGGATAAGGTTTTAATTACTTACAGCAATGCAATTATACCATTAATGTTCAGCTAAAATTGATCCCATTCAATTTAATTAGCAATGCAGCTGTGAGTAGAAAGAGACGGGTCTTTCAGATAGCCAACATAAGAGGTTATAATGTCTCTTTTCCCCTTTTTTCATTGCCTGGGCTCTATTCTGGTTCTGTTCTGCCTTGTTACAATTTGAATATGTGTTTATAAATGTTTACATAATGTATGGTAGATATGTTTATATCTATGTTGATCGATCTATCTACACACAACATACTCCTTTGAAAAAGCAAAGATCTTTGTGGTCAGGACTTTATAACTGCATTGCTTAAGATGCAGCATTAGAGGGAGCTGGCACTGTGGCACAGTGGGCTAATACTCTGCCTGCGATGCCGGAATCCCATATAGGTGCTAGTTTGAGTCCCGGCTGCCCCTCTTCCAATCCAGCTCTTTGATATGGCTTGGGAAAGCAGTGGAAGATGGCCCTTGGGTCTCTACACCTGCATGGGATAATGGGAGGAAGCATCTGGCTCCTGGCTTTGGATCAGTGCAGCTCCAGCCGTTGCGGTCATCCAGGGAGTGAATTAATTCTTCTTGTTGACAACTGAAATAATATTTTATTTAATGTATCTTCATTACAGTAACTATACTAGCTATGGAGTAGGGGGAAGATCAAGGATAAGTATAGAATATATCCAGTCACCTAAAGATGACTACAATCTCTTTGGGGGGATGAGACATTCATGTAGGGAGTAGTTAAACCAAAATGCAAGAAACATGCTTGTAAAATATAATTTAATGCAATAAATAAATAACACATATCGTAATATTTCAAAGGGGAACTGCAATGTAGGCTTGAGAAGAATAAATATGCCCCCTGGAGGTTGAGTATTTTCCTACACTTCAAAAATGGCTTTAGATATTGATTAGCATCTAAGTGAGAAGAAGGACACTTCAGGTGCAGGGGGTGATTTGGACGGTATGGAAACTGGGTAAGAATGCTTAGTTCAAAGACAAATCACAATCCAGGCCTTCCTGGAGGAAAGGCTAGAGTGGGGAATTCATGGTGAGTACCCCAGATTACAGAGCCTAAAAGCATTCTGAGGAAAGCTATAACAAAATTTGCTTCTTCCTAGAAGCTTTTATAAAAATAAACTCCCGATAAGTGCAACTTTTAATTCTTTTGCTTTGATCCTGCTATCACTTGTGTTTTCTAAGTGGAAATATTTTTCAAATGTTAATGCTATGAACATAAGGAAGGAATTAACAGTGTCAGATCTGTGAAGTTTCTCCTATCAAATACCTCACAGTTGCTATAGCAATGTTTTTACAAGCAGAGTCATAAAGCGAGAAACCTGGCAAGTTTACTGAGTCTACCAGGAGAGTTCCAACCTAAGAATATAAAATAAAATGAAGAGGCTGTATAGTGGTGTGCTGAGAGCGTGGACTCAGGATAAGGACTGCATGGGATCAGATCTTAATAAGTAGTTGTGTCAACTGGAAGCTGGTTGTTATTTAAGCTCTACATACATCATTCCAGTCATCTGTAAAATAAAAAATGTAACAGTACTTCACAGGATTGTTGAAAGAAGTAAAAGACTATTTTGGCAAAGCACTTAGAACCATGACTGACACATTAGAAATATTAGCTGTTATTAAAAATGATCGATTTCACAACTAACATTTAACTAATAAGTAAATCATCAAGTTATACTAAAAGCCAGAGAACTATGTAACTTTGCATACCTCAAATTTAGTAAGTACCAGTTGAAAAGTCCCATAATATTATGATATCTTAAGTTCTAATGTTACATTCTGTGTGACAAGTTGGATTGAGCTTTTGAAAGTAATATCAAAATTTATCATCTTTTGAATTCATACTTTCTGAGCAAAATATATAAATTATCTAGGCATGGATTATAAACTTAAATGGATTAACACACCTGATACATAAATATGTAAAGCAGCAAGACATAAGCAATTGGTAATGGTGACAGCTGTGACAAAAAGTACTTTTCTACCAGAAAAGCAATGATATTTAGTGACACAAATTGTGCCTAAAGGCTGAGCTTGGACACTGCAACATCAGTATCCAGCCCCATCAGTGTGAATTTTCAAGCAGCAACAGTACCGCAAGTATTTAGTGATTCACTGTTGCAGGAAACACCCTGCCTAAACTTACTTCAATGAAAGAATAATATGTTGATTTCTGTAACATCCTTTTTAAAATTTATTTATTTATTCATTTTTAGTTTATTTCAAAGACAGAGAGAGATAGTCTTTTATGCATTGGGTAACTCCCCAAATAACTGCTACAGCCAGGTCCAGAGACAGGATGAAGCCAGGAGCCTGGAATTCCATCTTGTTTTCCCATATGGGTGACAGGTGCCCAAGTACTTGAAATATCTTCCTCTGCGTTCCAGGGCAGATTAGCAGAAAACTGTATTGTCGGCGGAGCATCAGAGCTCTAACCAGCACTCATATATGGGATGCCAATATCCCAAGCAGTAGCTTAACTCACCGTGCCACAACACCAACCCCTGGAATAGCCTTTAGTCTCACAGGAAGTATAAATATTCTCAGTGTAAAAGAAAAACAGTTTTCCTCCCCAACATTCATATTCTTTTCATTAGAAAAAAAAAAGAAACAGGGAAACCCTCTATTAGAAATATCTATGCAACTCTATTTGAGATAAAGAAAAAATGTCCAGCAAATTTCAAAGTTTGCTATTTCTATCATCCCCACCAATTATATTGAATATATAAAAGTAACAACAAATAAGAATTATAGAAACATTCTTCCCTGAAATAATTTCACCAATCACCCATCCATTTTGAAACAAATCATTCTTTACCCCCTAGATATGATCTTGATCAACCACTGCCTTTAAAAATGTTTGATTGAATTTTGAGTAAAAAAACTCATGACTAAAATTTGCCAGAATAACTAATCATTATAGAAAAAGATTAAAGTCAACCCATAGCTCATCAATGAGGGATTAACCAAACTCTGAAATAGTCACATATTAACATATTTTCCATCTGTTAAAAAAAAAAAACAGAAAGCAATTACTGTAATTACAGCCAGAAAGTTCCCCGAATATATAAAGTAAAAAATATCAAGGACAAGGAAATTGTGTATATTACAGAGTAAGCTAGCATTTTTCTAAGGAACTATGACGGTAGATAAATTAAACAGTGAAAACGTTTAGCTTCAGGGGTAAGAAAAATATTTATGGGTGTGGAAAGACAGATATAAGAGTGAAACTTATACTTTTAAGTCATATGGTAGATATTGATTTAGAACTCATATATGTTTATACACATATACATACACATATATGCAAACATATAATACAACCAAAATGAAGCAAATGATCTTAATTGTGCACAAAGTCATACACAGAAAAGAACATGGAAAAATGACTCTATGACTACATGTTGAAAACAAACCTCTTTGTATTTTAGCACTGATATTATTATTGTATTGTGATCATGAATTATGTTAGCACTGTTAGGAACTACGTTTTGAAAAAGAGAAAAGAAATATATGGGAAAATTTAATGTAATTAGCAAATAATATGTAATATAAATTGAACTGAAAATATCCGTAGGAACTCATGAAACATTTTATTTAAAAAATGTAATGTATATGAGGGAAATAGACATCTTCTCATTTGATTATTTTTTATAGACCTTGCCCATATTCCTGATGAAATGCAGTCTTTTACTCCTTATTTATTAAACTGTTTATTTAGTGGAGCATTAAGTGCTCGACTTTGATGTAACTTTAAAATGTGTTATCTGAAAAAATGAAAAAAAATATTAAAATGTTAAAAAAATATATAATACAGTGGTGGGTATTTGTAGTGGTGATTAAGACACTGCTTAGGACACCTGCATGCTATTTCAGAGTGCTTGCATTGCTCCATTCTTCATTCCCTACAAATGCACATCCTGGGGGACACCAGGTGATAGCTCAAGTGTTTGTGTCTTTGCCATTCTTGTGCAAGACCCAGGACTGACTTTCTTGATTCTGGCTTTGGCTTGGCAGAGTCCTGGATATTGTGAGCATTCAGGAAGTCAACAACCAGATTTATAGATTCTCTCTTTCTTTCAAATAAATAAAATTTTTTTAACAACTACAGATTCCTGATCACTGTCCCCTCTTAAGAAATAGTGATATTCTCTAGCAAAGATCTAGTCCAAATTTTGTTCTCTAAATACCATTTCATAGAGAAAATGGCTGGCATCAGGTCTGTGATATGATTGTACAATTACTGTACCTATGACCAATGTGTTTTGTTATAACTTGATGACCCAAAGTTAGAACTCTTAGTGCATTAATGAAGACATAACTAAAATGGACTGAACTCTATCAATAAGTTTAAATCTAAGAGTTTATAATTATACCTAAAATATTAATAGAAAATAGGAAATATTATAAAATTTTCTCTGCTTTTGAAAATTTTCATAGTAAAAATGTTAATTTTTTGGATATTAAAGAGAATCTTACTACAAAAATATAACAGTTTAGTCCTCCAAACTATGTTTTGCTCAAAATCTACAAAATTTAACTTTGATATTTTTCTCATTAATACAAATTTATAATTTGAAAGACAGAGAGATAAAAAATTTGAAGATATAGAAACTTTAACAGGAAAGGCCTGACAAATATGTTTAATGGCCACCATAATATTTTACTACAGAAATGCAACATAAGGGCAAACTTCTGTAAAATACTGGAAGAAGTGTTAGTAGTTTTTATACTGAAATAACTAAGCTGTATTATAGAAGTACTTGACACTGTTGTATTAAAACCCAACTGATTAGGGCTGGCACCTCAGTACGGTGGGTTGGGCTGCCACGTTCAATGTCAGCATCCCATATCGCAGCACTTGTTGGAGTCCTGGCTGCTCTACTTCCAATACATCACTGCTAACGTGCCTGGGAAAGCTAAGGAAGGTGTTCTGAGTTCTTGTGTCCCTCCACCCATGTGGAAGACCAGGATGGACACTCTGGATCCTGGCCACTTGTAGTGGCCATTTGAAGAGTGAACCAGAGGATAGAAGATTATCGCTCTCGCTCTCTCCTCCCTCTCTCTCTTTCTCTCTCCCTCTCTTTTTTTCCTCTCTCTCAATCTCTTCTTCTTCTTTCTTTGTCACTTACCTTTCAAATAAAATAAAATAAATCTTTTTAAAAATCGATTCATCTACTGGGGTCTGTTTTTAGAAATCATGATAGAATTACTATAAATGGGGGGCTTTTGTTTGTTTTAATTTTGCTATCTTGGGGCCGACATTGTGGAATAGTCTGTAAAGCTGCTGCCTGTGATGCTGGCATCTTATATGGGCACCAGTTCATGTCCAGGCTCCTCCAATTTTGATCCAGCTTCCTGCTAATGGTCTGGGATAAGCAGCACTAGATGACCCAAGTGTTTGGGCGCCTGCTATGTAAGCTCCTGGCTCCAGGCTTCAGCTTGGTCCAGCACTGGAAGCTCGCTCTCTCTCTCTCTCTCTCTCTGTATCCCCCTCTCCATTATTCTGACTATTCTGACTTTCAACTTATTACATAGATCTTTTAAAAATAAAATAAAATAAAAATTTACTAGATAAAGGAAAGCTTGTTTTATTCTTACATTTCCTTATTCTTATTAGCCCTGCAGACATGGTGGTGTAATACCATCTGCACCAGTGCAGCCATAAAAGAGTCTTCAAGTTACTCTAGTCTTCCCCAACTTCTATCATGGAATGTAGTTTAATATAAATATGCTACTCTTTATTCTTTTTTAAAAAATCATTTATTTATTGGAAAGTCAGAGTTACAGAGAAAGAGAGCCAGAGGTGCACAAATACACACACATACACACACATCTGGAGAGGGTGAGAGAGAGAGAGTGAGCAATTTTACATCCACTGGTTCACTCCCCAAATGGCCACAACAGCCAGAGCTGGGCCAGGCAGAAGCAAGGAGCTTCTTCCAGGTCTCCCACATGGGTGCAGGGGCCCAAGGACTTGGGCCATCTTCTTTTGCTTTCCCAGGAGCATTAGAAGGAAGCTGGATCAAAAGGTGGAGCAGCTGGGCTTGAACAGGCACCTATATGGGATGCTGATACTGCAGGCGGAGGCTTAACCTTCTACATTACAGTGCCGGCCCCTGTGAAGTGTAATAATCCCTACATTAGAGTTATTCACAATGAAAGTATGTATGTTTAGACTTCACCTTAGTGCTCAGAGTTGGGCGCATAGTAGAGGATC
This sequence comes from Lepus europaeus, assembly GCF_033115175.1. Taxonomy (NCBI): domain Eukaryota; kingdom Metazoa; phylum Chordata; class Mammalia; order Lagomorpha; family Leporidae; genus Lepus; species Lepus europaeus. Next base: position 46,344,272 of record NC_084837.1, on the reverse strand, counting down.
TCTGTGAGTTCCCTTTCACAAAAGGAGAGATTTGAAGAATGACAGAAGAGCTATGCATATTATCCTTAACTTTAAATGAATTGGAATCATTCAATTATCGAATGTGAATTATTTTTCAAGGTGTCTGCATTTTGAACCAACATGTTCTGGAAAATGGAAGCAGGAGTAGCATAAGCATGATAGCCCCATTTTCATTTGAGAATGTGCCAGCCTCTCTTTCGATGCCTTTTGATTTGTTATTTGCACATTTGGTGCCAATGACATTTATAAAGTGACCTCTTTTCTCCCTCTCTTCTGCATACACGCACCCAGTATAGGGAGCTGAACAATCATACATGCAACGAACACAGTATTGTATGGTTAATGTACTATCCTTCATAGGAATATGCTAGCATAATGATAGAGGGCTGAAGCATGTAATCTATAATTAATACAAAGTGAACTGTCATGTAGGGGAAAATGCCCCTTTCTGCAGAAGAATAAATGCAGTCATGGAAACAGCTATAGCTACTTGATTGTAATTATTCAGCCTCACTAGGGGTCTGCAGCTAGCTATTAAAGTGCTAGTGGTCCCTCATGGAGTGGTCTCCTATCCAATTAAACTTTCACAAGTCTATTCAGGAGGCACACTTCAGGTTGTCAACGACGTTACGGGACACCACTGTGTTCCATTAAACAGTGTCAAGCACCTGCCTTTCTAATACTACATAATGCTTTCGGTTACCCTCTGCATATAGAATTTGATCAGAGAATTTTCTTTGTCTGATTTGAACATTTGAATCTCTAGACGTAGAAAACATTTGTAATTCAAACAAATAAGTTTTGTTAGTTCCTGGTGTTTTTCATAATTCCATAGCTCTAGCATTTTCTCTCCTACATAATTGAAGAGCATAAACAGAAGTCAGTAAGAAACAAAGAAATGTTGAATGTTTGAAATAAATGAAAAAAATAAATGTAGTGGATGTTTAAATCAATAAACCAAATATTCCACTGTGTAACCAAGAGTTTGTGCAAACAAATCTAGGGGGAAAAACAAGGAAAATGCCTCCTCTGTGATTTCATCAGTTACTGACTTCCATGAAAAATATTGTAATTTTTACCGCAAATTTTCAAAGATAATGATCTGAATTATCAGTGTGTGGAATGAAGACAGTTTTGAGGGAACCAGTAATACACCAGAATACACTAGAAATGAGTTTGTATTGATATGTACACACACACACACACGTATAAAATCTATGATAATACCTTTCTTGGACATCACATGAAATCTTCTCAAATTATATCTTATTTGGGCCAGCATTCAGGCACAGTGGGTAAAAGTCACCACTTGCAATGCCAGCTTCCCATATAAGAGTTCAAGTTTGAGTCTTGGCTGCTCTGCTTCCAATCCAGCTCCCTGCTAATATGCCTGGGACGGCAGCATTAGAGGATCCAAGTGTTTGGGCCTCTGCCAGACAGAGTTTGGGGCTCCTGGGTTCAATCTGGACATCTGTAGCCATTGCAGGCCTTTGGGGAGTGAGCCAGAAATAACTTTGATGGAGCAAATAGAAAATGGTAATGCTCTGTTCACTTGTTCACAATGCATTTCATTGATTCCATGTCAAAAAAAAAAAAGACAATAGTAAATGCATAGACACTGGGAATATTCAAAAAGTCCCAATCATTGGTCTTTTATTTTTTCAAGAGAAAAGTAACAAATACTGTTTATGGATAAATTTGGGGCAAGTGAAAGTAGCATCACTTTTGTTTCTATAGGGTTTCAAAGGTGTTAGCAAGGAGAGTAAGTTTTATGGAGTAAAGAGAGGAAAACAAAGTCTCTGGCTTGCATTCTACTAGCATTTTTGGAGTTGGAGGACTTTTGCTAACTGGTCTTCAGGTACAATGGTCAGTCTTTGATTCGTTGCATTTGGACAAATCAACAATTTGGGGACATTTTAAAAGAGAAAGAGCTATTCATGATTAGGACAACAGGACCTTCTATAGCCAGTTATTTCCTGGAAAAAGTGAGAGTCCATGGAGTGCTCTTGGAACAAAAAGTACTAATGTAGGGAAGCTATAAACAGATTGAGCCTGGGCTACTTAGAGTTATAATAAAGAGTAATAGAGAAGAAAATCCAAAGTGAACATTTGTAACATTTCCTAGCACATTAGTGACATGATTATTAATTCCTTATGAGAATATACAAGAATAGAGCCAGACTTACACATTTTATATGTATTTTATAGCATATGCATGCACAGTGTATACTATATGCTTATGACAAAAATAACCTGAACTTTCCTTTTATCAACAAGTTTCTCCCATGTTTTCTCTATCATATCCCTGATACCTAATAAATTTTAAATAAATTTATTGTGCAGAATAAATAAAGAAAAACCAATTTTCATTGCTGAAATAAGTTCTCTCCTTGATAAATCCTTTTAAATGCATTGTTGATGTGTATCAGCTTAAGATCCTCCAGCTCAGATTAGGAAAATGCATTTCCTATTTATAGAGGATTGTTTTCGCTGTGTGTGTTATATATTATTGCTATGATTGTAGATGCCCACTTTTGCAGTATTGTTAACATTAATAAATAAAGAATTACTGGACTATCCAAATAATGAAAATAACATAAATGATAACTGTGTTGTGTTAAACATTCTCCCTGAAACCAAGGGAATTTACATAGGCATATTTTATCTTACAAAATCTCTCTGAATCAATGAGTCAATGCAGTGTTTGTATTCTGCATTAAATATGTTAACCCTAACAAAGAAGCGATTTTCTTTCTTTTTTAAAAAAAAAGATTTATTTATTTATTTGAGAGGCAGAGTTACAGACAGAGAGAGGGAGAAACAGAGAGAAAGGTCTTCCATCTGCTGGGTCACTCCCCTTATGGCTGCAATGGCCAGAGCTGGGCACCAGGATTTTAAGGTGCAGGGACCCATGCACCTGAGCCATCCTCTACTGTTTTCCCAGGCTATATGCAGAAAGCTGGATTGGAAAAGGAGCAGCTGAGACCTGAGCCAGCGCCCATATGGGATGTCGGCGCTGTGGGTGGAGGCTTAGCCTATTACACCACAGCACTGACCCCAAAACCATTTTTCATGACAATAATTTTTATTAATGTTTAATGAATGCTTACCATGTGCTAGGGTATTTGATACATTATAAAAATAATTACCTCACAAAGTAAACCTACAGCTTAGCATTTCAATTTATCCTATATTATACTTATATTCAATGTATATTCTCAGAAGAGGAAAACCAACCTTAGAAATATTAAGGAATACATTATAAATTACACAATCAATTATTCTAGCCAAATATGCCTGATTTTGAAAATCAATAAATCGTGAATAATTAGAAAAATACTAAAAGAGAAAAATAAAACCATGTTTAATTATAAACATCATTTTCTCCAAACTCTTAGAAAGGAAAAAAAATAAAACAAACAAGCCAATTTCTTCTCTAGGTAAGTGCATCATTACTTTCAAAAGAAGTAAATTTTGAGGAAAACACTAAAAGGACATAGATAGCAAGCTCTAGACAATTCAGGATAGTTCTATGAAGTGACTCATTCTATAACTTACTATAGTTTCCAAGAGGTTTGCTAAAATGGATTAAGAAGAGCTTACTCTAAATGAAGTAAGAAGAGGCAAACTACATCAAAAAACTCTTCTGAATGAATTTTTATCACAGGCCTGATCCTGAGTAGTTCCTTGAGACTGAGAGAAAGGCCTTTACAGTAATGTATACTATTTCTTTGATTTGCTGTATAAATATGTGGCATATGAGGGCAACAAAGTAATCATAATAAAATATTTTTTTCTTTCAAATCATTCTGTGTAAACAATTTTGAAAATTCTACAGTCAGAAAACTGCTATTGTATTGCCACCCTAATTCTCTGAAATGATCTGTGTCTTTGAAAATCAGGGTAAGAATCTATTAGCTGGGTATGGATTACCTTTGGAGATAGCAACACCACATTTTGTTAGAAACAAGCCTTATCTAATTCCAGCTGACCTTGTGGTGTGTCAATAGGCTTAAATCAAAGATTGGCAAACATTACAAATGAAGCCCGGCTCAAGCATAGGGCCTGCAGTATTGACAGTATCCTCACCTTGCACTTCCCGAGGGCAGATTTCAGAACACTTTCTTGAAGAGCTACCCTTTTAATAATTGTGAAATTTGAGAACATGGTAAGTTTTTTAAAAGCAGTAAATGAACAGACTTTAAAGAAAATTTTAGAGTTTGATTTGTGATCGTTTTTGGGAGAAGTCAGGGAAGAAGATTGGCCCAGCTACCTGTCAGAGATTTCAAATTTTTTTTTAAGATTTTTTATTTTATTTGAGAATTAGAGTTACAGACAATGAGAGGGAGGGAAAGAGAGAAAGGTCTTCCTTCCGTTGGTTCACTCCCCAAATGGCTGCAACAGCCAGAGATATGTCGATCTGAAGCCAGGAGCCAAGAGCTTCTTCCCAGTCTCCCACCAAGTACAGGGGTCCAAGGACTTGGGCCATCTTCTACTGCTTTCCAAAGCCATAGCAGAGAATTGGACTGGCAGAAGAGCAGCTGGGACTAGAACCAGCACCCATATGGGATGCTGGCGCCACAGGCGGAGGATTAATCCACTGTGCCACAGCGCTGGTCCGGAGATTTCAAACTTTTTAAAATGCTTCTTGAAAGTATTGTTTATATAATATCTAAGAATGAAATTTTGAAGGACCATAATCCTGAAAACACAATTCTTTACTAATTTTAATCATTAAAAGGCTATAGTTTTTTTTCAAGATGATTTCTGTGTTCTATTACTAGATTTGGAAATATTAAAACATGCAATATCTTTGTTATAAATCAAATGTTCTTTAGGCATTGAAGATGAATGGATGAGGCAGTGAGAGGTCTGAGACTTCCTATGTGGTTCATGCATCCTGTATTGCAGCATAAAGCAAGACATAAATGAATAAATCACAAGCTCTCTAAGAGATTGATCTGAATCATTTCAGACAACAAAGAACATTTTTATAACAAATCATGATCATTTTACTCTTCTGAATAATTACATGAAGAATTACGTGAGAATTACGTGAAGGCCATGCCTCATAAATCCATAGATACTGATTCTTTTTTTATCATATCAATCCTAACTTGATGTTCTGCTTAAATCACCACATAGATATGGATTCCTCTTCTCCTAAATTGCTTTATTCTGTTTACTCAGAGACACAGTGATATTCACAAGAAAAACAGATATGGTTACCTACCTTTTCTCTTCCCTGCCAACTTACTCTACCCTTCAAACCCCACCCCAACAATGGCAAATGAAATGAAACATAGAGTAGCTGTTTTGAATTCGGCTACCAATAGCACCTCAGAGAAACATATTTGCAGCTAATCAAGATTATGGGTTCATTGGCCCACTAAGTCAGTGAAACATTTATGTCACAGACTCTATGATGACACAAAGAAACCATTACCCCTCTGTGTATAATCCCTACTCTGTCTTGCTCTAGAGAATAAACATGGGTGTCATATGCTGTTTCATGGATATGGATTTTCTAGGGGATATATTCTATTGACCTTATTACCAAGAGTTCATGCTCATGAATTATAGGGAACTATGTCAGAATTGAATTCCTATAATGCAATCTCATCTGTATTTAACTTCTTTTGTAATAGGTAAATGGCATGAATCAGGATAAGACACTTCTGGCTTTTTTTGCTAATTATATAAACATTTACTAGTGCAGTTGAGAGTGTGTATCACACTTCAGTTTATCAAGTGTTTTAAGCCCAGAAAAAGTTAATATGAAACCAGATATAGCTTTAACTAGATCATACCATTCACCATGGCTAAAAGTAGCCATTTGAAGCCAGACTGGGTCGTATGGTAGCTCTATTTTCAGATTTCTGAGGACTCTCCATACTATCTTCCATAATGGTTGCACTAGTATACCTTCCTGAAGGCTAGTGACTCTAAGAATCTTTTCTTATGTCTGTTGTCCATTTGTTTCATCCTTTGAGAAATGCCTGTTCATGTCTCTTGCCCATTTCTTTTTTTAAAGATTTATTTATTTATTTGAATGGCAGAGAAAAAAAAAGAGAGAGAGAGAAATGAAAGTCTTCATCTTCTGGCTTGCTCCCCAAGTGGCTGCAACCACTACAGTTATGACAATCCAGACCCAGGAGGTTTTTCCAGTTCTCCCAATTGCGTGCAGAGGCCCAAGAACTTGGGCCATCTTCCACTGCTTTCTCAGGCCAGAGCAGAGAGCTGGATCAGAAATGGAGCAGCTGGGATTTGAACCAGTGCCCATATGGATAGCAGTACTTCAGGTAGTGGCCTTACCCACTATGTTATAGCACTGGTCCCCCCTTACTCATTTCTTAATTAGATTTTGTTGTTGTTGTTATTTTTAGTATCTTGAGCGTCTTATGTATTCTGGATATTAATTCCTTATCAGATGCATGGTTTGCAAATATTTTTTGCTATTTTGTTGGCTGTCTCTTCACTTTGCTGAGTATTTCCTATGTTGTACAGAAGCTTCTTAGCTTGATGGACTCCCAATTTTCTATTTTTACCTTTATTGCTTGTGCTTCACCACATGGCTTTTTTAATGAATACAGAGAAACCATTGGATAAAATACAACATTTTCTTGATAAAAACCTTAAGCAAACTGAGTATAGAAGGAATATATCTCCACACAATCAAAACTATATATGACAAACTGAGAGTAAGCATCATATTGAATGGGGAAAAGTTGGAGGCAGTTCACCAAGATCTGGGACCAGACAAGGATTTCCATTTGCACCTATACTGTTCATTATAATTCTGGAAGTTTGACCAGAACCATAAAACAAGAAATATAAATCAAAGAGATACAGATTGGAAAGAAGGAAGTCAAATTATTTCTATTTGAAGATGACATGATCCTACATATCTGGAAAACAAAAACTCTGCCATGAGACTATTGTAACTCATAAGAAAGTTTGGCAAATTAGCAATGTATAAAATCAACTCACAGAAGAATCAATAGCATTTGAATACACAAACAACATCATGACTGAGAAAGAACTTGTAACATCAGTCCCATTAACAACAGTTACAAAAACAAATTTAAATACCTTGGAATAAATTTATCCAAGGATGGGAAAGATCAGTACAATAAAAATTATAAAACATTAAGGAAAGAAATAAAAGACACAAAAAATGGAAAAATTGTCCATGTTCATAGTTTGGAAGAATTAGCATCATCAAAATATCCGTACTATCCAAAGAAATTTACATGTGATTCCAATGAAAATACCAAAGATATTCTTCTAAGATCTAGAAAAAAACAACTGTAAAATTTATATGGAAACACAAGAGACATCAAATAGTTAAAGCTATCATTATACAAGAATCACAAAGCTGAAGGAATTACAATACTAAATTTCAAGACTTACAGAACAGTTACTTATTTGAAAGTTAGAGTTGCAGAGGGAGGGACTAAGGGAGGGGGAGCGAGACAGAATGAGAAAGAGAGATATCTTCCAAATGTTAGTTCACTCCCCAGATGGCCATAAGGCTCAGTGCTGGGCTAGGCCAAAGCCAGGAGCCAGAATTTTAATCTGAGTCTCCCATGTGGGTAGCAGGGGCCCAAACACTTGGAACATATTCTACTGCTTTTCCCAGGCCAATAAAAGGGAGCTGGAAGAGAGGTGAAGCAGTCGGGACATGAACCAGAAGCCCATGTGGGATACTAGCATCACAGATGGTATCTTAACCTGCTATACCACAACTCCAAGCCCCAACAAATTAATCTTTGACAAATGAGCAGAAATCACTCCCTGATTAAAGGACAGTCTTTTCAACAAATGGTGTTTGGAAATCTGGATCTCTACATGTAGAAGTATGACATAAAACCTTACCTTACACCTTATACAAAAATTAATTTGCAGTGGATCAAGGATCTAAATCTATAGCCCAATACCTTCAGATTACTAGAGGAAAACATTGGGGAAACTCTGAAAGATATTGGCATAGGAAAAGATCTTGGATAACTCTTTTTTCACCCAATAATCATAATTCCACTTTTATACAATTATTCAAACACCAAAATGTTTCTTTAGATTTTGTCCCTTATATACATTTAAAAGTCTGAAAGGGGAATGAATCTCCAATACTTTTTTTTTATCAATAGACAGATGGCAATTATAGAAGTGATGACAATAACAAAAGTTAAAATGATTAATTACAATGATACTAAAAGGAAATGTCTTACATCAAAAATGGTTTTGCTTTTACATAACTGTAAATTAATAAATGGAATTGACAGTCATCTAAAACAGAATTTCCAAGGTTTTAATGGTAGATTCCCTGGGAGCTACCATTAAAACTCTGAGTCATTAAATCTGGGGTTACATAAAAGTTTATAGATTAAAATTTATTCTCAGGTGGATTTTGATGATCCAGAAACTTCCTGAAACACTACTTTATTTGCTTGCTTAAATATTTGCCAAGATTTATTTTAAATGAGTAGTAAATACTACAGGATAATTATTAGGAGGAAATGTTTCTTATTCACTCCTTGCTTCATTCTGTGAGTAATGACTTTCCAAAGCTAACCTTCCCCATTTACGTCCCCAAGAAATGAGACTGTTCTTCTAGTTGTTGGCAAGTGGAAATTAGTTCTCTAGTGGATAGAATTGATCTAACATAGGCTGTATTCACCTTTATTACTATAAGAAATACCAGACAAGGGCTATGAATGAAAGAAGAAATTTTATTTTGGCTCATGGTTTTACAATCCAAGATTGAATGAGCTCCAAAGGTTTAGTTGTGTCTGATGAGGCTGGAAGATAGTGATGGAATGATCACATGGTGAGAATTGAGAGAAATCAGAACCAACTAGAGCTTATGTAAACATACCTCTCTCAAAAATTACCTTCCAAGACAATGCCCCCAAAGATCCAAGGACCTCCCCTTAACACCAACTGCTGAACATTATAATTGCACCAAACTTCTTCCTTGTTATAGTATCATGAATCCATGACCTTTGGATCTGTGTTTGCATTAATTGGGCAGCCAGATCATGTTCAAACAATGGCATAGACCCAACATGAGAAGATTTGATCCTTATTCCCTAAATGCTTCACCAATGAGATCAGTAGACAAAAGCAGCCTTGTGGAGAGTCTGTTTTTGGATGCACATTTCATACTTGCAAGATTGTTGCAAGGTCTCCTCTGAAGAAAGTGTCAGCAAACAAATTTTTGTACTCTGTTGTATTCTTCAAACTTATACTCTCTTCAATTTCCATATTTATTACATAATCACCAACAAATAAAAATTATACAGACATATTTAAGTTGTAAATATGATGATTCTGATCATGAATAGATTGTGAAATGACTACCACAATCCAATCAATTAACAAATCCTGAACCCCATTTAGTTAACATTGTTCAGATAGAGGGTGAGGACACTTAAGGTCTACTTTCTTAGCAAACTTCTATCAAACTATATATATATATATATATATATATATTATATATACATATATAATATATGTATATATATATAGTATTATTGACTATAGTAAGCATGTTGTTAAGTAGATTCCAATACTTTATTCATATTGCATATATTATATCTGAAACCATAAAGACCTTCAGAAAATCATAGAGAGTGCACATTGCCTTTTCATTCCATTTTCTATTAATTTTTGAAGCATTTTTGTATGTATCCTTTTATTAATATCTCCCAATCTTCCCTATTGTCAAAACCCTGGAAACAGAAATAGAATAGAAAGCTTTCTAGTCTCTACATCTATCAGCTGAATTTTGTTTATTTAACGTGTAAGTAAGATCATGCAGCACATATGCTTCTGTACTTATGATGGTATTACATCCTGATAAACTCATGATAAGTTGAAGATGTCATAGCTGAACAAGCACTAATACACCTAAACTGCTGAACATCATGGCTTAGCGATAGGGCACAATGTAGATTAGTGGTTGTTTACTCTAAGGATCATGTGGCTGAAAAGTAGCTGTGGTTCACTGCCACTGACTACCATCATAATAAATAATTCATAATATCACTTTGGGCCCCATAAGTATAAACACAAGTTTTCAACTGATAACTTAAAAATACAAATTTATAAAAAATAAAATTAAGATGACTAAATTAGGGATTTATATCTCAAGATAGTTCAAGGATTCAAAGGAATATAGGCTGAATTAAAAATAATAAGAAATAGTTTTATTTTAATGTACTCAAGACTTTCATTCAACAAAAGACATTATAAAAGAACAGGTCATGATAATAAAAAGATGGGCCAAGGACCGTAACAGACATTTTTCTAAAAAGGAAATCCAATGGAAAGCAGATACATGAAAAATTGCTCAGGATATCTAGCCATCAGGGAAATGCAAATCAAAACCACAATGAGGTTTCACCTTACCCCGGTTAGAATGGCTGACATACAGAAATCAACTAACAACAGATGCTGGTGAGGATGTGGGGAAAAAGGGACACTAATCCACTGTTGGTGGGAATACAAACTGGTAAAGCCACTATGGAAGACAGTTTGGAGAGTCCTCAGAAACCTGAATATAGCCCTACCATATGACCCAGCCATCTCACTCCTTGGAATTTACCCAAAGGAAATTAAACTGAAAAAAAAGAGCTATCTGCACCTCAATGTTTATTGCAGCTCAATTCACAATAGTTAAGACATGGAATCAACCTAAATGCCCATCAACAGATGACTGGATAAAGAAATTATGGGATATGTACTCTATAGAATACTATACAGCACTAAAAAACAAAATCTGTTCATTTGCAAGAAAATGGAGGAATCTGTAAAATATCATGCTGAGTGAAATAAGCCAGCCCCAAAGGGACAAATATCATATGTTCTCCCTGATCGATGACAACTAACCGAGCACCTAAAAGGAAACCTGTTGAAGTGAAATGGACACTATGAGAAACAATGACCAGATTAGCCCTTGTCTTGACTGTTGAGGAAAAACTTATTAGTTTATTCCTTTTAGTATTACCTTTTAGTATTATTTTTGTTCTACTTAATACCATTGGTTGAACTCTGTAATCAATACACAATTATTCTTAGGCATTTAAATAAAAAAGAACAAGTAATGCAAATTAGAGATCAAGGAGAATATAAATATTTGACAAATGATTAATATGAGAAATACATGATGTATCAATAAAAATCAATGGAAAAGGCAGCAAATTACATGAAACCTGAATGTCTAAAAACATATGGAAATGCTTAACTTCATGATTAATCAAGAAAACCCAAATTGAATTCACCATGAGATACATTTCTCATTCATCAAACAGGCAATAGCAAGTCGTATAATAGCACATATTGGTGAGGAGGTAGGGAAATAAGAACTCTCAACCCCTATTTAAATTAGGGTAATTTGCACCATAATTTCAGGGACCCAATTTGATAATATTCATCATGATAAATGTGCATATAAATATTGACCCAGCAGTGCTATTGCGAGGTATATACTGCAGAAAGTAGCTCTTCCTCATGTGCTCATGGAAACTTGTACAAGACCTCTCATTGCTCTGCTTCCTTCTCAGTCTACTAAACTTTGACTTATCCTATGTCACAAATTATGCTCCAGAAATATTTAAACTCTTTTGCCCTTTGAAAAGGTCAAAGAGTTAATAAAAGACTGGGAAGGAGGAAGAGGCTAGAAGTATAAGTAAAGAATTCTTTTGATTATACATATACATTTTTCAGTTTCTGAGAAGTAACTAGAAGACTTAACACTTATTATTGAAGATCCAGAAGACACCCTCCTCAGAGAAATTTCTATCTTGGGTCATTTCATTTACCTATTCTTGGACCACCCCCAATTTATCAGATTAGCTCTGATTTTATCAAAGCATTCATTAGATGTCCTGTTGTGAATCAAATTTCCTAATAACCTATGGGTTCATATATGTAAATTAGTATTTCTAATTTTCCCTGTAATGATTTCTCTAGAGCTATTCGGAATTATTTTGGCTGTTTCTGATCAAAGCAGCATAGATGCATAGAGGTCTGATATTTTGGAGGAAATGACAATGACCTGCTGTCCAGAATCTCTGTAAGAAAAATAGCTGGATACCATCATTCTAGAAATATTGCTAAAGCCTCTTTTTCATATAAAGCACTACAACAAAATGCTTAATATTGGAATGCATTTACATTTCTTGACCACTCTCACAGTGTCCTGAAAATATCTTGTGTTCATCCTCATGAGCTTGGCATTTCAAAGTTTGAAACTTTATTACACATTTCTTCTAAAAGATAACGCTAAATGAAATTGGCTGGGCACTTATCTCTGGTGAATTTTTCTGTTGATACTTAGTTCTCCCTGCCAGAGAAGTGTCTATTTATCCTTTCTATTTGATTTCTCATTGTAAGATGCTATGTCCTACTTTCTGACAGCTATTTTTATTTATGTTGACTTTGCTGTGCATGTTTTTCAACGATTGCTTTTCTATATCAATCACATGCAATAGATATCTCATTATATGTAATCTTACATCAAACTAAAAATAAGAGGTCTGATGTAACCATCTGCTTGTTCATCTACATATCTTCCATGAACATGGAATCTATTTATCAATATAGCTTGATACAGAATCTTATAACAAGAAAGTATTCTAAAGTGTCTATTTAATATTGAACTATAATTTTTCCAATTCCAAAAATAAAAACATGTGTACATGAGATTAGATGGTTAAATTATACTTTTTAAAAAAATTTTTATTTAGTAAAAATAAATTTCCAACGTACATTTTATGGATTACAATGGTTTCCCCCCACCACAATTTCCCTCCCCCTCACACCCCTCCCATCTCCTGCTCCCTCTCCATTCCATTCACATCAAGATCCATTTTCAATTATCTTTATATACAGAAGATTGATTTAGTATATATTAAGTAAAGATTTCATCAGTTTGGACCCACACAGAAACACAAAGTGTAGAACACTGTTTCAGTACTAGTTATAGCATTACTTCATATTGGACCCTAATTTAAGGACAGATCCCACATGAGAAGTAAGTTGTTGACTTAACAATTTGACACTCTCGTTTATGGCGTCAGTAATCTCCCTAGGCTCTAGTCATGAGTTGCCAAGGCTATGGAAGTCTTTTGAGTTCACTTACTTAGATCTTATTCAGACAGGGTCATAGTCAAAGTGGAAGTTCTCTCCTCCCTTCAGAGAAAAGTACCTCCTTCTTTGATGGCCGGGTTCTTTCCACTGGGATCTCAATCACAGAGATCTTTCATTTAGGTCGTCATCTTCTTCTTCTTCTTCTTTTTTTTTTTGTTTTTTTTTTTTGTTTGTTTTTGTTTTTTTTGTTTTTCCACAGTGTCTTGGCTTTCCATGCCTACCATGCTCTCATGGGCTCTTCAGACATATCCGAATGCCTTAAGGGCTGATTCTGAGGCCAGAGTGCTGTTTAGGACATCTGCCCTTCTATGAGTCTGCTGTGTAAGATTATAAATGTGTAAGATTATAAAGTGTTGGATTGTGAAGTTTAGCAAATAAAAATAAATCCTGTCAAATTCAAATAAACAATAATTTTAGCACAAGTGTGTCTCAAATATTGCATGGCACATATTTATATTTTAAAATGTCATTTATCTTTAAAATTTAACTAGATATCTTATTTTATCTAGAAAACCTAAAAATTGATAATCTGCAGTCTAAGGCTTATCTTCTTATGTTAAATAATGATTTATTAATATCAACCAACAGATTGCCTTTAAAGTTTATTTTTTGATGACATACTTTGAATTTTATTTATAATCATAAGTGTAGTCCTCCACTATATAAAGAATTCAACAGGTAGTAAGTAGAAAAACCACTGCTCCTCAGGAGTTTAGACAACAACTATAAACAATAATCAAATCTCAAGAAGTCAATTTCACTCAAATACATTTTGTAGTACTCAGTATATTAGTTATCACAGTAAATTTTTCTTTCTTTTCCTTCTTCTATGAGAATATTGTATTCCATAATGAATAATGTTATACAATGGTTGGCATATAATTATCATCTGTATTACTCTTAAGATGGAAACTATCTCATAGGATTATAGAATGCCTATATAGGATTCCATAGTTACTATAGTTGTGTTTTTTTTGTTCCCTATCATTTTGTAATTTAATGCAGTAGTAACTCTATATTGTGGTTATCATAGTAGAATAAAAATGTTGACATCTTTATTAGGGAGGGGAGGAATGTTAAAGTGGTAGTTTGTGGCCTATATCACTTCTAAACAACCTTTTATGCCATCCTTTCTTTAATGAATAAATCATTATTAAACTAAAATCCATAAATATATGATGAAGAGTACCTTTAAATATCTTACTTAACAGATAATTATTTTTTCATTGAAGCTGTATTATTTTTTATTTCTATGTGTTACACAAAGTATCATATCAAAAAATTAAGTCAGAATAAGACAACTATTTAAATACCAGAATTTTCAAATGTTAGAATTGTTAATAAAGAGCTTAAAGATAATCTTCATTTTTTCATATTAAGATAATTATATAGCATGTTTGTGGTGTTTGCAAACATAGCTGTAATTACCCTTGGCATTATATTGCTTACTGTCTTCTTTCCCTACTTATTAAAGCTATTTATTTACAACAAATGCTTGGTATGCAAACATTAGTCTGCTGTTAACAAAAGTGAAGCCCAAATTTGTAATTAGCCACAGCTGTACATGCTGCTTCCTTTATTCAAAAGTCTTCTATCATTGTGAAGCTGGTTAGCTCATTTTGTTCTTTGTGGGAACCAATCTTGGATACCAGATAAAGGGCCTCATTCTCCATATGCTGAGTTTAAATCAACTATTATCTATTCTAATTAGGATGAAGAGTGCAGTTTATAGCAATAGCTGGATTGAAGAGTAGAGTCAGAGGAGAAAACCCTAGGGATGTTGTGCACTTTGCATTAAATGAGTATGGATATTATACATCCCTTAATAATTTAAGCAACAATTCAAAATTCTGTGTCTAAGTTATGTACAATTAAATGCACATTCATCAAAATCAAGTGCATCTCTTATCACACAATATAAATATGACCTGAGGTTCTTCAATATCAGTTAATCCTATACAGGGTGTAGTCCATTGATAGACTATAATAAAAAATAGCCTGAGGCCTGGGACTATGGAAAAGTTGTTTAACATCTCTACTATTCAATTTCTTCATTTGCAAAGTGAAGATATTCTTATCATATACTTCATTGTTATTTAGTGAGATTTAACCCTACATTTTATCATTTTGGCATTTGTAGCACTGTGTTAAAAGTGGAATACTTTCTACCATCCATTGGGCTGCCTCAAAATTCCAGAATATTATTACAGGTGCATTTACCTTCCCAATCACAATCCAGACATGCTCCATGAAGAAAATTAGAAACCTGGTGAGATTGAGCTATCCCCTAAGACAGTGATAATTTGATTTGATATTTGACAGGTGAAATTTCAAAGAAAGGAATCAAAGTTTAGAATAGACAAATTATATATACATATACATATGTATATATGTATATATATGTATTTATTTTAAAAACACTCCAAAAGATTAACCTGAAAAGATCAATAGTTAGAATTTCAACTTATCCATAGAGTTTGTTTAGATTAAAATAAGAATTCCAGAAATTTCATCTTATATTGAGAATATTATTTTGATCTGAATATTTCAAAACTCATTGATTTATAAATACAACGAATTCCTGGTTTTCATACAGAATCCCAGAGGCTAACACTTTACATAAGACATTCTGCAAATGGTATGTCGTTTTTTCTTTGAGCTAGGCACCTTTTTAAAAACATTTATTTATTTATTTGAAAAGGGGAGTTACAGAGAAAGAGAGAGAGAGAGAGCACCTTCATCTGCTGATTAACTCCCCAAATGTCCCCAACGGTTGGAGCTGGGCCGATCTAAAACCAGGAACCAGGAGATTCTTCCAGATCTCCAACATGGGTGCTTTCCCAGAGCATTAGCAGAGAGCTGAGAGATAGACTCTTTAAATTTAAAGTCATTAGCCACAAGGTTGAAAGGAGTATGGTTTTCTCCTCTCTTTGCCATGGCATGTGCTCATCCACTAATATCAGTATACTCTGCAAAGGGGGGATCATCTGCCCAAGATGCCATTTTGTCTGCTGTGGACAAGGTTCCCATTCAACCAGATGTTGACAATTTGTTCATACCAGCTTGTGCAAAAACGACAGCCTCACACTGTCAGCGAATTAGCAGGTCTCGACCAGTGCTGAGCTTTGGGGTACTGGCAAACTGTGGCTGGAATTCCCAGAGTATGAGGTGGGGGGACTCCCAAGGGTGACCAGAGTGCTTTGTCTTTTTTGTTGTACTTTGATCATCACTTTGGACTTCCTGTTTGAATCATACTGGAGATTACAATGTTCTTTGCTTTCTTACCCTTGAGCCCATCAGTTGCTTTGATTAGACACCTGATTAGTTGGACAACATCTATCCTGGCTGCTCATGTGTTTCTTCATCTCTCTGTCTTCAGCCAGAATTATCTATAATATAGAAGCACCATAAATAAATACAGTAGTAATATTGTAGCTTCGTTATTGCCATAAGTATTTTTCATCATATTCTTCAAACATGAGTTTGAAATTTTCTCTAATATCCTAATAAATTATTTTTCTCTATTTAAATAGTTGTATCTGTTATTATTCACTAATAGATAAAAGTAATTTTGTTTGAATTTTCCATATATTTATTTGAAAAGCAGAGTTAAAGAGAGGCAGAGGTAGAGAGAGAGAGAAAAAGAGACATCTTCCATCCACTGGTTCACTCCCCAGGTGGCCACAACGAAGCCAGGATCTAGGAGCTTCCTCCAGTTCTCCCACATGGGTGCAGGGGCCCAAGGACCTGAGCCATGTTCTGCTTTTCCAGCCCACAGAAGAGAGCTGGATCAGAAGGAGCAGCCGGGACTTGAACCGGCATCCACATGAGATGCTGGCACTGCAGGCGGTGGCCTCATCCACTATGCCATTGCATCGGCACCAGTTTTCTTAAGTTTTTTTTTTTTTTTAAGATTTATTTATTTATTTGAAAGTCAGATTTACACAGAGAGAGGAGAGGCAGAGAGAGAGGTCTTCCATCAGATGGATCATTTCCCAGTTGGCTTCAACGGCTGGAGATGCTCCAATCCAAAGCCAGGAGCCAGAAGCTTCTTCCAAGTCTTCCACACAGGTGCAGGGGCCCAAAGACTTGGGCCATCTTCTACTGCTTTTCCAGGCTATAGCAGAGAGCTCAATTGGAAGTGGAGCATCCAGGTCTCAAACTGGCATCCATATGGGATGTGTGCGCTTGAGGCCAGGGCGTTAATCCACTATGCCTCAGTGCCAGTGCATATTTTCTTACATTTTTAAAAGCAACTTAAATGTTTGTATCTGACATAAAAATGATTATTTCTCTCCAGCCTCTTTATTATTTTTTATAAGTACAAACTTAATGAAAATAATAAAAAAATAGTTAAAAGTGATCAATAATGTTTGGTAAATAATAGACCATTTTAAAATCAATGTTTGAAAAAATATAACCACTAACAATTGCTATCTCATTACAACTTATTTCATGACTTTTCTGATAAAAACATGATCTTTTAAAATGGGTACAAAATAGGGGAATTTGAAAAAGAGAGAAGAATGAGAAAAATCACTGAATACAGAGTAACTATCCAATTCATGCACAGGTGCACAGGTAAAGGTAATTCTCAGATATCTGGAGGGTACATTAGGATACTGGATATCTCTGGTGAAAGATGAAGCTCAGGACACTATAAAAGAGAAAAGGATGCATAAATATTACATGCTAAGACATGACAACAAAATTCCACAGTTTTGTTTGGTAGGATGAAAAAGACTCAACTTTCCAAGAACATAATAACCAACTTCTCTGTTGTAAAATAACTAGCATTCATGGAAAATAAGGCAACTAAGTGCAGATATCTCACCACATTATACTGTTCCTTTCCCTAGCCTGAATGTATTCAATACTACTAGAAACAAATGTTCATCACTTTTCCCAAATTGGAATCTTGGGATTAAATTAATAATTTCTATATTTAAATATATTGATTAGGGAGTTACAGCATTATGTAAAGAAGACTATAAATCTCTGGTTTGAAGTATTTTAAAAAGAATATAGGTCCTTAGACTGAAGGGTCAAGATTCTGAAAATCCAACCAAGGTAGAAGTTTAAACAATTATAAAAGATTGGTACTTAGAAAATTATCCACTAGTGCAAGAGTTCCAGCCTAGAAAGGTGAAAATAAAATGCTATTTACAATTTCTTGCTGGTTTGTTATATAAAATCTGTTGTGCATGTGATATCTAAATTTGAAGTAACATGATTTAAACTGCACTATGTGATGAAGAGTCCTCTGAGGTCACTAAAGCTTTGATTTTCCAGTTAGCTTATTTTATGGCTAGTGCTTTGGAAGCCATCAAGTCCATAACGAGATAGATCAATCAGATTGTTTTTATTGGTCTACTGCGTACCATACACTATACACAGCAGTATTCATTGAATCAGACTGCTTGGGAACAGCAGCTTTAACCTTGAGACTAGAGCAGAGAAAATAACAGCTTCAAAATTAAATCTCCATGAATTATATATATTCTTATATAAAATTGAATTTTTAAACAGTGTCAATTGAAATTCGTTGGTAATGAACCAAGTGCAGCTATTTCAAAGAGGAATCATGATCAAAACATGTTTACTGATTTAAAATAGCTTACTAAATTCTGTACTCAAGAAACTTCTTGTGGCGATTCAAAGAAATCATATTTTATAAAAAGCTTCAGTACTATTCTAAAGGTAAAGTAAAAAAAAAGCAAGAAATAACCTTCAAAATTTCTTCTAGTGCCTATGATGATTATAGTGCTTATCATTTATTATTCTCCCTTTCAAAAAAAATCTGTGGTTAATAAAAGAGAATGAAAACTAATGATACAGTAAATGTTATATTTATGGCACTAAATAAATATTAATTATTTACCTGAGATTTTTGAGATGTCTCTAAGGTTGGTATAAAAATGTACAAATTAAGTGATTTCATGTTTCTATGTTATTAGCTTCATTGGTGCTTAGATTATGCCACAAAAAAAAAAAAAACAATGTTCTACTGGGATTTTATTAGCAACTAAGGGCAAATTAGGAAAATTGATACTGAGATCACTAACCAAGACTAGTGTTTCACCCAGGATGTGCACAGGAGTTCACATTATAATGCTCAAAGAAGTAGAGTATATATCCAGGGGTCGAATCCAGATCCAAGGGTTCTAACCTGTGGGCAGGAGCCTGGAAAGAGAATCTCTGTGAAGTGGAGATGGAGACTCACAGATGTCCAGGATTGTTTAAGATTTGGGGATTTTTTTCTGAGATACATTATTTCCACATCCAAAACTGAGCATTTAGCAAAAAAAAAAAAAAAAAAAAAAAAAAAAAAAAAAAAAAAAGGCTTAAATAACACGAGTAAGCTGGAAAGTCTCCATGGTACCAGCCCCATTTTAGCAAGAAGCTGAACACAAATCCAATACCAGGAACTAAATCTTTTGCTCCAAGGCATCATCTGAAATGTAGTAGTGTGCTTAAGAATTCAAATTCCAAAAAGATACCGTGCATACAAGTGGTGTACAAAAATCCAAATGTAGGAAGCCTCTGAATCAATCCAGGCCCTGAGTAGACTTTTATGGTGAAGTCTACAATATTGAACCACTGAATAAAGTGGGGAGAGGTCTGCCACTCAACTACCCACTGTGCTCTACTAAATTGTTAGTATCCTCCTGTCCCATCTGACACCATGCAGCAGATACAGCCTCCAGAACTAACCAATTCTAATAATTATCTTCAAATATCCTCCAAAGCTTTCTACTCAGTATCTACCAAGAAGAATTTAGCTAAGAAAGTTCTCATAACATTTCAGGACCTTAAATTAAAGTATCACAGCTTAATTTTTGATGAATACACTTACAAAGGAGTAAAAAATTACAGTCAACTTGTAGATGAAATATATAATGTTGCTTCTTCATCTTGCTTTTTTTTCCATCTCAGCCACTGGATTATAACTCCCACAAGTTCAGAGCCAATTGTATTATATCCTCCATTATATGTCCATCTCCAAGTAGGCTCTCATCACAGTAATTAATAATTTGACCATTTATAAATCAATAGTCTTATTCCATACAACAGAATTATTGACTTTGAACTACAGAGACATCCAGGTCTTGAAGAACAACCCACCTGCTGGAGGCAGAGTATTTGACCGAAGTCTCAAAGGGAAAGTGTTGAAAGATCACCACCTAGGTTGAAAGCACCTCCTAGGCATTTTATTCAACATTTCATTTGCCTTTGTACATCCATGAGACTTTAGGCATACTAATAGAGCTTCAGCATTTAAAGAAATAAATGACAGCTTCAACTTAAACCTGCCTCAAGGTAAAACTTAAAGGTAAAAAGAGGTATGCTTGGTAAAGCTTTGTATTTAAGGACAAGTTCCCCAAGGATCACAAAATCACTATTGGACATAACTAAGTTTTATAACAGATGCTCTGAGAGAAAACTCACATAGAGTTCATGATGGAAGAAAATGGTCCATGGATTTGCTGCAAATCAAACATCATTTGGCTGTGCCCTCTTTGCCCTCATATATGCGGTGACACATTTTGTGACAGACGATCCAAATCAAAGAGTTATGCTTATCAGACCAAGACACCCTAATGGGGAGAGTGCTCTCCATTGTGCTTGCTATGTATGGAAAGATTCAAATGCAGTGGAATAACACATTCAGCTGATGTTCTCTGTGGCTCCTGTATTTAATCCAGTTCAAGAAACTGTTGATCATCTACCATGTAGTCTACACTGAAGTAGCTTTGTACAAAGTAATGCAGACACACGCAGTTTTGCAGATACAATCTTTGACTTTAATACATGCTTCAACACTTAATTGTTGTGTGAGATCTTGCAATGATAATATAATACTTGTTGCTGAGTTAGCTATTGCCAAGTGTTGTGCATCTAATTCTCACAACATGCTAATTAGAGATTGTGATAATGATACTTTTGTACAAATGAAAAAACTACAGACTAAACAGGTTAACTTATTTGTCCAAAGTGACACAATTAATACATAGAGGATAGTATGTGAATCCAAGCAGTGTAACTTCAGGATACAGTTCTTAATCACCCCTCTACATTAGCTTCCAAATCATTTAACATTTCTAGAACTGTTTCCTCATCTGAAAAATTCAGACTTAAAAATAACGTCATTATGCATCAGCCAGACCCAGTCAAAGCTGTTGTATTTGCTAAATGAACCAGTGGATAGAAGATTTCTGCCTCTCTTTCTGTCAATGTCTCTATACTTTTAAAATAAATGAAAATTAAAGTAAAATTCAAAAATAATATAGCTTTAATAACAAAAGTAAGGTATGGAAATCATCTAGTATACTAGACATTCATTCAATTATCTCTGTTAAAATCCAATATTATATATCTCATTGATTTCTTTTTCTGTGAAATGTTATTTACTTCATGGGTCTGGATGATGAATATCTGGATTATGGGCCATATAAGGCCCTTGAAATCATTTAGTCTGCCCTGGTAAGGTACCTGCAGGTTGGATCTGACATTCAATAAATCTGTAGCAGGCTAATTTATAACTGATAATTTTGTATAGATCACAAATGATATTGATATCCAAATGGCCCAAGGTAGAATAAAGGGTCCCCACTCCTGAATAATGTCTTGTCTTTTTTACAAATTGTTTTCTACATATTCTATCCTTCTTTGCCCAAACAACTAATTGCTACAGTTAAGGATGTAGGCAGGGGCTGGTGCTATGGCATAGCAGGTAAAGCCACCACTTGCAACTCTGGCATCACATATGGGCACTGGTTCGTGTTCTGGCTGATCTATTTCCAATCCAGTTCCCTGCTAATGTGCCTGGGAAAACAGCAGAGGATGGCCCCTGCACTCATGTGGGAGACAGAGAGGAATCTCTTGGCAACTAGCTTTGGTCTGGCCCAGCCCAGGTTACCACAGCCATTTGGGGACTGAACCAGAAGATGGAGGATATTCTCTCTCTCTCTCCTCTCTCTCTCTCTCTCTTTCTCTCTCTCTCCTTAAAAAAATCTTTTTCTTAAAAAAAAAAAAAAGATGAAGTCAGTAACATATTGTGCATATCCCACATACTTTAGCCACTTTCAATGAACTTATTTTCATTTTGTTTCTTGCCTCCTGATTAGTGAGATCTCTGAGCTCCTCTTTATATGTTGAGTACACATTTCTTCCACTGTGCTAATAAACTATTACACCTGAAATTAGTATTCTCTTGACTGCTGTCTTGCACATCTACAAATAATAAAATAAAAAATTCAAGTGAGCCAAGTGTGCAGATAATTCTAAAGATCTCTAGTCCTAAACTGAGCATAGATCTGCTGAGTTGGATGTCACCCAATCCAAAAGTACACATTTTTAATCAAAGATAAAAAAGCAACTATTACTTAATCTTAATTTATACTTAGGAATTGGCTGAATTGAGTTCTGATTTCTAGGAATATGGGATTGGCATAAAGAACTAGCAGTTTAATATTTCAGAAGATGCTTAGAGACTAAGAACCAAGGATAACTGCTTTCTGAAAGTTTTATAGTATCTTTAATATTTTATTAAATCTCTAACACCATGAATGCAAGTCTCTGGACTTGGCTTTTTTCTTATGCCTTGTAAAATTCATGTTGGCTTTGATCATCAGATAGACCATACACTATAAACTCAGATTTGCTTCAGGAGGGACAACTTTTCTCTCTTTCTTTCTGTTTCCAGAAGGGTTATTTGTTAATTAGGAGTTCCTCGGGGTACATGTCCAGCTTTTTTAACCTCATTTAACTCCAATCTGTAGGGGGCATTCAAGGTACTTGTGTGAGGAGTGACACTATTGGTGCCCATTTTCCATTTGTGGAGATAGTAATGGCGGTTGACATCACTTGACATTGGGAGTCCTGTCTCTCTTTCATTCTGCTTCTGAATAGCATGGGCCCTGGGTAAGCATGACTGCTCTGTAGACTCAAAGTTTCCGTTTGAATGCCTGCCCTCAGGCCTAACTTTGTTCAATAAGAAGGGATAGAAAACATATTCTGGTTTTGTATTTGGAATGATGTTATTCAAAAATAGTTCTGGTTATAAAATTATACTGGCCCCCAACTACCCAACACCTACTTTTGTCACTTCATTCTAAAATCTTAGATGGGTAAGAGGAGAGATAGTTTGGCATTCAATTCTAAACCTCTAACCCTGCCACCTCCCAAAAATTCATATCTAATCGGGATACTTCTCATTTGCATACTTGTGACTTTAAAATCTCTTTAATATTTTCTTTCCTACTTTAAATGATACACTATAACAACTGTAATTGAGGTTTTATTTTGCTTGTTCACAAAATTTCCTTGTGTCTCAGTATACAAGAAATAATTTAGGGAGCTGGTGCTGTGGCATAGTGGGTAAAGCCACCGCCTGCAGTGCTGGCATCCCATATGGGCACCGGTTGGAATCCCAGCTGCTCCACTTCAGATTCTGCTCTCAGCTGTGGCCCGGGAAATCAGTGGAAGATGGCCCAAGAACTTGGGGCACTGCACCCACATGAGAGATCTGGAGGAAGCTCCTGGCTTCCGTTGCTGTCATCTGGAGAATGAGCCAGCAGATGGAAGACTTTCTCTCTCCCTCTCTCTCTCTCTCTCTCTCTCTATCTCTATCTCTATCTTTCTCTCTTTCTCTCTGCCTCTGCCTCTGCCTCTCTGTAATTCTGCCTTTGAAATAAATAAATAAATCTTAAAAAAAAAAGAAATTACTTAGGTGAAAGCATCCACTGAAGTTCCTGAAACATAACTGATGTTGAATATATCTAATTTATTTTTCTATCCTATATATAAAACACATATTTTAGTGTGATAAAAACTATTGAAAAACTAGTTCAATAAGTTCTACTTGACTATTACATTTTTTTTTTACTTCCACACAATGTTTAGCTAACATGAAAAGCTCCTTTAATCTATCTACATGCTTTATAACTAGGAGTTCTATTGTATGAATGGTAGTTAATTATAAGGTACAGTTGTAAACTACCCTATCAATTAGCTCAATAGCAAGATCCTCTGAGAAGCTATCATTTGCTTTCTTTGAAGCTCAGATACACATTTCTGTCCTTTGGCAAGTTTGCATCCAATTTTCTTTTAGTTTGAATTTCTGTAATTCTAATATGAGAATCTTAGAACTATTATTCTGAGACATTTAAAATTAGGCTTTTGATACCAATTATTTCCCAACAATCAAAGTCTGAACACAATATCTGAAAGGTAGAAATAAATTGAGAGGAAACTTTTTGCTTCTTTGTCTACTGCTGTTGTCAAAACAATAAACAGATATATGTATGTCTACTATATTGTTGAATATTTCAGCATCCAAATGAACAGTCAGTGGTTATGTGGGTATCAAGAGGAAGTTGCACCAAGGTTAGTGCTAACTCTTTAATACCTGGATGGCAGCTGCACTAGAGTATCATTGTCCTGGTCACATGTAGTACTGGCCTCAGATAACACCCTGAATGGTGTATGTGGTATATATCTCTAAGCACTTTGAGGATCAAGCTAAAACCTCAGCCCACATCACCAGTTACTGTATGATCATTCAGCTCTTTATGTTGAATGACTTTCTATTTAAAATGGAGACAAGGACTTCCAGTTCCTAAAATGGTCCTTGATCACTCCATGGCCTTTATAGTTTAATTCTTGATTCAGTGCTGATTTTTCAGGATTTATTTTCTAAAGCCTTCAATTTTTTTTATATTTTACTACTATTCTGAAAGACCTGAAAAATTATTTTTATTCAATCCTTAGATTTGAAAGTGAAATGTCACTGATGGACCATTAAAGCAAGAAATTATATTAAATTCTTCTGCTGCTACATCATAGGTGTCATAGAATTTAAAGTCACACATCGTTAATGGATATATAAGTTGTGTATATTTTAATAGACATATATACGCAGACAAAAGCAGAATTTATGTAATAATTTGTAATCTTGTATTTGTTAGCAATATCAAATAAACATTAATACATGTAGGTTTTATCATTATTTTTCAACAGTTATAGGAACTTAAAGTCTCATTCCATTTTCATCAATAAAAGGACTTTATTAATAAGGGACTTTTTGAAAGGTTAGTTAGCTTTGGAAAGGATCAGTACCTAACATTTACAGAAGTGAGAGAATGTGCCTATATTTTTTTCTAACGGACACGTTTGCTGGGCCATTTCCAGGTATACTGACAGCACCAGATGTCAGCTGAAAAAAAAAAAAAAAAAAAAAGAAAAGGAAAGAAATTTAAGCCAAAATATTGGGATTTTTTTTTAAAGTCACAGCAAAAACAAAGTAAGGTAATAGATAATGAAAAGAGTATCCATCATACTAGACAACAATCATTAAATGTGTATGGAAGACATAAGAGGAACAAAATTAATTAAAATAGAAAATTAACACATTTAATTAAGAAATTCAAGTTAAAATTTTATCAATTTTATTGAATCTAAACTATACCAAAAGAGTGGCAGGAATGCAGAATCCATTGAAATCCAAGGTTGGATTTGGTGTGTAAACCTAGAGACCATAAAGGAAAAGGCAAACACAATGTAAATCAACATCCTTGTGGTTTGCAAGATTAAGGAAGTTTATCCATCAAGCTTGTTACAATTGCTGCTAAAACTGTGTTCCTTTATAGAATGGTCACAATGTGTCCAATGTGTTATATATTGATTGGTTCTCTTTGTATTTTATTACAATAACATGTTAGGAAATAGATTTCCAACATTTTATATTGCTGGGTAAATTGCAAGCTGCCACACACAGGAGATCTTGTAATAGAAATGTTAAAATTCTACAAATACATAGACTGTATTTAGGTTTATTTTAGAAACAAGATTGCAGGGTCTAGGCTGGGTAAAATGGGGTTCTAATGGACAAACACTTGGACCTGAGGTAGCCAATCAGCTTGTCATTTTTCCAAGACATTTTTCCACATAATGGCTTTTTTAGTGCCCAAGATCGTATTTAGTTTTCAAGTATGAGCTTCAGTAAAGAATTAGAGTTGATAGAGAGCTGTATGGGAAAAGAAAAAGACAAGATAATCGCTGATTTGTACTGCAGACTTGTATGATTGATTTGACTGCCCTTTATTTCAAATATACACTCTCCCAGTTTCAGTTCTACATTATACAGCTTTACAAAATACTTAAAAGCTATTACATAATTTGAATTGAACTTTGTTGTAAAATTGACTTTAAAATAGATTTAAAAAACACTAAAGATGGATGGCTGCTTAGAGAGAAGAATAACCTAGGTCACAAACTCAGTTTCTAGAGAAATAAGTAGGTCTTATCAACTGTGTTAGTAAAATGGCGCCCTCTTACTTGTGGCACCATCTGACCCCAGACTCCATCTTAGGCCCTAGCCCCTGTTGCCACGTTGCATGGAAGGCTTTGGCCCTAAACCTCATGGTCCAACTATTGGTGTAAAGCTCTACCCCCACTCTAATGGGATTCACTACTCTTACTTCCCTCCCCCTGACCCCCAGCAAAAGGATATTGGGACCTGCTTTCCTGACTTGTGCTCTCTTTTTCTTTCTTTGCTCCTTCCCTCCAGTCTGTCAGGTTTCCCCCAATAAACCCTTTCCCTCACTCTGGAATTTGGTGTTTTCTGTGGTGGCCTTACACACATAACAGAAGAATTTCTTTTTTTTTTTTTTTAAAGTTGAAATATAAACAAAGCCAATTAGACAAAGTGTGAAGAAAGGCAAAATAAAATTTAAAAAGTGGTTATGGAATTATAGAAATTCTCTATAGATATTATAGAAATAATATCCTTAGGTCTTCTGCTTTTGCTGATTTGTAGGCTCACACAAGAAGGAAATGAAGGCTTAAGCAAATTTTTTATGGGTCTGGTTAACATTGAAGGAAGTCTCAAGATGGAACCAATTTACAAAGAATTTCTATGCTGTGTGTCTCTCTTTTCCTATTTTTTCCCCTTTTTCTATTTTTTTTTGTTTGTTTCCTAGAATTCAATAAAGTCTTGGTCAAAATACTAGAAATGGGAACTTCTGAATCTACAAGCAACAGTGAATATAGATTTTGCAAAAATGATTAGAAATGTCACCAAGTAAACAAACTACTACTGTCCATGGCAATTAACCAAACAAACCCCGAGGAAGTAAAAAGAAAATGAAAACTACAGTTGACATATTGCAATATTCAAACTGTCTGGTTCTCAGCAAGGCATTACTAAGCAGACAAAACAAGAAAGTATGACCCATTTCACAGGAGAGAATAATAAAATTGTTCTTTGGGAATCACAGACAATTGATGTGTTAGTCAAAGACTTATCAACTATCCTAAATATGCTAAAAGGGCTAAAGGAAACAATAAGAAAAGAGCCAATGGAAACCAGGAGAGTAATGCCTTAAAATAGATAATATTAAGAGAGATAAATTACAAAGAAAAGAGAAAAACAAAAATCTTTTAACTAAAAATCACTAAAATTGAGTGCTGGGGTATCAATGCCAGATTTGAGCATACAGAATAAAAAAATCAGCAAATTCATTATAGGTCCACTGAAATTTTCCAGTTTAAGGGGAAGAAAGAAAAGAGAATAAAGAAAAATGAACAGAGCTTTAGAGACTGAGATGCACTCAAGTATAAAAATATACAATAAAGTATACAATTGAAGATCTAGAGGACTACACAGAAATCTGGGCAGAAATGATCTTTGAAGATAGAATGGCCAAAAAAACTTCCCATAGTTGATAAAATACAGGAATATACAAAAAAATACAGGAATATACAGATTAAAGAAGATCATCAAATTTCAAGGAAGATGATAAAAAGGAAAATCACACTAAGACACATCATGATCAAACTGTCAAATGAAGAAAACAAAGAAAAAATCTTGAATACAGCAACAGAGATCTGACACACTAAATACAAGCACTCCTCAATAAGATTAATCACTGATAGTACTATTCAAGAGGATAGTTCTCATAAAATATTGAAATTAAGATGGTTGTAACTCAAAATAGATTGTTATAACTGTAAGAGACTAATTGTAATCCCCTGGATAACCACCCAAAAACAATTTTTAAAAGTTACAGAAATAAAATAATCAAACTGGTATACAAGCAAAATCAGTTGCATACAAAATAACTCACTAGTGAGTTGGATGAGTAAAAGGTATATGCAAAATTCGAATATAAATTGTATGTAAGTCAAGAACAAAAAGATGTGAAATGGTATTTCAAACCTTTATTTACATTATAGAAAAATAAATATCCTACGTCATAGGAATTCTGGTGATATTTTCATCATATGAACTATCAGGAACCAAAATAATACTAAAATATATTAAAGTGGTGTGACAGAGAAAGAATTTAATAAATAACTCCAAGTCATGGTTAAATTTCAGTATGAAATCTTGTAAGCTTATTGAACCATAGATAGGGCACAGATAATTCAAGAAAACATCCATATTTTCAGCAAGGTCCACTAGTTACATGACAATAACTACTATTTTTCTTATACTTCCCAGAGTATAAAATGAATTTTTGAATAGGACGATAAGCCAAACTTCAAGCAAATATCCATCCAAATAGTTTCATAACATCTTGTTGCCTGCCAAAGCCAGAAAACTTGCTTGTTATTACTTGTTTCTTTTTCTTGACTAATCAAGATATATGTGTAAATTTGATTTGGCAATTTGAAGATAAAATCTATAGTGAATCACACTTTAAAATAGTGAAATAGCCGGCGCCGTGGCTCAACAGGCTAATCCTCCGCCTTGCGGCGCCGCCACACCGGGTTCTAGTCCCGGTCGGGGCACCGATCCTGTCCCGGTTGCCCCTCTTCCAGGCCAGCTCTCTGCTGTGGCCAGGGAGTGCAGTGGAGGATGGCCCAAGTCCTTGGGCCCTGCACCCCATGGGAGACCAGGAGAAGCACCTGGCTCCTGCCATCGGAACAGCGCGGTGCGCCGGCCGCAGCGCGCTACCGCGGCGGCCATTGGAGGGTGAACCAACGGCAAAGGAAGACCTTTCTCTCTGTCTCTCTCTCTCTCTCACTGTCCACTCTGCCTGTCAAAAATAAAAATAAAAAAAAAAATTAAAATAGTGAAATAAATTGGACTTTGACCTTGCTTATAAACCTTACTCTAATTATATAGATTATGCATGACTTGGCCTGGAGTACTATTTTCAGGTTTTGTACCATGTTAGTACTTAACATTTCTATTCAGTAGTACGATATCCATGCAGTGATTTTGTTAACAGATATATCAATTTTTTTTTCCTTTTAATGGTTGGAACTGTAGGCATTACTGTGCATGATGAGTTGATTCTTTTTATAACTTTCAAGACTCCTGATGAAGTGAGACACTTTGAATTTCATTGAAAATATAAATATATGTAGGAAGTACATCTTTTCCAGAAAAGGTAGAGGAGTGATTTGTGGCAGAATAGAAACAAAACTCTAACAAATTCTTCAGTGACACACTATGCCTGTACTGGCTGTTATTCCAGCGTCGTGTGCCTAGTTTGAAAGGAAAGGCCACCACAAAACACACCAAACACCGAGTAAGGGAAAAGGTTTATTGTCGAGTGAGGGAAACCCGACAGGCTGCCTCCCCATGCACAGAGAGAACAACCTGTACCCGGAGAACAGGTCTTATATAGCTTTGCAGAGGTAAGGAATGGGAGCTGGCAATCCCAAATCCCATTAGGGTTGGGTGGAGCTGACACTTGTGATTGGACCATTTGGTGCCCTGACTTCTAGTAAGACAGGTTGGGCTTAGGAAGATGGCACCATTTTACTAACAATGTGCAATTTCCAAGAGATCTATCTTGTTCTGTATTTTCTTTTCTTTTTCATAGTAGATCATTCTCTTCATGAATGTAGTAATTTCTCTTAACTGCCTCCTGAGTTTATTTATAGCCTCTTTAAGTATCATTTCTTTCCCTTTTTCTTCCTTTTGACTTGCTTGTTTGGAATCTGTTTTCTTGTTGGATACTTTTCTCAAATATCTGATTGTCCATCCTTCATGTTTCTGATGATTTTATGGAACCAAGGGTTATTTTTTTTGTTCATGAAAGACAATGTAGGACAATATTTTACCTTTCAAGAATGAATATTCAACTTATTAATGCTGTAATTTCAATTTCTTAAATTTTAATGCAGTTTGTAAAACTGATCTTCAAATGCTTGATGTCAAATGCAGTTCATTGTAAACTTTGCATTGCATTTATACATGTAATATTTTCAATTACCATTTAAATTACTTCAATTGTCTGATTCAAATAAAAACTTCCTGTACAGTAAAATGATTCATTAATCTAATAAAGTAAACCTTAGAATATGATTAATCTAAAATTCTCTCAGAGTCTAATAGTGAATATAAGCTTAATTAGATTACATCTTTAAATCAAAACACTACATCAGTGACTTAGTAATAATTGGAAGGCTGTCACTTAATAAGTAAAACTCTCTTATGAGTGCATAAAATAGCATAAATGTGGGGACAAATACAGAAAGTCGAAGAGGCTCATCCCTTTGTCTTTCTGCGTCATAACAAAGGTAGAGCTCAACAGATTTAAGACAGCACAATGGAAGAATACAAGTCTACCCAGGGGCTCCATTTTCTAAACAAGAATATTTTCTTGCTAAAGAAGGGCTTGTTATAACAGTACATTTTCCTGTACCCTTCCAACCCCCTTATGACTATGTATAGGGACATAGGAATGGGGTCCTCAATTGCTTCTCTCATCATCTTTTCTTTCTCTGACAGAAAAGTTTGTCTGTAGTATGAGTATGGAAAGAATCATTTTACAATAGTTTGTATGTGTCCCTTCAATGCCATCTATTGAAAACTTAATCCTTAATGCAACAATGTTGGGAGATAAAGCCTAAGGAGAGATTGTTAGGTTATGAGGGCTCTGTCCTTGTGAATAAATTAATGATATCATCATGAGAGTGAGTCATTATCTCCAGAATGAACTTGTTATAAAAATGAATTCCTCTCCATCTGCCTTCTTGTCTCAAGCGAGCTCTCATGCCTTTCCACTTTCTGCCGTGAGATGATGCAGCAAGAAGGCCACTCTAGATGCAGGCCCCTCAACTGCCCTCCAGAACTGTCATAAGTAAACTATGTTTATTGTAAATTACCTAATCTAGAGATTCTGTTATAGGTGTATAAAACAGACTATGACTCATTTTCTTTTTGCTTCAGTATTCTCTGCCTACAAGGAGCCCCAACAAGTCTTATGGGCCTTAGGCATAATGCCAACATCATTCCTTTATTAACACAAATATGTCTTCAACTTAGCTTTTTAAAGAAGGTAACACAGTTCATGTCAGTTAGTTGAAATACTCTCTATTTTGTAATTGCTTTGAATTGAGTTTAAAAATTCCAAAAGGGAGTGATAATACAGGATATTGAAGCTGTCATTGAATTCATTGGACAGTTTTACATTTGTGCATGTTTTTCTGTCTATCCACAGAGGTCTGAAATTCTCATCTGATTATTTTTTTTAAATTTTGTATTTATTCTGCTCATTAGATATGTAAAGGATTTTTCAAAAATTGTGTAAGGCATTTGAATGCTCTGATACTCTAAAATACATAAATTGTCTTTCTATTTAACTTGATGGAATCATATATTCCTTTATACTCTTTGTCCCATACAAATTTTATGGGCATATAAACTGATATCCATTCTATTTTTGAATATTTGACATTAGCTTTTTTATCACAAATTTTGAGATAAGTCCCTATGTTGATTGGGGACTTAAAATATAATCAGGAAAGTTGGATAATTACTAGAACTTGACAATTCCTGGGATTCCTTATAGGATGATCAAGAACTTTTTCATTAAATCCCTCTTAGACAACAAGATATGTGCATCATTTCTTTAAGGTCATCACAATTCTCTGTAAAAGAATAATCTAATATATCAACAAAAGTTGGAAGAAAATGAGGTATATACTTTGCAACTAGTGTGATAGGATCAGGGATTGAAAGTAGAACTCTTTCTCTCTCTCCTCACTCATTCTTCCTCTCTCTCTCCCTTCTCTCTCTCTCAATTGCTCTGCCTTTCTAGTGGGTGAAAATAACATAGACATTTCACACAAAGCATTTAGAAGACAGGAGATTGTACTCTGGTCTACTTTGCATAGTGTCTTCAAAATGATAAACATTCTACACATGCCCTGAACTTCATTTGATAGATTTCA
Source organism: Lepus europaeus (assembly GCF_033115175.1). Lineage (NCBI taxonomy): Eukaryota > Metazoa > Chordata > Mammalia > Lagomorpha > Leporidae > Lepus > Lepus europaeus. The sequence goes on along the minus strand of NC_084837.1, from coordinate 46,311,902 downwards.
ATGAGTTTAAAGTAGAACATGAGCTCCTTGAATACAGTGATTATGATTACATTATATATCATTATTTTTTCTGACACTTGAATTGAAATATGGCATGTGATCTGTGTCTGCTAAACTTTTGCAGAAATAATGAAAATACATTTTTTCTCTAGGGAAAATCATGCTCACCATGAAAACATTAAAGAGTTTATGTCGTCGAGGAAGAAGGATGTAGCTTCAAGAGTTGTGAAAAATGATTTAGGTTATTTTTATTTTAGGGAGTATGTAAAGGAAAATAAGAAAGATGAAATTCAACACAACGGAAATATCAGAAGACAAAATTGGTTGGTAGGAACATGTATGTTAACATTTTAGAACTGATTCATGAGGTAGCACTTTGGCATAGTAGTTATAGCCGCCACCTTCAGTGCCGGCAACCCATCTGGGTGCCAGTTCGTGTCCCAGCGGCTCCACTTCCGATCTAGCTCTCTGGTATGGCCTGGGAAAGCAGGCACAAGTCCTTGGTTCCCTCCACCCCTGTGCAACCAGGAGGAAGCACCTGGTTCCTGGCTTTGGATAGGCACAGCTCCTGCCATTGTGGCCAATTGGGAAGTAAACCAGTGGATGGAAAACCTCTCTCTCTCTCTCTCTCTCTCTCTCTCTCTGCTTCTCCTTCTGAAATTCAAATAAATAAACAAATCTTATTAAAAAAAAGAACTGATTCATTTCACAATATTGTGAATAAGGCAATATGGAAAAAGTTTTTATAAAATTTAAAATAATAAGCTTATAGTAAATCCTTCTGCATTAATAGTAATTAACCATCTGCAGCTTTCATATCACAAACAGAAATTGATGATGATTCACTGTTCACTAAAGCATACATAAGCTATTATTTACTCATTAGGGCATTAGTTTAGCATTGTTCCTTTAATTATCAAATTTCAAGATGTAAACTGTCAGTTTTCCATAAAGTTATAGAATACATATATTTGCTTATAGACATATTATTAAAAATCTATAATCTGGAAAAAAGTATTTGGAGACCACCAGGCTACTCCAGTATTTCTGCTAGTAAAAAATAGACTTACCATCAATGACTGAGTAAAGTCACACACACTCAAGAAAACACAATAGAAAGATATTGTTTCCTGTCTGAGGTGTCTGGCACAGATCTTTCTGAAAGGCAGAAAGCATGCAAAATCTAAAACTCCTGGAAAAATTCTAAATGCTGTAATCCAACCTGTCATAACTGCATTGCTGTTTAAAGATATTGCCTGAAAAGAACATTTAGAAGGCTCTTGGGCTGGTGAATCAAACTGCCTCTCTTTTCTCCATGGGCAATCAAAGTGATGCAATTCCAGTCATAAGTACAGTGCCATGTGTTTGGAGGTGGAGGTGTGAGAGCTGGATTTTTCTCTTATTTATCTTCATTTCTTCACATGGAAATTTTTTTTCTGTATGTTAAGGAAGACAGGGAAGATATGTTTAAAGATATCATTCAGATCATTTAACTGTAAACATCAGTGTTATTTTTGCACAAACATCTTAACATAATAAGATTCTTTAAATAGAAAACATTCTCCAAAATGGACAAGGCTAACAATGCATCACATTAGAAACTACACCAGAAAAAGTATTCTCTATACATAAGGCATGTTTAATTTTGTATGTCTTAGCAAGATACAGTCTAAGGAGGAAATAAGCTTAAAAATTTTAAACATTACATTTTAAAATAAATTATTAGTATATAGGAATTAATATGCCTTTTTATATTAGGAGAAAGTGAAGGTACTTATACTGTCAATCAATATTTTCATAAAAATAAAATACTAAAACTAGGGGTACTGTATGATAAAATTGAACTGCAATATTAAAAATTCATAATTTATAAATATACTTTCTTCTCTGAAATTTGAAGTAGCCAAAAACTATATTACATTGTAATTATTGCCTTGAGAGACATATTTTAGTCTTCAAAAGCATTTACAGTGAAAAATAACCAGGTTTTGGCAAGGAAAAGAATAAGAACATTATAAGATATGTTATTGTGAAAGAAAACATGGAAATCTATAAACATCAAAAGGACTGTGACAAAAGGACAAAAGATCTAACCTGAAGGGACTCCCAGTGGAAAAATCTGTGGCCATTTGAGCATCAAAATAGTAGTTATTGAAGGTCATTGGAATACATTAAATCTATGAAGCTACACAAATTAAAAAAAGAAGACTCCAAAAAGAGAAAATCTGCAAAAGCAAATTTTATACTCTGTATGATGGCTTATAACCAACTCTTAATTTGAAAAATTGAAGGATTGAGCTTTTCAACCCTAATATGGGAGCCGTAGTCATGACAGCTTTTCACAGGGCAAAGGCTGCAATTAATTGTCTTTCCCAAAGAAGACGGTCTTCTTCTGGCTTGCTCATGAGAACCTGTTATAGGAGCTTCACTATTTCCCTGTACCTGGGCACCAATAACTTCTCAGTTTGAGAAATGTCTGTAGCTGTCTTAAGATTATAGGAATAGGAATTCACTGCATGGCCTGTATCATTTCTGGGGCTAGCCTCTGTTCCCCAAAGGTGAATATGAGTCCTAAATTATTTACCTTTTGGGAAACCAGTTGTGCCATTCATTGGCTACCTGGTAGCCAAGGTCTGTTAGGAAGTTTAGAGTGTTATTCTTATGCCCAAAACTGGAGTCTCAGGTGGGATAACAGACTACCAAACCATCTACATCTTAGGTCATCTTTCTCTCCCTCAAGAAATTATTCCTATGGGTTCACAACAAGAGCCTTTTCCAATCAATGAGGACTGCTCTAAATCCTTTAGTTATCACTTTCAAGGCTAGATTCTACTTTGTGCTCTGTTTTCTAACCCATTTAAATGTAGATAGGAATAGACAGGAGGTGGTTTTTACCTTAAAAATATACAGAATAACTTTTCCCAAGGCATCTCCAAGCACCAAAGGAGAGACAGCAAGAAAATAATACCTATAATCTGCTCCTTAACCCATTCTATCTCCATAAAATTTTGGATTACTTCTCTTGATGGGGAAATGTTAAGTAGCAAGGTAGATATCAGTCTGTGTGTGACAGGGACCAAAGAATAAAAGTGGAAATTTTTTGTTCTGTAGAATGAGGGAAGAAATGTAGAAATATGCTTTAGAAGCAGACCAGCACTTTTTGCACATCGAAAGTCTTAGCTTTGTCCAAGAACCTTGTCAGGTTAGTCCCAGCCCTCTGCTGGGAGTACTTTACAGGAATCACCCCTGTCCTGCACCAAAGGGGCTATTAGGTCCAATGACTCTGTGCTAATTATGGGAACAATTTCGTGAATTTCACACCCTGGAAGTCCTCCATCCCAAAATATGCCAGAAAGGTAGAAGGAAAGAGAAAAGGTGATCCCAAACCCACTGGATAGATTGGGCTTTTAATCCTTTCCTGAGATGCCTACTTGGTCTTCAGGTATATTCTTTTCATTTAACTTGGTTACCATGTTTACTTGTGATGGAATGAGAAGGCCATGCCAAGATGGCCACTGGCAAGTGAGCGTCAGTTACTCAGGAATGGCTTCGAACCCACCTGGCAATGGAGCCTGCATTGCAACAGGCTGTGATTGGATGGCTTCAGATACAGCCTGGCAACAGGTTGTGATTGGTTAGGGCATAAACCACCCCTTGATCAGATAGGCTGCCTTGGCTATTTAAGCTGCTGTACCAACTGAAATAAAAGAGTCTGCAGGCTGCTCACCTCTGGCCCGCTTTCACCTGATTCCTGGGGTCTGTATGGTGACTCCACACCTCTTGCCCCCACCATGCTCCTCCTCTCAGAACGAATCCACCTCAACATTACTGGTTAAAAATATAAAATTAAATGAAAGAATGGCTTTCCATTAGGAATTATTCCTAATAAAAACCAAATGTTCAGGCTGTTAAAGGCAAAACACACTTAAGGAGAAAAAGAGCTTGTTAATAAATGAGCAAGGAATACTAAGATTAGAAATTTATCAATATTCAGCCCCAATAAGGGAATTCTTTTAAGCAAATGTTATTAATTATAACTAAAATAATGATAGTAGTTGATGTCAGACATTCAAATGAAGAGCAACATAACGAAGAAAGATCATGTTGACCCCACTAGATTCACTGGTTAATCTATAGTGCTTCTCACAGTAGGACAACCTGATAGTATGAACCTCCCAGTATAAAACATAAAACGGGAACTATATAATGACACTAATTGTCAATAATGCCACATAATTCTTTATTGAAGATTTATTTATCAATCTATATATTTGAAACAAAGAATGGCAGGAGAGAGATTTTACATTCACTGGTTCACTGCCCAAATAGCCATAGCAGCCAGGGCTATGCCAATCTAAAGCCAGGAACCAGGAACTTCATTTGGGTCTCCCATATGGGTGGCATGAACCCAAGTTGGGCCATCATCAGCTGTGTTCCCAAGCACATTATCAGGAAGCTGGATTAAAAGCAGAGTAAACAGGAATAAAACTGGCACTCTATTAAGGAATGCAGCCTTCCTTCCCAAGCAGTGGCTTTTTTTGCTATGCCTCCATGCACACACCTAAACAATTTTAACTTGAACCTTATCAAGTCTCCAATATAGGTATCTGTTTTTAGGGAATGGTATTGGTTTTGGGAATATGCTAATTGGTCCTAAGTGGAAAACATCAAGAAATCCACAAAATGCGACATTCTACAAGACTGTTTTCCACAGTAAACCAGGGCTATTATTAAGGGACATTTCTGAATTAAAAGAGACAGAGAGTATAGCAACAGGATAAAACTGACTACCATATTGGACAAACCTACTGTAAAGAATACTTTGAAAATAGAGAAATGATATTAAGGAATTATTGTTAACTAGGTGTGACTGTGACATTTTGTGTATTAAAAGAAATGGTTTTTATTCAGAAAATAAATATTAAATCTTAGAGGGATGAAATTTGATATTTGTAATACCTTTAAATACTTAAAATAAGGAAATAATAACAATGCTGCCACAGCCAAACTAAGTGCTTTCAAAATTTGAACTTTCCACTTAGCAGTTATGTAGCATCAAGTACATTACAATAATTACAGTGGTTACTGAACCACTCTTCACTCTTATTCTCATCTTTGAAATGGGGATGGAAATAATACACTCAATCTCAAATCCTTTTTTTAGTGAATTAAGTGAGTTTATAAAGTTCATTAAGTGATTCAGCATAAAACTCTAAAAATCGTGACTGAACAACAGGAAGCAATATGTGAGTATCAGCTGTTATTGTATGCTCCAGTGCTCATTATGGAGAAAGTGTTTTTGTATCATTTTAGTTCAATACTGCCTATTTCCTGAAAGTAAGTTCAGCTGATTCTTATTGATCCTTTCATGTCTACTTAGCACTTTATAAAGCAAAGGGTTTGGATGCTCTAAGTTCTCTTTTTAGCGCTAATCTGCCTGTGGAGTGGGAAGGCAGCTATGCTACCTACAAGCAGAGACTTCAACTGCAATCAAGTTATAAATTAGGGGCTGGCACTGTGTCGTGGTATGCTAAGCCTTCACCTGTGGTGCCAGCATCCCAAATAGTCACCAGTTCGTGTCCCGACTACTCTTCTTCTGATCTGCCTCTCTGCTTGTGTCCTGGGATAGCAGTGGAAGATGGCCCAGGCACCCACATGGGAGGCCCAGATGAAGCTCTTGGCTCCTGGCTTTGGATCAGTCCAGCTTCAACCACTGTGGCTATTTGGGGAGTGAACCAGCAAATGAAGGAACTTTCTCTTTCTCCTTCTCTGTCTATAAGTCTGCAGCCAAAATAAGTAAATAAAATCTTTTTTAAAAAATTGTAAATTGAGCCGGCGCCGTGGCTCAGTAGGCTAATCCTCCGCCTTGCAGCGCCGGCACACCGGGTTCTAGTCCCGGTCCGGGCACCGATCCTGTCCCGGTTGCCCCTCTTCCAGGCCAGCTCTCTGCTATGGCCAGGGAGTGCAGTCCTTGGGCCCTGCACCCCATGGGAGACCAGGAGAAGCACCTGGCTCCTGCCATCAGATCAGCGCGGTGCGCCGGCCGCAGCACGCCTACCGCGGCGGCCATTGGAGGGTGAATCAGCGGCAAAAAGGAAGACCTTTCTCTCTGTCTCCCTCTACTGTCCACTCTGCCTGTCAAAAAATTTAAAGAAAAAAAATTGTAAATTAATACTAACCTTTATTGTGTGCCCAGCTCTACAAAGAAGACCATCTTTTCTTGTGGATTTCAAAGACTGAGGCTTTTTTTAAATTTGCTTTAGAGTAAACATGATTTTTCAGTCATTGTACTATATTAGTTTGTCCTTTAAACTGTAAATTTTTTTATTGCTGTTTTGTGTAAAATTTCCTCTTTACTTGGTAACTTTTATTTTTTTTTTCTGGAGCAGCTCTGGATACGTGTATTCTCATGATTGTCTGCCTTTCCTACCAAAGGAAAAAAAAAGTCTTGCAATATACATGATTACTTAATCCTGGCAGAATTAGCTCTTGGATGCCTAGGGCTGCTGAGAACACAGAGGAGCAAGGGAAAGCTTGCTGTAGCAGACATGACTCATTGTGATCAGACAATAGACAATTTTGGTCTAATCATTCAGCAAAGGGAGAAGAGTGGAATATATTTCTGGAATTTCAGCTTTTCTGCACACTTGCCAAGGAACTGGAGTGTGCGTCTCCTGATGTGGGGCACTGAGCAGGAGCTAGCTGACTTTGCATGCCTCGTAGCTGCTGAAATGCAGGAAGCATTGGTTGAATTGTTGCCTTAAAACCAAGAACTTTGAGTACTGCAGAAAGACAGACACCAGGAGGATCAAAAAATTATAAACTCCTGTAAAAGAAAACGTTGAACTTTTCTAACTGAGGAGTTGCATGTACAGGCTCAAAAAAACTGCACCTCCACCAAAAGAAGTTTTACACATTCCTACAATTTTTACTGAGTTTATTAATGACTTTTCCAATGTTCAAAACCAGTCTGTATAGACTGTGAGAGGGGACTTGTTCATTCGTGAATTAGAACACATAATATGAAAAACATAAAGAAACATGGAACATGGGCCAAAGTCCAGAATAAATTCCCAAAATAAACCTAAGGTAATGGAATTATATTAATTACTTCATATTAATTTAAAATAATTATTATAAATAATACTCAATAGTGAAAGAAAATAAGACATACATAAACTGATAATATCAGAAAAGAAAAAGAAAATATTTGAAAGAACTAAAGATAACTTTGGTGCTGAAAAATATAACTGCTATTAAAAAAAAATCACTGAATGTGTTTAATAGCAGATTAGGTCAAGAAGAAAAAACATAAGCAAAGAGAAAGATTGGTCATTTGAAATTGTCCTATCTGAAAAATCAAGAAAAGATCCCAAAACAGTGAGGAAAACATACAGGACCATAGAAAAAACACTGAATGAAACAAACTATACATTATTGAAGTTATAGACAGTGCAGAGACAGGAAAAAAAGTAATATCTAAATTAGAGAAGAAATAAATAAAATTGAAAACAAAGGTACAATACAAAAGATGCTGAAATGAAAAGCTTTTTTTTTGAAAAAATTAACAAAATCAATACCATTGGCCTAACTAAACAAAAAAAAAAGAGGAAGAAGACCCAAATCAATAAAATCAGTGATAAAAAGTAGTTATAACAACACAGAAACAAAATGAATCACCATGAATTACAATAAACAGCTATTTGCCAACAAATTGGAAAATCTGGAAGACATGGATAGATTTCGGGGCACATACAAACTACAAAAATTAATTTAGGAAAACATAGATAATCTGAATGGACCAATAAACAAGACAGAGATTAAATTAGTAATAAAGAGCCTCCCAACAAAGGAAAACCCAGAACAAAATGATTTCACTGCTGATTTCTACCAAACATTTAAAGATGAACTAATTCCAATTCTTCTTGAACTATTCAAGGCAATTGAAAAGGCAGGAATCCTCCCAAACTCCTTTTATGAGGTCAGTACCCCCTTAATTTCAAAAACCAGAAAAACATACAACAAATAAAGAGAACTATAGACCAATATCCCTGATGAACATAGATGTAAAATTCTTAGCAAAATATTAGCTAATCAACTCCAGCAACTCATCAGAAAGATCATTCACTCAAACCAAGTGGGGTTTATCCCTGGTATGCTGGGATGGTTGAACATTCACAAATCAATATTGAAGAATAAAAACTATATAATTATCTCAATAGATGCACAGTAATCATTTGATGAAATACAACATTCTTTCATGATAAAAAAAAAACTTTAAGAAAATTTGTATAGAAGGAAAATTCCTCAACATACTCAAGGTAATATATGACAAACCCAAGCCAGCATCATATTGGAACAACACAAGGATGCCCACTTTTACCATCGATATTCAATATACTTCTGGAAGTCTTAGCCAGAGTCATTAGACAAGAAAAGGAAATAAAAGGGATACAAATTGGGAAGAAGTTAGGCAAATTATCCCTATTTTCAGATGACATGATTCTATATATAAGGGAACCAAAGACTCCACTAAGAGACTATTGGGACTCAGAAGAGAGTTTGGTAAATTTGCAGGATATACAATCAACATGCAAAAATCCTTACCTTTGTAAAAACAATGTCATGGCTGAGAAAGAACTTAGAATATCAGTCCCATTTAAATAAGCTACAAAAAATGTAAATATCTTGAACTAAATTTGATCAAGATGTGAAAGGCTTCAAATATGAAAACTATAAAAAATTACAGAAATAGAAGGAGAAATAAAAAAGTGGAAAAATCTTTCATGTTCGTGAATTAGAAGAATTAATATCATCAAAATGTCCATACTACCCAAAGCAATTTATAGATTTAATACAATCGCAACCAAAATACCATGTTTATTCTCAGATCTGGCAAACATGATCCTATAGTTCAAATGGAAACATATGAGACCCTGAATAGCTAAAGCAATCTTAAACAACAAAATCAAAGCTGAAGGTATCACAGTACCAGATTTCAAGACACACTACAGAGAAGTTTTAATCAAAACAGTGTGTTTCTGGCACAAAACAGACATGAAGACTAATTGAAGAGAATTGAAACCCCAGAATCAATCCACTCATCTACAACCAACTAAACTTTCAGAAATGAGCTGAAGTAAATCTCTGGAGAAATGGCATTCTCTTCAAAACATGGTGCATGAAAATTGAATCTCCACAGGTAAAACTATAAAACTAGACCCTACCTTATACCTTATATAAAAATTAGAACAAAATGGATCAAGGATCTAAATCTATGAGCTCTATCATAAATTTACTAGAGGGGAACATTAGAGATGCTCTCCCAGACACTGGCATAGGTAAAGATTTCTTAGAAAAAACCCTAGAAGTACAGGCAATCAAGGAAAAAAAAATAGACTAATAGGATCTTATCAAGATAAGAAGCTTCTGCATATCAAAGCAAACACTCAAAGTTAAGAGGCAACTAACAGAATGAGAGAAATTATGTAGCTGAAATAGGATTGATATCCATAATCTATAAAGAGTTTAAGAAACTCAACAACAAAACAAACAATAAAGGTGATAAATGAGCAAAGGGCTTGAATAGGCATTTTTCAAAAGAAGAAATTCAGATGGCTAGCAAACATGTGAAAAAATGCTTAGTATCACCAGCCATCAAGGATATACAAATAAAATGATGATAAAAGTAAGGTATCATATCACTCCAGTTAGAATGGCTCTCACAAAGAAATCACAAAACAAAAAATGCCAGTGAAGATGTGGGGAAAAGGTACCCTAATCCACTATGGGGATGTAAAATGGTGCAGCCACTGTGGGAGACAGTATGGAGATCACTCAAGAATCTGAAAATACATCTACCATATGACTCAGCCATCCCACTACTGGGAATTTACCGAAGTGAAATAAAACCAGCATATGAAATAGTTATCTGTAACCCATGTTTGTTGCAGCTAAATTCAGAATAGTTTAGTTATGAAATCAACCCAGAAGTCCATCAATGATGACTAAATGAAGAAAATATGGTATATACACATCATGGAATACTACTCAGCTGTAGAAAAATAATAAAATCCTGTATTTTGCAACAAAAGGGATGCAACTGGAATCCATCATGTTTAGTGAAACAAGTCACTCTCAAAAATATAAATATCATATATTTTCCTGATCTGTGGTAACTAATAGAGTACAAAAAAGTAATGTGTATGAGCAAAATTTATATTTTGAGATTTGATTCTTGTTTATATTCATTGTCTCTATGGTTGAGGAACAGAGGTTTTTTTTTTCTTCTTAATATTTATTGAATTCTTTATTTAGTAGAGATTTAAGCTTATTATTACAAAGTACACTGGAAGTATGCCATTATAAAAATTAAAAGAAAGAATAAGAAATGAAGGAGGAAATAAGGTGGGATCCAGGCTGGAAAGGATATGGTGGGAAGCATCACGATGTATATATGAAGTATATATCTGTATATGTGAAGTAAATTTGCTCATCTTCTATGAATTTTAAAAACTGAAAAAAGAATGATGGCCAAGAATTTCACAAATCTTAGAAAGGAATGAAAGTCTTATTATAAAATTGCATGAGACTATAGCTATAGAAAATCTGAAGAAATTCACACTGAAATACAGTATAATAAAATTGTCAGAAGTCAAATGCAAAAAGAATTTGAAAACAACAAGAGAAAAGCAACTTATCTTGTACAAAAGAACACTCATAAAAATATCAAATTTCTTGGCAGAATCTTGCAGGTCAGAAGGGAATAAGATGATTTATTCAAGTGATGAAAGAATAAAACATTGCCAAAGAGGAATATTACATTTATAAAATTATCTATCAAAATGAAGCAAAAATACTTTCTCAGATATAAAGAAGTTCTAGAAGTTCATTGCCACTAGACTTGACTTTAAAGAAATGCTAAAGAGAATACTTCAACTGGAAAGAAAAGACAAACAGAAGCACAAAAGCATAGGAAATCATAAGCTTGCTGGTAAAGGTAAAGGTTTAGCCAAATACAAAATATTGTTATATGGTGATGATGATGCATTAGCCGCTTAATTCAAAGAGTTAAGAGACACAAAATTAAAACATAATTGTGACTATAAAAATTTGCTAATTGAAACATAATATGGAAATATGTAACTTATACAAGGGATAAAATTGTGGAGTGTGATTGAAGTTATGTTGTTATTGGCTTAAAATGGATTGGTACAAGTCCCATTATAAGAACAAAGAAAATGCCTATAGAATATAAATAAAAGTAAATGAAAAAAGAATCAAAGCAGGTCACTACAAAATACAATGAAATACAAAGGAAGAATAAAAAAAGGACAAAAGGATAAGAGATCCAAGATAGACAGAAAATAGTTTACCCATAGTTAGGTCCTTCCATCTTATAATGAGATGTATCCAAAAAAGTTCATGTGAAACATCCCATTTTCAAAAAGTTGGAATAGAACTTCCAGATGGAAATCAATAAGGAAACAAGGATTTAAACATAATAATGGACAAAATGGACATAACAGACATAGAAAAACATTATTCCCAGCAAGAGAAGCATATACATTTTCATCACATGTGGAACCATGTCTACGACAGATCATGTGTGAGGTCGCAAAACAGACACTAACAAAATCAAGAACAAAGAAAAGTGTAGCATATTGTTTTAATCCAAAATGGAATGAAACTAGAAATTAATGACAGAGGGAAAAGTGAAAGATACACAAATACCAGAAATTAAACAAAACACTCTTGAAGAACCAGTGAATCAAAGAAGAAATCATATTGGTAATGAAAAATATCTTGAAACAAATGAAAATGGAGACACAGAGACACAATACACCCCAAAATTCATGGGACCCAAGAGAGGCAATACAAACAAGGAGGAGGATATGGCAACCAACACCTATGTTTCTGTTTTTGCTTTTTTTTTTTTGACAGGCAGAGTTAGTGAGAGAGAGAGAGAGAGAGGGAGAGAAAGGTCATCCTTCCATTGGTTCACCCCCCAAATGGCCACTACGGCAGGCGCGCTTTGCCGATCTGAAGCCAGGAGCCAGGTACTTCCTCCTGGTCTCCCATGTGGGTGCAGGGCCCAAGCACTTGGGCCATCCTCGACTGCCTTCCCGGACCACAGCAGAGAACTGGACTGGAAGAGGAGCAACCGGGTCAGAATCCAGCACCCCAACTAAGACTAGAACCCAGGGTGGAGGATTAGTCTAGTGAGCCGTGGCACTGGCCAACACCTATGTTTTAAAAAAATGAAATAAATACTCACTTCAAGAATCTAGAAAAAGAAAAGTAAACTAAGTCCAAAATTAGCAGAAAGAAAACAACAAAAATTAGTACAGAAATAAGTGAGATAGAAAATATAAAACAATTGAAATAATGGACAGAACCAAAAGTATGTTTGGAAAACATAAAATCAAGAAATCCTTAGCTAGGCTAACCAAGAAATAGAAAAGAAACAAAGTCAGAAATGAAAGAAAAAAAAAACACATTGCAAATAATGTCAAAGAAATACAATAGCAAATAATGTCAAAGAAATACAAAACGAACTTACTTCTCTGCCTATGACTCTCTGTAACTCTGCTTTTCAAATAAAAAATAAATCTTTTTTAAAAAAGTCATATTGGACAATATAAACAATTATATGTCAATGAACCCAGAAGAAGTGGTTAAACTCTAGTATTGTATAAGTTGCTTACTAGGGAACAAATAGAGAAACTGAACAGACTGGTAAAAAATAAGGAGATACACTAGATACTCCAAAACTTTTTCATTAGTAAATACAAGAACTAGATGGCTTCATTAGTAAATTCTACCAAACACTTAAAGAGTTTTTAAAAATCCTTCTTTAAAGCAAAAAAAAAAAAGACACCTTCCAAATTCATTTTTAGGACATTATTAGCCTGAGAGGAGAGTCATAAAATGACATTACAAAAAATAAAAACCATAGGTCAATATTCCTGATCAACAAATATGAAAAAACTCTCAAGAAAATACTAGCAGACTGAATTCAACAACACCAAAAGAGATCATGCATAAAGACCAAGTGGATCTGCCCCTGGAATGCAAGGATGGTTCAATATGTGAACATTAACAGAATGAAGAAAAAATAACATAATCTAGGTAGATACAGAAACATTCACTTGATAAAATTCAATACACTTTCATACAAAAAAATCTCTAAGCATATTTGGTATAGAAAGGTCTTACACCAGTACAATAAAAATCCATATATGTAAAGCCTAAGACTAACACCATAACCAACAGTGAAAAACAAAGATTTTTCCTCTAAAATATGAAAAAGACAAAGGTGTCTCATCACCTCCATTAAACACAGCACTGGAAGTCCTAGGGAGAGAAATTATGTTAAACAGAATTTTAAAAATAAAAGAATAGGGCCAGCACTGTGGGCTCAGCCTCTGCCTGCACTACCAGCATCCCATATCATATGGGTTCCAGTTCTAATTCTGGCTGCTTCTCTTCCAACACAGCTCACTGCTATGGCCTAGGAAAGTACTTGCGCCCCTGCACCTGCATAGGAAACCAGGAAAAAGCTCTTGGCTCTTGGCTTCAGATTGGCTCAACTCTGGCCATTGCAGCCATTTAGGGAGTGAACCAGCAGATGGAAGACCTTTCTCCATGTCACTATCTCTCTCTGTCTGTAACTCTACCTATCAAATAAATCAATAAAATCTTTATTTTTTAAATAAAAATAAAGAAAAAACAAAGAAAGGTTAGGAAAGAAGTAAAATAGCTCTATTTGCACATAACATAATTTAGAAGACTCTAAAAACTACACACACATACACAAACAAACATACTTAAACAACTGAAACTAATAAACTTCAGGATTGAAAGGTACAAAAGTAACAAAAAAGTCTATTGCAATTCTATATATGAACAATGAACTACCCCCAAATGAAATCCCATTTCCAATAGCATAAAAAGGATAAAATACCTAGAAATAAATCTATTAAAATGAAAGATTTTTACAACAAAAATGATAAAACAGTAATTATAAAAATTGAAGCAGACATGTTAAATGAAAAGATATTGTATGTTCTGTATGGAATAACATATTTTCTATGGATTGGAATATTTAATATTATTGAAATTCCCAAAGAACAGAACCAGTGCAATCTGTACACAAATTCTAAGGTGCTTTCAACAGAAAAACAACATATCTTAAAAATCTATGCAAACATGAAAAACCTTGAATAGTCAATGCAATTTTGAACAAGGACAAATGAAGAGACATTATATTTCTTCATTTCAAAATACATATTCAGCAATCAAAACATTATAGGGCTGGTGTAAAAACTGACCTAGAGAGAAATGAAACAGAATAGACAGCTCAGAAATAAACCCTTATATGCACAATCAACTGTTCTTGCACAAAGATAGTACATAATAAGGAACATACAGTATCTTCAATAAATTATGACAGGAAAAGTGGATATCCACATAAAAAAGAATGAAACATAGTCCTTATTTCACATAATATGCAAAAAGTAATTCCAATGGCAAGCATACGTATGTTTGCTTATGCATATACACAGAAACATAAATAAATATAAATGATAATAATATAATTATATGAACAAATTTGCAATAATGTAGTTTCAACACTATTTGCTTGTGAGTAATAACAGACAATAGGTGGTGATTAAATTTTCAAATAATGTATCCTGCTTACATTTTCCATTTATGTTTCTGAAAATCATTACCCAACATAAATAATCCAGATAGAAAACTCATATAATTCCATTTAGTTTGATAATAGTCTAATAGCAATATTTTCTATATGCAATGAATCCTTTACTGTTATCATAGATAAATTAGGATTATTGTATGACTTTTGCAAGCATCTCTCAATAAGACTTGTAGTAAAGTTGGAGATAAAAAGATCTGACAAACAGGTAAAAATTTCTGCTAAAACAGATATATTTGTGTGCATATCAAAGTATATATTTTAAAAATATCAGTGTTTCAATAAATCTTCCTGAACTCTTAAAATGTTTCTGACTACCTTTAAGATTTCAAACAGCACTCGTATGCAAAGCTTTATCTGACTCCCTCTGCTAGAATTTGTCTCTTTTCTCCTCTCACAATTTATATAATTTTGCATTTTTTGTTCCTTTTCTGGATTAGAACATGTAGACCTGGCACAGTGTAATATTCTAAGCTTCTGATTTTCAATGTAGAGTTTAGTATATGGTTGTTTCATTTTCATTATTTACTTCATATTCTTTCTTACTTTCCTTTGTTTTAATTTTAAAGTTTAACACATTTTAACATTTTACCATAGTCACTTCATATGTGTATATTATATGTGTATATATGCATGTTAATGTTCAAATATTTTATGTCAAGTTATGGGAAACTTTTGGAATCAACCTCATAGTTAGGTTTCATGCTTGATCACAGTTGAGGAGAACTACTATGTCATCTTTGGATCTCTTTTTACACTAAAACAGAATATCAGCTTAATGACTAGACAAAATTATGTGCATTTTCACTATTCATTGCTATGCATTTCCATGAAAAATAGCAGAAATGTCCACACCACCTTAGCCAATTGTAGTTATTGAGTGCCTACCCAAACTTTTCCTTCAACAATAACATCAGTGTTCATTATTTTATACTATTAAGAAGCCAACCATTTCTATTATTTTTTTGACAGGCAGAGTGGACAGTGAGAGAGAGAGACAGAGAGAAAGGTCTCCCTTTGCCGTTGGTTCACCCTCCAATGGCCGCTGTGGCCGGCGCACTGTGGCCGGCGCACCGCGCTGATCTGAAGCCAGGAGCCAGGTGCTTCTCCTGGTCTCCCATGGGGTGCAGGGCCCAAGCACTTGGGCCATCCTCCACTGCACTCCCGGGCCATAGCAGAGAGCTGGCCTGGAAGAGGGCCAAGCAGGACAGAATCCGGCACCCCGACCAGGACTAGAACCCGGTGTGCCAGCGCCGCTAGGCGTAGGATTAGCCTGTTGAGCCACAGCGCCGGCCAACCATTTCTATTATTAATAAAGTTAGTAGCCTTCTCTTTACTGATTTATTTTTATTGGCATGATATTGATACATACTTATGAGGTTCAATGTGATTTTTTGATTCATATGTATATTGGGTAATGATCAACTTCAGGGTGATCAGCATATCCATCATCTTAAACTTTTATCATTTCACGGTCCTCTCTAACTTTTTGAGATCTACAATGCATTATTGTTAATTATACTCATTTGTTTTTAAAAGTGATCAAAATGTTTACAATAGTAAAAATAATAAGAGTTAGGAAACAGTTCATACATATATCACGCCTTTCCAGCACTGCAAGATTTTTATTTCCCGTACAACATTTCAATCATATCAGTGTGTCATTGCCAACGACTAGAAGTTCATGAAAATGCAAAGACTTAAATGGTTAGGCTTTAAATCATAATGTGAGATAGCCTTGTCAATCGTTTCAAAGAAATTTATATTCTTCAGGAAATTTTAGGAGATTTTGCAGTTTCCAAAAGGATTAATGATGACTGACACTGTGAAAGCTTTACAAGAAATCCAAAAACACTAAACTAGTCTTATAATTGTATTTAATATCACAGTTTTCTACTGTAGGCAGTAAACATGTTAGCTCAGCCTTTGAGTTTTCTCCAGTTTTTGACTGGGCCAAAAGGGTGCAACCTATCATGTACTCATTGCTGAAATGTTGTTCTCAAAGTCTCCTCCACTTTCGAATACCTTTGAAAACCTACAGCACTTCAAGTTTTGCCAATGAGTTCTAACTGTAAGTTTTAAAACTGATGTGGTGGGGCTGACTCTATGTAGTTAGCTAAGCCTTCCCCTGTGGCACCAGGTATCACATATGGGCACTGGTTAGTGTCTGACTGCTCCTCATCTGATCCATCTCTCTGCTATGGCCTGGGAAAACAGTAGAGAATGGCCCAAGTACCTGGGCTCCTGCACCTATGTGAGAGACCAGGGGATGAAGCTCCTGGGTCCTGGCTTTGGATTAGTCCAGCTCTGGCCATTGCAGCCATTTGAGAATTGAACCAGTGGATGGAAGACCTCTCTGTCTCTCCTTCTTTCTGTCTGTAATTCTGCCTTTCAAATAAATGAATGAATCCTTAAAAAAAGAAAAGCTGATGTGGTGGTAATGATGTTAATATTTCATGCAACCCAGCTCTGCTTCCTTGATACTAAGTCCATCCTAAATATTATAGAAATATACAGACCCAATGGGCATTATGGTCCAATAGCTATTGATTTCATATTAGATTTTTTATGCTTTTAATGAGAAAAGTTTTGAGAATTTTTGAAAACTATATTTAGTGTAAATCATCTAGAGTAAAATAATCATATTAAATTACTGAGACTCTGTCATAGTAAAATACCTCTTTTTTTATTATGTTTGGAAAGCTCATATTTACATGATATAAAAAAGGCAACTGTTCAATCTAAGAGTCTAGTTATATCACGCTATAAACAGAAGTAGGAGAATTTATATTTTGTTCATTTTTGCCATGCTGTTTATTTTTAAATTATATCCTTTATGGGTAGGTGTTCTGGCACCAAGAGTTAAGTCACTGATTTGGATGCCTGCATCCCATACCAGAGGGCCTGGGAATGAGTCCTGCCTCCACTTCTGATTCAGTTTCTTGCTAATGTGGTTGCAAAACTACAGATGATGGTCCAAACACAAGGGTGGAGATCTGGATGGAGTTCCTGAATCCTGACTCATACTGGCCCAACTCTAGATGTTGCTGGCATTTGGGAATGAACCAGTGATGGAGGATTTCTCTCTTTGTCTCTCCCTTCCTTTCTGTCACTATGCCTTCCAAATAAATAATGCTTATAATTTTCTTGTATTTCTTATATGCTCCAGAGCTGTGGATATGAAAGAACTTCATAAAGTTCATTGAAAAAATGTAATTAAAAGATGAGCTTAATTTAGTGTAAAAATTGAAATTCACACTGTGTTTGCATAAGATGTATTCCCTATGAGGTTTGTGAAGTGAACTCATATTATGTGCTGAATATATGCTTGCTATATTGTCCAATGATAAAAATAAGTTCTTCAATTTTTAATAAATACAAATGTTTTTTAATTTCTCTGTGACTAATTTTTGATATAAAATGTTCACAGCATTGTTATCTGTTTAACCATGACTTTCACTATGAAACTTGAAATTCAAAATATTAATTGATATTGACTGAATATTTTCTTAATTAACACACAAAAATTTACCTAAATTTTAGCATTTTATTGGTGCATCTCAGCAGTCTGGGACTATGTGTCTCAGAAGAAAGTGGTCACACAAGGAAGTAGGAGACCATTAATTTCAGGAAGTATTTACTAAGTTTTGTTTTCTAAGAATTGAACCTTCCCGTCGTCTTGGAGTTTGTGAAGCCTGTCATGGAGGTACCATTATCCGCCCCCCCTTTCTCACAATGGACATGCCACGTTAAGTCATTGAGCAAGCAGAGCAGTACAGAAGCAAAAAGCAATTGATATTCAGCATCCGCTAGTTATATATATATATATATATATATATATATATATATATACATATATATATACACATATTTTTTTTTCATTTCAACATTCCCCCCTTTTCTTTCTCAACATGAGGAATCCTCCTCATGTGGAATATTTCCATAGTCCTGGTGCAATATCATGATTTGGATGGCGTTGATTCTGTCCTTGACAAAAGTTATTAGTAGACATAAGGTCTATTGGTTTTGATCTCCTTTAGTGAACTGGGAATGTGTCAGGCACCAAGTGATGTCGGTTTCTGAATCCCACCGTTCTTGGAGGGCCTTCGGTCACGTAAGTGGGGGCAGCTCGGCCTCCTCTTTTGGCGCTGTCCCTGCTCTCCGCCTGGTCAGACGAAGCTTGAGTGGATTCTCCTGGTTCTGACTAACTGTCCATTCTTGCTCTGCTGTCACAGCTTCCGGTCCTGAAGCCCTTCTGACGTGGGAGTGATGCAGCCAGGGTGCTATCCCATCCACCTTTATAGTAGTAGGGGTGACAAGTACAACAGTACAAGGTCCTTTCCATTTAGGTTCTAAGGTTTTAGCATTATGTCTTTTTACCCATACCCAGTCCCCAGGCTCCAATTGGTGGCTTGGGGCAAGAGGCAGATTGTCTTTGTGGTCCAAGGCGGCAAGCATGGGCCAAATGTCTCTGTGGACTTTTAGAAGGGTTTTCATATTCTGCAACAGTCCTGGTCTAGTGAGTTCACCCAATAGTTTTGGGTGATCAGGGTAAACAAGGGGGGGGGGACCCATACATGATTTCAAAGGGATTAAGTTTAATTTATAGGGAGTATTCCAGACCCCGGAGTGGGGCATAAGGAAGGAGCGTCACCCAATTTTCACCAGTCTCCATTGTCAATTTAGTTAAAGACTCCTTTAGCATTCGGTTCATGCGTTCTACTTGACCAGAACTTTGGGGTTTGTATTCACAATGCAGTTTCCAATTTGTCCCCAAAACTTGGGCTAATTTTTGTATCAATTTACTGACAAAAGCTGGACCATTATCAGAGCCAATCACCTTAGGAGTCTCAAACCTGGGGATGATTTGTTCTAGCAAAACTTTGGCTACAGTCTCTGTGTTCTCTTTCTTTGTGGGGAAAGCCTCCACCCATCCTGAAAAGGTGTCTATAAATACTAATAAGTATTTATATCCATACTTGCCTCAGTGAAATCCACCTCCCAGAACCACCCTGGTCTCCACCCCCTTTCCCTCTTACCGGAATGTGCTTCTATCTTACGGCTAGCCTTCATCACCTGACATGCTGGACAATTTTTCCCAAGTTCTCAAATCAAGTGTCCCTGGTGGTGGAATTTTACTTGGGCAGCAGAGAGGAGCTGTTTCAATTTATTTTCTCCCAAATGGATGGATCGATGTAGGTTGTAACTGATGTGTAGGCCCAGGTGCTGTGGCAAGATGAGGCTCTCCCCATCTTTCACCCGTTGTCCGGGTGTACTGGGTATTTACTAGATTTAATCCATTGCAAATCTTCTTCAGTGTAGAGGGGTTCTGGGGGAAGTTCTCCTATTCCATATTGGGGCAATGCAACAGTCAAAGCATGAACACAGTCTAGTATTGCTACAAATGCAATCTCTCTAACAGTGGCCAGTCTGACCTCTAGCATTCTATGTAAATCGTCTCTCTGTCCCATCCCTCTGGTATGCAAGATAGCCAGTTTGGAGGGTAACTCAAGGACCCTCTGTAAGGCCATAACTTCCTCTCTGGGGCAAGTCTCCCACAGTTTCAAGAAGTCCCCTTCTCCTCATAGTACTTGGTAGACTCTCCAATTATATATATATATATATATATATATATATATATATATATAGAGAGAGAGAGAGAGAGAGAGAGAGAGAGAGAGAGAGAGAGAGAGAGTCAATCTTTTTGCTTTGGCCACCTCTGAGGCTACCCTCACGGCCACCAAAGAGGCCTGAAGAAGATTGTACTCCACATCCATAGCCTCCTAGTTTATTGAGGAATGCCAAATTGTTATGAGTTCTTTGTCCACTACAGCAGCTGCCACGAGTCTCACCCATCCATTTTTCCCAGGGGATCTGAAACTGTCCCCCACAGCCAGCCATATGTAGTTGCTGTGTGTCAATTCATAGTCAGCAAGCTGTCTCCCATCTACGTTCAATTTTATCCCAGCACACAGGGTCTTGGTTAGCAGAACCACCTCCCTAGCCACCCTGTCTGCCAATTGATTCCCTTTAGACACAAAATCTCTTCTCTTTTGATGTCCCAGAATATGTACCACTGCCACTTCTTTAGGTTTACTCATGGCCTGTAGTAGGGCTATAATCTCAGCCTTGTTCTTGACCTCCGCTCCCCCAGGGGTTCTGAAGCCTCTTTCTCTATAGACAGCCCCGTGAATATGCACTGTGCCAAATGCATAATGGCTGTCTTTCCTTCTGCCAGTCTAAGGGCAGCTGTCAGGGCCATCAGCTCGGCTCTCTGTGCTGAAGAGGCACTACTCAGGCGCTGTTGGAAAATGATGTTGCCTTGCCCATCAACCACGGCTGCCCATGTATGCCTCTTACCATTTTCCATGAAGCTGCTCCCATCGGTGAACCATACTAGGTAACATTGTGGTAGGGGCTGATCCTTGATATCCTCGCAGATGGTAGCAGTTTCCACCAAAATCTCCAGGAAGTCTTGTATCACTTCATTGAGATATGGCATTGGCAGCAGAGTGGCAGGCTTTAACTGGAGGGGCCCTTGGAATCTGACTTGGGGCACATCTAGCAACAAGCCTTGGTAATGAGTGAGTCAGGCATTGGTCATCCACTTACCAGGCAGTTGTCGCAGGACTCCCTCTATGGCATGGGGTGATATGAAAATGAGAGGTTGGCCAAAAGTCAATTTATCTGCATCCTTCACCAGGACGGCTGTAGCAGCTATGACTCTCAGGCATGCCAGCCATCTGGCTGCTACTGGGTCCAGTTTCTTTGATAGATAAGCCACAGGACATTTCCAGGGTCCCCAGGCTTGGGATAGCACCCTCTTTGCAACTCCCTTGGTTTCATCTACTAACAGGTAAAAGTCTTTGGTGGGATCTGGGAGTGCCAATGCTGGAGCTGAGAGGAGGGCTGTCTTTAATGTCTTAAAAGCCTTTTCCATCTCATCAGTCCATGTCCAATTTTGACCCTCTCGGCTGCCCTCATATAGGGGTCGGGCTATTTCCGCATACCGGGGAATCCACAGCCTGTAGTAGCCCACTGAGCCTAGGAATTTCTGCACTCCCCTCAGGCTTTAAGGTCTGGGAATCCTTAATACTGTTTGTTTCATTGCTTCAGTGAGCCATATCTGGCCATCTTTTAGTTTATATCCCAAGTACGTTACTTCTGGTCTGCAAATCTGAGCTTTTTTTGCACTAGCCCGATAGCCCAGTCGTCCAAGGGCTTCAAGCAACTCTTGAGTGCCCTTCATTCATTCCTCTTCGGTCTCACTAGCTATTAACAAATCATCTACATATTGCAACAGAGTCACAGATGGGTGGATCATTCGATACTCACTCAGGTCTTCGCTCAAGGCCTCGTTAAACAGTGTGGGACTATTTTTGTATCCCTGTGGGAGCCGAGTCCAGGTGAGCTGGCCCTGTTGTCCAGTTTCCTCATCCCGCCACTCAAAGGCGAATATCTCTTGGCTTTTGGCAGTGAGGGGTAGACTAAAAAGAGCATCTTTTAAGTCTAAAATAGTATACCATATCTGTGTTGGGATCAGGCTGCTAAGGAGACTATACGGGGCTGGGGACAATTGGATGAATGTCCTCTATTCTTCTGTTGACCTCCCAGAGGTCCTGCACTGGTCTATAGTCCTTTCCCCCTGGCTTGTGGACAGGCAACAAGGGTGTGTTCCAAGGGGATTTGCACCATCTCAAGATGCCTTCCTGCAATAATCTCTGTACGTGAGGTGTTATCCCTTGCCTTGCCTTGGCAGGAATCGGGTATTGGTGCACTCTCACAGGCTCAGCTCCTGGCTTCAGTTCAATTAGAAGGAGTGCTCTGTGACTTGCCAGCCCTACTCCTGCCATCTCTGCCAAAGCCTGTGGGTATCTCTCAACCAATTCTCGGACCTCCAGAGCACACCCATCTGACAATGTCACTGGCTGATATAGTCTGTATTCATTGTAGGCCATTAAGTTGAGGACTTGTATAGGTTGTCCCTTCCCATCAGTTATCCTAATTTTATCTTCTGAGAAATAAATGTGAGCATTTAATTTGGTGAGCGAGTCTCTTCCAATCAGAGGAGTGGGGCACTCCGGAATCATCAGAAATGAGTGCTCTATTTGTTTTTGTCCCAAATCCACAGTTCATTTTGCAATCCATTTGTAAGCCTTTGATCCAATAGCCCCCTGGACAATACTGATTTTATTGGTCATCTTACCTTTATCTTGGTTTACCACCGAGAATTGTGCTCCTGTATCAACCAAGAAATCAATTGGAGTCCCTTCCAACTTTAGGGTTACCCTGGATCGGGGAGGGGGTCTGAGTCCCATCTGCCCTATTCACTGTCGTTCCTCTCCCCTGTGAACAAGACTTCAGCCCTATTGTTCTTAGGTTTATCTCTTTTTCCCTTTAGTTTAGGGCATTTATTTTTCCAGTGTCCCTTTTCTTTGCAGAAAGCACATTATTCCTTGTTAAGTTTTGGCTGCTGCTTATCCTGCCAGGAACGGTACTCCCTATCTCTTTCTTCCTCTCCCTTTACTGCAGTTAGGAATATCCTAGCCATCTCTCTCTGATTCTTCCTCATCTCCTTAGAATGAAACTTCTGGTTTTCCCTTCATCTCTCTTCCTCCTCCACCCTTCATTTCTCTTAGTTTTCTTCCTCCTCTGCCCTTCGTTTCTCTTCCCTCTCTAGGTCCTCCTGATGCAACCTATCCTGTCTCTCCTCAAGAGTCTCTCGAGTGTGATATACCTTCTCTGCTGCTTTAAGCAAATCTTTAATCCCTTTTTCTGTCACCCCTTCTAGCTTCTGCAACTTTCTCTTGATATCTGGTGCTGACTGATTCATGAAGCTAGAACCACAGCTGCCCATACCTCAGGGCTAGAGGGGTCTAAGGCGGTATATTGCCTGAAGACTTCAGATAGCCTTTCCAAAAAGGCAGAGGGGCTCTCTTCCGGCTCCTGTTGTAATAAATGTACCTTAGGAATATTTGTGGGCCTTCTTGCTGCTGCCAGGTGACCGGTCATTAGAGTCTGGCAATAAATTTGGAGATGCTCCCTACCTGCTGCCGTGTTGAAATCCCAACCAGGGCGTGTCAAAGGGAAACTCTCATCAATGAGGTTCTGTTCGGTGGTGGGTAGTCCGTCATCACCCGGAACCTGCTTTCTCGCTTCATCGAGAATTCTTCCTCTTTCCTCTGTGGTAAACAATACCTTAAGAAATAGCTGACAGTTATCCCAGGTGGGGTTATGGGTGAACAAGACTGAATCTAACAACCCAATTAGCTCTTGCAGTTTCTCTGAAAATGAGCATGTTGGGCCCTCCAATTATAAAGATCACTAGTAGAGAAGGGCCAATACTGCCAATTCTGTTGTCCTACTGGTCCTAAGGCCCTTAGAGGAGGGGCTCTCTTGCCTCTGAATATTACCCCATTGGTATCTAGTACTATAGCTGGACCTCCCTCCAGGACTGATGGAGCCAGTGTTCCTAACCCTCCTGTGACTTGGGTCACTTGATGGGGAGGGACATAAGGCAGGGGGTTCTGCCCCTCATGTGTCCAGGTTCAGTAAAATAGGGTATAGGTTCGAGTCTGGCAAGACTTCTATTTCCCTTTTTTCAAGTTCCCTCATTTCTTGTTCTTTATTTTCTAGTTGTTTGTTTTTTTGTTCCTTTTTTCCTTGTGCCAGCAACATTCCCACCTCCTCTGCTGGAGGCAAAAAGGGCTTCAACCAGGCCAGCGACTTATGAACTAAATCCTGCCAAACCAGGATATACGGAGTTGTTCTGGGTGCCCTTCCCTTCCAGGCAACAATACCTTTTTGCTTACCTTTTTGACTAAGGCCAGATCAAAACTTCCCTCTGCGGGCCATCCAACACCAAAAGTGGGCCATTCAATTTTACAAAAATGTATTAACTTACTCTTTTTCACCAACATGGACAAGTCCAAAGCCTTGGATCGAACTCAGACAAATGGTCAGTTACAAAAGATAGAGGGGTACTTACCCGCTGTCCTATTTTTCCAATGATAAGGGTTAGTACAATCACACAACAAACAAGCACAGAGACACACACAAGAAGAAGAAGAAGAAGAAGAAGAAGAAGAAGAAGAAGAAAACTACACCGGGTTCAGGGGAGTGACCCCCTTAGATTGGCACCAAACAAGTTCACTCTGATAAGCCCAAGGTCGACCAAATCGGCCAGGGACATCTCCCTGCCGTGGGATGGATTCTCCAGCATGTCTACCTGTTATCCAATCCCATTTCCAAAACTCACCAGCAGGGACAATGCAAATGGTGCTCCTCCAATTTTGGCGCTTTCGCGGACACTAGGACAGAACTGAGAAAAACACACACACACACAGAAATCCTCCTGTTCTCCTGTGTTTTGCAAGTTAGCTGGGGGAGTCTCAATACCAGGCAAGCCCCACGTTGGGCGCCAGATGTTGAATTATGGGATCCAAGACCTTTCCCAATTAACCCACAAAAGACAGTCACAGACGCAAGGGCAACAGGATTTATTATTTTATTGCCAGCTAGCTGGGGCTCTCACCGACACATACAACATAGTGCAGTGTGGGAGTGAGAAACCAACCCCACCTCTCTCCTTCTCAGCATTTTTATACACTTGAGTAAACAAGTATATTCATCATTATGCACGTATGCTAGTTATTTATATATATATGTGTGTGTATATATATATTTATAATTTCAACAATATCTTTGCATTGAAAGGAATCAAAATCTTTCTTCCAAAATGTGCCATATATCAAAATTATAATTATCTATAGTTGTTCAACTATGCATCAGGACATTAGAATTTCTTTTTCCTATACAATTATAACTGGATCAACATTTCCAATCTCTCTTTCTTCCCTACCCTCCTGACCTCTGGCAACTATTATTCTACTCTATAAATAGGCTGACTCTCTCAACATATTGATATTCCATCTATTAATAAAATCATACAATATTGATCTTTCTGCACCTGACTTAACTCATTTAACATAATAACCTTCATTTCTATCTATGTTGCTCAAATGACAAAATTTCATTCTTTCTCATGGCTCAGTAGTATTGCATTGTGTATGTACCACCTTGCAGCACTGGCACACAGGGTTCTAGTCCTGGTTGGGGCTCCAGATTCTATCCCGGTTGCCCCTCTTCCAGGCCAGCTCTCTGCTATGGCCCGGGAATGCAGTGGAGGATGGCCCAAGTGCTTGGACCCTGCACCCCATGGGAGACCAGGAGAAGCACCTGGCTCCTGCCTTCGGATCAGCGCTGTGCACCGGCCACAGTGCGCCAGCTGCGGCGGCCATTGGAGGGTGAACCAATGGCAAAGGAAGACCTTTCTCTCTGTCTCTCTGTCTCTCTCTCTCTCACTGTCCACTCTGCCTGTCAAAATAAATAAATAAAGTCTATATATCAGTTTATGGACACTTAAGTTGTTTCCATTCATTGGCTATTTTGAATACTAGTGCAATGAAAAAGTGAGCTCATATAGCTCTTCAACAGATTGTTTTCATTTCCTTTGGCTCTATGCCCAAATAGTGATGCTGTTGGTTCACTTGATAGCTCCAGTTTTGAACTTGGGAAGAATTCCATACTGTATTACATATTGGCTATACTAATTTATATCCGCACCAACATAGTGTAAAAGTTCCCTTTTCTCCACATACTCACCAGCCTTTGTTATATTTTTCATTTGTTGATAGTAGCCTCCCTAATGGGAATGAGATGATATCTCATTGTGATCTGTTTTGCATTTATCTGGTATTTGGTGATGCTGAGCATTTTTTTTCATGTACTTGTTGACAATTTGTATGTCTTCTTTTCACAAGTTTCAATTTAGTTCTATCACCCATTTTTAATTTTTTTTTTTTGCTATTGAGCTGATTAAGTTCCTTTTATATGTTCTGAATATTAAAACCTTGTCAGATATATAGTTTGCAAATATTTCTTCCATATTGTAGATTTTACGTCACTCTGTGATTGCTTCAATTGCTGTCCTGACACATTTTAGTTTGATGTAATCCCATTTGTCTACTTTTGCTTTTTCTCCTGCATCTTTAGCCTCTTACAAAATTAAATCCTTGCTCATTGCAATGTCCTAAATTGTCTTATATTGGTTGAAAAATTTCAGGTCTTACATTCAGTTTTTTAATTTATTTTGAGTTGCTTTTTTTCTATATGGTTAGAGATAGGGACCTTGGTTCATTCTTCTGTATGTCCTATATTCCTAGAATGATGTATCAAAGTGACTGTTCTTTCTCCAGTGCATGTCAGACACCTTTGGAAAAGATCAACTGGCAATCAATGTGTGGGTTTACTTCTACATTTTATATTCATTTCTTTAATCCTTTGACATATGCATCTGCTTTGTGACAGCACAGAGTTATTTTGATTAGTATAGCATTGCAGTACATTTTGAAGTCAATTAGTGAAATACTTCCTGCTTTGTTCTTTTTTACAATAGGATTCTTTGGCTATTCAGATGTTTTGATGGTTCCTAGGAAGAATGTCATTGATATTTTGAAGCGCATTTCATGGAGTCTGTAAATCATTTTGGATACTATGAACATTTTGATAATACTGATTCTTCAAAACCATGAACACAGGATGTATTTTTATTTCTTTGTTTCCTCTTCAATGTATTTCACTAATGTATAGCTTTCATTGTAGAGATCTTTTTTATCTATTTTTCGAAGTCTTTTACTTAATTTGTTACCAAGTACTTTATTTTTTGTGGTTTTTGAATTTTTTTCAGGTAGTTCATTATCAGTATATAACCAGTGAGACTAATTTCTGTGTGTTGACTCTTTCCCACAGTTTTGCTCAGTTCACATATTTTTCTAATAAGCTTTGATAGTCTTTGGGGTTTTCTGTATATAATGATTTAACATAAGCAAACAATGACAATTTGACTTCTTTCTTTCCAATTTATATGCCATTTATTTTACATACTTGCTGTGGCTACTACTTCCAGTACTATGTTGAATAAAAGTGGTGACAGTGGACATCCTCCCATTATTCCGTATCTTAGAATGTCTTCATCTTTTTCCCATTCAGTATATTATTAATTGTTGGCTTGTTTTATAGAACCTTTTTATGGTTAAATATTTTCTTTTTATTCTTAATTTGTTCAGATTGTTTAATCAAGAAGAGATGTTGAATTTTATCAATGTTTGTTATGCAATTAATGAAATGAACGTATGGATTTTGTCTTTTATTCTATTGATGTTCTGTATCAAGTCTATTGATTTAGATGTATTAAACCATCCTTGCATCCCTGAGTGAATTAATTATCTACAATTTCAACGAGGTTGTCCTAAATGCATCAAACTTAGGAAGAACAGATGCTCTAGCATATTTCAAATGTTTTTTTTTTCCCCTCTGCCTGTTGAAAGGTTGAGTTTTTCTCTAATATACACTTGGAGAATCTGGTAGTGCTTATGAAAGTAAAACCCACAAAAGTGATATGTCCCTTACAACCTCGATTACTGGATTTCCCTGGAATTTTTCATACATCAGATTTGTCCACAAAGAGCTTGCAGTAAGCCATCAATGACAGTTCAGACTGATCTACCCTGGCACTGATTCCTACAGAGTTTTCAGCTCCTGGATTTCTGCTCCAATATATGGTGATTATCTACATTCCCATAACAGTCTCTGAGTGGAGAGAGGTGTTTTGCCCTGGGACGCAAATTCTTTCACATTTATAAGGAAAGATGTTGATTTTTTTCCAGTTGTTCTGTGTTTTCCTTATTGTTAGAATGGAATGGTAACTTTAAAGTTTCTTACATGCTAAACTGGCAACCAGATGTGCAACATGCTATTTATTTGTTTCCTGTCTAATTTTTTTTCCAGCTAGACCTTCCAGTACATTCTTGAATAGAAGTGGTAATAAAAAGGTGCAAGAGAGAAACGTCGGATCACTCTTAGAGGATCTCCAATTAGACTCACAGCAGACTTCTCATCAGAAACCCTACAAGCTAGAAGGGAATGGCGAGACATAGCCCAGGTACTAAGAGAGAAAAACTGCCAGCCCAGAATACTATATCCTGCAAAGCTCTCATTTGTGAATGAAGGTGAAATTAAGACTTTTCACAGCAAACAGAAACTGAAAGAATTTGTTGCCACTCATCCTGCCCTGCAAAAGATGCTTAAAGATGTGTTACACACAGAAACACAGAAACATGGTCACCAATATGAAAGAAGGTAAAGGAAGGAAACCTCACAGCAAAAGATCACAGGAAGCTCAATTTCTCTTTGACATAGAATTAAACTCTGATGCTCTGTTAAAGCAATGTGTTAAAGTAATCTATTATGTTCTCTCGATGTCTGTTAAATTCTAATTGTTCAAAAACAGCTGAATTTTTATTAAGAGCAATGGGTTATTTAAATATGTGCTTTTATCAAAAATTTGAATATCTGCTGCTCATAAAACTAAAGCGTTGTTGGTTCTGTGTTTAGCTGTCCTCCTATAGGTTCCTATGGACTTTTTCCAGCCACTTTTATTGTATTCAGTACTTTGGGATGGCTCTGTAAACAGATGAAGCCAATAATGTATTAACAGTACCAACTGAGAGAAAGTATGGTTAACTGAGGTTACTAAAAAGAAAAAGCAATTCAAATCAATTGGCAATCTACAAAAAGAGTTAAAGATTTTAAAAGCTATTATTAAAATTGATGTATTGGTCTATTATGCTATATTATATGTGTGTACATATTGTATGTCCACATGGGGAAATTTTATTAAGAGTTTTATTTTAAATGGCTTATAGATAAGATTGTCCATAAATTTAAGCTGCTAAAATCAATCAAAGATACATTTTAATTTGTGGGACCTGAATCTGTGTATCATATGTTTTAGACTTGTTGGTAGAAAGAAACTAAAAACATTTTAGATGGTTGTGCTTAAGTTTACTGGCTAAACAAACTACACCATGTTAGATATTTAAGAGGTGTTTTCAAATACATGATTCTTAAAATTTATAGAAGGCATTGGACCTTCTGGTAAATGTTTTCTTAAGTTGTTATCTAATGGTTGAAACGGTTTGCTAAGTATTCATGTGATATTGCTATTGTCAGCAAGTGATCTAGGACTTGCTCCCTCATTTCTCTATTCGAAGCCCAACTTGTTCTTTCATTTCTCTATTCTCTTCAAGGTAGGAAACTAATTCTATTATGAAGGAATCTGTAGGATGCACAATTTAATCTTTAGACCTTATAAAAGAGATGGCTAACATTTTTCTGCAATAGCATAGCCAAAATAAGAACTCAAATAATAATCTCATAGCTAGATTCACTTCGCCATCAGCGAAGTATACAGTAAGTAGAAAAAACCTCCCTTTCAGACCAAAGGGAAAGAAAGTTTTAAAGTGAGAATATAATTTTCCTCATGAGCATTGTCTACCTTAGAAAAACTACTACAGAACATGCCTGTGACTATAGACTTGCAGTTCAGGCCACCGAAGATTAGAGATGGGAAACGGGCACTCCCTTGACTTGCATCCTCTGGTCTGCTTTAACACAAACCAGGAGGAAAAGAAAGCTCGGCATCAGAAGCAATGGGTGGCAGGCCTATTAATGGCTGATCTGTACAGTGATCTGCCCTCAAGGAGACCCAACAGGCCAGTCCACTGCAGTGGCTTTCAATGTGGTAAGCCTGGGCTTCAGCAGAAGTCAGCTTGTGAAGAGCCCTGGCAGCTCTGCCAAGAGTTGGATCACTGGTAATGGACCTGCCCTGGAGTCGAAGGATGCCCAGGTCAGAGCCACAGATCTTATTGGCTCTAAGCTGAAAAGCCCTTCACTCAGCCCAACTTCCAAAGTGACCACTGCAGCTGAGGGTATGGTCAAGTAGGGTCAGCAACATTGCAGGCAGAACTGTAAATTTCTTGTTAGAGATGCCCCCTGCCTTTACCTGGCCAGCTCTCCTCCCAGGCCAGCCAAGTAATGAAAGTCAACAGAGTGCCTTCCCCTAGGAGGTTCACACCTCCCTTAGGATATACCCCATGTGAAGAGATAGATAGGTCTGGGCCTCTGAATTTACAAGGCCTAAAGCCCACCAGATTATTATCAAGCCCCTTCTATCAGGTTCTATTTGCCTCTCAATCAGAAAACTTAATTGTAGCTTAGACAGCACCTTTCTTAGCTCCTCTAATAATGACTCTGTCCTTTGTTCTAGGCCCTGTCTAGTGCACTTGGGCCTCATTCCTTTGTAATCATAACCTCTACTCTACCACCAATGGCTCTACTCCCAACCTGTGTGTACTGATGGTCCTCTTCCCCACTTAATGCTGTATAATTGTTCAAACCTGGTAAATGCCACTCTTAGGATCATTGGTTACTATCCTCACTCTGTCTTTTATGACCTTGTCTAAATATGATCAGAGTCGGCAAACTTGGAAGGCTTCCATAGCCTTGGCAACTCATGACGACAGCCTAGGATGGTTACTGGCGCCATAAACTAGAGTGTCAATTTGTTGGGTCAACAACAGGAGCCACTGTGCACTTGCTCCTCATGTGGGATCTCTGTCCTTAATGTGCTGTACATTGTGATTTAATGCTATAACTAGTACTCAAACAGTATGTTTCACTTTGTGTTTCTATGTGGGTGCAAACTGTTGAAATCTTTATACTAAATTGATCTTCTGTATATAAAGAGAATTGAAAATGAATCTTGATGCAAATGGAAGGGGAGAGGGAGCGGGAGGGGGGAGGGTTGCGGGTGGGAGGGAAGTTATTGGGGGGGGGGGAAGCCATTGTAATCCATAAGCTGTACACTGGAAATTTATATTCATTAAATAAAAGTTAAAAAAAAAAATAAATGAATAAAGCATCACAAAAAAAAAAAAGAAGTGGTAATAGCACATTTTTTATATTGTTTCTGATCTTAAAGAGCATTTTAGCCTGCTTAGGCTGCCGTAACAGGTTACTGCAGACTGGGTGGCTTATCAAGATTCATTTTCAATTCTCTTTATATATAGAAAATCAGTTTAATATATATAAAGATTTCAATAGTTTGCCCTCACATAGCAACACAAAGTGAAAAAATACTGTTGGAGTACTAGTTATAGCATTAAATAACAGTATACAGCACATTAATGACAGAGATCCTACATGATTTTTTATAGTCTTTTTTTTTATTAAACTTTTATTCAATGAATATAAATTTCCAAAGTACAGCTTATGGGTTACAATGGCTTCCCCCTCCCAAAACTTCCCTCCCACCCACAACCCTCCACTTTCCGGCTCCCTCTCCTCTTCCAATCACATCAAGATTCATTTTCAATTCTCTTTATATACAGAAGATCAGTTTAGTATATATTGGGTAACGATTTCAACAGTTTGCCCCCATATAGCAACACAAAGTGAAAAAAAAAATACTGTTGGAGTACTAGTTATAGCATTAAATAAGAGTGTACAGCACATTAAAGACAGAGATCCTACATAATATTTTTTTAAAAAATTAATTAATTTTCTATGCCATTTCCAATTTAACACCAGGGTTTTTTTTTTTTCATTTCCAATTATCTTTATATACAGAAGAACGATTCAGTATATAATTAGTAAAGATCTCATCAGTTTGTATCCACGCAGCAACACAAAGTGATATTTTTTTTAAAAATTGATTAATTTTCTATGTAATTTCCCGTGGTGCGCTGGCCTCAGCATGCCAGTCGCAGCGGCCATTGGGGGGTGAACCAACGGAAAAGGAAGACCTCTCTGTCTCTCTCTCTCTCTCTCACTGTCCACTCTGCCTGTCCACAAAAAAAAAAAAAAAAAAAAGAAGAAGAAGAAGTTGATCTGCATATTTTTTGGAATATGGTGAATTTATTTATAATGAACATGTTAATAACTTTGTTTGCTAATTCTAACATCTACTTCATTCTGGGTCATATTGATTATTGATTTTGCTCCTCTTTCCTGAAGCTCAGTAGTCCCCTACACACGTAATGATCAATGCTCTGTTGAATATATGAGGAAGACATTCAGTGATTCCTTAGAGTCCTCTGTCTCTGCAGATCTCTCCTATCAAGTACACTTCCGTGATAAATCTAACTGACTTTGTCTTTTTAATCTCTGCAGTCCAACTTCTCAGTTTAGGGAATAAACCAGGATTTGTGTGTGCCCTCCTCTCCCATGCTCTAGTCTGGAAACTATAAAGGAATAAAACTGGAGAAATTTGAGGAACTGTCTCATTTTTTCCTGGTTTTTCAGGAACTGCATTCAAACATTGCCAATGCCCAATGTGTTTAATACCACTGTTTCATCTCCAAATTTTTGGTTCTTTGGGTGGGATGATATGTCCACTTCCTGTTATTCCATCTTGGCTAGAAGCAGAGTCAACTGGAAACTTTTCTTTTTCAGTAACAATTAGGTAATTTACTGGCAATAAAAACATTTTAATCACTACAGAGTAGAAAAAATTAGGAAACACATATTTATATACACATAGAGAAAGATTGAAAACTGAAAACAAATGAAGGAAATATACCATGAAAGAATCATGACAATATTTAAGTTCCAGATATATTAATGTTTCTGATTTTGTTTTATTTCCAGTTTTCTTAGAAGTATGGATAACTGGGGGCCAGCGCCATGGCCCACTTGGTTAATCCCCCCCAAATGCGGCGCTGGCATCCCATATAGGTGCTGGGTTCTAGTCCTAGTTGCTCCTCTTGCAGTCCAGCTCTCTGCTGTGGCCCTGGAGGACAGTGGAGGATGACCCAAATGCTTGGGCTCCTGCACCCGAAAGGGAGATTGGGAAAAAAGCACCTGGCTCCTGGCTTCGGATCAGCGCAGCTCCAGCCAGAATGGCCATTTGGGGGTGAACCAACGGGAGGAAGACCTTTCTATCTGTCTCTCTCTTTCATTGTCTATAATTCTACCTGTCAAATAAATAAAAAAATATAAGTATGGATAACTAAATTTTATGTGGATAGTGAGTTTTACTTTAAAATAAATTTAATTTGCCTAACTGAAAGATTTAAAATCCCAGTCCTTTATTAGGGAAAAGTTTAATGGATGTGTAACAATTGCCACAGTAATCCAGAAATATTTCTCCGAGTAAATTATTACCTCCGTTCTTATTTTTCTTTTAATTTTTACAATGACATTTCAATTTACTTTATAATCTCAATAAGAAAGGAAAGAGGAGGAAGGCTGTGCGAGATAGAGGGTAAGAAGGTAGAAGAATTATCATTATGCTCTTAAAGCCGTTTATAAAATACATTAAATTTGTTCTCTTTATATAAAAAATTTAACATATTTAAAATATAAAAACCTCTATTTTTCATCATTTTAGCGTCTACATTCCTAGAATTATTGCTAAATATACCTTTTTTATTTGTTTCATTTTGCAAGCATGAATAAAAAGAAAGAAAATTGATTTTGAAAATATTTAGCATGAGTGATTTCTTGTCCAAGGGCATGGAACAACTTGGGTTAGCACCCATTATTTGTTGATTTTTTCACTGCTAAGTTACTTTTACATTTTATATTACTGAATAACAGGCTTTTTAAATATAATTTCATGCACTTTTGAATTGAAAGATCCATATTATCTACCACATGGATTTCATGAGGTTAAGTTTAAAAATATTTACAGAAATTTCTACCAGTATTTCTCAGCCTCCCTAAATTTTAATTCCTTCTCAAAGAAAATGCATGTTTACTTTGACCCCTATCCTGTTTGTATGTTGTATCAGCTTCTCTGGTTGTTATTCCCCAACTGCCCAGTTTATCACACTCAAATGCCAGCAGGTCAGGCAGCTGCAGCTGTAAGTCTATGATTGATTCCCGCTCTTGCTCCTATATTCTCTAGCCCTGACTCCTACAGATGTAGGTTATTGGAAGAAAAAACCATAGCAAAATTATTTTCTACACAATAAAAAATAAGGAAATATAGATGAAAGGATAGATTGAAGAAATAATGGACAAATTTTAACATGGTTTTTGTAAAATCAGTTTAACAAACGTTTGATCTAGTTAAACTCACAACTGTGTTATTTCTTCTTATTTCTAAATTTATCTTTAATTACTTTGAAGGAATAAGTACAAATTTTGAACAGTGTGTTGAAGGTTTACAATATCATCAGGGATAAGAAGTTTATGGTAAAAGATGTAATTTCAACCTGCTTATACAAGTCATTCATTCATTCATTTAACAGCTATTTATCTCATACCTGACCTCATAACATCTTGTGCTTGGCATTAATCGTACATCATGTTCGACAAATCATACATAACCCTTGCCTTTGAAGTGCTTCTGCTATGGCCAGAGAACACAAACATGCACATTGTCGAGCTATGTTTTTAGCTATTCATGAAAAAGTTTCGGCTTTCTTTTGTCTAGGGGACTTTACTATAATCTTTTTGACAGAATGTCTGCACTGAAAACTTTGACGTACCTGCCACAATTCCCTCCCTAAATTCATTAAAATTTCAGAGTTCCTGTGGCTTCTCATCAATAAAAATTCAGAAGTATCCCTACATTCTGTTAATGTCTCCCTTGTCATTTCTGGAACTCTCGGGTTGTATTTTCCTGTCTTATCTGGAATTTTGTAACAATTAAATATTTCATATTTATTGCCTTAAGTACATTTAAAATTTAAAATCCAGATAGGCAGTCTTTGTTTACCTTAACCATTATGATGAATTTTAAAGTGCATTTATTTCTTTCCTCTTTAAATAAAGATCATAGGCAAGTTTTGTCATGATGACTTAAAATATTTATTATAGGCTGGCGCCGTGGCTCACTAGGCTAATCCTCTGCCTGCAACGCCCGCACCCCGGGTTCTAGTCCCAGATGGGGCACCGGTTCTGTCCCAGTTGCTTCTCTTCCAGTCCAGCTCTCTGCTGTGGCCCGGGAGTGCAGTGGAAGATGGCCCAAGTGCTCGGGCCCTGCACCCGCATGGGAGACCTAGAAGAAGCACCTGGCTCCTGGCTTCGGATCGGCACAGCGCACCAGCCGTGGCGGCCATTTGGGGTGTGAACCAACAGAAGGAAGGCCTTTCTCTCTGTCTCTCTCTCTCACTGTCTAACTCTGCCTGTCCAAAAAAAAAAAAAAAAAAAATCTATTATAGATGTTAACTACTGTCTGTCTTTTTAATTTTATTAATTTTAATTTTAATTAGCTTGTAACAGATTCAATGTGATTTGTAGATACAATTCTAAGAACATAGTGATATTCCATTCTTCCTTCTCTCCCTCTCTCCTTCCCCATCTCTGCCCCTCCCACCATCCTTCCTTCTCCTTTTCTTTCTTTTTTTCAGTATTTTATGTATAATAAATCATACGTTGTTTTCATATTCTCACCTAACTTTTTTTTTCATCCTTCTCTGTCTCATTTGTCTTTCCAGGTTATGGACTTTCTTTGTACTTTGAGCTATTCAAGCTCTCTTTATATTCTTTTATTTTATAAATATTACGTAAAACCAAATCTAGTTCTAAGTTAAAAATTTAAGAGTTTGTTTTAAGTCATAAAAGATAGTAGCATGGAGAAAACAATTTGATGCTGCCAGAGATTACACAAGTATCACCTCTAAGTATATCAGAAGTAACTAATTTTGGAAAAGAGTTAGTGCTTTGCAAACTATACTCTTGAAATCACTTGTCTACATGTGAAGACTAGGATGAATATCATGTACTTATCCACATACTCTTCTTTAAGCAGCCATGTAGTGAGAGTCTCTGTGTAGCTGAATCTTTGAAAAGCTCTGGTGGAATGATATATGTTATATTATGGTGGAATGATATATGTTAACTATCTTTGACTATACATTTCATAATTAAGGAGGTGATTATGAGCTAGATGTGCCATGGTTGTTTATTTTGTTTTTTGTCTTTAAACTGAGCTTAAATTATAAATACAAGGTCCAAATTAAGGAAAAAGAAACAGAGAACACAATGAAAATAGTCACTTTTGTAACTAGCATGACAAACAAAATGTAGAAAATGAAACTCAAAAACATCTTTGGCTAAGACATGAAGAATTAGATGCCAACACAAGGAAATTAGAATTTTCCCTGTAGGAAACTGGGTTTAATCAGGGATGCTAAAGATCTTATTTGTGTTCTAGAAATATAATGCTTATGACAAAGACAATTCATCAATTAATTATTATTTCCCAGATTTATAGAATTTTTTTTCTTAACAAAAAGTTACCAATAGGTGTTCAAATCCTTTGATAAATATTATTCCTTTAGTAAACATGCATTGACTATGTTCTGTATGGTTCTTGTTTGCCAGGCACTGACATAAGAACTCTTAAATAGCTCCTGGCATAGTTTCCAAAAATCACTAACAGAAGCCAGGCATCCGGAAAATGCATGTCTTTTTTGATTTCCCAAAGTCTCAGGTAGGTGGTAATCTCGTATAATTTCTCTCAAAAACCTGTTCGCTCAGAGTGTTCATGAATTTGCCATATGGTATTTAAAAACTCAAGTCAAAGTAGTGTTAAAAATTGTATAGACAGAACCAGAGCATGCTGGTTAATGTTGTTCTTCATTCAGGGACCATGGAGATTTCTTTGCATGCCAGAAACTGAAGCCAAAGCATCTTAATATTTGACTTTTATTCTATCTTCCTTAATCAGCTGCACAAACCAAGAATTTCATTAGAATATGAAGGGTTTTTTTTTTGTGTTTCCTCACATAAAAAGTTACATATGGAAATATATTTTTTTATAAATCTATCTCATACTAAAATGCTTTCAAACTAATTTATGTAGAGCTATGTCAATTCATGTGCCTAATTATCTTCACTGATTATTTGCAGGTGTCAATGGATGAGAAGCCAGGGAATGGATCCATTGGCTGGAATAGCTTATAACATATACCATGAATGTACCCATGATTTTAAAAAGGAAAATGTAAATGTTTGTGTAACTTCTTTCAACATGCCTTTATACAACACATTATAAATGTAAAAGCTACAGAACCTGTTCTGATTATTGGATAAAAAATAGTCTGTGTTAGAAAATGGTCTAAGATCATGGTGACTCACTTTCTTCCCTCATGAATAGGAAATGCATTTACATTATGTCATGTGAAATTATTGAACAGCTGCTTGGAAAGAGAGAAAAACAAGAACACCAGCCTGCCAAGGGGATGCATTGCCGACATGAGATCAGATGCACAGAGTAAATAGAAATGGCATTCAGGAAAGGTGATAAGCAATCAAGTAAAGACCAAAGTGAGATGCTCTGACCTTATATTTAGCATCCATGCCAAATTAGCATAGCTGTGCAGTGTACTAGAAAATTAAGTGGAAAAAAAGGACAAAGTAAGTGTAAAATCAAAGCAGAAGTAGTACATGTTTGGAATATTTAAAATAATTATACTCTATTTCATATCCAGAAAGCTACACTGCGGTCAGCTCATTTTTTTTCATGGGGAGCCACAGGTTCAAAAGAAAATACTATGAGCTTGACCTATACTAATTAAACAGAAGCAGTTTACTCTCTCTGGGTCTTGGCCTAGATGAGTCTCAGTGATCTCAGGGTAAAGAGGTGACTTAAAGAGAGGAACATAGAATCTTGGCTTCATTCATTATGCTACTCTCATTTTCTCTCCTGTTCAGCCTACAGTTCATTAATTCAGCAAGTATTCTTTCTACATACCATGAGAGACTAGTGTACCCAGTTCAACATATACTTGTGTAAACTCCTGTGATTTGCCAGATACCTACAAAGTAGAAAAACATTGTGGTAAATCAGTCTTTTGTACTCTATTACTCCATGAGGATGCTAATAATTTCTAATGAATATGTAAATGAATTCACTACAAACCCTAAAGTCTCCTGAAGTAGATTATTTGAATGGTACTGATGGATTCGAAGAGTGAAGCAACAAGATTCATCAGTTTTGTCTCATAATCTCAACATTAAACCAAAGTTATTCAG
This sequence comes from Lepus europaeus, assembly GCF_033115175.1. Lineage (NCBI taxonomy): Eukaryota > Metazoa > Chordata > Mammalia > Lagomorpha > Leporidae > Lepus > Lepus europaeus. Next base: position 46,273,294 of record NC_084837.1, on the reverse strand, counting down.
CCAGGTTAAAAGAAAATCAAGATCTGGTTCTAGTCAAGTAGTGGACACACTAAGTTCAAAACTGATCACACACAACAGCACAGCATGGAGAATGTTTTAAAAGGACCAACAGCTCTCTTCCTAACCAACACAGAAAGTTAAGTTAGAAACCCCTTAACAGACTGCCACCTGTTCTCTTGCAGCTGGCTCCTGTGGAAAAAATAACCAAAATGAGTATAATCAGTTCATTTTCCCAGTGTCCTGACCTACAATGGAGTCTGCAAAAGGCCACTTACCAAGGGAGCATGAACTTATTCTCTCTGCCCAAATCTTCTTTTAAGGAAAATATCAACTAATCACAGTAATTTTTTTCTCAGCTGGAATTGTATGAATGATTTACATATGGAAAGACAAAGATACTAACATCCTGGAGCCAAATTTGCAAAGGGTCCACATTCTGGGGACCCACTGGGCAAATGCAGCCTCCACAGCATCCAGCTCACCATAGGTTTCCTTTTCCTTCACACTATGAGTCCTCTTCATGTGAATTTCAAGTGAGTTCCAAAATAAAAGGAAGCAAAGCAGAGCCATATGCTGTCTCTGTACTCAAACATCATTCATATCGTATACTCTCAGAGAAACTTGTTATGATTAAAAAATATTGTAAAAGTGAAAATTTTGCCCTTTTATTTCTTAAAACTAGTGTAATTCTTTTCAGACCTGCATCTTTCATTAATTGGACATGAAACTTCCTGCATATTTTCTTTCTGCCTTCAATCTGGATTTTAAGAAGATTATGTTGGACATGTCTATTGGAGATTCCTAAATGCCCAATATCTCCTTGTAGCAGATGTGACACTGCCTTTGGATCCCCGATCAGGTGATCCATTGGTAGCAATAGCACCCAAACATTGAAAATCATAGGACTAGATTATCTCTGTGTTCCATTCTAAGATTTGTTTTTATATGGATAAAATTTCATAATGTTAAATGTATCATGAACTGGTCTAGTCTGTAAAAAGTTACTGAAAAAATCCTAGCTCAAAGGAGTAGATTAGGGCCAGGAAACCATGAAAATGAATGATTCATTGTCAGATGGAGGAAAAGTACATATCAAGAAATAGCTACAATATGATGAAATATTTCAAAATAGAGGTATGTACAAAGTTTTAGGGCATGCAGAAGTCATTATAAATGTCAAAGAGATGGAATATGAGCAGAGAAAAGCAATTTCTATGCACATAGGAAATGTTTATATGATACATCACTTGGCAGCTAATAATATTTTTCCAGCAAATGATAGGATAATCTGGATAGCAATTTCTCTTTATCATGATATATCATTGCAGAACTAACATGGTATATCCTCCCATTTTTAGCCAACCACTTTGTGCTTCAAATCTGAGGGATTTAAAGTAATATTTATATCTAACAAACTTTCATAACATTATCTTTCTTATAGAACCAGTACACATTTAGAATCCCTATCACATCTGATAAGAAATTCTGTGGGCACCACCTTCAAGACATAACCAAGCATATATCTATGTTTAACTACTTCCAGTGCTATCATTTTTTCCTATTCACCATCTTCTGTTGTTTAAAACATGTATACTTGCTTCCAAAGTTGCCATTATTTTGTCTATTGTTAACCCAACTGAAAAGTTAATCACACTGGAATATAAAACAGATTATGTCACTCCTTACTGAAAACCATTCAGTGGTCCCCATCTCAGAGTCAAAGTCAACATCTTTACAATAGGCCTATAAATCTTATTCCTTCCTAACCTATTCTGACATTTCTTATTTTTTATATTCATAAGTAAATTTATTTTTACTTCTTATATAGATCTTGCAGTTATAAAATTTTTTCCACTTGTTTTTTTTAAATTAGGGAAAAAAATCTTCCTCAATGGAAGATACAATGGCTGTAAACAATCATCAAATCTCAAAATGTCTATTTCACTCCAAAACATTACATTTTGGGTACTCTATTAGTTACCTTGGATCAGGGAAAGTATACAATATTTGTGTTTGGGGAACTGGCTTATTTCACTAAGTATGATGTTTTACAGTCAAGTCCATACTGTTGCAAAAGAGAGGATTTCATTTTTTTTTTACAGATGAGTAGTACTTCATAGTATATGTGTATGTGTGTGTGAGTGTGTGTATCTTTTTCTATATATCCTAATTTCTTTATCCAGTCAACAGTTGATGGAAATCTGGTTTGGTTTCATATCTCAGCTATTGTGAATTATGCTGCAATGAACATGAGGGTGCAGATAAGACTTTGTTATGCTGATTTCATTTCCCTAGGGTAAATTCCCAGGAGTGAGATGGCCAAGTTATATGATAGGTCTAAATTCACATTTCTGAGCTATCTCCATAATGTCTTCCACAGTGGCTCCACCAGTTTACATTCCCACCAACAGTGGACAAGGGTATCTTTTTCTACACATCCTCACCAGCATTTGTCATTTGTTGATTTCTATATGGAACCATTCTAAATGGAGGGAGGTTAAACCTCACTGTGGTTTTGATTTGCATTTCTCTGATAGCTAGTGATTCTATGCATTTTCTCAGAGCATTTAGCCGTTTGAATTTCTTCTATTGCAAAATGCCTATTCAAGTGCTTTCCTCATTTCTTAACCAGATTGTTTGTTTTGTTGTTGAATTTCTTCAGCTCTTTATAGATTCTGGATGTTGACACTTTATCAGCTGCATAATTTACAAGTGTTTTATCCCATTCTGTCATTTGCCTCTTCTATTTGCTGAGTGTTTCTTTTGCAGTACAGAAGCTTCTCAGCATGATATAATCACATTTGTAAATTTTGGCTTTGATTGCCTGTGCTTCTGGGGTCATTTCCAAGAAGTCTTTGCCTATGCCAATGGTATACAGGATTTCCCCAGTGTTCTCTAATATATTTAGGTCTTTGATCCATTTTGAGTGAATGTACGTGTAAGTTGTAAGAAGGTGGTATAGTTTCATACTTCTGCACGTGGAGATCCGCTTTCCCCAGCACCATTTGTTAAAGAGACTGTTCTTGCTCTAGAGATCGATTTTCAGCTCCCTTGTCAAAGATAAGTTGGTTGTAGATGCATGGATTCATTTCTGCAGCTTCTATTGATCCACTGGTCTATAATTCTGTTTTTGTGCCAGAACCAAGCTGTTATGATTATAACTGCCTGAAATATGTCCTGAAAACAGGTAGTGTGATGCCTCTGATTTGTTTTTGTGTATATGATTGCTTTAGCTACTTTGAGTCTCTTGTGTTTCAGTATGAATTTTAGCATCATTTTTTCTAGATATGCAAGGAAAGTTATTGGTATTTTGTCTGAGATCACATTGAATCTGTAAATTGTTTTTGGTAGTATGGACATTTCGATGATTTTTTTTTAAACATTTTGCTTAATGAGTACAAATTTCTTAAATGTAACTTTAGAAATATAGTGGTTCTTCCCCCCATACCAACCCACCCACTCCCACTTCCATCCCAACTGCTCCTCCCTCACACATCTCATCCTTCATTAAGATTCCTTTTTTCATTACATTTATATATAGAAGATTATACTAACTAAAGATTTTGACAATTTGCACCCCCAAATATACACACAAAATATAAAAAACTGTTTGAGAACAAGTTTTACAAATAATTGGCATAGTATAGCTCATCAATGACAGAGGCCTTACATGGGGAGTAAGTACACAATGACTTCTGTAGTTAATTTTTTTAACTTTTATTTAATAAATATGAATTTCCAAAGTACAGCTTATGGATTGCAGTGGCTTTTCCTCCCATAACTTCCCTCCCATCCACAACACTCGCATGTCCCACTCACTCTCCTATCCCATTCACATCAAGATACATTTTCAATTATCTTTATATACAGAAGATCAATTTAGTATATATTTAATAAATATCTCAACGGTTCACACCCTAACAGAAGCACAAAGTGTAAAGTACTGTTTGAGTACTAGTTATAGCATTAATTCACATTGTACAACACATTAAGGACAGAAATCCCACGTGGGAGTAAGTGCACAGTGACTCCTGCTTTTGATTTAACAACTGACTCCTGTTTATGGTGTCAGTAATCACCCGAGACACTTGTCATGAGCTGCCAAGGCTATGGAAGACGTTAGAGTTTGCCGACTCTGATCAAGGTCATAGTCAAAGTGAAAGTTCTCTCCTCCCTTCAGAGAAAGGTACCTCCTTCTTTGATGGCCTGTTCTATCCACTGGGATCTCACTCACAGAGATATTTCATTTAGGTCTTTTTTTTTTTTTTTTGCCAGAGTGTCTTGGATTTCCATGCCTGTGATGCAGTCATGGCTTTTTAGCCATATCCAAAAGCCTTAAGGGCTGAATCTGAGGCCAGAGTGCTGTTTAGGACATCTGCCATTCTATGAGACTGCTGTGTATCCCGCTTCCCATGTTGGATCGTTCTCTCCTTTTTAATTCTATCAGTTAGTATTAGCAGACACTAGTCTTGTTTATGTGATCCCCTTGACTCTTAATCCTATCATTATGATCAATTGTGAACTGAAACTGATCGCTTGGACTAGTGAGATGGCGTTGGTACATGCCACCTTGTTGGGATTGAATTGGAAACCCATGGCATGTTTCTAACTCTACCGTTTGGGGCAAGTCCGATTGAATATGTGCCTAATTGTACATTTCCTCCCTCTCTTATTCTCACTCTTGTATTTAACAGGGATCACTTTTCAGTTAAATTTAAACACCTAAGAGTAATTATGTGTTGAGTTCAACCAATAGTATTAAGTAGAACAAAAAAATACTAAAAGGGAAACAGTATTAAGTTGTTCCTTGACAATTAGGACAAGGGATGATCAAGTCATTGTTTCTCATAGTGTCCATTTCACTTCAACAGGTTTCCTTTTCGGTGCTCCGTTAGTTGTCAGTGATCAGGAAGAACATACGATATTTGTCCCTTTGGGTCTGGCTTATTTCACTCAGCATGCTGTTTTCCAGATTCCTCCATTTTATTGCAAATGACCGGATTTCATTGTTTTTTACTGCTGTATAGTATTCTATAGAGTACATATCCCATAATTTCTTTATCCAGTCATCTGTTGATGGGCATTTGGGTTGAATCCAGATGTTAGCTATTGTGAATTGAGCTGCAATAAACATTAAGGTGCAGACAGCTCTTTTTTGCCAATTTTATTTCCTTTGGGTAAATTCCAAGGAGTGAGATGGCTGGGTTGTATGGTAGGGTTATATTCAGGTTTCTGAGGAATGTCCAAACTGACTTCCATGGTGGCTTTACCAGTTTGCATTCTCACCCACAGTGGGATAGTGTCCCTTTTTCCCCACATCCTCACCAGTATCTGTTGTTGGAAGATTTCTGTATGTGATCCAATCTAACCAGGGTGAGGTGAAAGCTCATTGTGGTTTTGATTTGCATTTCCCTGATTGCTAGTGATCCTGAACATTTTTCATGTGTATGTTGGCCATTTGAATTTCCTCTTTTGAAAAATGTCTATTTAGTTCCTTGGCCCATCTCTTTAGTGGGTTGTTTGCTTTGTTGTTGTGGAGTTTCTTGGTCTCTTTGTAGATTCTGGTTATTAATCCTTTATCGGTTGCAGAGTTTGCAAATATTTTTCCCATTCTGTCTGTTGCCTCTTCACGTTCCTGACTGTTTATTTTGCAGTACAGAAACTTCTCAATTTGATGCAATCCCAATTGTTAACTTGGCTGTGACTGCCTGTGCCTCTAGGGTCTTTTCTAAGAAGTCTTTTCCTGTGCCTATATCTTGCAGGGTTTCTCCAATGTTCTCAAATAATTTGATGGTGTCAGTTGTAGATTTAGATCTTTAATCCATGTTGAGTGGATTTTTGTGTAAGGTGTAAGGTAGGGGTCTTGCTTCATGCTTCTGCATGTGGAAATCCAGTTTTCCCAGCACCATTTATTGAATAGACTGTCCTTGCTCCAGGAATTGCTTTTAGATCCTTGATCAAATATAAGTTGGCTGTAGATGTTTGGGTTGATTTCTGGTGTTTCTATTCTGTTCCTTTGGTGTAGCCATCTGTTTCTGTACCAGTACCATGCTGTTTTGATTATAACTGCCCTGTAGTATGTCCTGAAACGTGGTATTGTGATGTCTCTGGCTTTGTTTTTGTTGTACAAGATTGCTTTAGCTATTCAAGGTCTCCTGTGCCTCCATATGGATTTCAGCATCATTTTTTCCAGATCTGAGAAGAATGTCTTTGGTATTTTGATTGGTATTGCGTTGAATCTATAAATTGTTTTTGGGAAAATGGACATTTTGATGATGTTGATTCTTCCAATCCATGAGCATGGAAGACTTTTCCACTTTCTGGTATCCTCTTCTAAATCTTTCTTTAAGATTTTGTAATTCTCATTGTCGAGATATTTAAAGTCCTTGGTTCAGTTTATTCCAAGGTATTTGATTGTTTTTGTAGCTATTGTGAATGGGATTGATCTTAGAAGTTCTTCCTCAGCCGTGGCATTTCCTGTGTATACAAAGGCTGTTGATTTTTGTTCATGATTTTATATCCTGCTACTTTGCCAAACTCTTCTATGAGTTCCAATAGTCTCTTAGTAGAGTTCTTTGGATCCCCTAAATAAAGAATCATATAATCTGCAAAAAGGGATATTTTGACTTTACTTCCCATTTTGTATCCCTTTTTTTCTTGCCTGATGGCTCTGGCTAAAACTTCCAGAACTATGTTCAATATCAGTGGTGATAGTGGACATCCCTGTCTGGTACCAGATCTCAGTGGAAATGCTTCCTACTTTTCCCCATTCAATAGGATGCTGGCCGTGGGTTTTTCATAAATTACTTTGATTGTGTTAAAGAATGTTCCTTCTATCACCAATTTGCTTCAAGTTTTCATCATGAAAGAGTCTTGTATTTTATCAAATGCTTTCTCTGCATCTATTGAGATAAGCGTATGGTTTTTCTTCTGCAGTTACTTAATGTGATGTATCACATTGATTGATTTGCAACATTGAACCATCCCTGCATACCAGGGATAAATACCACTTGGTCTGGGTGGATGATTTTTCTGATGTGTTGTTGTATGCTACTGGCCAGAATTTTATTGAGGATTTTTGCATCTATGTTCATCAGGGATATTGGTCTGTAGTTTTCTTTCAATGCTACATCTTTCTCTGGCTTAGGGGTTAAGGTGATGCCATCTTCATAAAAATAATTTGGGAGGATTCCATCTTTTTCAATTGTTCTGAATAGTTTTGAAGAAATGGAGTTAGTTCTTCTTTAAATGTCTGATAGCATTCAGCAGTGAATCCATCTGGTCCTGGGCTTTTCTTTGTTGGGTGGGCCTTTATTACTGTTTCAATTTCTTTCTCAGTTATGGGTCTATTTAGGTTTTCTATCCTCATGGTTCAATTTAGATAGATTGCATGTGTCCAGGAATCTATCCATTTCTGATAGATTTCCTTGCTTGCTGGCGTACAACTCTTTGTAGTAATTTCTGATGACTCTTTTTATTTCTGTGGTGTCTGTTGCTACATTCCTTTTTTCATCTCTGATTCTATTGATTTGGGTCTTCTCTTTCCTTTTTTTAGTTAGTTGGGCCAATGTGGTGTCAATTTTGTTTATTTTTTCAAAAAACCAGCTCTTCGCTTGGCTGATTTTTTGTAATTTTTTTTGGATTCAATCCTTTTGATTTTCTCTCTGATTTTAATTATTTCTCTTGTCCTACTAGATTTGGTTCTGGTTTGCTGCAGTTTTTCTAGATCCTTGAAATGCATTGAAAGCTCATTTGTTTGGTGTCTTTCCAATTTCTTAATGTAGGCACCTATTGCTATAAACTTTCCTCTCAACACTGCTTTTGCTGTATCCCATAAGTTTTGATATGTTGTGTTGTTATCCTCATTTACTTCCAGAAAGTTTTTGTTTTCTCTTTTGATTTCTTCTAGGACACATTTTTCATTCAGGAGCATGTTGTTCAGTCTCCATGTGTTTGCATACTTTCTAGGGATTCCTGAGTTGCTAATTTCCACCTTCATTCTGCTGTGGTCTGAGATGCTGCATCATATGATTCTAATTCTTCTGAATTTTCTGAGACTTGCTTTATGGCCCTCGTATGTGTTCAGTCCTAGAGAAGTTTCCATGCACTGTTGAGAAAAATGTAAATTCTTTAAGTGTAGGATTGAAAGTTTTGTAATATCTGTTAGATCCATTTGGGCAATAGTGTCAATTAAATCTGCTGTTTCCTTGTTGATCTTCTGTCCAGTAAGGAATAATGAACACCAGTCCACCATGGCTGTTTCCTAAAGAAGAAACTGCTATGTTTGGGCTATAGCAAATACGTTTCCTAGGGGAAAGTCCCGCAGGCATACACAGTTTACTTTGGTCACTAATATTCTATATTCCTGTTACCTAAAATGTTGATGGAGGGAAAATTCCCAATTTATGGACTTTTAAGGACAAATGCAATATTACTGAGTTGTGTTGTCAGGAATCTTCCTGAGATGCCAGGGGTTAAGTCTGCATGAAAAAGAAACAAACCACTCACATTAACAACTGGCATAGACACTTTTCAAAATCCAGAGAAGAAACTGCCCAAGAACCAAGTGCTCACAGCTATTGGGCTTGTCTAGGATTCCAGATGCCTCCCCCAACCGGATCAGGAGTTGTTACCTCATCAGGGATCAGGCCCCAGGCATAATATCTAAGATAAGCACTCTACTACTATCTGAGGATGGAGTGGGTAGTGAGCATTTTGGAACATTACCATTATGCATGTTTGTAACTCAGCTTTACACCCTTTCTTTTCTTTCCCTCCAAGTTGTCTGTACCTATTTTTTTGTCCACTTGCTAATGAGAGATTTGACATCTTATTGTATATTGAGCGGATTATTGAAGTATCCCAGTACTATTTTACTGGATCTAAGTCTCCCTTTAAGTCCCTTAACATATCTTTTAAATAAACTTGTGCCATGTAATTAGGTGCATATACATTTATAATAGGTACATATTCCTGTTGAGTTGAACCCTTAATCATTATATAGTGTCCCCTTTGTCTCTCTTAACAGTTTTTGTGTTAAAGTTTATTTTGTCTGATATTAAGATGATTACACCAGCTCTTTTTTGGTTTCTGTTGGCATAGAATATCTTTTTCCAACCTTTTACTTTCAGTGTTCATGCATCTTTTCTTGGGAAGATGTGTTTCTTGTAGGCAGCAAATAGATGGCTTTTGTTCCTTAATCCATTCAGCCAGTCTGTGCCTTTTAACTGGAGAGTTGAGTCCATTAACATTCAATGTGACTATTGATAAATAGTAACTTTGCCCTGCCAATATCCCAAAGATATTTTCTAATATATGCTTTGAGTTTCCTATGATCTTTTACTGGGAGTTTTTCTTCCTTTACCTTCTTTCATATTGATAGCCGTGTTTCTGTGTTTCTGTGTGTAGCACATCTTTAAGCATTTTGTGCAGCACTGGATGAGTGGTGACAAATTCTTTCAATTTCTGTTTGCTGTGAAAGGTCTTTATTTCACCTTCATTCACAAATGAGAACTTTGCAAGATATAATATTCTGGGCTGGCAGTTTTTCTTACTTAGTACCTGGGTTCTATATCGCCATTCCCTACTAGCCAGTAGGGTTTCTGATGAAAAGTCAGCTGTGAGTTTAATTGGAGATCCTCTGAGAGTAATCTGACATTTCTCTCTTGCACATTTTTGGATCTTTTCTTTATGTTTTACTGTGGTGAGTTTAATTACAACGTTTCGTTGTGAGGATCTCTTTTGGCCATGTTTATTAGGGGTTCCATGAGCTTCCTGTACTAGGATGTTTCTTTCCGTCTCCAAACCTGGGAAGTTTTCTGCTAGTATCTCACTAAGAAGGTCTTCTAATCCTTTCTCCCTTTCCATGCCTTGAGGAACTCCTAGAACCCAAATGTTGGGCTTTTTAGTAGTATCCTGTAGATTCCTGATAATATTTTTTGGATTTCTAATTTTCTCTTCTTTTCTTTGGTTTGCCTGTTTTCTTTCCTGTTCTCTGTCTTCTAAGACTGATATTTTCTCTTCTGCTTCCCTCACTCTCTTTTTAAGGCTCCCTAAAGTGTTTGTCATTTGATCTATTGAATTCTTCATTTCATTATGGTTTCTCTTCACTATCACAGTTTCATATTTCTACTAAATTCTTCACTTCATTTTGATTCCTCCTTAGATTTCATTTTCATGAGAGAGATTTTCTATCCTGTCCAGTAAGGATTTCTATAGTTCAAGAATTTGTTTTTGAGAACTTCTTAATGTTCTTATCAATTTTTCGAGATCCATTTCTTGCATTTCTTCTATCTCATCATCTCCATAATCTTGAATTTGGGTGTCTTGTTCATTTGGGGGCATCATTGTGTCTTCCTTGTTCTTGTCTCCTCGGTTTCTGTGTTTGTTCCTTGGCATTGTGGAGATATTCTTTGGTTTCTTTCCTGTAATGGGTTTTCTCGTTATACTGTGCCTCTAGATTAAGTCGACTGTCCACTTTTAATGGGCCCTTAGAGGCTGTGATGGGTGTGGCCAGAGAGCTCTGTTTGGTTCTGGTGACTCACCCAGGTTTTTCTCTCTCTCTTTCTCTCTCTCTCTCTTTTTTTTTTTTTGACTTGTAAGGGAAGTAATTCCGCACAGCTGAGCGGAATTGAGGGTAGTGGATGTATGAGATCTGGCCCCTGTGGGTATAATATTCATCTGCTGTACCCCAAGGACCACAAAAGGGTCTATTCAGCACTCAGTGTGGTCTCAAATTTCTCTGCAGTCTCCCACCGTGTTGCCAAGGTTACCGAGGTTGTGTACTCCATGAGTTCTCTCGCCCACCCTCAGATTTTCAGTCTCAGTTCATTAGCTCTGCACCTTCACTAGGTCCTAGCCTCCTGTTATTTCTCCCCACCAGAGTCAGGTTTTTCTGCTTGGCTAATGGCGGGTACTGCTTTACGTATGTCCAAAATGGTGCCTGCTTTTTGTCTTGCTTGGCTTTGTAAGGTGAGTGGAGAGAGAGGCTTGTGTCTGTGCCAGTCCCCCTTATTTATTCATTTTTTTCTCTCCTCCAGTCAGCCTGTTGAACTTTCCCCACCGGGGCTTCAAGCCTCATTCCCTCTAGGCTCTTTCTGCCATTTCTCCTCCAATGTCTTGGGCTACCGAGGTTTTTGTCTGAGCTCCCCTTCCATCACTGGTGCGCAGACTCTGTGGCTGGGCTTCCGAGCCATGGGCGTCCTTGGTCTCCCATAGGTCCTCCGTGCACATCTGCTAGATCTGGAAGAGTTTCCTCTGCAATTTTTTTCCTGAACCTTTCCCCAAGACTACATTAACTACACTTTTATTAAACTATCTTTTTCCAGACTATCAGTGTGCACCCTCACTATTCTGCCATCTTGGCTCTGCCCCCACTTTATGTATTTCCTGTGTGTAACACATCTTTAAGCATTATTTGCAGGGCTGGATGAGTGGTGACAAATTCTTTCAATTTCTGTTTGCTATGAAAGGTCTTTATTTCACCTTCATTCACAAATGAGAGCTTTGCAGGATATAATATTCCTGGCTGCAGTTTTTCTCTCTAGTACCTGGGCTATATATTGCCATTCCCTCCTAGCCTGTAGGGTTTCTGATGAAAAGTTAGCTGTGACTCTAATTGGATATCCTCTGTGAGTAATCTGACGTTTCTCCCTTGCACATTTTAGGGTCTTTTCTTTATGTTTCACTGTAGTGAGTTTGATTACAATGTGTCATAGTGAAGATCTCTTTTGGCCATGTTTATTAGGGGTTCTATGTGCTTCCTGAACTTGGATCTCTCATCTTTCTTCAAACCCAGGAAGTTTTCTGCTAGTATTTCACTAAAAAGGTCTTCTAATCCTTTCTCTCTTTCTCCATGCCTTGAGGAACTCCTAGAATCCAAATGTTGGGTTTTTTAACAGTATCCTGTAGATTCCCGACAATATTTTTTAGATTTGTAATTTCCTCTTCTTTTCTTTGGTTTGACTGTATAATTTCTTGTGCTCTATCTTCTAAGTCCAATATTCTCTGTTCTATCTCACTGATTCTGTTTTTAAGGCTCTCAAATGCATTTTTCATTTGTTCCATTGAATTCTTCATTTCATTTTGATTTCTCTTCACTATCAGAGTTTCATGTTCTACTAAATTCTTCATTTCATTTTGATTCCTCCTTAAGATTTCATTTTCACAAGAGAGATTTTCAATCCTGTCCAGTAAGGATTTCTGTAGTTCAAGAATTTGTATTTGGTAACTTCTAAATATTCTTATCCTAAATTTTTGTATCTTGCATTTCTTCTCTCTCATCATCTTCATAATCTTGTATGGGCGTGTCATGTTCATTTGGCGGTGTCATAATGTCTTCCTTGTTCTTGTTTCCTTGGTTTCTGCGTTTGTTGTTTGGCATTGTGGAGATATTCTTTGGTTTCTTCTTCTTCTTCTTTTTTTCCTTGCTCTAGATTAAGTGGACTGTCTGCTTTTAGTGAATCTCTAGAGGCTTATGGTGGGTGAGGCCAGAGAGCTCTGTTCAGTTCTTCAGGATTAAGGGTGTGCCAAATGTGACACACCCAGGTTAGGCATGGTAAATCCTCTCTCTCTCTATTTATTCAGAAGGTAAGTAATTCCACACAGCTGAGCTATTCTCCTTGACGGCAGTCAGTGCCTGAGTTCTAGCCCCAGTGGGTATAATATTCATCTGCACAAAGGATCTGTGCAGTCCTCGGTGCCAAGGTTACTGAGTTTGTGGCGTCTCCCACCAAGACTACTCAGGCACTCCATGGGTTCTCCCTCACACCCTCAGTTTTTTTTTTCACAGTCCCAGTTCATAGGCTCCACACATTCACTAGGTCTTAACCTTCTGTTATTTCTCCCCACCAGAGTCAGGTTTTTCTGCTTGGCTGAGGGTAGGCTCAGCCCTGAGATGGTGCAGCTGTTACATATGTCCAAAATGGCACCTGTCCTTTGCCTTGCTCACCTTTGAAAGGTGAGTGGAGAGAGAGAATCTTGTCTGTATCAGTCCCTTTTATTTATTTTTTCTCTCCTCTAGTTACCCTGGTGAACTTTCCCTCATGGGGCTTCAAGCCTCATTCTCTCTAGGCTCTTCCTGCCACCTTTCTATCAGTGTCTCGGGCTACTACAGTTTTGCCTCACTTCCTTTTCCAGCACTGGTGCACTCAGTGGCTGGGGTCCAGAGCCATAGGTGTCCGTGCCCTCCACGTAAGTCCACCATGTCCCACTAGTTCCCAAGGAGTTTCCTCTGTAGTTTTTTCCCCCTAACTCTTCCCTGAGACTACAGTATCTCCACTTTTATTAAACTATCTTTTCCCGGACTATCAGTGCACTCCCTCCTATTCCACCATCTTGGAGACTCCTATTAGATCTTATAATCTCCAAAACAAACTTACCAAATATTTCCAACAGAGCAGATGATAGTTAGAAAAAGTCAACCTATATATGACATCCTGGATAGGAACTTTAGCTCTCATATTTACTGATTAGTATGTGCATCAAATTTACTTTTACAAAGGTATAGATGAAGACATCGACATTTGTCAATGTCACTAATATATGTAGTAGAGCCAAGATTATAGTACAGTTCTTTAAGATTTGAGAAGACAACTTTCAAGTCATAATACCATTCTTCTTCTCCTACTTTGTACTCTAGAATTGCTGATCAGCATTTGATCATGATAGCTCTCCTTGTATTCATGAGACATGATAATCACTCATCTGGACAGATTACTTTATATGCAGACATTACTCTAAAGACTTTTCCATGGATTGAATCATTTAATACCTACATCAATTCCCTAAGAGGCTTATATTATTATTACCTGATTGACAGATGATGAAACTGAGGCCATTAAGATAACTTGCCCAAGGTTTTATGTTGAATATGCCAAATTCAGATTTCAAACTTTGGCAGCTTGACTTTGAAGCTAATGCCTTCAAGCCAATGCTGTTTATAAAGTAATGTTAGTATTGGGGAATAGAAAGTGACAAAGTTATTTTGAAGCCATCTTATGATTGGATATTTATATATGCTCTGTATCTGAACTGAAGGGTATACTGGAAATGGAAAGCTCTGGGTCTTGTATTAGAATTACATAAAAAAGAGAATATTACAAAGGGAAGATGGAGCTATGGGATGAAGAATAATTGATAAATATAGTTTTGTAAAATTTGCTTTATAACTTTGTCAAACCAATGGTTAAGAATGTTATACTACTATAGATTTAATGATTTATGATTATTTTAAGATTTATTGTATATGGGTAAAATGGCCATTTTCCCATTCAATTATTACTTATAGCTCTTGTCTAAATTCCCACTATAATTTAGAGTCTTTTTTTTTTTTTGCTTGTTAAACTTATTTGGTTAAGTATTAAGCCTTTTTACTCTGATGTAATTTTAAAATACGTTATCTCAAAAACTAAAAAAAGAAAGAGAGAAAAGGAAAGTAGGTGGGAGTGAGAGAGAGGGAGTGAGGAAAGAAGAGAATATCATTATTTCTTAGAATTGTATCCACAAATCACTTTTAATCTGTTAAAAACTCATTAAAAATTGGCCAGCACCACAGCTCACTTGGTTAATCCTCCACCTGTGGTGCCGGCACCCCGGGTTCTAGTCCTGGTTGGCGCTTTGGATTCTGTCCTGGTTGCTCCTCTTCCAGTCCAGCTCTCTGCTATGGCCCAGAAAGGCAGTAGAGGATGGCCCAAGTGCTTGGGCTCTGCACCTGCATGGGAGACCAGGAGGAAGCACCTGGCTTCTGGCTTCGGATCGGTGCAGTGCGCTGGCCGTAACAGCCATTTTGGGGGTGAACCAATGGAAAGGAAGACATTTCTCTCTGTCTCTCTTGCTCTCTCTCACTATCTAACTCTGCCTGTCAAAAAAAAAACTCATTAAAAATTAAAGTAAAAAAGAATAATTAGCATTTAAATCTACTCTGTTAGTATACAATTCTCTATTTAGTAATGGTAGTCACTATATGGTTCAGTTGATCTCTTAAACTCATTCCTCCTCACTGCAATTTTATACATATTTTATATTTTGTTCTCTTAAAGGAAGAACAACCACAGTCAATTATCTTAAGCTTTACTTCATTGTGAACCACCAGAGGTTGTGTGCGCTATAAAGAAATCAAGATGTACTGTGGTCCAAATGGTACAATCTTTGTTGGATTCATTTTCAGTGTCATACTCAAAGTTGTACTCTTGAATGCTAAGAAGTCTAATGGGCAGAAAAAAAACTGTATATAATGAAATCAGTTTGGGGGAAATAGGCTAAAAAAAGCAATGAGAGTTTTAGTCTTAAAGGTTTTTCTTTGTTATCCACACATTAACATTAGCCATACATCTCTAAAAAAGGATAAAGTATATATTTTCCACCATTTTTGGGTGAGGCTGGAGCAAAATATTTGCCAAAGTGAATCAAGAAACTACCTCAGGAGGACTAGTCATGGGGATAGTCATAAGTTATAATACCCATCATTTTTTACTTCTTTAATAGCCAGGCTCTTGTTCTATGGGCTAGAGATATGTAAGTTAAGAAAAGTCTTAAGATATATAAGTTAAGAAAAGACTCACTGAGTTTACATTATAATGTGGGAAATTGATGTATTCAACATAATAAGTAACATATGTATTGTGATACAAATTGGTAACTGATAATATAAAATGAGAGAAGGAAGAGTGTAATTATTAGGAGAACTGCCATTTTAGATATGGAGGCCTTAGGAGCTGGAACGGAGAAGTTGTCATTGGAGCAAAATTTAAAAGGAAATGAGAAAGTGAGCTCTATGGCTCTCTGGGGAAGAATTTTCAAGGGTAAGGGGAAAAAGAGTTCCTGAGATTTTAGAGTGACGGTCATGTTTGGGAAATGAGGAGGAAAATGTGAGCAGAGTAAACAAAAGAAAAATTGTCAGTAGATTCCAAGATAGTGGATTAGGGAACAATATACTGCACTAGGCTGGGGATCAAAAGTAAAAAAAAAAAAAAAAGTGTAGGAAGTGCACTCTCAGGGGAGAATTAGAGAGAAAACCACACTAAAAACCTACAAGAGGAAGTGGAACTTCATGGACCTGTGTGGAGGGTGTAGCTGTGAAGCATGAACATGAACACAATGCACAATTACAGAGCCCATAGCCAGCGCAGGCAGCAGCTTGGAGATGGAGGTGAGACCAGACTGCAGCAACCTTTTGTGATATAGCAGGAGGGAGAGCATTGTGTGAGTCTGGACTGGAGCCCTGGGTGTTGTAGGTTGCTCGCAATTGCCTGCACACCCTGTGGAAGTAGAAGGGGCACATTTATCTTGACCCAACTTCCCCAAAACAGTGCCCACTGCCTGGGTGAGAAAGGGTGGGGGCCATTCTGAGTTTGGGTGGGAGCTCTGGAAGGCTTTGTGTGAATGCATACCAACTGGCTGAGACAGGATGCCATCTTCTCAGCAGAACTAGTGGTAGTGGCAGGGAGAGAGCAATATTCAGCCAGTGGCTCTTGTGTATGCATGTGATTCAGAGATTCTAGCTGAGGGAACAACCTGCAGTCTCCATTGACTTTGAGCTTGTCTGAGAGTTGCCTTGCAACCATGTAGGATGTTGAGGTACCCATAGCCTCCCAGGTTCAATACGCCTAGGTGGAGCTATCTCGGGGAACATCTGCCTCTCTGTTCACTGGACAGGCTGTCAGGGCAAAGAAAAACCTCTGAAATTAGCAAATATGGGAGCCTTGTTTCCTAGGACCCTGGTAACTTGGTGGGTACAAGAGAAGATGCAGGGTGTATCTGGGTTTCTGGACAATCAATGGGTGTGTCTCCACACACTAGCAGCTCCTTAGTTGCCTAGAGCAGGTCCTTGCAGTGGGAATCATGACTAGAGTGAGGACTGCACAGATCATTTGTGTAGTTCATATACTACACAAGTGGAACATACTGGGGGCTAACTCCTGGGAATTGAGATCTACCACACCCAACTTGAGTGTTACCCTGGAAAATTGCACCACCCTGGAGCACTGACCAGAGCTCCCTGGCCACAACCACCACGTATCTCTTAATATTCAGTGAAAGTGCAAACATTCCACTAAGAAACAGAGGCATAGCTCAAAGATAGATGTCATTAGAGGAAAAAAAATCAACTCAACAAGTGCCTAAAACAAATGCAGAAATTCAAGAAATGAGAATAAGGAGGACACCATGACCCTTCTCAGGAATATAATGTTTCAAAATTAAAATGTGAAGCTGAAGAGATTGAGTAAATGCTGGAAATGGAATTCAAAAAATTAATTATAGGATTACTCAAAAGCAATCAGAAGTAAATCCACAAACTAAAGAAAACCATACATGGCATGAATAAAAATTTTTCTTATAAAATTGAGATTTTAAAGAGAAATTAAAATGAAATATTATAAATGAAGAAATTGATAGATTAAATACAAATGCAATGGAAAGACATAATTGAAGTCTTGATGAGCAGAAGAAAAAATATTCAAACTTCTAAACTAGAAGAAAAGTCTTTGGAAATAGAAAATAGAAAACTTAATCATTTTTGGAGATTCATATCAAACCACCCAACATACAGGTTTTAGGAGTTCCTGAAACTGTGTGAAAGAGAGAATAGAATAGAAGGCTTATTTAGGGAAATAATTACAGAAAACTTTCCGAATTTGGAGAAAGAAAGAGGCATCCAAGTAGAGGAAGCATATAAAACTCCCAACAGACAAGACCACAGATCTTCACCACAACACATTGTAATCAAACTTTCAATAGAAAAATATAAAGATTCTAAAACGTGCATGAGAGAAATGTGAGATTAATTTCAGAGGATCTCCATTTAGACTCACAAGTGGTTTCTCATCAGAAACCTTGCAGGGTAAAAAGGAATGGGGAGGAATAGCCATGTCTTAAAAGAAAAAAAAAATAACTGTCGACCCATAATACTGTACGCTGCAAATCTCTCATTTATGAATGGAGGTGAAATAAAGACTTTCCACAATAAGCAGAAATTGAAAGAATTTATCACCACTCATCCAGCCTTATTAAAAGATGCATAGGGATGTGCTATACACAGAAACACAGAAAGATAGCCATAATAATGAAAGAATGTGAAGGGAAAAGTACCAAAGTCAAAAGTAAACAATAGGAATATTTATGGAAAAATGGCAGGGTCAAGTCATTACTTATAGTCACCTTAAATATAAATTTTTTCAACTTGCCAATTAAAAGATATAGCCTGGCTGAATGGATTAAAAAACAAGACCCATCTAGTTGCTGTCTATAAGAAATTCATCCCACCAACAAAGACATACACTGAAGCTAAGGGGATGGAAAAAGATATTCCATGCTATCAGAAAGCAAACAAGGCAGGTGTTGCCATCCTAACATCAGACAAAATAGACTTTAACATAAAAACTTTTAAAGGAGATGAAGAAGAACACTACATAATGATTAAGGAATCAATTCAACAGGAAAATGTGACTATAATAAATGTGTACACATCCAATTACAGGGTGCCTAGTTATTTAAAATAAATGTTAATGGATCTAAAGGGAGACACAGACTTCAATAAAATAATAATGGGGATTTCAACACCCCACTTTCATCAGTGGAATGATAAACCAGACAGAAAAGCAACAAAGAAACAGCAGAGCTAATTGACACTATGAACCAAATAGTACTAACTGTTATTTACAGAACATTTCATTCCACAATTTCATAATACACATTCTTTTTGTCAGTGCATGGAACTTTCCCTAAGATAGACCATATGCTAAGCCATAAAGGAAGTCTCACCAAATTCAAAAAAATCGAAATCATGCCATGCATCTTCTCTGACCCCAATGGAATGAAGCTGGAAATAAACAATTCAGGAATTTCTAGATCATATGCAAACCCATGGGGACTGAACAACATGTTCCTGAATGAACAGTATGTCATAGAAAAAATTGAAACATTTCTGGAATTTCTGAAGATGACAATACATCATATCAAAACTTATGGGATACAGCAAAAGTAGTGTTAAGAGGGAAGGTTATAGCAATTGGAGTTTACATGAAGAAATTAGAAAGGCACCAAATATATGAGCTATCAGTTCATCTCAGGGGCCTAGAAACAACAACAAACCAAACCCCAAATTAGTAAGAGAAAAAATACTTAAAATTAGAGAAGAAATACACAAAATTGAAACAAAAACTCACAATGAAGTGAAATGAATAGATTTTTGGAGAAGGAAACAAAATTAATACACCTTTGGCTCACCTAACCAACAAAAAGAAGGAGAAGACCAGATTAACAAAATAGGAAATGAAAAAGGAAATGAAACAACAAATACCACAGAAATACCAAGAATCATCAGGAATTACTACAAAGAGATGTATGCCAACAAACTGGGAAACCTGGAAGAAATGGATAGATTCCTAGACACGTACAACCTACCTAAACTGAGTCATAAAGACTTAGAAAACCTAAACAGACCAATAACCAAGACAGAAATTTAATCAGTAATAAAACCCTCCAAACAAAGAAAAGCAAAGTTATGGATTCACTGTTGAATTCTACCAGAATTCTTTTTTAAAGAAGAACTAATTACAATTCTTCTCAAGCTGTTCTCAAAAATTGAAAGGGAGAGCATCCTCCTAAACTCCTTCTATGAAGCCTGCATTACTTTAATTCTTAAGCCAGAAGAAGATAGAACAGAGAAAGAGAACTATAGACCAATATCCCTGATGGACATAGATGCAAAAATTCTCAACAAAATATTAGCTAATCAAATCTCACAACTGATCAGAAAGATCATTCACCCAGATGAACTGGGACTTATCTCTGCTATTTATAGATGGCTCAACTTTCACAAATCAATCAACGTGGTGCATCACGTTGGTGCATTAACAAACTGAATAGATGAAGAGAAAGCATTTGAGAAAATACAACATCCTTTTATGATGAAAACCTTAAGCAAATTGGTAGGTATAGAAGGAACATTCCCCAACACTATCAAGGTAATTTATGACAAACCCATGGCCAGCATCCTATTGAATGGGGAAACTCTGGAAACACTTCCCCTGATATCTGGAACCAGATAAGTATGCTCACTCTCACTATTATTAATAAATGTATTTCTGGAAGATTTAGCTGCATCCATTAGGCCAGAAAAAGAAATAAAATGGATACAAATTGGAAAGGAGGAAGTCAAGCTATCCCTACTTGCAGATGACATGATTCTCTATATATAGGGAATCCAAAAGACTATAATGAGAGACAATTGGAACTCATAAGAGAGTTTCATAAAGTGGCAGGATCTAAAATCATTAGCCTTTGTATACACAGACAATGTCATGGTGGAGAAAGAATTCTTAAGATTAGTCCCATTCACAATAGCTACAAAAGAATTAAAATCTTTGAATTAATTTAACTGAGGATATCCAGTATTTCTATCATGGAAATTACAAAACACTAAAGAAATAAATATAAGAAGACATCAAAGGATGGAAAAAGCTTCTATGTTAATTGATTGGAAGGATGATCAAAGTCATGTAGGGAAATATAAATAGTTAAAAAAGAGAGTATGCAAGCCAGAGATAGAGCTATGGGAAATTCAAGCAGGGAAGCCCAGGAGTCCAGAATAGATTGGGCAGTTCACACTGAAGGAGCAAATATAAAAAGGAAGCAGTGGAGACATGGTCATCAAAAAAAAAAAAAAAAAAAAGAAAGAAAAAAGGAAAAAGCCTAAAAAGAGTAAGCAACACACTACAAGCCCCACAAAGGAACACTACAACTCTTCAATAATAGAAGGTGAAGAAGAAGAGATTGAGGATATGCCAGAAGCAAAATTCAGAAAATTAATCATCAGACGACTTAGAGAAAATCAGAAGCAAATTCATGATCTAAATGAAAAGTGCTCCCTAGAAACCAAGATATTAAAGAGAAGTCAGAGTGAAATACTAGAAATGATGAATTAAATAGCTCAAATAAAAAATGCAGTGGAAATCCTTAACAACAAAATAACTGAGACAGAAGAAAGAATATCAGAACTAGAAGACAAATTTCTGGATATATTACAGTCAGACCAAATAAAAGAAGAAATTAAAAAACTAAAAAAAACATGGTTGGAGATCTACAAGACTCTATGAAATGACCCAATATATGAATCCCAGGAATTTTGGAAGGCATGGAAAGAGAGAAACACTTAAAAGGCCTTCTTAATGAAATAATAACAGAAAATGTTCCCAATCTGAAGAAAGAAACAGACATCCAAGTACAGCAAGTACACAGAACTCCCAGTACATAGAACTCCCAATACACAGTACCAGGAAAGATCTTCATCATGACACATTGTAGTTAAACTCTTCATAGAAAAACATAAAGAAAAGATCTTAAAATGTGCAAGAGAGAAACACTAAATCACATTCAGAGGAAATCCAATTAGAATCACTATAGACTTCTCATCAGAAACTCTACAGGAAAGAGAATGGAGAGGTATATTCTAAATCCTAACAGAAAAAAGTGGTGTCCCAGAATACTGCACCATGCAAAGCTATCATTTATGAATGAAGGAGAAATAATGATCTAACATGACAAATAGAAAATCAAAGAATTTGTAACTACTCCCCCAGCCCTTCAAAAGATGCTCAAGGATGTGCTACACAGAGAAACAGAGAAACAGGAACATCATTATGAAAAAAGATAAACACAGAAAATGACTCAGCAAAAATAAAAAGGAAATCCAAAATCCAAAGACAGGACTATTTACAGAAGCATGGCAGGGCAAAATCAGTACTTAAAAATACTCACCCTGAATGTAAGTGATGTCAGTTCCCCAGTTGAAAGAGAAATGCAAACTGAATGGCTTTAAAAACAAAACCCATCTATTTGCAGTCTACAAGAAACACATCTCCCAAACAAAGATGAACACAAACTGAAAGCAAACGGATGGAAAAAGGTAATCCAGGCTAACAGAAACCAAAAAAGGGCTTTTGTGGCCACCCTAATATCAGAAAAAACATACTTTGCACAAAAACTATTAAAAGAGACAAAGAAGGACACTATATAATTATTAAATGAGTCACTAAATTATAAATGTTTATGAACCTTATTACAGGGCACCTGGCTATTTAAAAGAGATGCTAATGGAATTCAAAGGAGATATAGACTCAAATATATAGGTAATGGGGGACTTCAATAACCCACTTTCAGCAATGGACAGATCAACCAAAAAGAAAATAATAAAAGAAGCAACAGAGTTAATTGACACCATAGATCAAATAAATCTAGCAGATATCTACAGAGCTTTTCACTCTACAGCCACAGAATATACATTTTTTTCACCGGTGCATGCAGATTTCTCTAGGATTTACCACATGCTAGGTCATAAAGCAAGTCTCATCTAATTCAAAATACCATACATCTTCTCTGAGAACAATGGAATGAAGCTGGAAATCAATTCAGGAATCTTCAGATGTATGTAAAGACATGGAGACTGAACAACACACTCCTGAATGAACAGTAGGTTATAGAAGAAATCAAAAGAGAAATCAAAAAGTTTCTGGACACAAATGAAGATGCCAATAAAGCATACCAAATTTATGGGATAAAACAAAAACAGCGTAAAGAGGAAAGTTAACAGCAATTCATGCCTACATCAAGAAACTGGAAAGAAACCAAATAAATGAACTCTCAATGCACCTCAAGAATCTAGAATAACAACAGCAAGACAAACCCGAAACTAGTAGGACAAAAGAATTAATTAATATTAGAGAAGAAATCAACAAAATTGAAACTCAAAAAAATACAAAGATCAGCAAAATGAAGAGCTTATTTTTAGAAATAATAAACAAAAAACTGACAAACCATTGGCAACTAACAAAAAAAAAGGAGAGAGAAGATCCAAATCAACAAAATTAGAGATGAAAAAGGAAATGTAACAATAGACATCAAAGCAATAAAAAGAATAATCAGAAATTACTACAAAAAGTGCTATGTCAACAAACTGGGAAGCCTAAAAGAAATGGATAGATTCCTAGACACATACAACCTACCTAAACTAAACCATGATGACATACAAAACATAATAGATCCATGACCAAGATAGAAATTGAGTCAGTAATAAAGATCCTACTAACAAAGAAAGCCCAGGACCGATGGCTTCATTGCTGAATTCTACTACCAGACATTTAAAGAAAAAATAATTCCAATGCTTCTCAAACTATTCAAAACAATTGAAAAGGGGGAAATCCTCTCCAATTCCTTCTAGGAAGCCAACATTACCTTAACTAAACGTGAAAAATATACAACAGATTAAGAGACAGATCATAGATGCAAAAAATCCTCAAGAAACTTCTAGCCAATTGAATCCAACAATACATCAGAAAGATCATTCATCCAGATCAAGTGGGCTTTGTCCTTGGTATGCAGGGATGTTTCAGCATTCACAAATCAATTAATGTGATACACCACATTAACAAACTGCAGAACAAAAACCATATGATTATCTCAAAAGTTGCAGAGAAAGCATTTGATAAAATACCAATTTCATGATGAAAACTCAAAGTAAATTGGGTATAGAAGGAACATTCCTCAACACAATCAAGGCAACTTATAGCAAACCCATGGCCAGGGTCAGTACCAGATAAGGATGCCCACTTTCATCATTGCTATTTAATATAGTCTTGGAAGTTTTAGGCAGAGCCATTAGGCAAGAAAAAGAAATGATAGGGATACAAATTGGGAAGAAGGAAGTCAAACTATCCATATTTGAAAATGATATGATTCTATATATAGGGGATCCAAAAACACCACAAAGAGATTATTGGAACTCATAGAAGAGTTTGGTAAAGTAGCAAAATATAAAGTCAGTACACAAAAATCAATATACATTGAATGTACAGACAATGCTAAGACTGAATTTGAACTTCTAAGATCAATCCCATTCACAGTAGCTACAAAAATAATTAAATACCTCAGAGGACATTTAACCAAGTATGCAAAGGATAATTATGAAATATCAAATAATTATGAAATATCAAAGAAATAGAAGAAGTTACAAAAATGGAAAAATCTGCCATGTTCTTGGATTGTAAGAATCAATATCATCAAAATTCTTCTGAAGGGAATTTACAGAGTTAATGTGATACCAATCAGAATACCAAAGACATCCTTCTCAGATCTAGAAAAAAAATGATATTGAAGTTCATATGGAGACACAGGAGATCTCGAAAAGCTAAAGCAATCTTGTACTACAAAAATAAAGCCAAAAGCATTGCAATATAAGATTTCAAGCATACTACAAGGCAGTTGTAATCAAAACAGCCTGGTACAAGTACAAAAATAGATGGATAGACCAACGGAACAGAATAAAAATGCCAAAAATCAATCCAAGCATCTACAACCAACTTACGTTTGACCAAGGAGCTAAAACTAATTCCTGGAGCAAGGACAGTGACTTCAACAAATGGTGCTAGGAAAACTGGATTTCCACATGCAGAATTATGAAGGAAGACCCCTACCTTAAACTTTACACAAAAAACTACTCAACATGGATTAAAGATCTAAATCTTTGAGCAACACCCTCAAATTATTAGAGGACATTGGGGAAACCCTACAAGACCTTCACACAGGCAAAGAGTTCTTGGAAACGACCCCAGAGGCACACGCAGTCAAAGCCAAAATTAACAAATAGGATTACATCAACTTGAGATGTTTCTGTATGGCAAAAAAAAAAAAAAAAAAAACACTCAGGAAAGTCAAAAGGCAACTGACAGAATGGAATAAATTATTTGCAAGCTATGCAACTGATTTAGGATTAATAACCAGTATATACAAAGATAGTATCTCCACAACAACAAAACACAATGCAGTTAAGAGATGGCCCAAGGACTTAAACAGACATTTTTAAAAGAGGAAATCCAAATGGCCAGCAGATACATGAAAAAAAAAATGTTCAAAATTATTAGATGTCAGGGAAATACAAATCAAAACCACAATGAGGTTTCACCTCACCCCAGTTAGAATGGCTTTCATAAAGGAAGAAACAGACAATAAATGCTAGTGAGGATGTGGAGAAAAAGGAACCCTAATCCGCTGTTGGTGGGAATGTAAACTGGCAAAGTCACTATGAAAGACAGTATGCAGATACCTTAATAATCTTAATATAGACCTACCATAGCCATCCCACTCCTAGGAATTTACCAAAGGGAAATTAAATCAGTAAACAAAAGAGTTGTCTGCACCTCCATGTTTATTGCAGCTCAATTCACAATAGCTACCACATGGAATCAACCTAAAAGCCCATCAACTGAAGACTGAATAAAGAAATTATGTGATATGTACATTAAGGAATACTATAAAGTGGAAAAAATAAAATCTGGTCATTTTCAATAAAATGGATCAATATGAAAAGCATCATACTTAATGAAATAAGTCCCAAAGGGACAAATACCATATGTTCTTCCTGATCTGTGAGAACTATTAGAGCATCTAAAACAAAATCTGTAGAAGTGAAATGGATACTCTGAGAGGGAATGAATTGAGCTGCCCTTGTCTTGACTGTTGAGGAAGTTTCCTTTTTTTGTTTTTCCACGTTTTTTCTTCATACTAATTGTTGAACTCTTCACTTAATATAGAGTGACTCATAGGTGTATAAAGTCAATTAAAATTGGGTCTAAGTAAAAATAAGAGTAGGAATAAGTGAGGAAGGAGGATGTTTGTAACTGTAATGCTATATAGTTCTTGACAAATTCCTACGGACTTACTTCTTCTTCTTCTTCTTTTTTTTTGACAAGCAGAGTAAGACAGTGAGAGAGAGTGAGACAGAGAGAAAGGTCTTCCTTCCGTTGGTTTACCCCCCAAATGGCCGCTAAGGCTGGCATGCTGTGCTAATCTGAAGCCATGAGCCAGGTGCTTCGCCTGGTCTCCATGAGGGTGCAGGGTCCAAGCACTTGGGCCATCCTCCACTGTACTGCCGGGCCACAGCAGAGAGCTGGCATGGAAGAGGAGCAACAGGGACAGAATCCGGCGCCCTGACTAGGACTAGAACCCGGGGAGCCGGCGCCACAGGCGGAGGATTAGCCTAGTGAGCCATGGCGCTGGCCTCCTACGGACTTACTTCTAAGGGTAGAGTTAAAAAACTTGCTAGGGAAATCCAAATCTCTATGATGTGGATAAAATCCAGATGAGAATTACAAAATCTTAAAGAAAGATTTAGAAGAGGATACCAGAAAGTGGAAAAGTCTTCCATGCTCATGGATTGGAAGAATCAACATCATCAAAATGTCCATTTTCCCAAAAACAATTTATAGATTCAACGCAATACCAATCAAAATACCAAAGACATTCTTCTCAGATCTGGAAAAAATGATGCTGAAATCCATATGGAGGCACAGGAGACCTTGAATAGCTAAAGCAATCTTGTACAACAAAAACAAAGCCAGAGACATCACAATACCACGTTTCAGGACATACTACAGGGCAGTTATAATCAAAACAGCATGGTACTGGTACAGAAACAGATGGCTACACCAAAGGAACAGAATAGAAACACCAGAAATCAACCCAAACATCTACAGCCAACTTATATTTGATCAAGGATCTAAAAGCAATTCCTGGAGCAAGGACAGTCTATTCAATAAATGGTGCTGGGAAAACTGGATTTCCACATGCAGAAGCATGAAGCAAGACCCCTACCTTACACCTTACACAAAAATCCACTCAACATGGATTAAAGATCTAAATCTACAACTGACACCATCAAATTATTTGAGAACATTGGAGAAACCCTGCAAGATATAGGCACAGGAAAAGACTTCTTAGAAAAGACCCTAGAGGCACAGGCAGTCACAGCCAAGTTAACAATTGGGATTGCATCAAATTGAGAAGTTTCTGTACTGCAAAATAAACAGTCAGGAACGTGAAGAGGCAACAGACAGAATGGGAAAAATATTTGCAAACTCTGCAACCGATAAAGGATTAATAACCAGAATCTACAAAGAGACCAAGAAACTCCACAACAACAAAGCAAACAACCCACTAAAGAGATGGGCCAAGGAACTAAATAGACATTTTTCAAAAGAGGAAATTCAAATGGCCAACATACACATGAAAAATGTTCAGGATCACTAGCAATCAGGGAAATGCAAATCAAAACCACAATGAGCTTTCACCTCACCCTGGTTAGATTGGATCACATACAGAAATCTTCCAACAACAGATACTGGTGAGGATGTGGGGAAAAAGGGACACTATCCCACTGTGGGTGAGAATGCAAACTGGTAAAGCCACCATGGAAGTCAGTTTGGACATTCCTCAGAAACCTGAATATAACCCTACCATACAACCCAGCCATCTCACTCCTTGGAATTTACCCAAAGGAAATAAAATTGGCAAAAAAGAGCTGTCTGCACCTTAATGTTTATTGCAGCTCAATTCACAATAGCTAACATCTGGATTCAACCCAAATGCCCATCAACAGTAGACTGGATAAAGAAATTATGGGATATGTACTCTATAGAATACTATACAGCAGTAAAAAAAACACTGAAATCCGGTCATTTGCAATAAAATGGAGGAATCTGGAAAACAGCATGCTGAGTGAAATAAGCCAGACCCAAAGGGACAAATATCGTATGTTCTTCCTGATCACTGACAACTAACTGAGCACCGAAAAGGAAACGTGTTAAAGTGAAATGGACACTATGAGATACAATGACTTGATCATCCCTTGTCCTAACTGTCAAGGAACAACTTAATACTGTTTCCCTTTTAGTATTTTTTTGTTCTACTTAAAACATTGGTATTTTTTTGTTCTACTTAATACTATTGGTTGAACTCTTTAATTAACACATAATTACTCTTAGGTGTTTAAATTTAACTGAAAAGTGATCCCTGTTAACTACAAGAGTGAGAATAAGAGAGGGAGGAGATGTACAGTTTGGGATATGCTCAATCGGACTTGCCCCAAATGGTGGAGTTAGAAATACACCAGGGGATTCCAATAGTATCAAGGTGGCATGTACCAATTGCATCTCACTAATCAAAGTGATCAGTTTAAGTTCATAATTGATCATAATGATAGGATTAAGAGTCAAAGGGATCACACAAACAAGACTAGTTTTTGCTAATACTGACTGATAGAACCAAAAAGGGAGAGAACGATCCAACATGGGAAGTGGGAGACACAGCAGACTCATAGGATGGCAGATGTCCTAAATAGCACTCTGGCCTCAGAATCAGCCCTTAAGGCATTTGGATCTGGCTGAAGAGCCCATGAGAGTATTGTAGGCATGGAAAGCCAAGACACTGTGGCAAAAAAAAAATTAATAAGAAGTTCTAAATGAAGATCTCTATGAGTGAGGTCCCAGTGGAAAGAACGGTCATCAAAGAAGGAGGTACCTTTCTCTGAAAGGAGGAGAGAACTTCCACTTTGACTATCACCCTGTTGGAATAAGATTGAAGTCAGCAAACTCAAAGACTTCCATAGCCTTGGCAACTCATGACTAGAAACTAGGGAGATTACTGATGCCATAAACAAGAGTGTCAATTTGTTAAGTCAACAACAGGAGTCACTCTGTACTTACTTCTCATGTGGGACCTGTCCTTAAAGTGTTGTCCAATGTGAAGTAATGCTATAACTAGTAATGAAACAGTATTTTACACTTTGTGTTTCTGTGTGGGTGCAAACTGTTGAAATCTTTACTTAATATATACTGAATCGATCTTCTGTATATAAAGATAATTGAAAATGAATCTTGATGTGAATGGAATGGGAGAGAGAGAGGGAGATGGGAGGGGTGTGAGTAGGAGGGAAATAATGGGGGGAAGCCATTGTAATCCATAAACTGTACTTTGGAAATTTATATTTACTAAATAAAAAATAAATAAAAAAAAGAAAATGAATCTTGATGTGAGTGAAATGGGAGAGAGAGGGGCAGATGGGAGAGTTGCATGTGGGAGGGAAGCTATGGGGGAGCAAAAGCCACTGTAATCCCAAAGCCTTACTTTGGAAATTCATATTTATTAAGTAAAAGTTAAAAAAGAAAAAAAGCCAGACTGAATGGATTTCATTATTAAATAATGACTGTTGGATTAGGCCTTTTAAACCTTGAATAGACAAAGTTTCATGCAGTGACCAAAAAAAAAATCTAATATATAGGTACTAATTGAAAATTTCAAAATGTTATATTAATTTTAAGAAAGCAAGTCACGATTTAAAATTTTATGTAGCAAGTCTCTAAAAAAGAATCTGCTATATGTCATAGACCCTGAAATCATCAATGTAATTGTTCCTATTTTAAAAGCTTTTGCTTATGAATATTATCATATGATATTTGCATTTTTGTTAATATGATATTATAGGGATTTTTATCAAATATTAAAATAATTATGTATAACCAGGTAAACCTGAAAAATATAAGAAGAAAGAATAAAGGAAAGGAGAGAGAAGACCCAAACCAACAAAATTAGAGATGAAAAAGGAAATATAACAGCAGACATCAAAGCAATAAAAAGAATCATCAGAAATCACTACAAAAAGTGCTATGTCAACAAACTGGGAAACTTAAAAGAAATGGATAGATTCCTAGACACATACAACTTATCTAAACTAATCCATGATGACATACAAAACATAAATAGATCCATAACCAAGATAGAAACTGAGTCAGTAATAAAGACCCTATTAACAAAGAAAGCCCAGGACTGATGGCTTCACTGCTGAATTCTACCAGACATTTAAAGAAGAAATAATTCCAATGATTCTCAAACTATTCAAAACAATTGAAAATGAGGGAATCCTCTCCAATTCCTTCTATGAAGCCAGCATCACCTTATCTAATACCTGAAAAAAATGGAAAGAGAAAGAGAATTACAGAGCAATTTCACTGATGAACATAGATGCAAAAATCCTCAAGAAACTTCTAGCTAATTGACTCCAACAACACATCAGAAAGATCATTCATCCAGACCAAGTGGTATTTATCCCTGGTATGCAGGGATGTTTCAGCATTCACAAATCAATCAATGTGATACATCACATTAACAAACTGCAAAACAAAAACCATATGATTATCTCAAAAGTAGCAGAGAAAGCATTTGATAAAATACCACACCATTTCATGATTAAAATACTAAGCAAACTGGATATAGAAGGAACATTCCTCAACACAATCAAGGCAGTATATGACAAACCCATGGCCAGGGTCATATTGAATGGGAAAATTTTGGAAGCATTTCCACTAAGATCCTGAACCAGAAAAGGTTGCCAAACTTTGTCTTTGCTATTACATGTTGTCTTGGAAGTTTTAGGCAGAGCCATTAGGCAATAAAAGGAAATTTTAAAAGCATGTGAATTGGAAAGGAGGATGCCAAATTATCCCTGTTTGCAGATGATGTGATTCTATACTTAAGGAATCAAAAGACTCCACTAAGGTACTGCTGGAACTCATAAGTGAAGTGGCAGTAAATAAAATTAGCACAGAAAAACCAATAGCCTTTTTATAAACAGTCAATGCCATGGCTGAGAAAGAACTGGTACGATCAATCCCATTCACAATAGCTACAAAAATTTAAATACCTTGAAATAAATTTAACCATTATTTCAAAGATCTATATGATGAAGATTACAAAAAAATTAAGAAAGAAATAGAAAGACATTAAAAAATGGATAAAATCCTCCATGTTCATTGATTGGAAAAATTAGTATCATCAAAATGCCTATTCCACCAAAAGCAATTTAACAGATTTCCTGTGATCCCAGTCAAAACATCTATGACATTCTTCTCAGATCTAGAAAAAAAAATGATGCTAAAATGAAAATACAAGAGACACTGAATACCTAAAGCAATTTTAAACAGCAAAAACAAAGCAAGAGGTATCACAATATCAAACTACAAGGCAGTTGTAATGAAAAGAGCTTGTACTGGCACAAAAATAGACATGTAAATCCATGGAACTAAATAGAAATACCATAAATAAACCCATGAATCTACAACCAACTAATCTTTGACAAAGGAGCTAAAATCATTCCCTGGAGAGAGGAAATTCTCTTTAACAAACAGTGCTGGGAAAATTGGATCTGTGTATCCAGAAGTATGAAATAGGATCCTTACCTTACATCTTATTAAAAAATCAACTCAAAATGGATCTAGAATCTAAATCTATGACCTGAAGACATAAAATTACTAGAGAAAAACATCAGGAAAACGTTTCAGGACATTGACACAAAAAAGAACTTCTTCAAAAATGCCAACAGCATAGACAATGAAGATAAAAATAGACAAATAGGATTACAGCAAACTAAGAAGCTTCTGCACTGAAATGGAAATACTCAACAAAGTGAAGAGGCAAGCACAGAATGGGAGAAAATATTTGCAAACTCTGCAACTGATGAAAAATTAATATCTAGGTCCTATAAAGAGCTCAGGAAACTTAACAACAAAACAAACCAACCAATTATGAATTTAGCAAAGGACAGGAATAGACAAGCTTCAAAGAATGAAATACAAATGGCCAAAAGACATGAAAAAATGCTCAGGACCACTAGCCATCAGGGAAATTCAAATCAAAACCACACTGAGGCATCATGTCACTCCAGTTAGAATGGCTAGCATCCAAAAGTCCAAAAGAAATAAATGCTGAAAAGGATGGGGGTGGGAAGGTACCCTAATCCACTGCTGGTGGGAATGGAAACTAGAACAACCATTATGGAAGACAGTATGGAGTTTCCTCAGAAATCTGAAAATAGATCTACCATATGACTCAGCCATCCAACTGTTTGGAATTTACCCAAATGAAATGAAACCAACACATGAAAGAATTATCTGTACCCCATGTTTATTGCAGTTTAATTAACAATAGATAAGATATGGACTCAACCCAGAAGTTCATCAACTGATGACTGTATAAAGAAAATATAGTATATATACACACTATGGATTACTATTCATCCATAACAAAGAATTGAGCCCCATTTTTTTCAGCAAAAGTGATGCTTAGTGAAATAAGCTAGTCTCAAAAAGACAAATGTAATATGCTTTCTCTGATATGTGATAATTAATATTGAATACCAAGATGTGTATAGAAATTAAATGGTCTTTTTAAGATAAGATTGCCATTTTTAGCCCTTGTTTTTACTCCTTTGGAACTTAGTGTTTCTACTTTTTACTTGTGAATATTATGATTGCTGGTGAATTAAGCCTGTAAATATAGGGTGGACTAAAATTATGGCTTTGCCAAAAATTTATGAAGATTGATGAGGGGGGTAGGAGAATTTGGGGAGAGCGGAGGAGTGAGGAAAGCGTTCTCTTGGAATGATACCTATGGAATATAAAAATATGTTCTCTTTATATTAATGAAGATTATTTTAAAAAGGAAAGGAAAAAAACTTAATCATTTTAAATCCCTTCTATTCTTAGGTTTAAGGTGCATTTTGTTTCACAGTAAAAACAACATGAATAAAACTTCAATCCTCCCCCCAAAAAGGGGGGTTTGGCAATTTCATTGACCTACATTTGGTATAAAAATAGCAATTATGCCAATTCAGTTGAAATTATTAATAAATCAATGCACTGACTAAATTTTCATATAAACAGGTAAAGGTTAATAGGTCATGACTGCTATATCAAAAACAATTATTATGAAAAGTTCTAGGGCCAGCATTTGGGGAACCAGTTTAAGCTACCACCTGCCACGCCTAAATGTGTTATGGGCAATGATTCATGTCCTGGCTGCTCCACTTCCAATCCAGCTTCCTGCTAGTCTTGAGAAAAGTAACAGAAGATGGCCCTGCCACCCACATAGGAGACTCAGATGAAGCCCTTGGCTCCTGGCTTTAAATATGCCATTTTTGGCCATTGAGGCCTCTTGGGGAGTAAACCAACAGATGGAAGATCTCTTTCTCTGTAACTCATGTTGAAAATGAATGAATACACTTAAAAATTCTAAAATAAAAAGGAAAATTTTGATGTTACATAAGTTAGAAAAAGAATATTGCCTAAATTTATCTATCTATCTAGATAGATAGATGGATAGATAGATAGATAGATTGATAGATGAAATACATGAAATTTGTTTTAGTTAAAAAATTAAAATTTAAAAAAATGGGGGTTGTGGGGGAAGAAAGATAAAGAATCTGACCTGCCAGTCTTGCTGGCTTAGAGAAACAAAAATAAAAGCATCTAAGAATGTATGAAAACTTTACCTTTCATAGCATAATCAGTGGAAGTCATTCTGATTATTAATCTGATAACACCACATATTCAAAAAATGATCATTCAGAGCTAAAGAGAAACATAGCCATGAGGATATAGCAAACTGTACATATTCAAAATATTGACTTTTTAAAGGTAATACATTGGCCTTAATGTTGTTACATGAAAAAAAAAAATTTGCAAGATACAGTATATGAAAACATCATAAAAGCTGTAAACAATTAAATAAAAATATAGTGCTTACCAAGGTCACTTTCGAGCAAAAGTCCTGTGATACTTGGTATAGCTGAAACCCTAAGTTCATTCACTCAAATGTATGAACTTACTAGACACTTGTACCAGCAGTGTGCAATGTAATATGACCTCAGGGTAAGCACAGAGTATATTTTTCACACATATAATACAAGGTCATAGCCATGAGCCCGATTAGTATTCTCAGAAATTTTGATTTATTTAAGGATTTATTTATTTATTTATTTGCAAGACAGAGAGAGATCTTCCACGTGCTGGTTCAGTCCTTAAATGGCCACGGTGTCCTGAGTTGGGCCAGGCAGAAGCCAGGACCCTAAAACTCCATCCAGGTCCCCCACCTAGGTGCAGGGTTTGAGCCATTTCCCACTGCTATTCCAGGCTCATTAGCAGGGAGCTGGATCATAAGTGGAGCAGTTAGAACTCAGACTGACAGCCATATGGGATGCTGGCTTCACTGGTTTTTATTTAAGACACTATACCACCATGCATGGCAGTTGATGGCATTTTTATTCTATCAGGTTGAAATGCCTTCCTGGATACTAGTCCTGTAAATCCTGATTACCAGATGAGTCATTTATAATTAAAAATAATTATTTCTTTTTTTGTGTGACAGGCAGAGTGGTGGACAGTGAGAGAAAGAGACAGAGAGGAAGGTCTTCCTTTTTCCATTGGTTCACCCCCCCAATGGCCATTGTGGCCGGTGCACTGTGGCCAGTTCACCACACTGATCCAAAGGCAGGAACCAGGTGCTTCTCCTGGTCTCCCATGGGGATGCAGGGCCAAGCACTTAGGCCATCCTCCACTGCACTCCTGGGCCACAGCAGAGAGCTGGACTGGAAGAGGAGCAGCCGGGACATAATCCAGTGCTCTGACCAGGACTAGGACCCAGGGTACTGGCACCGCAGGCGGAGGATTAGCCTACTGAGCCACGGCGCCGGCAAAAATAATTATTTCTTTAAAATATAAATAATTTATATGAGATGAGAGAGCAAGAGAGAACGAGAGAGAGAACTTCCACCCACTTATTTGCCCTCAAATGCTCACAACACATAGGACTGAACTGAGTCAAACTAAGAGCTGAGAATTTAATCCAATTCTAAAAGTAAAATACTCTAGATATTTGATTATTTGAAGGAGTGGAATTAAGAAGAAAATGTATGATTTTAGACACCTTAATAATAAATATATGACAATATTGATCAGTTTCTTAGAATAGTCACTTTATCAAGAAATAAGTTTAGATAAAATGCTTAGGAAACATTATTAATAGAAAATAGCTTTCAATTAAGCCTGCAATTATGATTTAGGGTGAATGGAGATTCAAAAAAATCATATTAAGATAGTGAGGAGGACTAAGTTGGAAATTGCAATGTTGTTAACCTCAAAGAGAGGTGACACTTTGCCCTAGTTCTGGTTTCGTCTGCATGGCTCTGACACAGCAAAGCTTAAAGGACCATCCCTATTGCTGCTCTACTCTAGCTAATCCTCTTATGTAACCCTTTGGGCACTGAATAAATTACAGCTAATCTACAAACAACAGGAGGATCTATGCAATTTTAGCCTTCAGAAGCAAAGAGAAAAAATTTTCTAGGAAGGTGACAAGTAAGGAATAATGAACACCAGTCCACCATGGCTGTTTCCTAAAGAAGAAACTGCTATGTTTGGGCTATAGCAAATACGTTTCCTAGGGGAAAGTCCCACAGACATATACAGTTTACTTTGGTCACTAATAAATATTCTATATTCCTGTTACCTAAAATGTTGATGGAGGGAAAATTCCCAATTTATGGACTTTTAAGGACAAATGCAATATTACTGAGTTGTGTTGTCAGGAATCTTCCTGAGATGCCAGGGGTTAAGTCTGCATGAAAAAGAAACAAACCACTCACATTAACAACTGGCATAGACACTTTTCAAAATCCAGAGAAGAAACTGCCCAAGAACCAAGTGCTCACAGCTATTGGGCTTGTCTAGGATTCCAGATGCCTCCCCCAACCGGATCAGGAGTTGTTACCTCATCAGGGATCAGGCCCCAGGCATAATATCTAAGATAAGCACTCTACTACTATCTGAGGATGGAGTGGGTAGTGAGCATTTTGGAACATTACCATTATGCATGTTTGTAACTCAGCTTTACACCCTTTCTTTTCTTTCCCTCCAAGTTGTCTGTACCTATTTTTTTGTCCACTTGCTAATGAGAGATTTGACATCTTATTGTCTATTGACATGTCTAACATGCGGTTTTAAATACTTTATGTTTATTTTAGCCTTTTAATAATACTTATATTTTTGTTTTAAATATATTTTATGAATTTCTGTTTTTCTTGCATCTACAGCTATTAGCCATTGCTTCATAATTTCTGTTTTTGACATCCTTTATCAATGTTTTCTTAACACTAAGCTTATATAAATATTCATCTAATTTTTCTAGAGATGAATATTAATACCAATTTTTCAAGTGTCTTCTCAATTCAATTATTTTCACTTAACCTTCAAATCTATTTGAAATAGCTTTTGAATGAAATAAGTTTCCAAGTTCTTGAAAGGTAGACAATTATCAAAGACAATTCTCTCATATGATTTATGAATAGCCATTACAGCACACTAGATATATTTAGGGTTTGTCTGTATTGTTCTGCTTTAGTGTCTCATCTCTTGCACCTATTAATGTCTAAAATTGTTGAAGTTTTACAATGCGTTGTAATATTTGGTCATGAGTATTGGACTTTGCTTTCAGCTCCTGGCTCCTGGCTTCGGATCAGCACAGCTCCCGTTGCTGCAGCCATTTGGGGGTGAACCAACGAAAGGAAGACCTTTCTCTTTCTCTCCCTGTCTGGAACTCTACCTCTCAAATACTCTCAAATAAATAAATAAATAATCATAAAAAACCATATATTTAAAATGTGTAATTTGATAAATTTGAAATATGTAAATAATCACAAATTTGACATTATAATGACAATAATTAGCATATTCCTCTTTCAAAAGTCCCCTCATGCCTCCTTGTAACCTTCCTGTCCTAACAAATCAGCCTCCACCCTATCACTATACTAGTACTGATGTACATTCTCTGTCAGTATAAGCAATTTTGACTTTTCTTGAACATCATATACAAGTCATTATAAAGAATATAATTCAGGGTAGTTCCAATTTCTATTATTTATTATCATCACTTTTATATTAATATTATGTACTATGTTACATTCCAACCATCAATGTATATCTTTCTTTGTGGAAGGTCTATTTAACTATTTTTCTTAACTGTTTTTATTATTAAAGTTTTAGAGTTCTTAGTATTTCCTAGGTACAAGAACTTTCTCAGATACATTATTTGTAAGTACTTTTATCCAGATTGTGATTTATTTATATATTCTCTTAACATTGATTTTTGCAGAGTTTTCCTAAATTGCTTTGATTGTACTGAGGAATGTTCCTTCTACAAGCAATTTGCTTCGAGTTTTCATCATGAAAGGGTGTTGTAGTTTATCAATTGCCTTCTCTGCATCTATTGAGAGAATCATATGGTTTTTCTTCTGTATTAGTTAATGTGGTGTATCACATTGATTGATTTGCAAACACTGAGCCATCCCATCATAGCAAGGATAAATCCCACTTGGTCTGAGTAGATGATCTTTCTGATGTGTTGCTGCATTCTATTGGCCAGAATTTTATTGAGGATTTTTGCATCCATGTTTATCAGGGATTTTGGTCTGTAATTCTCTTTCAATGCTGCATCTTTTTCAAGCTTATGGATTAAGAAAGAATTTGGGAGGATTTCTTCTCTTTCGATTGTTCAGAATAGTTTGAGAAGAATTTGAGTTAGTTCTTTTTAATGTCTGGTAGAATTCAAAAGTGAATCCATCAGGTCCTGGGCTTTTCTTTGTTTGGAGGGCCTTTATTACTGATTCAATTTCTGTCTCAGTTATGGGTCTGTTTAGGTTTTCTATGTCTTCATGGTTCAATTTAGGTAGGTTGTATGTGTCCAGAAAACTATCCATTTCTGATAGATTTCCCTGTTTGCTGGCATACAACTCTTTGTAGTCATTTCTGATGACTCTTTTTATTTCTGTGGTGTCTGTTGTTACATTCCCTTTTTCATCTCTGATTCTATTGATTTGGGTCTTCTCTTTCCTTTTTTTAGTTAGTTGGGCCAATGTGGTGTCAATTTTGTTTATTTTTTCAAAAAAACAGCTCTTCGTTTGGCTGATTTTTTGTAGTTTTTTATTTGGATTCAATTCTGTTGATTTCTTCTCTAATTTTAAATATTCCTCTTCTCCTACTAGTTTTGGGTTTGGTTTGCTGCAGTTTTTCCAGATCCTTGAGATGCATCGATAGCTCATGTAATGGGTGTCTTACCAATTTCTTGATGTAGGCACCTATTGCTATAAACTTTCCTCTTAACACTGCTTTTGCTGTATCCCATAAGTTTTGATATGTTGTGTTGTTATCTTCACTTACTTCCAGAAATTTTTTGATTTCTCCTATGACCCACTGTTCATTCAGGAGCATGTTGTTCAGTCTCCATGTGTTTGCATATGCTCTAAGGATTCCTGAGTTGCTAATTTCCAGCTTCATTCCACTGTGGTCTGAGAAGCTGCATGGTATGATTCCAATTCTTTTGAATTTACTGAGACTTGCTTTATGGCCTAGTATGAGGTCAACCCTAGGGTAAGTTTCCTGTACTGCTGAGAAGAATGTGTATTCTTCAAGTGTAGGATGAAAAGTTCTGTAGATATATGTTAGATTCATTTGGTCTATAGTATCAATTAAATCTGCTGTTTCTTTGTTGATCTTTTGTCTGATTGATCTGTTTACTGCTGAAAGTGGAGTATTAAAGTCCCCCAATATTATTGTATTGGAGTCTAAGTCTCCCTTTAAGTCCCTTAACATATCTTTGAAATAACCTGATGCCCTGTAATTAGGTGCATATACGTCTATAATAGTTACATCTTCCTGTTGAATTGATCCCTTAATCATTATATAGTACCCCTCTTTGTCTCTCCTAAAAGTTGTTGTGTTAAAGTTTATTTTGTCTGATATTAAGATGACTACACCAGCTCTTTTTTGGTTTCTGATGGCATGGAATATCTTTTTCCAACCTTTCACTTTCAGTCTGCATACACCTTTTTTGGAAAGTAGTGTTTCTTGTAAGCAGCGAATAGATATTTATATATACATATATGTATATGTAGGAAGATATTCGACACTCATTGTTCTAGTTATTTATGATTATAAGATGATTATAAAGAATAATTATTTATGTTCCAAGGCCAAACTACTGAACAGAACTAAATCAAGAATTCAAGCAAAGGAAAATTTCATCACAAATGGGTCATTACTGGCATGTGTCTTAAATAAAAGAAGGTACATCTTTATTATTTTAGCTATGCATAAAATGAATGGACTAAATTTATCCACCATGGTGCCCCACCCCAAAGGACCATGATGTTCTCTGAAAAGGCTTCTATATTTCTCCTGTACTTTGCTGATTATTTTTTCAAGAGTTTCTTGGAAAACAACAG
The DNA here is from genome assembly GCF_033115175.1 of Lepus europaeus. NCBI lineage: Eukaryota > Metazoa > Chordata > Mammalia > Lagomorpha > Leporidae > Lepus > Lepus europaeus. The sequence goes on along the minus strand of NC_084837.1, from coordinate 46,234,359 downwards.
TTACTAAAATGAACTAAAAATTAAAGCTGTGCTATACATTTCGTTTTCGTGCTAGGCTGCCCCCCCACTAAAAACTGAAATTCACGCTGTGATGCTCTCCTTTGCCATTCTCGATCATTACCTTGGGGAAAACCTAGTGGCACAGATTTCAACTTTGCTGCCTGCACAACCAATAAAATAACATCTTGGAGTCAGAGCAAATAATTAAATTACCTTCATCACCAGTGGAAACCTGTATTCAGTTCTAAACTATGTAACCAAAGAGACATGGAGAAGATATTACCAAATACAAAAGCTACTGACAGGATGAAAATAACATGAAAAATAACAGAAGTAAATAGAATGAGTATCTTTTGAGCTAAGTGAAGGAAATAGTGAAGGATAACGTGATAATTTGGGATTTAAATACTAGACTTTTTTTGTAGAAAAGACAATGAAAACAAATCTTAATATATCTCTACTGAGGACCAAGCAACTTATAATCTGTAAAAGAAATTACTCATAATGGGAACTGTAATTATTGTCACAGCAGGGTTTGGAAATTTTTTGCTTTGAAAAAGGTGAGGTGTATGTGCTTCTACTTACAGAAGGGACACTGGGATATAAGACACCAAAGTCAAAATTTTCTTTTTTATATAAAATGTTTCCATGAATTTATAATTTTTCACCTTTCAATAAGAGCCACACATTGATTTTTTCTCTTTTGAGGTATTTGTACAGAAACTAATTTCCCTTCCAGAACTAAAATATTTGTTCCATGTATGTGTACTAGAAAATACACTGTTTATTTCAGTATTTAATTGTTTTTCTATACAGAAAAGTATCTAAATTACTTACAGGAAAAATATTTATATATTCTATATTATCAACTCATATTTTCCCAAGAAAATAACCAATGCATTACCAAATATCTTATTAAATATATAATATGCAACTATTATTAAATATGTGATGATCTTATCTTAAAATTCTACAAAATGCATTTCTGTTACCACAGCTCAAATGAAATAGCTTCTTTAACACTTCAATTTCAATTATTACTTTGTGAAAATTGGTTTTCTGTTTACAAGGGAGAGTGTATATGTCCCTCTAAATCTGTCTAATTGATAATTTTCTAATTGAGGCATTAAATCATATTTAAGATTATTCAAGAAAGATGGAATTACTCTGGTGTTAAGATATTTTGAAAGGTAAAAAGAAAAGTGCTTTGGCTCATAAAAAGTAAGCCTCTAAAATAATTTTTTAAAATATCAGTGACAACTCAACTTATTGGAATTTTACTAAACAAAATGTAAAATCATGTTTACCAAATTCTTAAAATAGGGAAAATGGGTATTGATCAACAATATCTAGCAAATAATTGAAAAATACAAGATTTAGTTCAGACTAACATCACATGTACCTACTCTAGTGTAATAACAACAGATGTTTAAACTGGGAGCCTGAATGCATTACAATCTCCAAAATTAAAGAATGCCTGTGTTAACTTCCCTTTAATGTATTTATTAAGCTAGAACATAGACTAATAATTTTTATAACATTTAAAACATGAATTGTCTCAATATAGGAAGCCCTCAATGCAGCAGAGAGGGAAATTGTGATTAAGACTGTATTATATGAGAATTCAGCTTTAAGATAATGTTAAAACTACAGTTTCTACTGCCATTGTGAGAATAAAACCTTGGTTTTTGACTACGCAATGTTCTTTTTCTTCCCATTTATCATTTGCAAATATTTTCAAAATGTCAGTTACCCTTATACATGCTTGAGAAGAAAGACTATCAAATATATCCATTAGATAATTAAAATCTTAATCCAGCTGTTTGGACTATCAGTCAAGAGGAGTGATACAGGGTAGGTCTAGAAAGACTGTCACTTGGTGGATTGTCACATCTGTACCACAGTCTGGTAAAAGAAAAAGAACAAATATCCTTTCTTCTACTTTAAGCTTCATTCTAGGCTTCTAGCGTGTTTTGTTGTAATATGCTATCAAATAAAACCTGGATAATCAAGCTTCTTCAAATCTGATCTTATATAATTAGGTCCACAATGAAAGCTCTATGGAATTTCCAAAACTTAGAAGCTGTGAACCAAATTTATGAACTTCATAACTGTGTCCCCCTTGGCTACTCAGAAGAATTGTTTCCTGTTGGTTTAACACACTGAATATTTTTGGTATTGTTAAATTAATAACATTTGTAACAGGAATTTTTTACTCTGTGATACTTGTCGGTAGATCAACTTCATAGACAGAGCGACTGTGAGTGACTCCCTAACTGAAAGCAATAACCTTCAGATATTTTATTCATTCTTAAATTTTTATTTTAAGTATGTTTAGAGACACTAAATTTAAAATTCTTCTTGATCATGCTTAGAAATGGGTAGAAAAGAGTGCATAAAGAAATACATAGCCATAGAGTTCAAGTTAAAATAGAGAATGAGAATCTCATATAATACCCCTGGATGAAAAATGGCCCAATATTGGCTGGATATCCACTTCGACTCAAATTCAGGAGATCTTTATTAATGCCCTCAAAGTTGAAACCTATGCCACATGGCAAATTTTTGACCAATGTGAGCAGGCAACTGGCCAGCTCAGCAGATGGACATCAAAGGGATCCAGCCAAGGATGCACTTGTTTCAGGACAAGCAGCTGTGAGGTATATATTAATATCATTATTCCCTGATGAGAAATTGAAAACATCTGTCCATCTGGGACTGCTGTTTCACCAGCTGGAAGCTTGTAACAAAACTAAAGTAACAGATACTTGAATGGCTTTCTGGATTATCAAGTAGAATCTTTAATGATTCAATGTTAACATGAGGGTGATTATATTCTTATTTTTCCCCATAATTGTTTGCATGAAAATTATACTTACATTAATATGACTAAATATTTTATTACCAAAAACTATTTTTGTATTTAAACCAATTAAAATCTTATATGATATTTGTGTACAACTCTAAGAGTGTTTCCCATAAATGTCAAGATTATGAAATCATATTAGAGCCCATTAGCTCACCATATCCACCAAATTAATCCAGAGCTGCCAACTGTAATCATCTTTCAGTGTTCTATTCCAAATTCTATAATTACCACTACTAGAAGGATAAGTGAAGTTGGGAATATGTTAGCCCCTCCCATCTCACTTTGTGTAGCTCCAATCAATCTCTTGCTTTTTTCACCATTGAGTGTAAAGTCAATCTACTGTCATCCCAGTTACTATTGTTAATATTTAAGGAAATAAAAAACAACTCATCCTTTAGGGCATAATCTACTAGGTTTAATGAATGATTTGAACAGAGTTTCAATATTCAAATGAATTTAATTTTAGATAAATTCAGATAAGTTCAGTATCTTCCTGGTTTTTTTTTTTTTTTTGATGTATGATTAACAGATAAAATAATATATATTTAAGAGTTGGGACTGGCGATGTGGCATAGCTGGTAAAGCTGGCAATTGTAGTGCCAGCACCCTATATGGGTTCGAGTCCCGGCTGCTCCATTTTCGATCCAACTGTCTGCTATGGCATGAAAAGCAGTAGAAGATGGCCCAAGTCCTTGGCCCGCTTCACCTGTGTGTTAAGACCCCGAAGAAGCTCCTGGCTCCTGACTTTGGTTCAGCACATCTCTGGCCATTGCGGCCAACTGGGGAGTGAAACAGCGGATGGAAGACTCCTCTGCCTCTCCATCTCTCTGTGTAACTCTGACTTTCAAATAAATAAATAAATCTTTAAAAGAGAGAAAGAGAGACACTAAGTTTAAAAAAAGAGCTACAAAATGTTTGACATATACTCAAGTGTTTGTATATGTGTATGTATGTGTATGTATGTGTGTGTGTGTGTATACATAGAGAGAGAAATATGTAACCATTCAAGTTAATTAACATATGCATCACCTCCCTGTTACTCATGTGTATGTGTATCTGTGTACCATGAGGACATTTATAACCTCCTCTCTTAGCAAATTCAAAGCAAAAATACATTTTTATTAACCATGCGTTATATTTGGTCTTCAGAATGAATTAATCTTATGACTGAGAATTTATACTTTTTCCAAAAATTTTCCACCTACCCACTCCAAGCCACATTTCTATTCTCTGCTTATGTTTGTGTGCATGTGTGTTTGTGTACAAATATTTTTGATGTGTTTATTCCTAGACATCCATTGCTTCTGCAGCTTTGCCACTGTGAATAATTCTGCAATATACATCAGATAACGATTATCACTTTGTGATATTGATTTTATTTTATTATAGGATAATAGAGTAGTTATATTTTTAAATTTTTGAAGAGTCTCTACATATTTTCTTTTATTCTAACAAAATATACAACTCCAAAAACAGTGAATAAGGTTGCCCTTTTCTGCATACACGCACTAACAACTGTTATCTCTGTATATTTTATAAAGGCCATCCAGACAAATGATTTTGATTTGCATTTATCTGTTGATGAGTGATGTTGTGCAGTCTGTCATTACCTACTGAAAATTTTCATGTCTTCTCTGGAAAAATGTCTACTCATGTCTTATTAAAATCAGGTGATATGCTTTTGGTTTGGTTTTGCTACTGAGTTCTATGACTTCCTTAAATATTTTGGATAATATCTAATAATATTCCTTCTTAGATATACAACTGGGAAATATTTTCTCTCATTCTATTGATTACATTTTAATGGACAGTTTCCTTTGCTGTGTAGCAGTTTTTTTTATTTTTTAAGATTTATTTATTTGGAAGGTAGAGACATTAGTGGAGAGAGGAAGGGACAGAGAAAGAGAGAAATCTTCCATCTGCCAGGTCACTCCTCAAATGACCACAATGACCCGAACTGGGCTGGTCCAAAGCCAGGAGCCAGGAGCTTCTACTGGGCCTCCCACATCGTTGCAGGGGCCCAAGACCCTCCTTCCTCTTCTAAATATATCCTCCGCCACTTTCCAAGATGCATTAGCAGGAAGCTGGATTGTAAGTGGAGCATCCAGGACTCAAAAACAATATCCATGTGGGATGCATGTATTGCAGGCAGTGACTTTATCAACTATGCCACAGCTCTGACACTGCATAGGAGCTTTTTAGTTTGACACTGTTCCACTTATTCACTTTATTGTCAGGTGCCTTTACTGTCATGCCCCCGTCTACACACACACGCATAAACCCAAAATCATTGCCAAGATTGGAATCGAGGAGATTTGGCTTCATATTTTCTTCCAGGAACCTTCGATTTTCAGATCTCATATTTAGACATTTAAATGACCTGAGGTTATTTTTGTTTGGTGTAAGTAAATTTCATTCTTTTGCAGGTAGATTAGCAATTTTCCCCAACATCATGTATAGAAGAGACTATCTTTTTTTCATTGGTATTCTTAGCACCTATGCTGAAATTTAGTTTACAGGGGCCAGCACCATGGCACACTAGGTTAATCCTCCGCCTGCGGAGCCCACATCCCATATGGGCACCAGTTCTAGTCCCGGTTGCTCCTCTTCCAGTCCAGCTCTCTGCTGTGGCCTGGGATAGCAGTGGAGGATGGCCCAAGTGCTTGGGCCCCTGCACCCACATGGGAGACCCAGAGGAAGCACCTGATTCCTGGCTTTGGATTAGCATAGTTCCAGCCATAGCAGCCATTTGGGGAGTGAACCAAAAGAAGGAAAACTGTTCTGTCTCTCTCTGTCTTTCTCTGTCTCTCTGTCTCTCTGTCTCTCTCTCTCTCTCTCACTGTCTGTAACTCTACCTGTCAAATAAATAAATTTAAAAATCTTTAAAAAATTAGTTTACAAACATGTGTATTTATTTCTGGGTTTTCTATTCTGTTTTATAAGTCGATGCATTTATTATATCAGTAACATTATATTTTAATTATGATACCTTTGAAGCAGATCTTGAAATCAAAAAGTGTAAAGCCTTCAGGTTGGTTGTTCTGGTCAAGACTGATTAGAGTTTTTATAATTCAACACAAATTTCAGTATGTTTCTTCTATTTCTGTAAAAAATGTCATAAGAACTTTTATAGGAATTGCATTGTAAAACATTTTTATGAGTACTTTGATATCAATTTTTCCAACTCAAAAATGCAAGATTAGTTTATACTTATTTAGTGGTCATTTTCCATACTATTTTATAACTCTGATGTATAGATATTTGATTACATTTATTCCTAGATATTCAATTCTTTTTGATGCCATTATAAATGGCATTGTATTCTTAGTTTCATTTTTTAAATAGTTCATTGCTAGTATATAAAATACAGCTGATTTTTGTACATTGATTTTGTGTATTTAAACTTTACTGAAATATTTATTATTTTCAGCATTTTGGGGTTGACAAAAAGTTCTATACATAAGATGATGTAATCTGCAAAGAGAGATAACTTTATTTCTTTCCAGTTGGGATGACATTTTTTCCTTTTCTAATTTTTTAAAGGTTTATTTATTTATTGTAAAGGCAGAGTTACAGAGAAACATAGATCTTCCATTTTCTGGTTCACCCATCAGAAGGCCACAATGCCAAAGTTGGGCCAGTCCAAAACCAGCAGCAAAGAGCTTCTTTTGGGTCTCCCACCTGGGTGGCAGGACCCTACTGACTTGGGCTATCTTCCGCTGCTTTCTCACGTGCATTAGCAGGGAGCTAGATCAGAAGTGAAGCAGCCATGAAACAAACTAACACCAATTTGGGATGCCAGCATTGCAGGCAGAAGCTTCACCTACTGTGCCACAATATACGCCCCTCTTTTTCTAATTGTAACATTTATAAATCAGAAAGAAAGGTAAGAGATACACAAACAGAGCTCCCTTCCACTGAGTTGGTCCCCAAATGCCCAATATAGCTGGAAATGAGCCAAAGCAAAGCCAGGACCTAGAAATTCAATCCAGGTTTCCCATGTTGGTGGTAGGGACCCAACTACACAAATCATCAGCTGCTGCCTCCTCCAGTGAGCATTAGTTAAAAACTAGAATCAGTAGTGGAGAAATGTCTCAAATACAGACCTTCAGTATGAAATGTATGTAGACTTTCAAAGTAGTATCTTAACCTCTAAGCTAAATGCCCAACTCATCGTTTTCTTGTCTAATTGCTCTCATCTACATTTCTATTATGTTGAATTAAAGTGGCAAAAGTGGGCATTAGAGTCTTGTTCTTGATCTTCTGTGGTTCAACATTGAATATGAAGTTACTGTGTGGTTTTCATATTTGACCTTTACTATTTTGAGATACATTCCTTCTGTATATAATTTTATTGTGGCACAATGTTGAATTGTGTCAAATGTTTTTTGCAGTTACTCATGGTTTTTGTTCCTCATTTAATAAATGCGATGAATCATGTTTATTGATTTATATTTTTAATCATTCTTGTACCCCAGAAATAAACTCCTCTTGATCATAGTATTTATTCATTTAATGTAGTGTTAACCTCGGTTTACTCATAATTTGTGGAGAATTTTTACACCTATGTTCATCATTAACATTGACCTGTAATTTTCTGTTCTTTCAATATCTTTTTCTGTCTTTTAAATCAAGCTAAGGTTGGCCTTCTAAACATGTCAGAAGTGTTCCCTGTCTAAATTTTTAGGAGAGTTTGAGATGGATTGGAATTCTTTCTTGCATGTATGGTAGCATTCACTACTGAAGTTATACGGCCTTGTGCCTTTATTTGTTGGAAGAGTTTTAATTATTGATTCAATTATTTTGCTTGTTAGTTGTATGCACAGATTTTCTGTTTCTTCATGATTCAGTTCTAGTAGCTAATAAGAGAATTTATCCATTTCCCTTAAGTTATCCAATTTTTTAGTGTAATATTGCTCATAGTTGCCCCTTATGACCAATTGTATTTCTGTGTTATCAGTTGTAATATTTCTTGTTTCGTTTCTAATTTTATTTTTCTCTTAGCTTGTCTAGCTAAAATTTGTCCATTTCTTTCATCTTTTAATAAAACAACTCTTAGTTTTATTGATCTTTCCTACTGTTTTTCTAGTGTCTATATCATTTATCTCCACTCTGATCTTTTTTGTTTCTTAACACCTGCTGATTTGGGGCTTAGTTTGTTCTTTTTTTCCTAGCACCCTGAGCCATAAAGTTCGGTTATTTGTGATCTTTCTTTTTTCTTAATAAAATTAATTATCACCACAAACTTCCCTCTCAGAACTGGTTTTGATGTATTTCATGTTTCCATTGCCATTTTTCTGGATTTTTTTTATTTTCATTTTCATTTGTTCTTTGGCCCATTAGCCAAAGTAATGTGTTGTTTAATGGCCACATATTTGTGAGTTTTCCCATTTTAATCTTATTTGTCATTTCTACTTTCATACTACTGTGTTCAGAAAAGATATATTTTATCAATTCAATCTTCCTAAAATATTTTTTAAAAATTATTTATTTATTTGAGTCAGAGTTACAGAGAGAGGGAGATACACAGAAAGACAGATCTTCCATCTGGTATCACTACACAGATGACTACAATTGTCAGCATTGGGCCAGGTCAAAGCTAGGAGACAGAATAAGGAGCTTCATCTGGATTTCCCACATGGATAGCAGGGGCCCAGACATTTGGGTCATCTTCCACTGTTTTTTCCAGGTCATAGAAGGGAGTTGGATCTGAAGTGGAGATGCCCTGACTCAAACCAGCACCCATATAGGATGTCAACTTTGAAGGAGGCAGCTTTATCTGCTATACCACAACACTGGCACCAAAAAATTTAAGGCTTTGATCTATGGCTTAACAAATGATCTAGCATAAAGAAGTTCCATGTATGCTTGGCAACGATGTGCATTCTGATGTCACTGGTTTAAAATTAGTTCAAGTCTAACTGTATATTTACTTTTTGTCTAGATGACTTACCCATTGCTAAAAGTGGGATTTCTTAGTCCCCTACTAATCCATGCTGTCCAATTCTCTCTTCACTTCTGTTAATACTTGCTTTATATAAAACTTAAGTGCTGTGATGTTGGATGCAAGTGTATTTAAAATTTATTCTTTTATCATTATAGAATGACATTCTATGTCACTTATAATAGTTTTTGATTGAAAGTCTATTTAATCTAATGTAAGCATGCTCACTCCTATGTCTTTTGGTTACCATCTACATAGAATATTTTATCCTATTCCTTCTCTTTTAGTCTGTTTCCTTAAAGTTAGTAAATCTTTTAAAAACTATTTATTTATTTTTATTTAGTTAGAAAGTCAGAGTTACAGAGAGAGAGGGAGAGGCAGAAAAAGATCTATCCACTAGTTCACTCCCCAGGTAGTCAAACAGCCAGTTCTGGGCCAAGTCAAAGCTAGGAGCTTCATCTGGGTCTCCAGCATGAGTTGTAGGGGCCCAAGCCCTTGTACCATCTTCTGCTGCTTTTCCCAAGTCATTAGCCAGGAACTGAATCAGAATTCATGCAGCCGGGACACAAACTGACACCCAAAGTTAGCGAGTCTTTTATAGTCAGCATAGAGTTGAGTCTTCTTTTATTTATCTATAAGCTACTTTGTACTTTCAATTTGTCCCCTTGCATTTACAGCAATAAAGAGTAAGCTGAAGCTGTCAGGTAGCTATGGCTAATAAGACTAACTCAGGAACACAGTTGAGAATGGTTGGAGTCAAGTCATGAGAATATTTCAGTATTCGCAGTTGAGTTTACAGATAGTGGGCCTGTCAGCAGAGACAAAGCCAAGTTTTGCTCACTTCGTGTCCCTGAATGGGTTATCCCTCCATCTCACTGGGCTGGCAGAATGAGAGCAAGGCAGGAGCCAAGACTCAGGGTTGCTTCAGACATACAGTCTGGCCCACAGTCAATGATACTGTTATCAAGAGCATAAAGGGGTGTTTCTCCTCCCTGACTCCTATTCAGGCAAGATTGACTTTCCTCCAGTGGTAGGGCAAGACTGAAGACTGGTCACAGAGTCACTTCAGAATCCACAGTTGTGTCCCTAGCATATAGGCCTGTTACTGAGATGTAGATGGGTGTGGCTCCTTCTGATTCCCATTGCAGGAACACAACCAAATGGGACTGAAGCTGAGTCCATAAGGAGGGCTGTTTCCAATATTCCTCCTGGGGTCACTGTCAGTGAGCCTGACACCTGGGTTTGGTTCTACATTCTCAAAATAGCCTTCCTTCATTCTGGGCTCCACCATGATTTTGCAACTTCCCATCTAGATCTCAAAACTCCCAGGAAAGCACTTTTCTGCATAGAAAGTTACCAAATTATCGTTGCTACTGAGAAGAACAAAACAATCTATCTTTCTCACATCACCAAAGTTCAGTCTTAACATTTCTGGGTTATTGTGGAATATTATCAAATCTTCTCATAGTTATACACAGTGGTCTTAACTTTGCATTTTATTTCAGGCTTGAAGCCATAAGAGCCCATAGCAATTATTTTCTTTCCATCAGCTGGCAGATTATTTGGTGTGTAACAGTGGAGTGTGAAAAGGTATATTCATACACTTCAAATTTAACAGCTTCCTGGAGCTGTTTTCTGTGTCATCCCTTATTGCTTCAATGGTATTCTGCTGTACTTTTAAGGTAAAATGAAGCCCTCCATAGAAAATTCACATCCAGTCATCATCTCTGACAATCAACTATTCCAGCATTGAACACAGTATTTTCTAGGCTCCATATACCATATCTGTGTGGCAATATTAACTTGATCATAATGAGGAAAGTGGGAAAGTAGGAAGGAGAAAAAGTAGAAAATGTATGAAAAAAAAAAACTTTTTGTCTTCCTTTTAGCTGCCTTAACAACTGCTGCATATCTTTCTCTTTTTAAAGATTTATTTATTTTATTTGTAAGGCAGAGTTACATAGAGGAAGAGGCAGAGAAAAGAGGTCTTCCATCCACTGGTTCACTCCCTAAATGGCTGCAACAGCTGGAGCTATGCTGATCTGAAGCCAGAAGCCAGGAGCTTCTTCCAGGTCTCCCATGTGGGTACAGGGTCCCAAGGACTTGGGCCATCTTCTACTGCTTTCCCAGGCCAGAGCAGAGAGCTGGATGGGAACTGGAACAGTTGGTACTTGAACCGGAGCTTATATGGGAATACCAGCACTGCAGGAGGCAGCCTCACCCACTTAGCCACACCAGCCCTAACTGCTGCATACCATTCACTGAGGCTCACAGATAAAGCAACAGGGCATGAGTATTCAGGATTGATGTAAATATCTTTGTACTGATGGCATCACAGCTACAAATCTAGAGCCTTGCCAGAGCCTGCTAATTCTGTTGCAAGATGGATATATCTAACCTCGGGATGCAATTTTTACAAGATCCTGCAGTAGCTAGTCAGTAGTACTTGGCCATGACTTACTGGACATGGATAGGACTATCACATACCAAGTAGGCCAGCTTTTCAGTAGAGTAACCCAAATATCAAGGAAAATAAAAGGCTCTGGAGTAATCTGCTGAAATAACTTGAAAGGAATGAAGTGAAATTCGGATAACACCCAGGCAAACTTGGACTGTGAAAAACCTACCAATAACAGAGTTGCTGCAATATTGTAGCTATTATAGAAACATATGTTTCAGGGTCTGATCTGTAATGTAAGCTAGAAAATGGTTGAATTATTCAAGATTCATATTCAGGAATTACCTGTATAGCTTTAAGTTTTAGGTATGTGACTCAGGATCTGTGAAAGAAGTCTGACCAGGTACAGACGAGCAATAATCTTAATTCAGGCTCAATATACGTAGAGGATTACCATAGAGTGTATTCTAGCAGAATGCAGTTACTTGTAGTAGAAAAAAGAGATGAGCTTTTTTAAAAAGAGTTTGAAATTAGACTCAGTCCCTAGGGAGGTCAAGCTCTGAAGTAAGAAACTCAATCATAAGTCAAGATCATCCAATCAGTCAAGCACAACATTGTGTTCCAGGGTATTTTGGTCCATTTCCCATTACTATAACAAAATACCCAAAGCTGAGCACTTATAAAGAAAATAGGACTATTAATTCAGCACCTTGAATGCCCTATCATTCCAGCTTCTGCTGAGGGCAATGTGGGTGACCTCATGGAAAGAATAGATATAATAAGGACCCCGTGGTAAAATAGGAAACCAGAGCCAAATGTTTTCAGTCTCACACTTATAACAGTGCAAGTCTCATGGGAAATAACTGGGATCCCACTAGCATTACCTGAATCCCTTCCTAGTGCAGTGCCCCCAAAGACCCAATCATGTGCCACTAGGCTCTACTCTTAAAGGTTCTACTGGCTCAGCACTGCCACACTGAAGACTGTGTTTCCAGCACAGGAAACTCTGAGGAACAAATCACGTTCAGACAAGACATAAGGGTATTACAACAGATAAGTATTTGCTCTGAATCTCAAAAAGAACTTGAGGAAGAATCTGATAAAGGGCTATGAGTGTCTTAAGAAAAAATAACTAGACTCAATAATGCATAAATGTGGGCATAAAATATGGACTCAGCAAGTGACAGTGGTCCTGCTGCTAGGCTGAGGTTCAAGAACGAGTTCTGTTTTCTATAAAATATCCTGAGGCATTCAAAGTAGTGTCCCCAATTCTCAAAGGACCAAATTGGCTTTCAATGGAGTGAAATCAAACAGGACGATAAAGGAGTCCAGAACAACAATAGCAGCTGGAAGCCGTGAGATTAAGCCAATGAACACAAAGTAAAACTAGTCAAATCCCAACTTGCTGAACTCCTCATAAATCTCTTAAGGATAATGGCTTTAGAAATCTGGTATAGCTATGTTAAAAAGTGAAGCAATTCCACTTGGGGCTGGCACTGTGGCCAAGCAGGTTAAGCCACCACCTGCAAACCAGGCATCCTATACAAATGCCGGTTTGTGTCCTGGTTGCTCCACTTCCCATCCAGCACTCTGCTAATGGTGTAGAAAAAGCAACGGAAGATGGTCCAAGTGTTTGGGCCCCTGCCACCCATGTGGGAGACCTGAAAGAAGCTTCTGGCTCCTGGCTTCAGCCTGGTGCAGCCATGGCTGCTGCAGCCATCTGGGAAGTGAACCAATGGATGAAAGATTCTCTCTCTCATTCCCTCACTCTGTAACTCTGACTTTCAAATATATTTTTTTAAAAAAGAAAGAAAAACAACTTCATTGATCTCAGTTATTAAAAGAAACAGATTTCATAAAGTCTCAGCTAGTCGGGGTCTAATATTGAAGATTGTCATAATCATTATGAACACTGAAGTTATAAATGCTCTCCTCAAAATTTTTCCTACCAGTTGAGTTCAGGAGCCATCACTGAGTGTCATCTGCATTAAGTTTACAGAGCTCAAGTCCTTGGGAATTACAAGGCTGAATGAATTTGTTAGATATATCATAATTAGAAAACTCAGTAGAGTTTGGGAAAAAATTAACAAGATTATGTAGTAGACTGTCTGGCATACTAATTTTTAAAAATTTCCATGAACAATTGGATATAAGCAAAAAGAAGACATAAAAACTCATTTTGTAAAAGTGTTCCTATATACTAAAAATGAAACGACTGTACTTTATAAAAATTTTTTCGTATTTTAAAGAATATGTAAATATGAGCTGTATTTTATTTTACCCTTGGATCATCACGTGGAAACCCAGTCTCTTAAAAGCTGTACTTTTAAATGAAATCTCAGAAAAAAATCTCAGGACTTAAATAAAAGAGATTCTTCCTAAGAAAACTGTTTTGTTCCCGTTGGATGCGTAATGGCCTTTCCAAGCACCGAAGGGTGTATAAATTCAAAATATTACTATTTCAAATATAACTAGTTCACAGTTGCAAATAGGGTGTTTTTTTCACCCAGAAGGATATATCTTACAAATTTCCTATATACTAATAAATCTGACTATTTCTTTTCCCCTAGGAAGCAGAACAAACCTAGAAAATTTGTGGAATAGTCTTGCACCAGCTCTCCATCACACTCCTTGGCTAGTTTATTCTATAGTCTCAGTCTTGAATTCCAGCATATCCCAACAATCTATCATGTAATAGATTTAAAAAGAAAATACCGTATGTATGTATATATGGGTAGAAGTGCCCATAAAAAGGTGTGTATATAGAAGCATGTAATATACATACATATATTTCACTTACTAGTTATTATATTTTTACAAAATGAGGAAGAATATATTTGTACAGACTCAGTGTATTATTTTAATATGGAGATTCACTGTTTGCAATCTCACTGGTGATAAGCATCCCTACAGAAAAGTGACTTTGGCACCACCAGTGCAAACAAACTATTACATTTCTTCAAACAGAATTTGTTTTGCCCATCAGTGGCAGAACATGTAGGAAATGTGTTTCCTAGCTCAGAGAATTTCTGTATCATCTTGACTTACATGTTTCCAGATTCTTTTTTTCTGCTTTTCAGATTGCTTTGCTTATTCCTATAAGCTTATTGCAGCTCAGCAAATGAATTTAGTTTCTCAGTTAAGCTCTAGAGATCTATTCTTATAACCTTTTCTCATCTTATCTTAATTCCTTAGGGGTTGGATACACTTATTCATTGCCATGATATTATCAGAGGATTTTCACCTTTTCCAAGGGATATCAAGATATGCATTTCATGAGATGTCGACAATAGTAATGGGAATAACTGTTATTTTATTACTTCAGAGCTTCCATGGAGATTACATAGGACTTGTAATTATTCTGAGCCTGAACCTTGAATCCAGTATTTTCTTTCTGTTTCACAATGTTCTTTTAAATATATAAATTGGATTAATATTCTGTTCCACAGTTTCATCTATATAATCAAGCTTCAATGAGTTAAGAGATCTAACAAATATTCTTCTTTTATTATCTAGTCTTTCTTTTGTTAGTTCTCTGTAATTTGGTGTCTTCAGAAGGTGGGAAAGATAAGGATTAAAACTGCTTCTTATCTAACGTAATTCATTGGAAACTGATAAGTTTTGGTGAGTGTGGAAATAATTACCTATGAAAAAGGAGAGTTGAAAGTTATCAAATATACTTGCATCAATTATCCAAGCACTTTTTTGTTCTCATTTCCATTGATACTTTATTCTCATCATTGTAACTTAGTTTAAATATATTATAAATATAAAATTCTTTTATTATTTTTATTTTAATAGTTATTGTGATTTTGATGCTTAGCACTTATAGTTTTTGAATCCTAAACATTTGATAGTTTTCAAGATTAAAGAAAACATTAAATTTTAAATATAGTTCACAAATTAGTTTTTTTCTTAAAACTTATGATTGGCCACATAATATGAGGTAAAATGCAAATTGCCCACATCACTTAATACATTGTGATGACTCTACCTCCCAAAAATAAATTAAAGAAAATTATATTTGATATGCAATGTTTTTTAAGCATATGTTTTTTTTCTAAAGATTTATTTTATTTATTTGAAAAACAGAGTTACAGAGAGAGGTAGAGACAGAGAGAAAGGTCTTCCATCCACTGGTTCATTCCCCAGATGGCCACAACGGCTGGAGCTGCACCAATCTGAAGACAGGAGCCAGGAGTTCCTTCCGGTCTCTCATGCAGGTGCAGGGGCCCAAGGCCATCTTCTACTGCTACCCCAGGCAAGAGCAGAGAGCTGGATCAGAAGAGGAGCATTCGGGACTAGAACCGGTGCCCATATGGGACATTGGTGCTTCTGGCCAGGGCGTTAACCCACTGCGCCACAGCGCTGGCCCCTGATACATAATGTTTAGACATTTTTGTAATCTGCATTGTAAAATACTTGTAAACAAACTCATCAAGTGATTGAGACAAGACATAGACTGGAACTTTCTGTAGTGTCCACTAAATTTTTCTGTGAACCTAAAACTCCTGTGGAAAATAAAATCACATGAGGGGCCGACGCCGTGGCTCACTTGGTTAATCCTCCGCTTGTGGCGCCAGCACCCATATGGGCGCCAGGTTCTAGTCCCGTCTGCTCACCTTCCAGTCCAGCTCTCTGCTGTGGCCCAGGAGGGCAGGGAGGATGGCCCAAGTGCTTGGGCCCCTGCACCCACATGAGAGACCAGGAAGAAGCACCTGCCATAGCGCCGACAGGTAGCAGCCATTTGGGGAGTGAACCAATGGAAGGAAGACTTTTCTCTCTCTCTCTCTCTCACTGTCTATAACTCTACCTGTCAAAAATAAATTTAAAAAATCACATGATACTATGCTTTAAATCCTTTGTTATCCTGGTATAATTATCAAAAAGACAAAGAAACAAGTAATTAGGAAGTAATCCAAATAAAGTTGCATTAATCATAATAATTGACAATATAAAAGAGAAATTTCAGCACATTTTTCATGTACTTATTCATCAGCCTAAATACGATCATTCCCAGAAATATTTCTTGAGCTCTGCTAAAGGTTGAATTGGCCCTTCCCTCCACAAATAAATAAATGATCCATTCAACTCTTAACCCTCAGTGTCTCAAAAAGTGATCATATTTCAATATAGAGTCATTGTAAGTATAATTAAGATGAGGACATGCTGGAATAGAGTGGGTCTCTAATCCAACATAGCTAATGCCCTTATATCAAAATAGCTAAATGAAAAGAGAT
Source organism: Lepus europaeus (assembly GCF_033115175.1). Classification (NCBI taxonomy): domain Eukaryota; kingdom Metazoa; phylum Chordata; class Mammalia; order Lagomorpha; family Leporidae; genus Lepus; species Lepus europaeus. Next base: position 46,217,908 of record NC_084837.1, on the reverse strand, counting down.
ACATGTGGGGGGGGGGAAAGACTTGTATGACAAAATTAGAGGTAGAAATGATGCACCTATAAGCCAAGGACAACTGAAATTTGTCTGCAAAGAACTAGATGCTAGGATGAGAAAAGGAAGGAATCCTTATAGGTTAGAAAAGAAACATGACCCTGCTAACATCTTGAATTTAGAACAAGATCCTCCAAAATTGTGAGACAGCTTTTTTTTTAAGCCACCCAATTTGTGAAATTTCATTATGGCAGCCTAGGAAACTAATAGAACTCCCTCACCACAACCAACATCAATACCACCAGGCAAATAGAATTTTCTGATGTCATAACCTCTTTATGGTCCTACAAATTAATTCAATTACTACCATTACGTTTTGTTATAGTATAGGCAATTTTGCAGACGTTCTGTTCTAAAATCTTTATTTCTTGAGAAGTAGGATGAGGGGAGGGGGAGACATCACTCTCCAAAAGCCAGCAATGCCTGGGACTAACCAAGCTGGAGCCAGGAGTCAAAAACCTAACCCAGGTCTATCACATGGGTGTAAGACAATTACCCGAACCATTACCTGCTGCATGTTCTGCACTAGCAGGAAGCTGGAGGCAGGAGCTGAAGGCAAATATCAAATCAAGGCACTTTAACATGAAACGTAAGTGTATTAACAGACCAAATGCCCAACTCTGGAGATATTTTTTGTGTATTTATTAAACAATCAAACCACCAAAATAAGGAAGTGAAAACAAAAGGTTTTTTTTAATATTTCCAAAAGTAATAATTAACATTTATAAAGGAATTTTCTGGGTGAATTATTCTTCTAGAACTTGTTTTCATTATTTCAATATTCAAAGACTTCTGAATTTAATGCAAAATAAGGTGACTATTGCAGTTTTATTATTTATTTTACTTTACTATATTATTTATTTTATTTCATGAAATTCATCAAATTATGTATGTTGCAATGAGAGATCTATTTTGGATTTGAATTCAATGTATATATAAGAATCAGAGCTCATATAAGCTATGTTGTACAAATAAAGTGAACATTTCTTTATTTTTGTTTGTTTTTTATGTCCTCTACACTAAGCATATGTTCCTTAGTGGTATGAATTTTATCTCATTTTTTCCACTTCTGTAGCCTCAATTTCTATAACAGTGCTTAGTATATAGGAATTACTTGATAAATATTCAATGAAAAATATATTAATGAATATATAAAGGTTGTCTTAGAAGAAATTTCTAAGTTGAACAAACATAAACAAAATATTTCATAGCTGAGTATGTTCACCAAAGTATCCCTAGAATATAGAGGTTCTGCCATATTATTGTAATGCTCAAGATTTAGTCTGTCCAAAATCTTAGACTCAAGTCATATATCTGTTACTTACTATCTGCGTGACCTTCAAAGAGCTTAAATTCTCTGATGCTGACTTCTTCATTTCTATAATTAGAATATACATTTCATAAGGGAATGAAAATTAAATGAAGCAATTATATGTGAAAGTGCTCATAAACTATAAAATACCACAGGCATTATCACTCAATATTTTCAAGGCATTTCCTTCTTGTCATTTTATGAGCCATAGAATTTGCTTAGATACCCTTCATGAAATAATGCTGATATGAGACACACTTTTCTTTTCTGGAGAGAAAGCTCCCATTCTTGGATTCATGATGACATTATAATGACTAACTGAAACTTAACATACTCAGGAAAGCCCTATGCCTAAACTCTGATGGAATTAGAAAGAAAACAGAAATCACTGCCTAGAGAATCCCATAACAGTTACACATTTTGCATCTAATAGTCTAACTCAGATTTATCCTTTTATCTTTTCTCACTAAAGTAAAACGTTCACAAAGATGTAGATGAACAGAACTATGCTGTGAAATACTGATACTAGCTGTTATTTTATAGACTCTTCTGATCAAAACAGGTACTAGAAAATGTACCCTATATAATTTCATATGTTGAACAATTTAGTACAGCCAAATAAAACACAGTGATCTGGAACATAAAACTGGTAAGATAGGATATTATTTATAATTATGTCTGAATTTACCCAATATTAGAAATGACATACAGGAGAAAAGGGCTGTGGTTTCAATCCTAGTTATTCAAACTTAGGCAAGTAAAAGGACTTATTTCAAATCTAGTATCTTACTATTGTTAGTGTAATCACAATGATACTTAATTTCCAGGGATTTTTTAATGACTAAATAAGAAAACATCTGTAAATGCAGTAATCCTATTAACTTTCATATAGAAGGGACTCAAATATATTCTTGCCTTTATCCTTCATTTCTACTTTATTTTCTTTAAGTTATATATTTCAGATTTTTACTCTGCATGAATAGATAAGTTTTTAAAAGCTATGATAGGTCTTGGTTTGTTGTGATGGAGGTATAAAGCAGGATGATTTGACTAAAAACACTATACTTTCCTCTAACTTATCTTGACCACCACTGCCCCTAATTTTCATAATGTCACACTTAAGTAAATATTTTAAGAAGTATTTTATATAATTATCTCATTTAATTGTCACTACAGCATGAAATATATATTCTAACCATAGAGACAAAATCAGAATTCAAAAACTGAAGAAGACAAAGAGACTGGCAACAAAGAGAAGAAAGAAATGATGGATATAAAATGCTGTTGCAGGAAAGACATGATTTTCTTTTAAGGGATGAAAGAGCACCTGCCAGCTCGTCACTCGGTTCTATTCCTCAAGTCTTTTATAAATTTGAAATAAATTCCAGGAATTTAGATCATAAATAGCAAAGGCTTGAGCAAGATATATGTTTGATTCTTTTTCTCATAAAACAAGAGTTAGACTATTCTGGGTTGGTATAGGGGCCACACAGGTCATCAGGAACACAGCCTCCTACTATCTTTGTGCTCTACCATTCTTATCCTAGGAGGTTTCTTCTTAATACAGCAGTATATTCCTAGATGACTATCGAATTTCAGAAGCTGTCTTTGAATTTTTAGCATGAGTGGAAAGGGAGATGTAGAAATAGTGAGACATCTCTGTTAGTAAGCTTTCCTTACAGTCATACTCAATAAAGTCTACTCGTATTTCCTGCTTTGAATTATAAGAAAAGCTGGAAAATTGTCATATTCTGGGCACATTGCCCCCCAGAATACAGACATTGTCTTATAACCAAGAAAGCTGGTAGAGTGGATCTTGTCAAAACAGAGAGACTCTGTGTCCAGGTACCAATTTTTATTTACTCAAATCTTGAGCTATGGAAGGACTTGAAACAGTGACATGAGAGACTCCTTTCAAGTGGCATCCAAAGAACAAATCAAGTCGACAGCAACCACCCCAATCTGCCTAGTCAGGTACTATACTTCATTGGATCAGACTTCTCTGCATTACCATCATTTATTATTCTCCACCATTTAAGCTTCTTTAATGAAACTGACAGGAAAACTCCATTAACTTTCATTTAATTAACTTTATCTGATAATTAATAAAAATGTTTCTCCTCCATTTTTAATTTAATTACAGAGTTAGATAATAAAATTCATTCTGATTTTCATTATTCATATCAACACAATTCAGTTTACTAAAAAATGTCTAACATGTACTTGAAAATAAGCTATAACTTTGAGTAGTTTTAGAATTTGAATAAGTAATTTAAAATATTTCCATTTTTTAACATTATTGTATTACTAATTATCAATCTTTAGTTGAGCAATGTATTTATATAATACTATGGCTTACATGTGTCCCCCAGAATTACACTAGAAATGAATCCCCAATGCAGCAATGTTCTGAGTTGGAACCCAATAAGAAGTAATTAAGGCCAGGAGAGTGCAGACCTCATGAGTGGATTCGTTTGGGATTGGGGCAGCTGGTGTTACAGAAAGTTGGAATAGATGCAAGCCTAGTCACTCATACTCTCAAATGCACGTGGCTTTCTCTTCTTCATGTTATCACAGCACAAAGGACCTCAGCAGATGTAGTACCTGCTCTCAGATTTCTCAGCCGCCAGAATCATGGGCCAAGTATGTCTCTTTTGTAGATGAACTCCCCGGTCTATGGTGTTCAGGTACACCAACATGAAAAGAACTAAGACATTCAGTAACAATAACTGATAGTAATCACTGTTGTTTTCTGCTTGACATTATATCACTAATATGTCTTAAAACTTTAAAAGGGTACTATTATGATTCTAAGGAAACTGAAGTTTAGGGAGATTAAAGAATCTGCCCAAAGCCACACATCTAGACTAAGGATCAAGTTCTGAACACAGGAGAACCTATTCTTTAACGTTGTGTGATTGACCCTGAGTTCTGAATACCATCGAATCTTACATGTCTAGAACCTCAATCTCCAGGTTTCCTGAAACATGAAAAAATAAATCATTGTTGTGTGAAGCAGAATGGCATGGCATTTTGTTCATTGTAGAATACTAAGTTATATGTAAACATCTGTAAACAAAATATATTTTTTCAAATAGACAAGAAAACAAGTACAACGCTAGGGTAGTATAAGGAAAAACAATTTTTTTCATAGATTTCATGAGAACTAAAGAAATAGTATCAGGTTTCTAAATGTTATTTACCAATCCAAAAATGAGAATATTCTTTAAAATATTTTACCTAAGGGGCTGACACTGCAGTATAGTGGGCTGGGCTTCTGCCTATAGTGCTGGCTTCCCTTAGGGGCTGGCATTCCACATGGTGAACCAGTGGATGGAGGAGCTTTCTCTCTGTCTCTTCCTCTCTCTCTCTGTAACTCTACCTCTCAAATAAATAAATAAAATCTTTTAAAAAATTTATCCAACTATTATTATTTTCAAATTCATTCTTATTAAATATTTTACAGTATTATAGTTATTTCTGCTTATCAGCATTTATCTAGTGTTAATTAGAGATTAATTGTATTGATCAGGTAGTTGTATCTTTAATTTCATTATGTATTAACAGCTTTCTTACAGTTTTTTTTGCAACATCCCTTCTTGAGTTATTTTGTCAGCCAGTAATCCCAACATAAAAGACTTTTGAGCCTTTTCTTTGTCTCCATTTTTTAAAAAAGATTTATTTATTTATTTATTTATTTGAAGGTCAAAATTACAGAGGGGGAAGGAGATTCCATCCGCTGGCTCCCTCCCCAGATGGCTTCAATGGCTATTGAAGGACTGGGAAGGCTGAAGCCAGGAGCCAGGAGCTTATTCCAGGTCTCTCACATGGGAGTAGCAGGGGCCTAAGCACTTGGGCCATCTCCCACTGCTTTTCCTAGGCCATTTGCAAAGAGCTGGACTGGAAATGGATGCTGGAATTGCAGGAGGCAGCTATACCCACTGCACCACAATGATGGCCCCAAGCCTTTTGTAGCTTAATGGGAATAAAAGCTCTTGGATAACAGTCATTTTTCACTCAAAGCTATCAAGGCACTTTTTCATGTTAAGCTGACACTTATTATTTTTAAGTTTGTTTATTTGAAAAGCAAAGCAACAGAGTTGTGGAGGGGAAATAGAGGAATGAGAGCTTCTATCTACTGATTCACACCCCAAATGGCTACAGCAGTCAGGTCTGTGCCAAGCCAAATTCCCAACTGCACCTAATTTAATAGTTAATAATTTCTGCTTTTATTAAAATTAAGGGAATTTATGATTTTCTGTCAGAAAATAATTTAATCAGATGTAATTAAAATGTATACTCTTTATTGTATTAAATTCCATAATTTTATATTAGTTTACCTACTACAACTGCTTTAGAAAAATTACTAGCTACTCCTCTTCAACTTGTTGTTCAATGATTACTGTGTCTTGATCCATCAAGAATGATGGTGCCAGAAAGAATCAGTGGAGATAATCTGTCCTATGCCATATCTTCTAAAACTGTCATCTCTCAGTAAGTTTTTACTGTGTGGATCTCAGATTTGAACACATATCCAATTCACTCACGTGGCCCTAAAAAAAGATGATAGCCTCTTCCTCCAGCAATTCTGACTCAGAAGCCTGAATAAAGACAGCAATGTACATTTACTACAAGCACCCCTGTTGATGCTAATGCACCTGGTGATGCACAATTATTTTTGTTTTATTTTATTATTCTAATTTTAATTAGTTTTTAACAGATCACTGTGATTTGTAGATACAATTCTAAGAACATAATAATGTTCCCTTCCTCCCTCCCTTCCTCCACCCCCCATCTCCCTCCCATCCTCCTTCCTTCTCTATGTCTTTTTTGTTTGTTTGTTTAGTTTTTGGGATAGCATATTTTTAATTTGCATTACAGCAAAAAGGCTTAATAATTCACCAAATAAGAAGTTTAACAAGTAAAAGAAAGATCCTAATTTAGTGGGAATACAGATAATGGCTATAAATAGTAGTTGAATGGAAAAATGACCATTTCACTCATATATAATAAATTTTAAGGTAATCACAGATCATTTAAAATATAGTAGTACAACATTTTTAACCATTGTTTTGACAAAGGTAGAAAAAAAAGTTTTATAAAACTATATTTGCAGCAATACTGATACACACCTACATTTCTTTATTTTTTCTACTTCTTTATTTTAAATTTTAGTTCCCACTTAAAAGGGAATTTTATATTTCTGGGTCTGGCTTATTTCAATCAACATGATTTCCTCCAGTTGTGTCCACTTTGCCTCAGATGGTAGAATTTCATTCTTTTATATAGCTGAATAATATTCCATTATATATATATATATATATATATATATATATATACACACACACACTATATTTTCTTTATCCATTCATTTGATGATGGACACCTTGGTTGATTCCAAATTTTGGCTATTGTGAATAGTGTTGCTATAAACATGGTATTGCAGGTACTCTTTGGTTCATTGTGTTCAAGTCTTTTGAATATATACCCAGTAGTTGGATTGCTGGATCATATGGCAAGTCTGTTTCTAGTTTTTTAAGAAATCTGCACACTGTTTTCCACAGTGGCTGCACTAATTTGCATTCCCACCAACAGTGTATAGGTGTTCCCCTTTGTCCACATCCTCGCCATCATTTGTTGCCATATTTTGGATTTTAGCCATTCTGAGAAGTGATGTCTCACTGTGGTTTTGATGAATTTCCCTGATGGCTAGAAAAATTGAACATTTTTTTCGTATATTTGTTGGCCATTTGTGTTTCTGCTTTGGGGAACTGTCTATTGAAGTCCTGTGTCCATTTCTCACCTGGATTGTTTGGCTTTGTGTTGTCGAGTTTTAAAGTTGCTGATAAATTTGGGATAATAACCCTTTATCAGATAGGTGGTTTGCAAATATTTTTCCCCATTCTATTGTATGTCTCTTCACGGTATTGCTTAGTTCCTTTGCAGTGCAAGAGTTTCTGAGCTTGATGTAGTCTCATTTGTTTAGTTTTTCTTTCGTTACTTGTGCCTTTGGGGTCTTATCTTAAGAAGTCATCCTCTACACCAATGTCTTGGAGTGCTTACCTTACATTTTCTTCCATCAATTTCATAGTCTCAGGCCTTAAATGTAAATCTTTGATCCATCTTGAGTTAATTTTTTATATGATGAAAAGTATGGATCTAATTTCATTCCTCTACATATATATCCAGTTTTGCCAGCACCATTTATTGAAGAGATTATCCTTACTCCACTGTGTGGTTGGAGCACTTTTGTCAAAAATTAGTTGGCTGTATGTATGTGGGTTAATTTCTGTGCTCTCTATTCTGTTCCATTGATCTATGTATGGATTTGTATGCCAGAACCATGCTATTTTGATTACTATAGCTGTGTAGTATGCTTTGAAGTCAGGAATTGTGATTCCGCCTGCTTGATTTTTCTTGTTCAGGATTGCTTGGACTATTCTGGGTCTTTTGTGATTTCATAAGAATGTTAGGATTGTTTTTTCTAATTCTGTAAAGAATGTCATTAGTATTATAATAAGGATTTCATTGAATCTGTAGATTGTTTTAGGTGGCATAGACACTTTATTGATACTGATTCTTCCTATCCATGAGCAAAGAATATCCTTACATTTTTTGTGTACTTGATGATTGCTTCCATCAATGTTTGATAATTTTTATTGTAAAAGTCTTTCAATTCTTTGGTTCAATTTATTCCAAAAATATTTGTTTTGTGTGTGTGTCTATGGTGAATGGATTCACTTCTTGATTTTTCTGTGAATTCATCATTAGCAAACAAAAAAGCTACATGTTTATTTTGTTACTTGCAATTTTACTGAATTTATTTATCAATTCTAACAGCTTTTTGGTGAAGTGTTTAGGTTGTTCTATGTACAACATCATGTCATCTGCAAACCTGAATAATCTGACTTCCTCTTTTCCAATTTTATACCTTTTATTTCCTTCTCCTCCCTAATTGCTCTTGCTAAGTCTTCTAATACTATATTGAAAAGAGTGACCAAACCACAACTATTCAAACTGACTTACTGAATCTTCATGAATTGCCTAGTATTGGATCCAATGATCTAACAAAATACCTAAACAGGTGATTTTGTCTAATTATCCATGTGGCAAAAATTTTATGCTAGATTTGAGCAGGATAGACTTAGATCAGATTAAACACCTTCACTGAGTATTTCTTTAAGCACTGACTTATCCATACAGATGTGCTTTTGCTTAACATAGATAAAAAACTACCTTCATCTTCACAGGGCTACCTACTCTAATTTCTTGTTCATATAATCATTTTAATAATTATTTATTAAATTTTTCAGATCTTCCACATTGTGATTATCACCATGTTTGTATGATTTTCTCATGTGAATAAAATTAATGCATACAATAATACTTTTCACACGTGATTATATGTTTGATCCTAAAGTTGCAAACATGGTGGGACATCTGACTAATTTATCTCAAATGAATATTATTAACCGTATATTCCATTTCCTTTTTTTGTAAAAGATTTATTATTAGAAAGGCAGGGTGACAGAGAGAGAGAGGGAGAGAGATTTTTCATCCACTGACTCATTCCCAAATGCTGGGGCTGGGCCAGGCTGAAGCCAAGAGCCAGGAACTCCATTTGGGCCTCCATTTGGGTGGTAGAAACTCAAGTACTTGAGCCATCAATCACTGCTTCTCAGGTGCATTAGAGAAAAGCGAGATCAGCCTCAGAGTAACCAGGTACTCAAACTGGCACTCTAATGTGGGATGTAGGCATCCACGCAGCAACTTAACCCATTGTACCATGGTGCTTGTCTTCATGTGTGTTATCTGTGATTGTGTGTGTGTGTGTGTGTGAGGAAGACCAATTGTTGTATTCTCAGTATTGAGAATAATAGCAAAGTTCCCATCAATATTCATAGATTTCTTGTTACCAAAGAGGTAGGCCTTATTAAGATTTTACATCTTCTCTAGTTTTAAAATATTCCATAATTATAGTGAGTGGTCTGGAAAAAAATAGCAACCTTCTAAAAGGCTTTTCTTAAGCCTTTTTAAAATTCTTTTTAGAAAGCTATTCTTTCTAAACCATACCTTTCACAATGAAAACTAAATTGAAATTGTCTGGCAGCTCTCTGAAGTTGTTAAGGCACTACGTGAGGAGAAGTGTGATTTTGGACAGTCAGAGAAAGTTGTATTTGACATAACTAAAATTCATTTAGAGATTCTCTCAATGGATATTCAAAACTGGCTGACATTTGAAATTTGAAAAAAAGAAATTGGCTTTGAGCTAAATTACTACAGGATATAACACTCTTCTCCTTTGTGGGGTACAAATTTCACCCCAAAATTAAAACATTCCTGAAAATTTCTAATACATGTGAACAATGCATTAAAATAGTCAACATCAGATCAGTGGTGCTTGACTTCTTTCAGAGAAACTGATGTGAATCTTTAAAAAGCCAACACAATTGGAGGTGTGCCTAATGATGTTAAGGGCAATCCACTGGGGCCTAAAACTCTATTCAGAGGTTTTGAATATTTATACAAAAATCTCATTGCACAGTCCCTGTTTACTTTGCTTCTAGAAGCTTTTGTTGATATTTATAAGAACAATAAACTTCAGAGAAATGACTAGATCATATAGCCAAAGGATAAAATCAAACCATCTATGTATGACATGTCTTTTTAGATTAAGTATCCATTATTGTCATGGAAATATACAGCCAAATGAAACTGGAAAAGCTGTTGTAGAAATTTTGGAAAAATATATCAATAGATTCCATTTATACTTATAAAATATTTTTACCATAAGAATATAGTGAAAGGGCAGGCAGTTGGCCCAATCATTAAGCTGCTTTTTGGGATGGCTGCATTCCATATTGGAATGCCTAGGTTTAAGTCCTTCCTCTGTGTCTCGATTCCAGCTTCCTGCTAATGTGCACCCTTATAGGCAGCAGGCCATGGTTCTAGTGCTTGAGCTGTTATCACTTGGATTGAGTTTCTAGCACCTTGTTTTGGCTTGGTCCAGCAGCAGCTGTTATGGACATTTTGGGAGTTAATCAGTGCATGGAAGCCATATTTCTGTTTGTCTCTATCTCTGTGTTTCAAATAAATTTTTAAAAGTTTGTAAAAAAGAATTCAATGAATACCTCAGCTTCCTCCATGAAATGTAATCAGAATTTTTACTTCAAGGTGTAATTAAGGGACTCCTAACATAATTAGTGGTGGTAAACTATAAAAAATATTCTATAGAGATAATATATTATTCTGGAATTTTAAGTTCATACAGTTAAAAAATGTAAGAAGCAAATAAACAATATGAAGAATTTATATTCATCTTTAAGTATGATGTAAAATAATCATTTTATGTTTTCTTTAAAAATTGTTCTCATTATCTAATTCTAGTAAATTATGCATTTATCTACTATACAGAATTTAGAGAGAAGTCAAGGAAATATACTTTAGATATAAAATCACTGAACTAATTCTATAGCATTAAGGTAATAATTCTTACAACATAAAATGAGATTTTTCTCCAGGTGATGTATTCGTAGTCTACTTTTTTGACAGAAGTTTTAGTGTTCCTGTGCAGATTTCTTCCTATTCTCTGCGGTAAATCTGCACAAGTCTCTAGACCAACAAACTGGCACTTGCTCGTAAGGTACTGCCTTGCAGTTATGCATTCTAATTAATCAAGGTCATTTAAATACATTTTGCATGAAACACCTAAAGCTCAATGTGCCATTTTGTGTATTTATCAAATTACTAATCAATATGCTACCCCACAGTTACCACTACACCTTCAACTACCAGAGAATGCCACATGCATTAAAATTTTCCAAGCTGTCATCTGCATAAACAAAATAAATATATGCCATTATTTTTCAGTACAGAGCAGTGGAATGTGTTCCAAGTAGAAAGAATCACCATTGGTATTTTACTTTGGTTTAAAAATCTTTATTTTTAACTTTAAGAAACCTTGTATTAAACTGGCTTCGATTTCACTTTCTTTCTCCAACATATTACCTCTAGTCTATTGGTAAAGTAATTTATTCCATCCTCTGTGGAGAGCCGGGATCTTATTTGCCAGCATATTTATCTTTCCTGCCACTGCACTGTCATTCATCTGCAATCTCCACAGAGGACCAGACCTGTGCAGAATTGCAATTAGGATTGATTCAACTAAATCCAGGCCACAGAACTGATGCTGACAGGGTGACCTCAAGGGAATTTAAGATGCTGGGTTAGAAAACACACACACACACACACACACATGGTGGAGTCGAAGAGAATGTTTATATCTACAATTCAATACATACCCCATGTGCTTACAATCTGGAATAGAATAGACCTTTTTCAGTGTTTAGTACTACAATGAAAAATTAAACAACTTCTGAGCAATTTTGAAAGTCAAACAATGAAATTCCATACAAATCTGCACACTGAGATTTAAACCTCATTCTGTAAAGAACAGAAACCTGATTTCTACTGAGGCTGTACAGCTTGAGTTTTCTCTTCCATCTGTGAAGAAACGAAGTGGAATGCAAAGCCACACTTACAAGTTGCTCTACGCTCCGTCCTTTCTGTGGCCGATCGTCAGCCGTTCCATCACAGTCACACAAAGAGCATCACCTATGTGTCACTTAAATTGCCTAATAGAATTTCCTAAATAAGTCTTGGTTCAGTGGGACAGTTTTGTGGTTTCAAAAGGCAGTAGCTGCATGCACAAGCAATAACCTAAGAGATTTCCTGACCTGTCATATATAACATGTCATATCAATCTTGGGTTTCTGTGTTTTACATTAGGAGTCATCTATTATGGATGACCCGTCCCCATCTTCATTATATTGTAGAAGGGAGGGAAGTTTGCCACTGGGGAACAAGTCAAACTTACTCTGTAAAGTAAACAGGAAATTGGAAACGGAAAATAACAGTAGCTGAGTAATCTTCTCTAAGTAGATTTTCTTTACGTTTTTCTCTCGGGAAACAGAATTTTGCTCTCCCGAAGGGGTAACTTTGGATGGGTAAGAACAATTTGATGTAATCTAATAAGGGAAATGAGAACATCACAGAAAGTAAAATTCAATAAAGGAAAATCAAGCTGAGCAAAGGAGAGGATTATGTAGTTTGGTGAGTAGAATAGGGGATGTCAACACTCCCTTATTCTTTTTCCTGCTAAACCTAGCCACTTTGTAGAAAAAGACCAAGAAAAGAGGTCTCCTCCCACACAATACAGTGAAAGTCTGTTGAGAAGTGTTATAATGCCATTTTTTTTCAAGTGCACTGCCATTAACTTTGTGAAAGAAGAATTAATTAATTACTTTCTCACCACATAAAAATTACCATTTTCAGGGCCTGTGCTGCAGTGTATTGGGTAAAGCCGCCACCTATAGTGCTGGCTTCCCATGGGTGACAGTTCAATTCCTGGCTGCTGTATTTCCAATCCAGCTCCCTGCTAGGGCCTGGGAAAGCAGTAGATGGCCCAAGTCCTTCGGCCCCTGCACCCTGCACCTGGAGACCTGGAAGAAGCTCCTGGCTCTTGGTTTCAGATAGGCCCAGCTCTGGCCATTGCGGCCATTTGGGGAGTGAACCAGCTGATAGAATCTCTATCTCCCTCTCTCTCTCTCTCTCTCCCTCTCCCTCTTTCTCTCCCTCTCTCTCTTTCTCCTCCCCTCCTTCTGCCTCTCTATAACTCTGCCTTTCAAATAAATAAATAAATCTTAAAAAAAAAAACACCATTTTCCCTGTAATAGAAGAAGGAATAATAAGCAATCTATCTACCTTACTTTTACAATCTGGATCAGGAAACCACTGAAATTCAGCTGACTCTTAAGACAGAATTCTGGCCAGTGCTGCCGCTCAATAGGCTAATCCTCCGCCTGTGGCGCCTGCACACCAGGTTCTAGTCTGGGTTGGGGTGCCGGATTCTATCCCGGTTGCCCCTCTTCCAGGCCAGCTCTCTGCTGTGGCCCGGGAGTGCAGTGGAGGATGGCCCAGGTCCTTGAGCCCTGCACCCGCATGGGAGACCAGGAGAAGCACCTGGCTCCTGGCTTAGGATCAGCATGGTGCACCATCCACAGTGGGCCGGTGGCAGCGGCCATTGGGGGGTGAGCCAATGGAAAAAGGAAGACCTTTCTCTCTCTCTCTCACTGTCCACTCTGACTGTCAAAAAAAAAAAAAAAGACAGAATTCTGAGACATGTCTAAGAATTTAAAAGGAAAATTTAAGATTTCCTTCAATTACACTGAAACTCAGATTTTGTGTGCACTGAAATCTAATTTTGCAGATCTTAGAGGGAAAATTCGACAACATATTTCTCCCTTATTTAATATAGTGCATACAAATGAGTATTAATATTTTGGAGAATGATAGGCTAGATTTTAAAGATTGGTGTTTTAAGCTGAACTACTATTTATATTAATTGAAAAAATATGATATTATTTATCATTATTTTCCTTCCATATTTTCTCAATACTGACAATAAAAATTGCCCAGTAAATATGTGGAAAAAAATGTTCACACAACTGATCCCTTGTTTGAAGTAGCAAGAAGAGAAGGAAAGTACAAAGTATTGATAATTATTCTAAGAATTCAGCAGCTGAAGTGATATTATGATCCTACTTACAACAGGAAATAATTTCCTCTTTCTGTTTACGATTATTAGGCTACTTTTATAAATTACTCCAAATTTCAACTAAAAATTAAATTATAGAGCAGTTGTGACACTCAGGCAGTTAAAATGATAAGCAAGAGTAAAAGAAAAAATATTTCATAAAGTATTTGTGGCAGTAGGGGCACCACACAATCAGTTTGATTCTCAGTTTTGAATCATATATGCTGTTTTATAACCATAGTCATTTTCAGGTTTGTGTGAGTGAGTCACATTAAACAAACTTTCAAAACATTTATTTAAAATGCTAAATGCTACCTTATAAAATTGAGAATATGGGAGATATTTATAAACTATGTGTGGGCGAGGAGGGTGTTTTCTATACAAAATTGTATCAGTTTTTAGAACATTATAACCTTGAGATTAAAATACCAAGAAAAACTGAATTTAGAATCATAAAGTAATTTGTGTGAAGTCAGAGCAAGTGTAGTCTAACAGTTTTGCCCACTATTCAGTCTCATTTACGGTGAAGTCTGAAGAATTATTGATTGTGGTGTTGATCAGGTAGAGTGGCTGAATACATATTGAAAAGTTCTTATTGTGCACCTACAACAAATCATATTGCTCAATGAAATCTATCACTAGAACACTTCCAACACAATGCACAAGATTTTACTATTGGTTTTTTAAGTTAATTATGTTTCAATTGTCTTTTCTTTTTTAAACATTCTTTAAGTCTTTTATGAGATTAAATAAAAACCCTCAATCTAATCCTATCAATTATTCATTACTTTCTGGTCCTTTATGTTTTGGAAACTTTTCCCGCATGGTTAATATTATATACATTATGTTAAGTATTTTTGCTTTCAGCTTCTGGTATACCTTTTAAATTATGGGATATTCTCCTTTATAATTAGAGAGCACCATACATATTTTTCTTAAGATTTATTTATTAGAAAGTCAGAGTTACACAGAGAGAGAGGTCTTCCATCTGCTGGTTCACTCCCCAATTAGCTGCAACCCCCAATTGGCTGCAACTGCCAGAGCTGCGCTGATCTGAAGCCAGGAACCAGGAGCTTCTTCTGGGTCTCTCACACGGGGGCAGGGGCCCAAAGATTTAGGCCATCTTCTACTGCTTTCTCAGGCCACAGCAGAGCGCTTCATTGGAAGTGGAGCAGCCAGGTCTCAAACCGGTGCCCATATGAGATGCCGACGCTTCAGGCCAGAGCTTTAACCTGCTGCGCCACAGCGCCTGCCCCCAAGAGCACCATACATATTCTTATACATCAATGGTTTTAAATATCATTTATTAGCTCATTATAAGAGACTCATGGGGTCTGCATTGGGGCCCATAAGATTAAGTTGCCTCCATGATGCTGGTATCCATTATTGGGCCTGTTCCTTTCCCAGCTTCTCCATTTAAGATTGTGCTCCTTATTAATGTGCCAGAGAA
Organism: Lepus europaeus; assembly: GCF_033115175.1. Lineage (NCBI taxonomy): Eukaryota > Metazoa > Chordata > Mammalia > Lagomorpha > Leporidae > Lepus > Lepus europaeus. The sequence goes on along the minus strand of NC_084837.1, from coordinate 46,202,500 downwards.
AGCAGCGAAAGATGGTCCAATGCTTGGGCCCCTACCCACACATGGGAAACCTAGATGAAGCTCCTGCCTTCTGCTTCAGCCTGACTCAATCCTGGCTTTTGTGGCCATTTGGGAAGTGAACCAGTGAATGATCTCTTTCTCTTTTTCTCTATCACTCTCTCTCTCTCTCTCATTCACCTTCTCTCTCTGTAACTCTGCCTTTCAAATAAATAAATAAATTTTTTATGTTGTATAAATTGAGATATTTTCAACTGCAGACTACAGAAACACAAATTGAATCACATTAAAAAGATGTATTTATTATTATATATAACATAAAATCCAAAGTAAGTACCATGCTCGAGCTCATTGGTTTTTGGCATAAAGACATCATCAAGATGTCTTTCAGCTCAACCAACCTCAACACATAAGGGATGTTCTGCATTCTTGTGGTACAATATCTATGGCCATTCTGAGAATCATGAGCACCTATCAACACCCAGCCACTATAAGGGTGTACTCCTTCCTGTTCATTATTTTATAAGAGTAAGAGCATCTTTCCCAAGGATCTCCTTAATGTGCTGTATATTATATCCATATATAAATCAAGCATTAGCAAGAAAAATGAAAATCAGAGTAATTGTTTCAGACAGAACCATAATTCACAACTTTATTATGCAACAGAATCATCTAGAGGGGATGTGAAAGCACAAATCACAGATTCCCAGAAAAAAAATGTGTTCAATGTCTTTGAAGGAGTGAGGTAATTTACATTTTCATAAGTCCACAGGTTAGGTTATACTCTTGCTCCTACAACTTCCCTCAGAGACCCACTATACAGTACTTCTAAAACTTTAATGTGCTCATGTAGCAGTTGGGGATGTTGTTAAAACATAAATTATGATTTAGGACATCTAGGGAAAGACATAAGAATATGCATTTCTATCAAGTTTCCAGATGTTGTCAATGCTATTTGGAACCAGACATACATTCAGTTTCAAACACAAGTCTGGGAAGGCCTTGCTACAGTTGGCCAGATATGAATTACCTAGGGAATTTGTAAAATACCAACGAGGTACTAGTGAATTACTGTAAGATAAGAAGAAAACTGAGAATGAATTAAAATGAAGATGATATGTAACATAGAGATGAAAAGAATATTTCAATAACTCACAAAAAAGCTGATGAACTTCCAAACAATGAAAATAAAAAAAGAAATATATTCAAGAGATATTTATGATATAAAATAAACATAAATTGCTAAATGTAATTAAGTGTGTGTGTGTGTGTTCTAAGGGAAAGTCAAACAAAGATACGATTAGAAAGAAATAGACTTATAAATTGGCATTCACCAAAATAAGATTCAAAAATTTTTTCAGTGTTTAGAGAGAATTAGAGATAATTAGTTCAACTGCAGATGTGTTGACCATGTGAAGACTGAAAAGGACACATACTTGAGAGGATTGCGAGGCTGAATCTGGGCAAGGCTAAAATCAAGATTTTGAAAATGTCAGTCTATAAGTGAAATTTGAAACTCTGTGGTAAGATCATCCAATTGAGGAGAAAAGAGAAAGGAGATAAGAAGAAAATCATAGTCAAAATTAACATTCAAGAGATCCAAGAAGAAAAATAAGCTGACAAAAGTCATCAGAAAAGAGCAACTGATTAAAATGTGAGCATGGCAGTTATTTCAAAGAGGACACAGAAACAAATCAAGTACGACAGAGAATGAATATAGCTCACTGTATGTGGTAATTAGGAAATCAGTAACAGAAGGGGTGAAAAAGGAATGAGACAGGGGTCAGCATTGTGGCACAGCAAGCTAAGCACTTCCTGAGACACTGGCATTTGACATGGGTGCCAGTTCCAGTCCTGGCTGCTCCACTTCTGGTCTGGCTCCTGGCTAATGCACCTGGGAAAGTAGTGGATGATGATACAAGTACTTGAGCCCCTGCAATCCATGTGGGACACTCAGATTGAGTTCCTGGCTCCTGGCATCAGCCTGGTCAAACTCTGGCTGTTGTGGACATTTGGAGAAGGAAACAGCAAGTAGAAAATTGTGTGTGTGTGTGTGTGTGTGTTTCCCTCTTTCTCTCTCACTCTGCCTTTCAAATAAAAAAGTAAATAAAACATTTTAAAAGCACGCATTTATTTTTAAAAAGACCTTACAGATTAGCCAAGAAAAGCAGAGTGATATAAAATAAATTAAATACCGAGAAGACTGAGGAAAATGTGTATGTAATTAAAGGAAGAACTGGAGAAATGGGAAGATATAGATGGAATTAAAACTATTGTCACCATGAACCACTGAAATGTGATTGAAGGCACAGGTAAATTTATTTTGCTTGTACAAAGTTTAGTTTTAAGGAATAATTTTAAATGAGTTACATAAAAATGACATTTTTATTTTTAAAAATATGCTGGTGGGAATCAAAGGAGATAATGCAAGTGAAAGTGTTTTGATGAAGTTAAGTGCTCTATGTGGAAGGTGTTATTATTATTATCTTTATCTTGTGATTTCAGTGCTGATTTTCAATTCTTATACCCTTGCTAATAGCTGAGCGATTTTAATTTATTCTATGGGTAAGATGTCATTATCTTGTATCTAATGCTCTTCTAAATTCTAAATATATTTCACCTAAGTGCATACCTTCTGTCAACTCATTTGCAATGCTATCAAGAAAATCCATCAATCAGTTTTTCCAGGTTAACTTGTTTTTGATTAAAACAAAACTAATTTTCCATCTATTATATCTAAAAAACACACTTGTGTCTTAAATATTTATATTCTTACTTCAACAAGAAAAAAAAGATAGTATACATGAAAGGTATTATTTTAGTAGATTTCGAAACACAACTAAAATGAAGTAGTATCCTGTGTTCTGGAATACTATGCCTTAATACATTGCTACTAAAATATAACCCTATCTTCCATTTATGATATTAGTCTGTAATTACTTCACAGAAATATAAGAAAACCAGAGTATAGTATATATTTCCTCCTTCCTTAAAAATTAATTTAGAAAATTGTCAGGTCACCCACTTTGGGAAACTATCATTGAATCATATGACATTGGTAGTGTTTGACCATGTTTTTATCTATAAAATATCAATTTCTTAAAGTTAAAATTATATCAAAGATTTCTGATTATTCAGCATTTTTGACAAATCCATTCAATACAAGGCTCAACTGTATGTGAACTCTCTTATATGAGGGCTTTAATCCCATTCATGAGGGTGTAGTTCTCATGTCCTAATAATTTCCCAAAAGGCTTCACCCCATCATAACCCCACAACAGAGATTAAGTTCTAACATGAATTTTGAAAGGGACATCATAATTCAACCCATAGCATTTTGGCCCTCAAACCACAAAATTCGTCTGTCTCTCCCATACAAAAGAATCCATTCCATTCAAATAGCTCCAAAAACCTTAACTTTTTAGAGAATCAACTTTAGTCTCAAATACACATCATCTAAATCATATGTGGGTAAGACCCAAAGAACTACTCATTCTGAGACAAGTTCCTGTTCAACTTCATGTCTGTGAAATCTGTCAGGTTATGTGCTTCTACACTATAAAGTCAGAAAATAGGACTGGCATTCCCACTCCCAAATGGAGAAAGAGAAAAGAAGGAAGGAAGAACTGGTGCCAACCTAATTCCAACCACACAGGGCTCGTATTAAATATGGAGCCTTCATAATAATTTCTGACTCTATGTTCTGCCCTTCAGACATTAGCTCAGTGTGGCCGACCGGCACTCAAGATGACCCCACCTCCATGGAGTCTCTGGGTTCAGTTCACACAGCAGTTCTCATGGATTGCAGTCTGGTACATGCAACTCTCTCCAGCTGGGATCACACTCTACAATTCTGTTGGGGTCTTAAGCCTGAGACTGTCCCCTGACCAGAAGGGGGCAGTACAAGCACTCCCTGACAAAGTGAATGGGAAAGGTAAGGTCGATGTGTGAAGCACACCTGTTAGTTCTGTCGAAGCAGGAACCACTTTATTGAGGAAGTGTACAGGCTTATAAAGCTTAGGAAGGACATGCGCAGTAGGCGAGCCAATCAGCGAAAAGGTCACGCAGGCACGGGTGGACCATGCAGAGGGGCACCTTAAGCGAGGTATAGGGATCACGCACTGTCCACGTGTCTGGAAATAAATTGGACCTATCCCTGCAGGTGGTCCGAGCTTAACCGCAGCAGCTGCAGACACCCCCCTCAATCATCCGCCAGGCGCCATGTTGTTAGGGACTATTTTAGGCAATGCCCAACAAGTCTAGGGTTTTAAGAATAGCCTGTTCCCATGGTCTCACTAAACATTGTGCTAGAAAGGACTCTGTGATAATCATGCCCTCCACAGTTCTCCTAGGCATTACCTGGTGGGGATTTTCTACAGTGTTGCTGACCTTTTGGAATTTCTCTGCCTGGGTTCTAAGGCCCTCTGAGGCATCCTGCACAATCTCAGGGAAGCCAGCTTTGTTTCCACAACTCATATACTGCTACACTAGCTGGCATCATTAGCATCATGTGGAGATCATTAAGTTTTATGGCTTCTGTTCTCTGGAGCAGCAATGCAAGTTGCACCAGGCCCACTTGAGCAGTAGTTGAGGCAGTCAACAAACCTCACACCCAAATTCAAGGAGTAGAGAGAGATAAGAGGCAGCCCTGAGTTTGAGCCTATGTGCCCATGGGCACTCTGGGCCCCTCCCTTGAAGCTACTCTACCTTCAAGGCCCTGGCACTCTGGACCTGTGATAGGAGTGTTAACCTCAGAGATCTACAGAATATCAATGGGATCATTCTCACATTGCTTTCATGAACAGCATCTGACTTGTTATTCTCTCACGATATTTTTGCAACCTGGCTAGGCTGCGAGTTTTCAAATATCTGTGTCCTGAGGCCAATTATGTCTTTTAACATGTTTCTGTTTTCTCGCATTTTACTATAATTCATTACGGGAAACTATGCAACACCTTGAACTCTTTGCTTTGCTGTTTCTTCTAAAAATACCTTAGACCCTGACCATTGAGTTGTGCCTTCCACAAAGCAGTAGGGCACAAATACAGTTCAGTCAAGTTCTCTGTCGCTTTATAACAAGGAAGGACTCTCCTTCAATGTCCCATATGCTATTCCTCATTTCTTCCAAGTCTTCATTAAAATGTCCTTTACCATCCATATTTCAACCAAAATTCTAATCATGACTTCTTAGGGACTCTGAAAAGACTGAAACTCTCTCTCCAGTGCTTCTCTTTTCTGAGACCTCTCTAGAATTATCCCTAACATCCTACTCATAACCATCTAGGCTTTTTCTTGCTTGCTCCTCCAAACACTTCCATCCTTTACTTACCCCCTTTCCAATTCCAAAGACTCTTCTATATGTTTAGATGTTTGTTACAGCAACTCACCATTCTCAATACCAATGTCTGCCTTAGTCTACTTGTGCAGCCTTTAAAAGAATATTTGAGTCTGGGTAATTTGTAAATAAAATAAATTCATTTCTCACAGTTCAAGAGACTGGGAAGTCCGAGGTCAGGGCTTCAGCGGGATTAACCTGTGGTGACGATTGCTCTCTGTTTCCAAGAGGATACCCTGCTGCTGCATTCTCTGTCTGAGAGCAACACTGTGTTCTTTCAACACTGAAGGGGAAAAAGGGCAGGGAGGGCCAAACTGTGTGTCAGGACTCACAAAGGCATAAATCCCATTCACAGGGTAGGGGCCCAAATGACCTAATCATCTCTTACAATATCCTGTCTAATAATATAATCACAATGGAGATTAAGCTTCAGTCAACATTTTGAAAGCAATATCACCATTCAAACCATAGCAATCACAAATCAAGACGAACTGAATCTGGAGTGTTCATTTTTTTTAAACGTTATGGAAATAGTTTGTTCAGTTTTAACAGAACTTCCATAGATATTTATATAGTGCCTTATTTCCCAGTGTATTCATATTTACATATATTAAACATGTTTCTTAGTATTATTTCTCTTTAGGAAAAGCTGAGCATACTAAACTATAGAGACTCAGCTTTAAAAAAAAATAGTGAGTATATAATTGGAACTTAAGGCTGGCGCTGTGGCTCACTTGGCTAATCCTCCGCCTGTGGCGCCAGCACCCCAGATTCTAGTCCTGGTTGGGGCGCTGGTTCAGTCCCGGTTGCTCCTCTCTGCTGTGGCCTGGGAAAGCAGTGGAGGATGGCCCAAGTGCCGGGGCCCTGCACCCGCATGGGAGACCAGGAGGAAACACCTGGCTCCTGGCTTCGGCAGCGTGCCGGCCATAGTGGACATTTGAGGAATGAACCAACGGAAAAGGAAGACCTTTCTCTCCGTCTCTCTCTCTCTCTGTCTAACTCTGCCTGTCGAAAAAATAAATAAACAAATAAATAAGTGGAACTTAAACCTCTGCTTTTCTTACCAACAGAGCCAATTTGTTAAATTTTGAATATCTAAAAAGCTTCATGTGAATGAAAATTAAACTTTCATAATAAAAGTAGAAAACTTCCAAAAAGACCTTATGATTGTAACCAAGTCAGAATTTTTTGAAATGGTTTGTAGTTAAAAAGAAAATAAACTCATTCAATGACCACAGGTTACTTCCCAGGCAAATGGCACATGTGGAACAATGACTTATTATATGGGATAAATTAAAATAAATGTACTATCAATTTTATGACCCTTTCCTCAAAACTATTTGAAAAAGGGTAGGCAAAGAACATTTAAAATTCCATCAGGGCCATGGAATATTTTCTTTTAAAAATGTTCTCATTAAATCTATTTCATATATTTAATAATAACTAAGTGGGTTTTATTACAAATAAAAATGAGTAAGGGTGACTCAATACTGGAAAATCCTTCAAAGCAATCTACCATATCAATGTCAAAAAAGAAAAATCATTTGCTCTTACCATTTATTCAGGAAAAGCATTTCATAAATTCCAACATTCATTTTTAGCAAATTAAGACTACAGGGAAATTATCTCAACTTGAAAAAAATGAATCTAGTTAAACCTATAGATAGCACCATACAAGCTCCCAAAGCCTGAATATGTTCTCTCTTAAATAAGGAACAAATTTACCTTCTCAATTCTGAAGACTAGAAGTTCCAGTGAGTACAGTAAGACAAGAAAATGAAACGAAAGTAATATAGTTAGAGAAGAATTAAGACCATTCTGCCTAAAGATAACATGATACTATACATAGAAAATCCTGGGCAAGTGCTGTGGTGCAGCAGGTTAATGCCCTGGCCTGAAATGCCACCATCTCATATGGGTGCCAGTTCTACTCCCGGCTGCTCCACTTCCAAACTCTCTGTTATGGCCTGGGAAAACAGTAGGAGATGGCCCAATTCCTTGGATCCCCTGCACCCACGTGGAAGACCCAGAGGAAACTTCTGGCTCCTGGCTTCAGATCAGGGCAGCTCTGACAGTTGCGGCCTATTGGGGTGTGAACCATCAGATGGAAGACCCCCTCTCTCACTCTGCCTCTCCTCTCTCTGTGTAACTCTGACTTTCAAATAAATAAATAAATCTTAAAAAAAAGAAAATCTGAAGGAACTTATAATAAAGAAAAATATTTTGGAATTATAAGTGAACTCAGCAATGTCACAGGATCTACACAAAAGCTCAATTATATTTCTGTGTACTAACAATGAAAATAAAGAAACATATTAAAAACACAGTATCATTTGCAATATCTCCAAAAAAATTACATTCCTGAATATCTGCATTAAGAATCCCTGGAAAAATGGGACCAGTAAGGCAATAAATATATATACATATACATATATATGCACCTATATATATGTATATATGTAGGCATATATATATGAGTGTATATATATATATATATATTTATTTAAAAGGAGATGTACTATGACAGTTTTCTCACATAATTAACAAAGAAGTCCCACAATTTGGAGAACCAAGTCAGCAGTTGGTATAATTCAGTTCAGGTCCAAAGGCCTGATAATCACAGAAGCCAAGGATATAAATTCCAACCCTGAGACTTGGGAACTGAGTACAGGAGAGGAAGTAACATCAATTATAAATTTTTAAAGGCCTGACAATCTAAAGCTCCAGTGTTGTAGGGCAGCTCAAAAAAAGAAAAAATTGGCTCTTGTTCCATCTTTTTATTCTATGTCTCTCCTCATGGATTGGAAGATACCCACCCACATTGGTGAGGGCAATCTCCTTTACTGTCTCCTGAATCAAATGCTAATTTCTTCTGGAAACAGTATGACAGTAGTGGGGGTTGTAGGAAGAAGATGAAATTGGTTATTAAGATCGGCATGTGATGGCTGAGGAAGAACTTCTAAGATCAATCCCATTCACAATAGCCAATAAAACAATCAAATACCTTGGAATAAACTTAACCAAGGACGTTAAAGATCTCTACGATGAAAATTACAAAACTTTAAGAAAGAAATAGAAGAGGATACCCAAAAATGGAAAAATCTTCCATGCTCATGGATTGGAAGAATCAGCATCATCAAAATGTCCTTTCTCCCAAAAGCAATTTATAGATTCAGTGTGATACCAATCAAGATAGCAAAGACCTTCTTCTCAGATCTGGAAAAAATGATGCTGAAATCCATATGGAGACACAGGAGACATCAAATAGCTAAAGCAATCTTGTACAACAAAAACAAAGCCGGAGGCACCACGATACCAGATTTCAGGACATACTACAGGGCAGTTGTTATCAAAACAGCACGGTACTGGTACAGAAACAGATGGATAGACCAATGAAACAGAATAGAAACACCAGAAATCAATCCAAACATCTACAGCCAACTTATATTTGACCAAGGATCCAAAACCAATCCCTGGAGTAAGGACAGCCTATTCAATAAATGGTACTGGGAAAATTGGATTTCCACGTGCAGAAGCATGAAGCAAGACCCTACCTTTCACCTTACACAAAAATTCACTCAACATGTATTAAAGACTTAAATATACGACCCAACACCATCAAATTATTAGAGAGCATTGGAGAAACCCTGCAAGATATAGGTAAAGGCAAAGACTTCTTGGAAAAGACCCCAGAAGCACAGGCAGTCAAAGCCAAAATTAATATTTGGGATTGCATCAAATTGAGAAGTTTCTGTACTTCAAAAGAAACAGTCAGGAAAGTGAATAGGCAACTGACAGAATGGGAAAAAATATTTGCTAACTATGCTACAGATAAAGGGTTGATAACCAGAATCTACAAAGAGATCAAGAAACTCCAAAACAACAAAACAAACAACCCACTTAAGAGATGGGCCAAGGACCTCAATAAACATTTTTCAAAAGAGGAAATCCAAATGGCCAACAGACACAGGAAAAAATGTTCAGGATCACTAGCAATCAGAGAAATGCATATCAAAACCACAATGAGGTTTCACCTCACCCCGGTCAGAATGGCTCAGATTCAGAAATCTACCAACAATGATGCTGGCGAGGATGAGGGGAAAAAGGGACACTAACCCACTGTTGGTGGGAATGCAAACTGGTTAACCCACTATGGAAGTCAGTCTGGAGATTCCTCAGAAACCTGAATATAACCCTACCATACAACCCAGCCATCCCACTCCTTGGAATTTACCCAAAGGAAATTAATTTGGCAAACAAAAAGCTGTCTGCACATTAATGTTTATTGCAGCTCAATTCACAATAGCTAAGACCTGGAACCAACCCAAATGCCCATCAACAGTAGACTGGATGAAGAAATTATGGGACATGTACTCTATAGAATACTATACAGCATTAAAAAACAATGAAATCTGGTCATTTGCAACAAGATGGAGGAATCTGGAAAACATCATGCTGAGTGAATTAAGCCAGTCCCAAAGGTACAAATATCATTTGTTTTCCCTGATCGGCGACAACTAACTGAGTACCAAAGGGGAAACCTGTGGAAGTGAAATGGACACTATGAGAAACAGTGACTTGATCAGCTCTTGTCTTGACTGTTGATGTACAATGTAATACTTTATCCATTTTAGTATTTTTTTTGTTCTAGTACTAGTTGTTGAACTCGGAAATTAACACACAATTTTTCTTAGGTGTTTAAGTATTAACTGAAAAGTGATCCCTGTTAAATATAAGAGTGGGAAAAAGAGAGGGAGGAGATGTACAATTTGGGACATGCTCAATAGGACTTGCCCCAAATGCTGGAGTTAGAAACATGCCAGGGGATTCCAATACAATCCCATCAAGGTGGCATGTACCCATGCCATCTCACTAGTCCAAGTGATCATCTTCAGTTCACAATTGATCACTCTGATAGGTCTAAGAGTCAAAGGGATCACACAAACAAGACAAGTGTCTGCTAATACTAACTGATAGAATCAAAAAGGGAGAGAACGATCCAACATGGGAAGTGGGAGACACAGCAGACTCATAGAATGGCAGATGTCCTAAATAGCACTCTGGCCTCAGAATCAGCCCTTAAGGCATGCAGATCTGGCTCAAGAGCCCATGAGAGTATTGTAGGCATGGAAAGCCAAGACACTCTGGGGAAAAAAAAAAAAAGAAAAAGACCTAAATGAAAAATCTCTGCGAGTGAGATCCCAGTGGAATGATTGGGGCCATCAAAGAAGTAGGTACCTTGCTCTTAAAGGAGGAGAGAACTTCCACTTTGACTATGACCCTGTCAGAATAAGATCAAAGTCGGCGAACCCTAAAGGCTTCCATAGCCTTGGCAACTCATGACTAGAGCCTAGGGAGATTACTGACGCCATAAACAAGAGTGTCAAATTGTTAAGTCAACAGCAGGAGTCACTGTGTACTTATGTCTCATGTGGGATCTGTCCTTAATGTGTTGTCCAATGTGAAGTGATGCTGTAACTAGTACTGAAACAGCATTTTTACACTTTGTGTTTCTGTGTGGGTGCAAACTGATGAAATCTTTACTTAGCATATACTGAATCAATCTTCTGTATATAAAGATAATTGAAAATGAAAAAAAAAACTTGGTGTTAACTTGGAAATTGCATAGAAAATTAATCAATTTAAAAAAATATATCATGTAGGATCTCTGTCTTTAATGTGCTGTACACTGTGATTTAATGCTATAACTAGTACTCCAACAGTATTTTTCACTGTGTGTTGCTATGTGGGGACAAACTGTTGAAATTTTTACTTAATATATACTAAACTGATCTTCTGTATATAAAGAGAATTGAAAACGAATCTTGATGTGAATGGAAGGGGAGAGTTAGCGGGAAAGGGGAGGGTTGCAGGTGGGAGGGAAGTTATGGTTGGGGGAAGCCATTGTAATCCATAAGCTGTACTTTGGAAACTTATACTCATTAAATAAAAGTTTAAAAAAAATCGGCATGCGGGGTGGTTGTTGTGATGGAGCTCTTCAGTATTTTGACTATAGTGGGAGTGGTGGATATACAAATCTAAACATGTGGGGGGAAAATCACATAAAACTAAATAACCCACAGAAACTCACAAATGAATATGGGGAAAAGTAGAAATCTGAACAAGATTATAAATTGCAAATTGCATCAAGGTGATAATCTTAGGTCGATGCTATGTATGGTTTTGCAAACCTTGAATACTATGGGACTCGGTACAGGGAATAAAGCAATATCTGTTGTTTACATTTGAATATATGGCTATTTCAATAGAATATACTGTTAAAAACTATTATATTAGAAGAAAAATTTGTATTTGAGAGACAAAATCTCTATATACTTTCAATTATATTACCAGTGCTCTCTAGTTTTGTCTATAAAACATTTTATTGTCTTTAATTTGCAAGATAATTTAACACTGAGAAATTTTCATTTGAAAAACAATCACTGATGTACAGGTGAATATACAGCCATTGTTTTAGGTAAGACACCTTTTAACAATATCCACAATCATATTAACATGACATGTAAAACTAAAAGTAAGTTGCAATTTCAATCAGCCATCTCTAATATGATATAAACCTGTATATGTCCATATTTTGGACTCAAACTTATTTATCATTTTACAGGCATTTAAAAATATTTACCTAGAGAAAATTTTCCCTGAAAGACTAAGTAGTGGAGTCAGACTTTGAGCTGGTACATCATGCAGCATGTTGTGACAGGTGAAAGTGCTGAGCATTGTAGTCAGTATATAAATGAGCTGGAGCTCTTGTTGAAGGCTGTGCAATCAATCTCACTTCAAAATGAATGCGTTATCTTGATGATAGGTTTGTTTATGTGGTTGGTACTCAACTGAATCTGTTAGGATAAGTAAAACTTGGAAGTAGGCACTGAATCAAGCGCTCTCTCCCTCTCTCTCTCTCTACCCCCCCAAAATTAGACATTAAGTTTCCAAAACTGAATTTAATTTATTTGCTCTATCAGCATCAAATTTGAAACTCATAAGAAGGAAAAATAGAACAGTAAAGACTGCACTCTTAACTTTCGTTAATGTTGAATTATAGAAAGGCTGCAGTGTGGAGTATGCTGGTATAAGTCAGACTACATGTATGGGTAAAATCACCTCCTGTCTCTTCTCCTGCAAACTCTAAGATCATCTAGTGTAAGTGGAAGGGAGTACTAGGTAATGCATAATTTTTAATTGTCTACACCACTGTTGCACCTTTATCATTGGTCTAGTGATAAGTAGACAAGTGGGGAAATCTATTTTCATAATAAATTTATTCTGCATTTCTGAGGTGTGAGTGTAAAAACACAGTGAGCCAATTAACTTGTTAAAGAAAAAGTCTTAGTCACAATTAAAGTCATTCTAGCTACTTTTCTACCAAAATGTAGCAATCATAGGCACAGATTTGTTTTCGTGACACAAACTCTATGAAAGAGAAAATGAGTATCAATAATTTCAAAACTAGCTGTAGGGACTTACAGAAATTTGAAGTGGAAAATATTTTAATTTGTTAATGCAGAAGAACTAAAATCATCATAATAATAAATAAAACCATACTGTGAGTGGCTTAACATTTGATAGAAAGTTTTTTATATTTCCCCACTTTGGGTAATTGGATCATTTCTACATGAATGAAATACATGCTAAATTATTTACAGATAATTACATGGCTGTGCTGTTGCTAAAATATTAAGACAGAGTCGTCCCATAGGAAATATTGCAATAGACACAAGCATATCATGAAATTAATAGCAGAGGAAGTAATGAAGAGTACTTATAAGAAAAGCCTATAGGACTAGAAATATTATTATTAAGATTAATTTATTTTTGGTAAAAGGTGAAAGATTTATGTGATCTGAAGAGAAACCAGAGTATAAAATTAATTTATTTTTGGAACATTATACATAGTTTAAAACTTGTTTCTATCTTCCAACATTGCTCCTAAAAAAGTAACGAATCAGATATCAGCCAGTTATATTGGCTTTGTCTGCAAACTTGTATCAGAATTTAGACAACAAATAAGTTTTAAATAGTTATATAAGCAGCATTCCACCTTCAAAGAGCATGCTGTCATGACTACAGAAGGAAGGGGTGCCATTATCTGTAGTATAACTGCAGTGAGCCAGCTTTTTGTTTAATTAGTGATTACTAATATTTAGGCAAAGTGCTGTGTGAATTGCATTAGTAGACACCAAAACAGTGTTTGCATCTAGACTAATCATAAAAGCTAACTTTAGGCACTCTTCAGACACTGTGGGTGCTAAATAAGTATATTTTCACAACATTGGTCTTTTGTTAACACTTCACTTGATAACATTTATGAGCTAACAAACTTCTATGTGAACTCAGAGATGTGACCTCTCCAACATTAGACTGTTATGGGCAGAATAAAATTTATTAATTTGTCTGCAATCTATTCTTCCTATCGTTGACTGCCAACCAATTCTGACTGCCAAACTAATTTTAGATTTTGTTCTTTAACTTCACTGCATTGTTCATTATCCAAGGAAGGTTTGTGGTCATCCAGTCTAGTTAAGTCATTGGTGTGAATCAGTAAAGTGGGGCCGGCACCATGGCTTACTTGGTTAATCCTCTGCCTGCAGCGCCAGCATCCCATATGGGCGCTGGGTTCTAGTCCCAACTGCTCCTCTTCCAGTCCAGCTCTCTACTGTGGCCCAGGAGGGCAGTGGAGGATGGCCCAAGTGCTTGGGCCCCTGCACCTCATGAGAGACAAGGAAGAAGACCTGGCTCCTGGCTTCGAATTGGTGCAGTGCCGGCTGTAGCAGCCATTTGGGAAGTGAACCAACAGAAGGAAGACCTTTCTCTCTGTCTCTCTCTCTCACTGTCTGTAACTCTATCTGTCAAATAAATTTTTTTAAAAATGAATCAATAAAGTGGACAGAAAGATATAACCATCTAAATTGAGATGCAAGATGTTTTCATAAATGTGTATGGACATGTGTCTTTGTAAGAAACAATTAAAAACTATAGGCAGAACAAAAGTGGTTAAAGGTAAAAAGGATCTTTAAACCCAAATTTATTGGAGAGATTTTGGAGGGTGAGGGATGTGTTTTGTTTTGTATGTCATTAGTAATTGAGTGTGAATCTTGACAAAGAGATTTCAGTGAATCTGCAGATGAGAATAATACTGAGGAGTACAGAAAGTTCATTTTAAGAACTGATACTATGCAGTACACATAGGATTAATTGTCCTAATTTTCCAGAGTTGCCACTAAACGTTAGAATGGTTCTCAAGTACTTTGGGGTCCAATACTTACGTTACCAGGTTGTCAAAATCAAAACTTAAATGCCTCCTTAATACAAGACTATTTTTTCTCTTTTTAATTTAAAATTTATTGTATATGTTTGATACAGTATGATAGTTTACATATATAAGAGCAATTCAAAAATTTATGGAAAATGAAATTTAAAAATAAATACATTTCTGGTGTCAAAAAATCTGAAATCCACACATAACTTTTTAAAAATATGAATTTTCATGAACTTTTTGAAGATCATGTGTGTATATGTGTTTCTGTGCATTTCTGGAGAGAGAAAAAAATGATTACTACAAAAAAAACAAGTTACAATATAGAATATGATATTATTAACTTCAATGCTCTTTACGTTGGAGCTCTAGACTTTGCTATCATGCATAACTGCAAGTTTGTATCTATTGACCTACATTTCTCCATCTCCTCACCTCCCTACCCATGGCAACCAACAATACACTCTCTCTTTCCATGTATCTGACATTTTTTTTAAATTCTACATATAAACAATACCATAGTATCTTTCTGTATCTGGGTTACTCTAATTAATAATGTCCTTTGGGTTCATCTTCCTCTGTGTTGTTGCAATTGGAAGTTCCTCTTTTTTCTGGCTGAATAATATTCCTTTGTGTGTGTGTGTTTATACATATATATATATGGTTGTATACAACCATATATATGTGTGTTTATACACATATATATGGTTGTATACAATGATATATATGGTTATATATATGGTTATATACAACCATATGTATGGTTATATATATTATATATATATGTGTGTGTGTGTATATATATATATATATATATATACACACACACACAAACCACAATGGGCAAAAAGTTTGTTTCCATATCTTGGTTTCTGAAAATAATGCTGCAATGAATAGGGGAATGCAGATATATTTAAGAGGTGCTGATTTCTTCTCCTTTGGATATATACCCAGAAGTCGAATGGCTATATCATATAATAGTACTATTTTAAGCTTTTGAGGGACTCTGTACTACTTTCTAAATTACTGTACTAAATTAGTGGTATGTATAGTGGTGAGGGAAATATTTTTTATTACTGCTGTCCAATATAGGAGACTCTAACTACATATAAATATTGAGGACTACAAATAAGGCCAATGAGAGTGATGGACTGAATTTAATCTAATTTTAATAGCCACATGTGACTACTGGCTACTGTGTTAGACAACACAGTTGCTTTGAAATGGGTTATCTTCTGTTCTTTGTTTTCTTGAGACACAGCTTAATGTGACCTGATGAAATGTGACACGGTTGTCACTTTTTGTTAAAGGTGAGCATAAATGGGCAAATATCCATGTAACTAGAATGTTTTCCCATTACTGGGTCCCAGCAGGTATTAGTGTAACAGCATAGCTCTACATGAAAAAAGCATCAGCATTAAACAGCAGCTGATGCCTCTATGAAAACAATTAAAATACTAAATTTAAAAGATTTGAAAGACATCTATATTCTCAAGATTTACTTCAGTTTTATTTTCATGATCTCTGCCACAAATGTTGAATAATAATTATTTGTGGATTTGTAGAGTAAATGATCAGGATATGTACCAGTATGAGGTTTTGGATGAAGGGATGTATTACTGGAATAAGTGAAGTATATGCTTGTAGTCCCTTTTTGTGTAAAGCATATTTAATAAAAAGGAAAAGAAATGGTGCAGGCATTGCATGATATATGACCAGAATTTTTTCTAATTAGAGTGGTTCTCTGATTTGTCCAGGCAACATTATACTTTAAGCCATGTTCTTAGTGATGCAGAAAATTTATATTTATAATGCCATATGAATTCTACCTTCCACTATTATGAAAATGAGGAGTAATGGAAAGGTATTCCATGTTGTTTCTGTTGTTCCACAAAAAATTAAGTTAATAATATGAAAAAATGTTTATCTAAATGGCTATCTTTTAAAAAGTCAATGCAAGGCAAGAAATAGCCCAGTGCAATTAGATTTAATTTATATATGGTTGACAATAGATAACATATGGTTGAAAGAATGTATTTTTAAAAGTGAGGATAAAACTAGAAATCATTTCAAGGGGACAAAATATTCTAGATTTACCTTTAACTGTCATAGATAAAAAGGATTAATTAATGAAGTCTGCACTCGGTAGATAAAGGGCTCCTTTGGTTCTTTGTTAATTTTCTTGAAAGAAAAAGATAGTCCAGGTTGAATTTCCTCTTAGGCTTGAAATGGATTCCAGTTCTTTTCTAATACCAGCAGAAAAAGAAAAGCAGAGTGTTAAAGTTGAAATTTTGTCATAAATATTGCATCAATAGCATTCTGTGAAACTTTGTCCAAATATGTGATATATATTTAAAGTGATCAATCTCATATGCTTCACAAGAAATCGTGTATAAGCTTTGAAAAATCTAGGAATCTGAATTTTGTCATATTTCATATGATTTATAATACAATATATTATTAACATTAAATAGTGCTACCTTAGTCAAATAGATTTCATGCACATGAAGATAGAATATAACTTCTAATATTATTTATTCATTATTAATTTTATTTAGGAGTGGTAGGAATGCAAATCTTCCGTTTACTGTAAATGTCTTCTCAATTTTGTATTAAACCATCTTAATGATACCAATGAGGCAGATTGAACACACACTTAGTACAATAATCACCACAATGAAGCTAATTAAGATACCCATCACCTCACATAGTTACCATGTGTGTGTGATGAAAACACTTGAATTCTGCTTGCTTAGAAAATTTTAGGTCCACAACATTGTATTATTACTATTAACTTGAGTCACTATGTTGTACAAGTCATTAGTGCATATAAATATATCTTACAAATGAAGGTTGTACAAAGTTATACTGTGATATCTTCCCCTTTCCTCTAATCCCCAACCCCTGGTAATCACCCTTCTACTTTCTGTTACTATTTATTTGACTTTAGTTCAGATTCTGCATGTAAGTATTTGCCTTTCTGTGTCTGGTTTATTGCACTTAACATAATATTCTCCAATTAATCCATGTTGTTATAAATGGCAGGGTCTACTTTTAAAATTTTTATCTATTTTTTAAATAAAATAAATAAAATTTTTATTCATATAAGGTGAGCAAATTTCTGTTGTGTATAATACCATACACTCTTTATCCATTCACCTGTTGTTGGATACCTAGACTATTTCCATATCTTTGCTAACGTGAATGATGCCATGATGAATGTGGGACTACAGTTATCACTTCAATATAATTTTATTTTCTTTAGATATATATTCAGAAATGGGAATTACTAGGACATATGGTAGTTAAAAAATGTAAAACTTTTGAAAGAACCTCAATACAATCCCCCATAATAGCTGTATCAGTTTATATTTTTTTAAAATATATATATATTTATTTATTTAAAAGGCAGAGTTACAGAGAGGCAGAGGCAGAGACAGAGAAGTCTTCCATCTGCTGGTTCACTCCCCAAATGGCTGCAACAGCTGGAGCTGTGCTGATCTGAAGCCAGGAGCCAGGAGCTACTTCCAGAACTCCCACATGGGTGCAGGGGCCAAGCACTTGGGCTATCTTCTATTGCTTTCTCAGGCTGTAGCAGAGAGCTGGATTGGAAGTGGAGAAGCCAGATCTTGAACTGGCGCCCGTATGGGATGCCAGCATTGCTAGCAGTAGCTTTACCTGCTGCACCACAGCACCAGCCACAACCAGAATTTATATTCTGAGAGGGTACAAGGGTCCCTTTCATTACATAGTCACCAGTGAGTCATCTTTTGATGTTTTGTTAACAACTAATCTGAGAGGTAGAGATGATATCCTTATACTACTTAGTATCAACGTGACTATTTTTTCTACTTTTCTTTTTTATTACCCATTTCTCCCAATAAAACGTAAGTTCCTTATGGACCAAAATTTTTATCTCTCATTTTCTGCTCTATCCCCAGTTCTTCCAGAAAGACTGAGCCATAGGTGGTGTCAATGAATATTTGCTGATTATATAACTGATGTGTGGATAATACTTACAAATGTTTGACAGTAATTTCATTTTTCTAATATATTCAACATCTACTGCTGTCTCTTCAGATGTTTTATATTTAAATCTCAAATTCAAAATCTATGCCTGAAGCTTATGTCCTTCTGTGATACTTCAAATTTAAGAGAGTTAAAGGCAGCATTTGGTGCATCAGTTAAGATGCTGCTTGGGATATCTGCATACTGTTTCAGAGTACCTGGGTGTGAGCCCCTACTCCACTCATTCCACTATTCCACTCTCTGAGAAGAACCAGGTGAACACTCAAGTACTTAGAACCCTGCCACCCATATGGGAAATCTGAAGTGGGTTAGCAGTTCTTGACTTTGACCTGGCTCAGCCCTAGCTGTTGGGGACATTTGAGGAGTGAACTAGTGGATAGACTATCTCTATCTCTATCTCTATCTCTATCTCTATCTCTATCTCTATCTGTCTCTGTGTCTTGCTGTCTCTCTGCCTTTCAAATAAATAAAATTAAGGAATTTTTTTAGTTAGAGAGGAACTAGCATCGTGGTGCAATGGATTAAACCACCACTTGTTACACTGGCATCTTTTATAGAAATTCAGGTTCAGTTCTCAGCTGCTACCCTTACAATCTAGCTTCCTGCTAATGTGCCTGAAAAGGCAGCAAAAAATGATTCAAGTACATGGGCCAGTGACACCCATGTGGGAAACCAGAACAGAGTTGCTGACTCCTGGTTTCAACCTTGCCTGGATCTGGATGTTGTGGTCATTTGGGAGGTGAACCAGTAGAGGATCTCTGTTTCTGTTTCCCTCTCTCTCTCTCTCTCTCTCTCTCTCAACTCTCTCTCCCCTCCACCCCGTCTCCCTCTCCCTTTCAAATAAATAAATCTTTTTTAAAAATTTCCACAGATTCTGTGTAATTTATTTAGTTTCCTCACATTGAGATAAAAAGTAGGAATGGGAAGCAGAGGAGAAGTAGAAGAGAAGGGGAAAGGTGATGACAATGAAGAAAATGATGGCAACAATGACAACTTTTAGTGCATTTCTGTTCTCAAACTCTATACAGTACGGCAATAGATTGGGCTTGTGGTTTGCACTAGTGGCACAGTAGTGCTCCTTTTTATTCATTAGTTCATCAGTGTATATTTTTGAACACTTGCTAAAAACAATGTACAGTGCTCTACTCTGAGACATTTGACACATTACACACAGACCCTGACTTCATGGAATGATACTGGAGTAGATATTCTCCTTGGAAAAGTGTGCCAAATCCTGAATGTGAATAACTGACCTGCATTTTTGAATGAAATATTCCCTTTCCTAAATTGACATCTGACTTATCTAATATCATTTGCTTATAAAATCATTTAATGTAAATCAGTTTTATAGAGGCAGACTAAGTTTAGGTGAAATTTTAAAAAAATATGTTTCTAGAGAATCAGCTCAACAAATTGCTAGTCATTGCATCCAGACTTGTAGTAGTCTCATCGAAGCTCTGTCACATCTGGGACTTCACCAGGGCTCTCTTAGTCTTCCTTTGCTCTATCATACTCTAAAATGTTGCATATGCTATATGTCTTGAAGGACAAACACAAGTAAGACTTACACAGAAACTCAGTAGTTAGACTGTGAAGGGTAGAAAAAGTCCACTTACAAGAGAACAACTGAACTGGACTGCACTGATGTTTGACAGAAAAAAAGAATGGCAGTGTACTTTCCAGATTGGAAAACAGCATGAAAAAAATTATAATTCTGGTCATGGCATAATGTGGCAAAGCACAGACTGTCCATGGAGACAGGGATAGAGCAGAAAATCCACTCTGATGGGATGAGAGCAGGATCTGCAAGATGTTGAATGGCATTTAAGAGAATTATGTAGATGGTAGTGAGCTGATGCGAGGTTTCTCAATGGAGAGTGGCAACACTGAGTAGACTAAATTGGACAAGCAAGAGGTTAAACACAGGATGGACAATTAAGAGACAGACTAATTCTCTGAAAGCCATTTTGTTAAAGGATTCTTTTCTGGAACAAAGGAATGTAGTTTGCCAAATGTCTACTTCATTCAATGATCAATCCAACAAATGACCAAGCACCAAATCTCTTCAGTACGCTCAAAAAAATTTGGACATCACTGCTTGTAAAATTTACAATAACCTTTCTTTCATTGAAAGGTTTCAACGAACTTGCTTCCTCCTAAGACCTGAATTTGCTAAATTAATATATATTAATATATAATATATAAAGTTTTATACCTGCTATTCCATTTCCAGCAATATGACAAATTAAATAATTTTGTGTCTCTACTTCATTTGTCAAAAATGAACAAATAATTAGATAGCCATCATCTCTGATAAAAGTGTTTCCAATTGGCTGCACTCAAAGAAATATATTAATTTTTTAAACAGGGAAGAAGCTAACAGTTTGCTTCACTGAACAGAGGAAAAAGGTATTTTATTGAAATGCAAAAATACAGAGAACCTACAAAACTTCCAAAGAAAAACAAACAAAAAAAAATTTCCCATTAACTGTCATTAAGTTTATCCACTCAACCAAGGAAATACTCATCACAGAAACTTAGAAACAATAAACAAAAAGAATAGTTAACTATCTAATTGTATTCATTTGTTCAGAAATGAACACATGTATATAAATTCTTAATTGGCCAAAATTAGACATAAAACATTGCAATTTAAATTCCTTACATCCATTTTTCTTGTACTGAAAATTACAGACTTCCATTTGGTTTAGCTCTTGCAAATCCTTTGTGCTTTTTTAAGCTTCCTAAAGTTCTATAATTCACATAACTCTAATTTTTTTTATCTATCAGAAACTTCTAAATGAAAAATATCCATATTCAAAGAGTCAACAACTGAATATATGTATATGATGACATATAAGAACATTATTAGTTTCAGAGTAAAGTGCCTCATCTCAGATATGATAATAAGAGATAATATCCCATCTGCTTTTCCTTACTTGACTTTACCTGGGTAGTATCAGCTCACAAACATTGAGCATTCATCATGCATCTTCATTTTCCCCTGCTTTCATTTTCATGTTGTATTTCTCAAAGGATAAACCTCATAGCCTGAGATAAGGAATTTATTTTACTGAGTGTTGCCTAAGACCTAGGGAGGAAGTGGGTGTAAATATGGGACTTTGATGACTATAAACTTCAGAAAATATTTAACTAAGGAAAAAAATATATGGGAGTTCAATTTGAAATTGAAGAAAATAAAATGCCTGTAATGAATTTTCAAAGAACAAATTATCATTTATAAATGTAATAAAAAGGCATTGCCACTTCACATTCAAGTAGTTTTATTTCTCAGAATTAATGAGGGACAAATCAATACTTTACTCAAAATATAAATGCAGAGTCAAAAAATAGTTATTACTCTGAGAGATTCATTCCATACTGTCATTATTTTCTAGGTTGAGTGGCTTTGAGCTATCTGTTAAATATTTCTTAGATTTTTAATATTTAAAATCAGCTGGCACAGGTAGATAACATTTAGTATTCCTTAAACTTTTAAAATTCTATCAACTAAAATTTAAGCTTCTCTTATTTAAAAATTTATAAAATAAAATTAATCACTGTAACTCTATCCTACTTTTTACTTTTGGTTATTGAAATTAATTCAATATAGTCTTCTACATTCAATTACTATACATTTTTAATATTCTCGCAGTTAATCTCTGAATATCTTCACTGACACTCAGGCTGACAGATGATTCTACGTCATCATTTATTCTATAAAATATAGAAGGCAAATTTACTTCCAGAGTAACAAGCAGCAAGCAGCATTATTCAGTTATTGCCAATACTTTAAAAAA
Source organism: Lepus europaeus (assembly GCF_033115175.1). NCBI lineage: Eukaryota > Metazoa > Chordata > Mammalia > Lagomorpha > Leporidae > Lepus > Lepus europaeus. Next base: position 46,180,065 of record NC_084837.1, on the reverse strand, counting down.
ATGTAGAACATTTGGGTAATCATATGGAATATAATAAAGTATTGCATTCATTCTACATAAGGATATTTCATCCATTTACAGGTTCTTATTTAGAAATAATCTAAAAGTTTACAAACAGGATATTGACACACATTCACCTAACACTGTCACAATGATTTGAGTTGGAAAATACTCAAGAAGGAAATGAAATTTGATACAAAAAGGAAAATGAAAAAAATGGATGAGAGACAATGTCTTAGAGGAGAAATAAGGTAAGTCGAAGTGCAATAACAATGTTAGTTGTATGGTAGAGATAAAAATAAATGTTTATTTTTTTAAATAAGAACAATAGAAAAAGACATTTCAACTCAAATTCAGGTGAGCTGTTCTGGTTTATGATGAATTTTTATTGGCCCATGGTGAAGTGTTTCATCTTTACTAAGAACCAGTAGTGCAGCTTAAGATGGGTTTCAAACATAGAATTCTGCGCTGCAGGTGGGAAGGCCTTATAGAGGTTTCCATACTTTCTCTTTCTCTCCCTCCTTACCTCTCCACATCTCTCCTCTCCTTTTAGCTCCTCTCTTGGTTCTATCATATCCTGAAAATTTTAACCATTGGAAGCTCCCAATTTCAAAACTTTGCCCCTTCATTCCAGGACAACCATAAGATTCTTATTGAATTTCCCTTCCTATTCTACATCTTGGAAATGCTCCAGGGGGTAAGTTGGACAAGGTCAGGGAAGACTCACTGGTTTTCTTTCTTGGAAACTTTACAATGTACACATAACATGCAATGTCTCTGAAAATTACTGTATACACTTTGCTGTATTTTATTTATTTAACATAGCAAGACAAATCTAGTTTATGTTACTCCCTAATGGATACAAATGAAAGTAGATGTTCTTCCTTTTCTAATGCAGCAGACCACATGATTTTATTTCCAATAGTTTTTTTTTTTTTTAAAGATGATTTATTTATTTGAGAGGTGTCTGCTGGTTCACTCCCCAGATGGCTGCAACGACCAGAGCCAAGCCCATCCGACGTCAGGAGCCAGGAGCTTCTCCCATGGGAGTGCAGAGGCCCAAGCACTTGGGCCATCCTCTGCTGCTTTCCCAGGCCACAGCAGGGAGCTGGATTGGAAGAGGAGCAGCCGGGACTTGAACTGACTACTTTAAAATGTTTTCTATATTATAAATGAAAATACTTTCCATGGGCTCGTTAATGGTTAATAACACAGTTTGATTTTTCATTGGTGATTGATATAATATGTTTATCATGTGTAGTGCATTTCCTTCTGTTTTAGTATAAGTTTTTCAAGTATAGATATGACTTTTAGCAAATACTATTTCTGCATATATCAGAATGAGCTTTTTTTATTATCTTCTTATAACATATTAATGATATGGTTAACTATATGAATTTATACATTAAATTATCCTTAGAATAATCTATTTTAGTAATATTCATATTATATTAACCTTATTAATAAAATTTTGAAAGTTTTCATTTAACACTATTGAATTTCATCTGTTAATGACTATTTTCCACAAATATGTACAAATGAAATTGATTTTTTCCTTTTTTGATATATTTACCATATTTTGACATGAGATTTTTCTAGATTCATAAAATTATTTTAGAACTTCAATTTCCAGGTTATGCTGTATATAGTCTTAAGTGATCTATTCTTGAATATTGGAACAATTTCTCCGAACAAATTTCCTGGTTCTAGTAACTTTTTTGGAATAAATCATTTGACAGTTTTCCCATCATTTGCATATTTATTTATCTGAAAAAAATGTCCATTGGTGGGCAAATTCATCTATTTTCGCACAAAATTCATAAAATTGTTTAATTGAGGTTGAAAATTTTATGTTTATAAATATAATAGACTATTTTAGAGTACTTTTTGTTTTACAGAAAAAACTACATAGAAGTATGGAGTTTCCATTCTCCCTCAACAAACAAAAACACATTGTTCTCTTATTATAGACACTTTATGTGAATGTGGCATATTTGTAATAACTGATAAAACAATGTTGATGTATTATTAACTAAGGTCTACATTTTACACCAGAGTATACTCTTTGTGCTGTATGTTCTGTGAGTTTTGACAAATGTACCATAATAACATGTATTCACAATTAGATTCTCATACGGAATAGTTTCACTGCCCTAAAATCTCTCCAATCTTCAGTATTCATGTCATCCGTCCTTCTCCCAAACTGTCGGCAACCGCTACCTGTTACTGTCTCCATAGGTTTGACCTTTACAGCAGCATATAATTACAATCAAACAATATGTAGTCCTTTAAAATTGCCTTCTTTAACTCATTGACAAGTATTTAAGTTTCCTCTAGGCCTTCTTTTAGCTTGATTGCTCACTTCTTTTCGACACTGATTCATAATTCATTGTATGAATGTACCAAAATTTATCTAGTCACCTATTGAAAAATATCAGAGCTACTTCTAAGTTTGAGCAGTTATGAATAACAATGCAGTAAATATCTGTGAGCAGGTTTATGTATGGCCAAGTTTTCAACTTCTTTAGGTAAAAAATATCATGTAGGATCTCTGTCCTTAATGTGTTGTACATTGTGATTTAATGCTGTAACTAGTACTCCAACAGTATTTTTCACTTGGTGTTGCTATGTGGGGGCAAACTGTTGAAATCGTTACTTAATATATACTAAACTGATCTTCTCTATATAAAGAGAACTGAAAATGAAACTTGATGTGAATGGAAGGGGAGAGGGAGCGGGAAAGGGGAGGGTTGCAGGTGGGAGGGAAGTTATGGGGAGAGGAAGCCATTGTAATCCATAAGCTGTACTTTGGAAATTTATATTCATTAAATAAAAGTTTTTAAAAAAATGTAATATTGCTACATCTTGTGGTAATCATATTTAATTTTATAAGAAATTCACGCAAAATGTCTTCCAAGGTGGCTGTACACATTTAGTATTCTCATCACCAATTCATTCCTGTGGATCCACATCCTTTCTGGTATCTGTTGTTTTCAAGCTTGGATTTCAGCCATTCTAATGGATGTATAGTTGTGTCTTTATAATTTGCAATTTTCAGGTATGTTGCTGAGTATTTTTTCATATGTTTATTTGCCATTCATATTTCTTCTCCAGTGAAGTGTCTCTTCATCTCATTCAACTATTTTTGAGTTGACAGTTTTGTGATCACTGAGTTTTAAGAGTTCTTTGTGAAGTTCAGAAGTCAATCCTCTAACAGATGTGTTGTGCAAAAAGTGTCTACTAGTGTGGCTTGTCTTCTTGCTATCTAACAATGTCTTTCATAGAGCACAAATTGTCCATTTTAATGAAGTCCAACTTATAATTTTTTCATTCATGTAAATCATATGTGTTTCTCCAGAACCAGCACTAATTTTGATTTGGAGTAGATAATAAATTAATAAATCGCATAATCTTTCTTCTTTTTTAAAAGATTTATTTATTTACTTTAAAGTCAGAATTACACACAGAGAGGAAAGGCAGAGATAGAGCTTTTCCAGCCACTGGTTCACTCCCCAAATGGCCGCAAATGAGTGGAGCTGCGCCAATCTGAAGCTAGGAGCCAGGAGCTTCTTCTGGGTCTCCTACACGGGTGCAGGGGCCCAAGGACTTGGGCCATCTTCTACTCCTTTCCCAGGCCATAGAAGAGAGCTAGATCAGAGGTGGAGCAGCCAGGACTCGAACTGGTGCCCATATGGGATGCAGGCACTGCAGGCAGTGACTTTACCAGCTGCGCCACAGTGCCAGCCCCACCTTACATAATCTTTCTAACTTCTGAGTGTGGAGTAACCTATGGCATATCCTGCATGTGCATTGTAACCTCTTCCATATTGCCTGAGAAACACAAAATTTTCTCATGTTGTTCTTTGCTGATTCTGTGCCAGACTGGGATGAGAAGAATTAAATTTCAAGAACTAAGATACCTCCTCTGCTGTTGCATTGTGTTTCACTTAAAATCTGAGTGTTACATGGGATGATAATGAAAACCATGTAACATAGAAATGGAAATGTTCCATTTTCAGAGACAGGCTCTGTTTGTTCTTCTACATATTCGTTTTCTGAATATGTTTAAGATTCATATCCAGGCGTAGTCACAATGTTACAAATTAATTCAAATTAATTTGCTAAGAAAAAAACTAAAATAGACATTTTCCATTTCAAGTTATCTTTTCATGTGAATTTTAAAATTATATTTTATAAAAATATGCAAAATCCTTAAGTCTCAATACTTCCTAATCTTCCCTGAGGCAATATTAGAAAGCATATATATATATATACATATATATATATATATATAATCTTTGTATTTGAGGCATATGGAAAGAAAAGAAGTAGTCATTTTAAAAATTGCTCAAAAAGGGAAACAAATGTTTTTCAGAATACGTATCTTAATAAAACAAAATGGGCTTTACAAATAAAAGAATATTGGATTTCTTGTTAAATTTATTTATTTATTTGAGAGGCAGAGGCAAACAGAAAGAAAGAACATAGACACGGCTCCTATCCACTGGTTCACTCCCCAGATGCCCACATCAGCCAATGCTAAGCTGACACTAAAGCTGATTTCCAGGAATATTACCCAGGGCTCCCATTTGAGTGACAAGGACCTGGTTATTTTGGCCATCAGCACTCCTAGGATCTGCATTAGCATGAAGCTAGAGTCAGGAACTGGAACAAGGACTCCAACCAAAGTACTCCTTCCCAGGAGGGACACAAAAATCTTAACTTCTAGGCTAAGTGCCAACTTTGTGGACATTTTAGTGGACAAAATAAACCTAAAACACAGCATGTTACAGTGCCAGTAAAACCCCAAACATGTATTAAATTTAAGAACCCAAAACCAGGTAAAAATGGGTGATAATGAGTTTGACATTAAATATATTCCCTTTGACCATTAAAACAGAAAGAAAGTCCAACAATTTTGACTCTTATAAAGTAGATATTAAATTCTTCAGATTTTACAATTGAACACTGTGAAAACTGGCTGTCTTCACAGGTTCCACAAGATTACATATTGCTATCTTACTGTGCTTTCAATTGTTGCTCTAGAGTCATTTCTTAAAATCTTGTTTGCAAAGCCATATTGCAGTGACATGTTTGTTTCTTTTCAACACATTTTATGACACCTCCAGTGTTATATAAATATGAAGTAAAAATCTGCAGAATGAAAATATTTTCTTTCCAAGTTATACCTGGAGCCTTCTTTGAGGTTATACTAATAGGTCAGTCACTGATCTTTGGGCAATTTTTCCTTATCTTTTTTTCATTTTTAAAAGAACTAAACATACGTTATTTGGAAATTTTAATTACAAAGTCATTATCTGAAAATATATCCCATGTGAAAATCAAAATTGTAAGCATTGCAATGACAATCGAATCAGACTCTGTGTGTTCAAGAAGATTGGATTTGTGTGGATGTTGCAGGCTGATTGAATATTGAAGAGAAGAACACCAGGGGAAAGGAACAGTACAATAGATTGTGTTCAAGTTTTGTAGTAGAGGAAAAAAAATAGATTTTGGTATATTTGAATGAACACTAATCTCTATTTTATAATGAAAATGAAAATATTACAAGGCCTTTTCCTAACACAGAATATGAAATTTATTTGGGCTTTCTTACAGACCTGTCATGTTGTTGCTAAAGTCACAAAGGTCTTAAGGACTGTCAATCTATAGCTTTAAAGCAGTTGAAAACTTATGTATGGAAAGCATGTATTATAAGATTGATTTTTACAGCAGAAATCTATATACTGAGTAGGTTCATTGGAAGCAAATGATAAAATGAATATAGCTCTAGAAAGGGAGTACTGAGATTGTACACTACCAATCAAGGTGAAATACATTAAAAAAGACAACTGAGGTGCAAAGATATGGAAGTATAATCAACTTTCTGATGGTGTACAATGATTCACGTGTTTCTATTTAATACATTGTCAAAGAAGCAATGGATATTTGCTAGTAGGTGAACTTTTTTTTACCAGTAGCACCATTCCAAATATTATCAATAAATGCCTCTCTGAAATGTAACAGGTATGAAAATCTAACAAATAGAACGACTATTTCTTCCATCAGAAATAACACAAATATAACACAAGTATATTTTCTAAGTCTTTCATTATAATTCCATTTCCTAGGTAAGGGAGGATGAATTTAATTTTCTGACTTACTCCTAGACCCAGGGTATCATTTACATTATAATTGTAAAAAAATTCAAACTTTCTGCAAGTTATCGCTATCTACTTAAAGTCTTTTAAAATGGTCATCTTGTTTCAGATGTAAAAATTTCAGGGCTAATATTTAAATTTATTGTAATGAATTCTAGACACATAAAATTGTAGACTATTTATCTTTCTAAATAACTAATGATAAATAAATAAAGCATCTATATTCAAAGAAATCAATCAAGAATGATTTCACAGCAAAGTTTTTTTTCTTTTGTAATTTACTTTCCAGAAGAGGAAATTAGAGTGTAAATTCAGCATTTGAAAAATGTAAATGCAATTGCAGCATTAAATACTCATTGTCTCTCAAGCTAGCACTCTGCATTCCATATGAAATGACTATGATTTATTGCTGAAGTTTCTAAGCTCTCTGACTTGTCAATAAGTCAGTGTTATAAAAATATTCTTTATCATGTCATGTCCAAGACTGCAAAATCACTAAGGCTTTCTTTCTCAACATGTTGTGTTCTTCTTATTTATAGGAAGAATTCTATAGTAAGTAGTCAGTAGTCAAAAGGCATACACTGAAATTTGGGGAAGCCATTGAATCAATATATTTATCGTTTTAAAGATTTATTTATTTGAAAGAGTTACAGCAAAAGAGGAAGAGACAGAGAGAAGTTTTCCATCAACTGGTTCACTCCCCAGATGGCTGCAACAGCCTGGGGCTGGGCCAGGCCTAAGCCTGGATCCTGGAGCTTCTTCTAGGTCTCCCAAGTGGGTGCAGGGGCCCAAGAACTTGGGGCCTCTTTCATTGCCATTTCCAGGCCATTAGTTGGGTGTAAGATCAGAAGTGGAGCATCTGGGACACAAACTAACATCTATACAGCACTAGTGTCGCAGAAGGTGCATTTATCTACCTGCTACACCCCAATGCTGGCTAGCCCCAATAAATCTATTTTTTAGTAAGGCAAACAAGCAGTATTTATAGAATTTAAACTTATTTACAAGAAGGTAACCATTCCTAGATTCACAGGAATCACACAAAATAATTCCCCAGGAGCAGAATAACATCTTTTTTTTTTTTTTTAAGATTTATTTATTTATTTGAACGGCAGAGAGAGAGAAAGAAAAAGAGAGAAAGAGGAAAGAGAGAGTGGTCTTTCATCTGCTGGTTCATTCCCCAGAGGGCTGCAACAGATGTAGCTGCGCCTATCTGAAGCCAGGAGCCAGGAGCCAGGAGCCAGACTCATCCAGGTCTCCCACACAGGTGCAGGGGCCCAAGGACTTGGGCCATCCTCTACTGCTTTCCCAGAACATAGCAGAGAGCTGGATCAGAAGTGGAGCAGCCAGGACTCGAACTGGTGCCCATATGGGATGCAGGCACTGCAGGCAACGGTTTTACTCACTATGCCACAGCGCCAGCCCCAGCAGGTTAACATTTTAACCTAGATGTTAAGACACTCCATGTTCCATACCAAAGTACTTGAGTTCAATTCCTGGCTCCAGATCCTGACTCTAGCTTACTGCTAATGTGCACCCTGGGAGGCAGAGGTGAAGTTTCAAGTATTTGCGTTCCTGTCATCCATGTGGAAGGTCTGTATTGAGTTCTGGCCCCTGGCTTCTGCCTAGTCCAGCCCCAGCCATCGTGGACATTTGGGCAATGAATCAATGAATGGGAGTGCTCTATGTCTGTTCCTCTGTTTCTGTCTTTTGGTCTCTCCAGTAAAAATTTTAAACGTTAATTCTCCTAATTTAATTCATAACTAGAGTGGAAAAGTAGCAAAAGCTATTTCTCAGGTAATTCATAGATTCAGGAGAGAAGAATGCTATTACATTTTTTAAGTTTCCTTTCCATCTGAAACTGTCTAATTTTTCAATTGCCAAAGGATAACATCATTTCTCTTATTTAGTTGAAAGACAGAGTAACACAAACAGAGGGAGAGAGAGAGAGAGAGAGAGAGAGAGAGAGATCTTCCATCCACTCATTCACTCTCCAAATGGCCTAAATAGTTAGGGCTGGGCCAGGCTGAAGTCTGGAGTCAGGAACTCCATTCAGGTCTCCAATATGGGTGGCAGGAATTCAAGTACTTATGCCATTATACTCTAAAAATTTCCAGCACATTAGCAGGGAACTGAATTGGGAGTAGTTGGAGCTCAAACAGGCAGTATGATAAGATGGAGACATCCCAAGCAGCCTCTTAGCCTGCTACACCTCAACACCAGTCCCAAGATCGTTTATTGAGAAAACCTGTTGGGGTGTTCAAGTTTGATATTAGATTCTGGCAGGGTACTACATGTTACACTTTATTGAAGAACAGAAATATGATCACAATTTCTACAAATACATGAGCCATGATTTTTTTCTTATGGGTCATGGCCTTCAAAACTGCATAATGTGTGTAACACTGGCAAAATAAAGTATTTCCTCTCAGTTCGAAGTCCTTGAAATAACTCTATGTCATACAATTAAGGAAAAAATAAAAACAGATCTTTTACCTTATAAAAGATGATATTTGACAATTGCTGAATTCTTCTTTATTTGTCATACAATCCTCACTGTACTGGTCTAAGGTATTAAGTACCCCAAAAAGAAGACTGAAGAAATTTAATGGAGGAATAATCCTAAACTCTTAACACTTTAAGGCCAAGACCATGAAAAATGCCTAAAATGCAAAAGATTATTAAAATATATAATTTTTAAAATGAATATTTTAGTTGGCATTGATGATGGATGAACAGTGATTATTAACTATCACTCCATTATGTGAATAGCACATTGTTACCTGTTTAGGATTTTGTACTACTTACATAAACCAATAAAGATTTTAAGTTACTTGATATTATACTCACTGGCTCTTATGTGCTAGATAAGCAGCTGGCACACTATAAATCGTATACCAAAAATAAGTCATCTATAGACGGTTAAGTCTGAGACCCACAACTCTCTATTCCCCTAGGTAGAATGAAGCACCATCTTCTACAAGGTGATATAGTGCAACAAACATCTCACCTGGAAGACATCTGTTTTCCAGCTGACAATGGGCCAAAACAACACTTCAGACTTGGGGAAAAATGCCTTCCTTTCAGAGCAATACTAACATAAATCCTAATGACCTGGTACTTTTAACTACCTACTTTTTAACAACCTCTTTTACTATTCTCCAGCAGTGTCTTAAAATGAGCTTTAGAGTAAAATGTAACGCACACACTTAAATCAGACCTGGTGCTTAATAACAGTTTTTTTTCTCAACCATTCTTTTTCTTCTCTGTCTTCCTGATTATTGTCATCAGTGTGCACTTTTCTTTCCTTGAGAGGAAATATTGACATTTTTGGAGTGAAATATTGAAATGGCGCATTTGTTTTATTGATGATTCTGCAGCATTGAACACTCACAAAACTAAACATTGTAGAACTTTGTTGATGAGGCCCAAAATTAGGAACAAATTAAACAGAAGTAAAACAGGACTTTCTAATTAATTAGTAAATTTTCTCTAATCTTCTCTGCATGAGAATTTAGTGTATAATTCTTAATATCTAGCTCTGATTAAAGTTCCAAGTTAGCAAACACAAGAAAAAATGCTTTACTCATAAACATAAAATGTGGATTTAGAAACTTTTGAACCTAAAAGAGAGTTAATTTTTGCAAGCATAAGCAAGCTTTTAATAGCACTAGCTTCCACCTCCTAAGACTGTGTTAATGAGCAGGTTGTAGAAAGGAAATGTGATAAGGTATGTATGAAATGTGATTTGGAAGCTCATCAACTATCTGGACTTGAAATCTATATACAAGTTTGTCCATTTCTTCGTGTATTACTTTGTAACATAAACATTGTTTATGATCTTGCATTTCCAAATTATTCTGACGTAATTCATAAAATATCCACCGATTCTAAATTTCTCCATCTGAAAGAGCTCTCACAACTCCTATGTCCCCCGCCCATAGACTTCAGGTTTTGTCACGATTTATCTTTCAATAGAAGCAAAGTTGTGAAATTTTAACTTTTTTTTTTTTTTTAATTTTTGTTTACTGGGCCAGCGCTGTAGCATAGTAGGTTAAGCAGCACTGGAATCCCATATGGGCACTGTTTTGAGACCCGGCTGTTCCACTTCCAATTCAGCTCTTTGCTAAAGGTCTGGAAAAGCAGTGGAAGATGGCCCAAGGGCTTGGGCCCCTGCACCCACATAGGAGACGTGGAAGAAGCTTATGGCTCCTCATTTCCCATCAGCCCAGCTTTGGCAGTGGAGTCCATCTGAGGAATGAAACAGTGGATAAAAGACCTCTCCCCCTGTTTCTCCCTCTCTGTATATCAAATAAAGAAATAAATATTTAAAAAATAAATTTTTGCTTATTTATTTTCACTTTATTTGAAAGGCAGAGAGAACACAATCTTTCATCTGCTATTTCACTCCCCAAATGCCTGCAACAGCTGAGGTTGAGCCAGGTCAAAGCCAGAAACCTGGAACTCTGTCCAGGTCTCTCACATGGGTGGCAGGAACCCAAGGATGTGAGCCTTCACCTGCTACTTCCCAGGGTGTGCAAGAGCAAGAAGCTAGAATTGGAAGCAGAACCAGGACTCAAACCAGGCAATCTGACATGGGATGTAGGTGTCACAAGACATGACTTAGCTGCTGCACCAGAGACCTGCTTCACTTAACATTCTTGTTCCTTCCCAGTTATTAGGTATTTACTGTATCTCAGTATACTAGTATCAGCATAATAGATGATACCTAAGAAATGAAACCTCCTGTAGAGTATTTAGAGCAAGAGGTTCATATGAACCACAGATCCCATAATGAGTTTATTTCTATTTGTTTTTCAAAAAAGAACATTTAGATTCATTATTTTAAATGTTGGTGCTGAATTGCCACTGCAGAAATGAAAGTACAATTAAAAAAAAACATTTTATGAAATTATTGAGTTTGCATTTTAAGTTTTATTCATTATACCAAGAAAAAAGCATTCTTAATGTAAACCTATCCTATTGATTGCAAAGCCTTCGTCCGTGAAAGTCACCTTTGAAGCAACAGCCTCAAAAAATAACCTAATACACTGACTCTTTAGCGTTTCTGTACAAATCTTTTCTCAGAACCGAAAATTTCTATCCATAAAGATATGGAAAGCATACTTTTGTGTTCCTCTCAGGAGCAAATGCTTTGAATTTTGCTTAAGCCTGTTTTCTAATGCACTCCCCCTACACTAGTCTGGCCAAGACTTTTTTTTCTCACGTGCAACTACCTGTGGCATCATAATGTGTGCTCATGATCCTTCCAATGCAGTAAGGGCACCTTTTTCGAGCAAGGCTAAGTGCCAACTCCCCCAGACCTCCTCTCCCCTTTATGTAGCTGGGCATGTTCATACTCTCTTAAAGTCAGTGTCCTTATCTAGAGAGAATAGCATTTACATTGACCTATGAACAGGACAATAGGTTTTAAAAGATCACCTGGGCATTAATGCTTAGCCTGGCGTTTAAAATGCCAGTTAAGATGTGCATATTCTATATCAGAGTATCTGGATTATATACCTCACTATGGTTCATGACTCTAGCTTCTCAGTAATGCATACTCTGGGAAGCAGTGCTCATGTCTCAATTAATTGGATTTTTGAGATTCATATGAACACCTGGATTGAGTTCCAGGTTCCTAGCTTCAGCTCCAACACAGCCCTGGCCATTTCAGGCATTTAGGGAGTGAACAGTTAGGTGAGAGCACTCTCTCTCTCTCTCTCTCTCTGTCTCATTTTCTCTCTCTCTCTCTCTCTCTCACACACACACACACACACTCACACCAGCACTACCACCATGTAAGTGTTTTTTTTTTTTCATCTATTTGAAAGGAGAAGGAAAGAGAGACAGAGAGATTCCATTTGCTAGCTTACATCCCAAATTTTTGCCTAAACCAACACTGTGCCAGGCTGAAACAAGCAGCTCAGAACTCCATCAAGATCTCCTCACATGAATGGCATGTGCCCAAACATTCAAGTCAAGACTAGCTACCTCCCAGGATGCATTATCAGAAATGCTGGAGAGGAAGCAGAGGAGCCAGAATTCCAACTTGCATTCCTACTTGTGATGTAGGCAGCCCAAGCAATGGTTTAACCTCCTGTACCACAATGCCTGCCCTCTGACCCACCACCCTTTAAATCCTTTTTATTGACTCTGCATTACTTACTTATTTAAATAGCAGAGATACAGAGAGACTGAGAGATCTCTCATCCACTGGTTCATTTCTCAAATGCCTGAAAGAGCCAGGGATGGACCAGGACTCAGCCAGGAGACAGGAATTCAATCTGCATATCCCACTAGGATGTCATGGACACAATTACTAAAGATATCACCTGCTGCCTCCTAAGGTATCATTAGCAGGATTCTCCAATCAGGAACAGAGGCAAGTTTCAAACCCAGGCACTCTGGGCATGTGGCTATCCCAAATTGTTTCTTCAACACTATGCCAAATGACTACCTATACCCAATTATTCTTAAGATTAAAGTAGGATTCTATTTATAGTGATGTGTATATTTAGGCCTTTACTTATTTTTCAACATGGAAATTTACTTACATCATGGAACATTTACAAATATACCTTCTTTCAACTTGAAACATTCTATCCCTTCAGATTAGTCAATTCCTATTGAAAATCAGCTCAATTGATTATCTTTCATTTGTAATCTTCTGCTTCTTTTTTTTTTTTATTTGACAGGTAGAGATATAGACTGAGAGAGAGAGACAGAGAGAAAGGTCTTCCTTCTGCTGGTTCACTCCCCAAATGGCCGCTACGGCCGGAGCTGCGCCAATCCGAAGCCAGGAGCCAGGTGCTTTCTCCCAGTCTCCCATGTTGGTGTAGGGGCCCAAGCACTTGGGCCATCCTCCACTGCCTTCCCGGGCCACAGAAGAGAGCTGGACTGGAAGAGGAGCAACCGGGACTAGAACCCGGTGCCCATATGGGATTCCGGCGCCACAGGAGGAGGATTAACCAAGTGACCCAAGGTGCTGGACATCTTCTGTTTCATTTTTGTGATTCTTGGACCAAAATTCCTCCTACTTGCAAGACCATAAGTTATATCATTAAATAATGATGTCAGTTTAAGAATCCATGACCAAATCACTTACAAGGAGTAGAGGGAAAGAAAACAGAGCAGCATTGGATGCCAGAAGACAGGTATCAATACCTACAAATCCTAAGAATGAGTATGTAATACAAAAACGTTAGACATAGAAAAAAGATGGTTTAATAATGGTTTAAAACCAGAAGAAAGAAAACCCCAAACGCACAAGAACTGCTGGATTATGGCCCTCCATAAAATAAAAACATAAAAAGCAAGTAATAACTACCAAAAATACTTGTTAAAATGTAGTCAAATGAAAATAACCCAGAGATAAAGAAACTATAACTAAAAAATGGAAGATGAAAATTAAATTCAAGTTAAGAAGTGATTTATACCTATGGCAGCCTGAAATAAAATAATTTGTGATAATTATGATTTCACAATCAAAAGGAGGCAAAAGAGAAGCACGTTAGAAGACTGAAGAATTTGCATGAATTTCAGCAGAACTGTTTATTTGACACTGCTCAGGGTAATGCTAATCTACATATAGGTTCAGGAAATCCTATTGGTTTCTTTTGATGTCTAGTTACAGGAACATGATAAATTACTTCTTAAGTAGAATCACGTTACTATAATGCATTTCTATCCAAGATATATTAATTCAGTCTCAGCCATTCTGCCAAACTCTTAGGAATATTCAAATGTTACTCTACTGGGTATAAAATTCATGCATTGAACTGAGTGAACTTAGTATTAACAGCCACGTTCCGGCATCTATGTATATTAGTTCAGTAAAGTAGAAAGCAGTGATTATGTTTGAGGTAACACACACTCATGATTGAATGCCCACTGCTCTCAAGGTTGGTTGTGGCCAAAAATAAATGTGAAGGCATTTACTATCCATTGCACAATTTGAGCTCTCAAAAATCCCTATTTTATTGAATAAAAATGTGAAGTAAAGTCAGATTACACCAAAGAAAAAAACAGAGCAACATTTGCAATTAGCTATCAATTTTTGAGGAAAACTATGTATGCTGTATACCCATAAAACTTCTCTAAAAATATACATAATAAACTGATGACAACAATTGTTTCCAGGAAAGATAATGTAGAATAGAAAATAAAAGAATGAACTTTGTTTTCACTATGAATTTTTAAATATTTTTTAATGATTTACCATGTTTTTACATTAACTGTTGAAACAACTGTCAACAAAAATAATTTGAACAAGCAGCAAGCCTGTATTTTGAAATGATCAATAAAATTTGTAAACCTATAACCAAACTAATAACAACAAAAAGAAAAAAAGAGAAGCCACAAATTACTAATATCAGGCATGAAAATGGGGCCATTATTATTGACCATTAAAAGGATAATACAGGAAAATCATGAATAACTCTATGCACACAAAATTGACAACTTAGATGAAATAGATCAAATCCTTGAAAGAAAAAAAATTACCAAAACTCGCAAAGGAGAAAAGTATAATCTGAATAGGCCTAGAACTATGAAAGAAATTGATTCAATAATGAAAAAGCTTTCAAAAAAGAAAGTATTAGCACCAAGTGATTCACTGGTGAATTCAACAGTTAAGTCAGAAATAATATCATTCTCCACAACCTCTTCCAGAAAATAGAATTAGAATGATTTGTTCCTGGCTCATTCTGTGATGCCTACTTTACTATAACAAACTATAGATACAGACATTACGAGAAAAGGAAACTGTAGATCAGTACTTCTTTGGCCAAAATCCTCAACAAAATACCAGCATATCAAATAAATGATGTATAAAAAGAATTGCTTACCACGAATAACTGAAATTTTTTTCTGGTTGCACAGGCTGATATAAAATTTGGTGATCCAATAACTAAGATATAGATATTGTCAATCTGAAGAACAAAGCAGATGTCTCCTCTCACTGTTATTCAGAATCACACTGGAAGTTCCAGTGAATGGATTATGATAAGCAAGACAATAAAAGATAAGCAGATTGGGAAGGGAGAAATAAAGTTGTCCTTATTCAAAGATGACATAATTTCCATGCAGAAAATCCAAAGGATTAAGAAAAAGCAAAAAAAAACTTGGGGCTGGTGCCATGGCTCACTTGGTTAATCCTCTGCCTGCGGAACCAGCATCCCATATGAGCACCGGGTTCTAGTCCCAGTTGCTCCTCTTCCAGTCCAGCTCTCTGCTGTGGCCTGGGAAGGCAGTGGAGGATGGCCCAAGTGCTTGGACTCCTGCACCCACATGGGAGACCGGGAGGAAGCACCTGGCTCCTGGCTTCAGATTGGCGCAGCGCCAGCCGTGGCAGCCATTTGGGGGGTAAAACAACAGAAGGAAGACCTTTCTCTCTCTCTCTCATTCTCACTGTCTAACTATATCTGTCAAATAAAAAAAAAAAAAAAGAAAGAAAGAAAAAAAAAACTGGTAATAAGAAATGAATAGAGCATGTTCACATTATATAAGGTTAATATAGAAAAGCCTTTTTATTTTCTATATACTACCAATGGACAATTGAAATTTGAAATAAAAACATAATGCTGTTCAGTATCAAAAATTAATATTTAAGCATAAATCTAATTAAATATGTAAAAGAAGTGTAAGAGGCTTTGAAGAAATGAAAACTTTAACAGGGAGAAAATCTGTGTTCATAGATTAGAATGCTTAAAATTGTCAAGATGTCAGTCCTTTCTCACTTTATAAATTCTTTACAGAACTGCAAATAAAAATTCCAGCAAGCTATTGGAAATCAATAAGTTGATTCTAAATTTTACGTTAAAAGGCAAAAATCTGGACTGAAATTACCTGATCTCAAGACAGACTAAAATGCTTGAGTTTAGCAGTAGTGAAAGAATAAACATATAGAAACATAGCATAAAATATAGAGCCTAGAAATAAAGACACACAAATATAAGCAATGATCTTCGACAAAAGTATAGATAATTCAGTGAGAAAGAGATTTTTCCAAACAAAATGATGGACCAAATGGTTGCATAAAAAAAAAAATCTAGTTACATACCTTCCACATGTCACAAAAAATGATTTAAAATAGACCATAAACCTAAATGTAAACTGCAAAAGTATAAACTTCTAGAAGATAGCATGTAAGTAAAATCTGGTGATTTTAGATTCTCATTGAGTTCTTAAGTGTGAAAGTAAAAGCAGCCAGTGGAAAAAAAAATGGTAAGTTGAACCTTTGAAAATTAAAAAAAAAAAGGGTATGTGAAAGACACTGTTGAGAAAATGAAAAGATGTGCCACAGTCCAGGAGAATACTTTTACAAATACACCTGATATAGCATGGATCCAAATTGTACAAAGGCCTTTGAAAATTAACAATAAGTAACAACTCAATTAAAAGCAAGCAAAATACCTGCACAGATACTTTAGCAAAAAAGGTACAGTTCTATTAAAAGGCTGATGAAAAAGTGGTAAACACTAGAGAATGACAAATTAAACAATAGAAAGCTATGACTATGTACTTGCCAAAAATGGGTAAAGCCCAAACATCTGACAATTCCAAATGCTGAAGAGAATGCCACAGGAACCGTCATTCATTTTTAGAGGAGATGTGATCTCTTTGAAAGACCATTTGACAGTTGTTTTAAAACTGAACATAATCTTTTTTTTAAAACTTTTATTTAATAAATATAAATTTCCAAAGTACAGCTTATGGATTACAATGGCTTCCCCCCCCCAAAACTTCCCTCCCACCCACAACCCTCCCCTTTCCCACTCCCTCTCCCCTTCCATTCACATCAAGATACCTGGTAGCATATGTGGCACCCTGGATAGCATTTCTAGGGAACTTTAAGGGGCCACATTTTGGTGTAAATTTTAGGGGGTCATGTCTGATTTCACCAGTTGCTTCACTTCTGATACAGCTCCCTGCTAATGCACTTGGGAAAACAGCTGAGAAGGGTCCCAGTCCACGGGCACCTACGCCCATGTGGAAGACCCAGGAGGAATTCCAGGCTCCTGGTTTCCTCCCAGCCCCAGCCATTGTGGCCATATTGGGAGTGCAACACTGGATGCAAGATGTATGTGTGTGTATGTGTGTGTGTGTGTGTGTGTGTGTGAGAGAGAGAGAGAGACAGAGAGAGAGAGACAGAGAGAGAGAATAAATAAAGTCTTTGTAATAAAGTAGAAATACGGGCCAGTGAATAGCATAGCAGGTTAAGCCACTGCATGTGATGTTGGCATCTCATATGGGCACCAGTTTGAGCCACAGCTGCCCCACTTCCAATCCAACTTCTTGCTAATTCACATGGGAAAGCAACAGAGGATGACTCAAGTCATTGGGCCCCTGCAGCCAAGTAGGAGATCCGAAAGACTTTCCTGGTTTTGGCCAGGCCCAGACCTGGCTGTTTTAGCCATTTGGAGAGTGAACCAGCAGATGCTACAGCTCTGTCTCTGTCTCACCTTCTTTCTCTACAAAGCTGACTTTTAAATAAAAATAAATTTTTAAAATAAATAAAAATAAAAATATAAAGAAGCAGAAATATATTAAACAATTTATTTCTGTATCTTAAGTAGTTGAAAAACAAAACAAATTGGAAATGAGCGTCAAGTACTCATTTTTTTCAGATGATGTTTTCTTGTATATAGAAAATCCCAAAGACTTCACCCAAAAAATATTAAAATGTCCTGTCTTGCTGGACATCAACTAGGGCCAAGTACCTAGAATGGGGAATGAAAGGGACAGGAGACACAAAGAAGGCAGCAAGACAAGTTCTGATCAAGCTGCAATTTTTATTTTTCAATCATGCACTAATATATCATAAAGGGAGGGTGTCGGGCGGGGGAAGGAGGGGCGTTTATGAGGGCAGGACGTCGGACGGGGGAAGGAGGGGGAGCTTATCTTGTAGCTGCAATGCTTGTGCAAGTAGGGGAAAGGTTACAAGGTCTTAAGACACAAGGTCACACAAGGTTGCGTTATCAGTACTCTCTGGCCTGGGCTGTTTAGCCCTGCCTCAGTGGTTTTCCACTAGGAGGCCACATGCTGCGTGGTCCCTGACATTAAAAATGATAAATACAGCAAAGTTGCAAGGTACAAAATCAATGCACAAAAATCAGTAAGATACAAAGTCAATGTACAAAAATCCGTACTGTTGTAAAACACCAACAGTGAATCATCGGAAAAAAAGAAATCAAGAAACAATTCCATTTCCAATAGTAATTTTAAAATATATAGAAATATATTCAATCAAAGAGGTAAAATATCAATACAATGAATACTATAAAACATTAATGACAGAAATTGAGGAGGACACAAAGAAATGCAAAGACATCCTAAGTTCACAGACTGGAAGAATCAGTATCATGCAGATGCCCATCAGTTCTAAGTGACTTAAAGCTTTAACGTAATTCTTATAAAAAATCTCAATGACTTTTCCACAGAAATAGAAAAAATACTAATTTAAAAAAAAAAAAGATTTGTTTGTTTATCTGAAAGAGAGAGAGACAGAGGAGAGAGAGAGAAAGAGAGAGAGAGAGAGAAACTTCCATCTACTGTTACACTCTCCAAATGGCTACAATGGCTGAGGGTGGGCCAGCCTGAAACCAGGAGTCTGGAACTCCATCTGGATCTCCCATGTGGGAGAGGGCATAAAGACTTGGGCCATCTTCCACTGCTTTCCCAGGCATATTAGCAGCTGGGACACAAATCGGTGCCCATATGGGATGCAACTTAACTCACTGTGCCACAATGCTGGCTCTAAAAATGCACTACTAAAATTTGTGTGGAAGCAACAAAGAATAGCCAAAATAACCTTGAGCAACAAGAATAAAACTGGAGAAATTAAAATATTTGATTTTTGAAAAGAAATACTAAAAACTACAGTAATTAAAACAACATTGTGGGGCCAGCGCCATGGCTCAATCCTCTGCCAGTGGTGCCGGATTCTAGTCCCAGTTGCTACACTTCCAGTCCAGCTCTCTGCTGTGGCCCTGGAGGATGGCCCAAATGCCTGGGCCCCTGCACCCACATGGGAGACCAGGAGGAAGCACCTGGCCCCTGGCTTCGGATTGGCGCAGCGCAGGCCATGGCAGCCATTTTGGGGGATTTCCAACAGAAGGAAGATCTTTCTCTCTGTCTCTCTCCCTCTCTCTCTCACTGTCCAACTCTACCTGTCAAATAAAAAAAATGGTAACCTTGTCTCGATTGTTAAGGAATAGGCCCTTTTTTCTCATAGTTTTTGTTAAACTCTTAATGTAGGATAAATCTTATGTGTAAAAAGTTAATTGAAAATATATTTTTATAAAAAATAAGAATGGGAATAGGAGAGGTAGGGGTGAGAAGGGTGTATGTATATATATATATATATATATATATTTAATAAACATATTAAACAAAATGTTTCTATGTAAATAAATTGGTATTTGCATTAAACATGGGGACCAATGAACAGAATAGAAACCCTAGAAATTAACTACTCATCTACAGTCAATTGTTCTTTGACAATAGTGCTAAGACCACACACTGAAAAAAAGACAGTCCTCAATAAATGATACTAGGGAAACTGAATATCCTATGCAGAGGAATGAAGCTACACAGCTCCCCCTTAATACTTATGTCCTCATGTACAAAAATCAATTCAAATGTGTTAAAGATCTAAATATAAGACTTGGAGCTTTGAAACTACTAGAAGAAAACAATAAAATGCTTCAAGACATTGGTATAGGCAAGGGATTTTTGAGTCAGACACCAAAAGCACAGGAAACAAAAGCTAAAATAGACAAAAAAGATTTCATAAAACTAAATATCTTCTGCACAGCAAAAGAAACAATCAACATAATGAAGAGATAATCTGCAGGCTAGGAGAGAACATTTACAAGTTATACAACTGATATAGAGTTAATAATCAGAATATACAAGTAACTCAACAACAAAAAAATACAAAGGAATCATTTTAAAAGGGACAGTAAGTTTAAACTCACACTTCTCAAAGGAAGATATCCAAATGGACAGTAGATACACAAAGGATGCTCAATCAAAATCCTTAATCACTCAGATGCTACAAATCAAAACCACTGTGAGATACCACCTCATTCCATTGAGACCAACTGCTATCAAAAAGACAACAGATAGCAGTGCTTCCTAGGATATGGATGAAAAGGAATTTGTGGTCACTTTTAGTTGGAATGTAAATTAGTATACTCTTTGTATACTAATTTCTTTGTGGAAAACAGTATCTGATTTCCTCTAAAGTAAAAACAATATTATCATAAGTCCAGCAATCCCACTATTAGATATATGTATGTGGGAAATGAAATGGCTCTGTGAGAGATATCTGCACTCCCATGATCACGGTTCTTTTTTTTTTTTTTTTTTTTTTTTTTTTTTAAACAGGCAGAGTGGACAGTGAGAGAGAGAGACAGAGAGAAAGGTCTTCCTTTTGCCATTGGTTCATCCTCCAATGGCTGCCACGGCCAGCGTGCTGCAGCCGGCACAATGCACTGATCCGAAGGCAGGAGCCAGGTGCTTATCCTGGTCTCCCATGGGGTGCAGAGCCCAAGCACTTGGGCCATCCTCCACTGCACTCCCTGGCCACAGCAGAGAGCTGGCCTGGAAGAGGGGCAACCGGGACAGAATCCGGCGCCCCGACCGGGACTAGAACCCGGTGTGCCGGCGCCACAGGTGGAGGATTAGCCTATTGAGCCGTGGTGCTGGCCCCATAATCACTTTTCACAAAAGCCTAGAAACGGAAACGCAAGAGTATCCATCAGCTGATGAGTGGATAAAGAAAATGTATACATATATAGAAGAGAATGTCATTCAGTCATAAAATAGGATAAAATCTTGTCATTTGTAGCAACAAGGCTAGAACTGGAGGTAATTAAATCAAGTGAATTAAGCCAAGCATGGAAAGATAAGTACTGCATAATCTCACTCAAATGTGTAATACAGAAAAACATTGATCTCATGGAAATTCCATGCACACTATCACTGCACACTTTCTTGGAATGTCAATCATTCTTGCTCCTGGAAACAGGATGTATCTGCAGTCACTCTTTCCAGAATAGACTATTGGTAGAACCAGCGTCTTTGGGACACCAGCTTCTGGGGACACTTATGAATGCTGTAGCTCTAGGGAAAATGATGACAAACTTTCCTGGCTGCCATGTAGGAAGAAGATAGAACTCTAATAATGAGTAATTTTAATTTTCTCAACACAAGGTCATTCAAAGATGTGGGAAGGCTATAAAAAACTATTCTTTATGAAAAAAAATCTCATTGACCAAGAATAATAACCACTGTCTCTTTCTACTTCACATATATTTTGTACTTGTTTTGGAAAGTTTGGAACTGTAGATTCAAGATTCTATTTTTCTAATATATGTGGAGGGTCTCCTAAAAGTTCATGAAAAACACATGCTATCTTCTAATTCCATTTTCTATGAACTTTTGGAAGCTCATTTGTAGGAAGCAGATCATCCTTTGCCAAGGAGGCAGCTATATCACTTTGTGCTCTCAGTAATGTGAACTGTCATGAGATGAGTTATTATAGCATGACAAATGGATAATTACATTTTTTGCTTCACAAAGATCAAAATTGTTTATCTCACCAGTTAGAAATACTTCTTAGTACAAGAGAGTCACCTTCTGAACTCTCAGACATGTAACACTGCTACAAACTGACAATATACTATTTTACAGATCTGCCCCTGCAGATCTGTAATTGGAAGATTAAGAATAAATAAGAAAATTAAGAACATAATGTCTTTGTCCCTGATGTGAGAAGGTAGGCAGTGTTAGCTGGTTCTAAGTTCTAAGGAGCTGAGTTCTTTCTAAATTATATATATATATATATATTTGAAATAACAGAGTCACAGAGAGAGAGGAAGAGAGAGAAAAAGATCTTCCATCTGCTGGTTCAATCCCCAAATGGCTGCAGTGGCCCACCTGGGCCAAGACAAAGCTAGGAGCTTTTTCCAGGTCTTCTACATAAGCTCAGGGGCCCAAGGACTTGGGCCATTTTCCATTGTTTTCTAATGCACATTATCATGAAGCTGGATTGGAAGTAGAGCAGCTGGAACTCAAAATAGTGCCTATATAGGATGATGGCATTGCAGGCAGTGGCTTAACCCATTATGCCACAATACCAGCCCCAGGAACTTTGTTCTAACAGCTTCAGTCAAGCCATGGTTTGAAGTTGTGGATGATCCACACAGCAACGAAGCCACTGTGGGATGGCTCTGACAACCAACAAACTGAGAGTCGGAGGCCGGCACTGTGGCATAGCGGGTAAGGCCACCGCCTGCAGTGCCAGCATCCCATATAGGCACCAGTCCAAGTCTTGGCTGCCTCACTTCCGATCCAGCTCTCTGCTATGACCTGGGAAAGCAGTGGAAGATAGCCCAAGTGCTTGGTATCCTGCACTCACATGGGAGACCTGGAAGAAGCTCCTGGCTCCTGCCTTCAGATCAGCACAGCTCCAGCCATTGAAGCCAATTGGAGAGTGAACCAGCAGATAGAAGACTCTCTCTCTCTCTCTCTCTCTCTCTCTCTCTCTCTCTGCCTCTCCTCCCTCTGTGTAATTCTTTCAAATAAATAAATAAATCTTAAAAAAAGGAAAGAAAGAAAGACACCTTTCTGGTTTAAAAAAAAAAAAAAAACTGAGAGTTGGCTGCAGCTGGTCCCTAAATAACAGCCTGCATGATAACTCCCTCTCTGTGCACTATACAAGATGTCTTCCCTTTATGGGAACCACCAAGCCCTCACCCCCTTCTGTGTAGTGGAAACAACAAGTTCCACAGTGCTACAAACTTAGAACCAGTGCCAACTGGAAATATCCAACATGGCTGCAAGATGTATTCCTGACCTTTACATATTTATATTGAAATTTACAGGGCCAGCACTCACATTGCCATTGAGCACCTGAAGATAAGACACTCTGATATTTCCAAAAAAAAAAAAGGGACAGAAATGGGTGGCACTCAAGCCCCAGCCCCAAACTCCTCACCCATCTACGATAGGACCCACTTTACCTCCTGGCCTTGGAGGGGCACTGAGTTTCTTCATGAGATGTTTCTTGCTTGTTTTTGTTTTGTTTTTTTTTTCCTTGTTTGGAATCTTTTGTGTTTTAACTTTTTGTTCATTCCCTCTTTCTCTCAAGTTTGCCTGCAATTTTTTCCTTTGAATAAATCCTATTTCCCTGTACATCTTAATGCCTCCACACTTTGAGTTCTTCCATGCGTGGTGTTAAGAACCAGGACTAAGCGCAGGTAGAGACCCCACTACCCACAACCATAAAGAGTATATGGGCAATGAAAAGTACAAAGCTCCTACAGTGAGATAAAAGAAAGCCTTCTCAGCTTCCCCTCATCTCCATTTGCTCTGTATCTTTCTATCTCTTTATAATTGTCTCTCATGGCACTGGGTGCTTGGAGAGGACTATAGCTTAAAGACCTAGAGAATCTTCCTGCCATTTCCCTTTTTTCCTTTGGTATGCTTATTATCTAAAAAAGATTAACTTATTGGCCGGAGCCGCGGCTCACTAGGCTAATCCTCCGCCTTGCGGCGCCGGCACACCGGGTTCTAGTCCCGGTCGGGGCACCGATCCTGTCCCGGTTGCCCCTCTTCCAGGCCAGCTCTCTGCTGTGGCCCGGGAGTGCAGTGGAGGATGGCCCAAGTGCTTGGGCCCTGCACCCCATGGGAGACCAGGAGAAGCACCTGGCTCCTGCCATCGGATCAGCGCGGTGCGCCGGCCGCAGCACGCTACCGCGGCGGCCATTGGAGGGTGAACCAACGGCAAAAGGAAGACCTTTCTCTCTGTCTCTCTCTCTCACTATCCACTCTGCCTGTCAAAAAAAAAAAAAAAAAAGATTAACTTATTTTTCAGGTGAGTATAACATGGGGATCAATTTCTTCACAAGATTACAATGAGAACAGTCAATTAGTATGACCAGCACGAAGAGTTCATGATCTGACTCTACATTTTAAACTGACATTGAGCAGTGAACAATGTGCCAAGCACTTTTATAAAAATTTTAAGAAACTATGTTAACATACTCAGTCCTTACAACAATATAAGTATTTTTTCCATCACCATCATCACCATCATTTCCCAATTATGAAATTGAAACTTTTAGTGTAAGATTAGCTACTCAAGAACATGCAGTTGATAATTAGTAGCATAGGCATTCAGCCCCATATTATGTAAAAACAAAGCCCAGTACTATTCAGTCCCAGTAATGAAGTCACAAGTACTACATCTAAAACTGTCTGCTCTTTGGTGAAACTTTTCTCAAGAATATTGTATAGCCCTGAGAATTCCAGAATCAATCTAAAAAGTAATGTCTCCCATCTTACCGAGTGGCTGCTTTCACAACATATAGCTAATGACACCCATTACAGCAACAAAGACAGAGACAGCCAGCCATAAATCTTTCTCTTTTACAGTTGGCTCTGGTTTAGGAAGATTTACTTTTATAACAGTTGTGAAGATTTCTACTTATCAACCTCTAGTTCAATATCTTTCGCTCAACCTTTTTTCCAGCCTCTCCTGGTAATGACAGGTCCTAAGGGTCAGAACTGGAAGAATTTTCTTTGTGACTCTCAATGTGTTTGAGTTTAACAAGTTTCTTTTATTGTCTCAGCTCAGTTTTAGAATATTCTTGATTTTACTTTTGAACATTTTCATGCTGTGAAATTAAGTGACTTTTTCTCCTATGGGGGCTGCAAGTTCCTTATTAGCTCTCTTGTTTACATCTATAAATGTTCTTTTATTTGTACAGTCTAAATTTAAAGGTTAAATATTATCCAAATTTCTTTGTTTGGTAAAAGGCTGATTCTGATTGCAGAACTTGAGTTAGATCGGATTTCCCCCCCTCTGGATAAGAGCCATCTCAGAGACAAGGTCTACAAAAAACCCTATCAGCAAAAATGGGGGATCCTCGTGGTACAAAGAGGAGTCAAGAGTGTCATCCCTTCAAGTAGTTTGCTACAGCAAAGAAAGAGTTTGAATGGTTAGAAGCTGACCAGAAGAAACCATAAGAGAGGCTCTGTTTTTTTACTGCATATCAAAGTATATATGCTATGGATTTTGGACATGCCCTGTTGGCTAATGTCCTTGGAAAGATAATTGAAATCTAGTGAGTCTTTTGGGTACAAACCTTATTTTTTGGAGAGAGTACACAGTAAGTCTAATCATGAAAAATAGTGAGCAAAGATTTGGCACACCAATCAGTCAGAAACTGGAACTCCATAGCAAAACAAACCACAAATTCTTTCCTAATATGTACTGTGAAACATTTCACCCACACACATTTTCACTGGTAAGAGTAGAAAAAATGTAAATGGCTATATTAGATGATCATATTTCTTTATATCCACTGTGTATAGTCTTTAAATACTTCAGGAGACATTTTGATAACTGAAAACAATTTCTCATTGCAAAATGCTATATTCTTGAGAGAGTGTAGCTCAAAGTAGGGAGAATGTCACAAGGCTACTTCTGCAAGATTTCAGGCAATAGGACACACATGGTTTATTGTTTGTTGCTATTATTTTCTCCTCTATCTTACTTGAGATGATAAAAAGATCATTTGATTATTAATATTTTTACTAATTATTATTTTGAAAGAACAGACTGACACAACACATTAAAATGTGTCAGGATAAATTAAATATAAATTAAACTGCAATGGATATAATATTTAGATAATATTGCTCCCTGAGCTACACTAGATAGAATACTAAAATTCGGAATATGCTGTATATTGCTTTTTGAATTTAAATGAGTGTGTACTACTCAGTTTTGAAATATTTAAATTATAAAATTTAATATGAATGTGTAATTACTTACTCTAGTGGGTAAATCAGTGGATTAGCTAATGTTACCAAACCACTTCGAAGATCTAATTTGTGTAATGTTTCATGAATACTGGTGGTCAGTATCCAATGGAAAATTTCTCAGTCTTAATTGAGTAGAGAGAAAACTAAAAATCATCACGCTTCAGGAAAAAAATATTAAGGAAATGATATTTACTGTCAGTATCTTTTCTCAAAAATATACCCATGGGGGCCAGCACTGTGGTATGGTGGGTAAAGCTGCCACCTTCAGCACCAGCATCCCATATGGGCACCAGTTCGAGGCCTGGCTGCTCCACTTCCAATCCAGCTCTCTGCTATGGCCTTGGAAAGCAGTAGAGGATGGTCCAAGTGCTTGGGTCCCTACACTCACATGGGAGACCCAGAAGAAACTCCTGGCTACTGTCTTTGGATCTGCTCAACTCCGACCACTGAGGCCATTTGGAAAGTGAGCCAATGCATGGGAGACCTCCCTCTTTCTCTCTACTTCTGTAACTCTGACTTTCAAATATTTTTTAAAAAAATACCCATGTACTCAAATTACCTGGAATCAAACCACAGACATGGATCTCTGAAGGTAATATCCATGTTATCAAATACCCATCTACAATGCACCTGTGCTTTTTACATACTATTTCAATTGACTGGAATTCTCCACATGCTATTTATTTCTTAGTTTAGTGGCTTCAGGCACATCCAACATAATCCCACCCACACGTGACCTCTTCTGTGGGTCTTTCTCAGCTTCCATAGCACAACTGAGTATTCTCTACAATACCTTCATATGTTCTATGAAACTATTCTAAGATACTTCAATAGCATTTATTTTTTTTTAATTAATTAATTAATTTATTTATTTATTTATTTTTACTTTTTGACAGGCAGAGTGGACAGTGAGAGAGAGAGACAGAGAGAAAGGTCTTCCTTTTGCCATTGGTTCACCCTCCAATGGCCGCCGCGGCTGACCGAAGGCAGGAGCCAGTTGCTTATCCTGGTCTCCCATGGGGTGCAGGACCCAACCACTTGGGCCATCCTCGACTGCACTCCCTGGCCACAGCAGAGAGCTGGCCTGGAAGAGGGGCAACTGGGACAGAATCCGGCGCCCCGACCGGGACTAGAACCCGGTGTGCTGGCACCGCTAGGCGGAGGATTAGCCTGTTGAGCCACAGCGCCAGCCCAATAGCATTTATTGATTCAATAAACTTTCTTATAGTATCTGCTATTAACAATTAATGTAATCTGGATGCCTTGAAGGCAAGGTCTGTAACTGAAACAAAAAAAATGTGTTGAATTGCCATGCCAAGTCCTTCATAGTTATTGCCTCATTTAATCCTCACAACAAACACATAATATTAGCCATGATACTATTTGCATTTTACAGATAAGGAAACAAATTTATACAGTTTAAACAGAGTTGCTTAAGAATATCTAATTAGGGAGACCTGACAGGTAACCATCTCTACCATTTATTCAGCTCTCAGATTGGAAAACACATATCAACTGCTTCCTGACACTTTGGGGAACAGGGAAATGAAGAAATATAAAAAGATACTCTTTTGTAACATTTTCTAATTTTCACTATGCCCAAACTTCCACTACAACCAACTTCAAGCCACAAACAGAATGCCATTGATCGTGGATTTCAGAAGAGGTGCTCTCAATGAGCTATCATGAGCCAGCAAAGGCTATCTTTCATGCACCAATACCTTTATGACAATATTCATTACTTCTTATTCATATTTGTAACGCTGTCTCCTCTTCAGAACTGGTACAATGCCTGTAATCAGGTAGATGTTCAAAAATACTTTTGAATAAATGGATAAACATACGTTGATAAAATAACTTCCTGGTTTTTGACACTTTTAATCTCTGAAAAGGTATGTTATAACCATTTAGTGGTATATATAAGAAACACTCAAAAAGAGCAATACATATTTTAAGTAGTGATTATTTTGAAAAATCAAAGACTTTTAGCTAAGGTTTTAGGCATTCAGGCAAAATTTACTGGAGATTTTCAAAATTAATCAGATGTTCAACAAATATTGACTAAAAATCTCTATATATTACTCAAAACTTCCCTGGTCTCCCTCATCTTTCTTTGTAGTATGTACATTTTTCTAATATATCCCCATACAGTAAATCCATGAAATCTGAATATTAATTTCACCATAATTAAAATATTCTATAATAAATAAATCACTTAAATAAATATAAATACCTATAAAATGTGGTACATGTAGAACAAACTCCTATTCTTATGAACTAACAAACTTTTTAAACATCAAAGTAATTTCTAAATTCACAACGAAAAACATTTGAAAATTAAATGAATCCTATTTCAAATTACAACATTTTTAAACAATGCTTTCCACTCAGAGATTTAGACATTAATTTATCCAAAACTAAGACAAAAATAGCTTTTCAGGGCCAGCGCTGTAGTGTAGAGGGTAAAGCCACCACCTGCAGTGCCAGCATCCCCATATTCATATCAGTTCTTGTCCTGGCTCATCCACTTCAGATCCTGCTCTCTGCTATGGCCTAGGAACACAGTGGAGGATGGCCCAAGGCCTTGGGCTCCTGTACCCATGTGGGAGACCCAGAAGAAGCTTCAGGCTCCTGGCTTGGGATCAGCCCATATCTAGCCATTGCAACCATTTGAAAAGTGAACCAGCGGATAGAAGAACTCTCTCTCTCTCTCTCTCTCTCTCTCTCTCTCTCTCCCTCCCTCCCTCCCTGCCTCTGCCTCTCTATAACTCTTTCAAATAAATAAACAAATATTCTTAAAATATGGCTTTTCATTAAACTGAAAATGTTGACATATTTTCTGCTTCATCACTCTCCTATATGAAATTCATTCTAGTCTGTGTGAAGAATTGCGTATTTCCTGTTGCATTTTACTTTGAAAATTTGAATGATGAGTTTGAAATATATTTTAAATGGAAAATGTTTAAGAAAACCATTCTAACTATGAGAGCTCAATGTCAAAGCATTTTTTTTTCAAAAGTTGGCATTATCACCCTTTTTCTGTCTTTGTCTTTAATTTTATATTTTCTGCTAATTTTTTGGTTTTATATTTTTATTTGATTCTTTGAAGTACTCTGAGCCATCATAATACATGCTCATTGAGTGTTATGAGTAATAAAAGCAAACTCAAGTCAGTGCCTTACTCTTAATCCAAAGAAACCATTAGGTAGCATAAAAACTTAGTTGCCTTAAATGAGTTCTATGGCTTTGACCTGACTATAGTATTAAATGTAGTCACAATTTATGGTATGACTAAGTAATTGATATAAGGAATAAACCACAGTAGAATAATAGACAAGATGACCTAATAACTCTCTTTCTTGACTAAGTTGTAGGATCCCATGGAATGACACTATAATTACATGGAAAGTAATTGTCATATATTTGCCAAGAAATTACATGGTTGACAGTACTTTCTGAAAATTGTTCTGCATTTCTAGTGCCAAGAGCTATGTTAGCAGAAAATGAAATTAGAAACAACCACAGGAGGTGTTTTCTACTCATTTAGAAAACTACTTCATTTAAGAAGTAAAATTTAATTTACAAGTAAATATTATCAGACTAAAAATAAAATGGAATGACTTAGAAATGTTCCTAAGAGTTATTGTTATTTGGTATAATGTTGCCTTTATGGAAATAAACAAAGTCATTTAGTACATCTCAAGCTAATTATATATCCTACTTTGCAAGTGGCAGTGCAATAAAGTCATCTTTCCTAGGTTATTCCTTACAAACAAACGAATATGTCAGATTTCAATAGGCCAAGAGAGGAATAGCTATTTTTTTACAGCTTACGATCCTTTTTTTGAAAATACCATGAAAGCTATTTTTAGAAATTGCAAAAGTTAATATTATAAGAATAGTTTTTCAACTCAAAACTATGTTCAAGTTAGCAAATGAGTGGTTTTGTGTCTTCACATTATTGTGGCACAAATGTAGAACTCTTAGAAACCAAAATCACCAACTCAAACCAAGGAAGCTTAAAAATTTTCATTATAACAAAAATTACTGAAACTCTTAGTTGGCAAGATACTTGAATTTTTAATCACACAAACTGATTAAATAATTGTACTGGAACTGATATCTTGCTAAATGTATCTGATCTCTTAATAAAGCTTAGAACTATTATAAAGTCTTATCTAAAAAACAAAATTTAAAACCAAGATTCATTTAAACATGTTATCAATAATTTACTTCCAAGTTATATAATAGGTTATATTCTTTAGTCAGTGCTTTTAAGTCATATAAAAGTTTTTAATTTTATACACACATACACACACATACTTATTTCATCTTTTGATAAAATCAAAACATGGAATTCTGGCAGCCAGGAAATATATTTAGTGTCAAGGAAGTCAAATCTTCTTTTCATTTTAGATTTATATTTCATTAAGGAAGTTAGTTTTATTGTAAAAAAGCAAAAATAAAATGCAATGTACTCTGGAGAGGGGAACTAATACATAGAATATTATTTATTGTAGCAGGTATTTGTTACAGGAAACAGATATAAAGATTACATACTTGAAAAAAATGAGAATTTACTTAAGAAATTAGTAATACTGCTTACAGCTACAAATAATTTCTGAGTAGTAATAGGGATGTAGAAGAGACTTAAATTTCATAGAATACTTTTTTGCAACATTTTAATTTTATCCTGTGTCCATGAGATATCTATTCAAAATTAAATTTGAAATATCAGTCAAATAAATATTCTCTTCTCTTAAATAAAAGAGCTACATAACTGGGGCTGGTACTGTGGAACAGAAGGTTAACGCCCTGGCCAGAAACACCAGCATCCCATATGGGCACCAGTTTGAGGCCTGGCTGCTCCACTTCCAATCCAGCTCTCTGCTATAGTACAAGATGGCCCAAGATCTCGGGCCCCTACACCCATGTGGGAAACCAGGAAGAAGCTCCTGGCTCCTGGCTTCGGATTGGCGCAGCTCCGGCCGTTGCAGCCAATTGGAGAGTAAACCATCGGATGGAAGACCTCTCTCTGCATCTCCTCTCTCTGTGTAACTCTGACTTTCTAATAAATAAATAAATCTTAAAAAAACAAACAAACAAAAAAAGAGCTACATAACTGGAATCAAAGGTTCAAATTAGGAGCAGACATTTGACCTAGCAGTTAAGATGTCAGTCAAGATATTGGAGTGCCTGAATTCGATACCAGCCTCTGGCTGCTACTCCAGATTCCTGTTAATGCAGGCCCCGGGCAGGGGCTCAGCTCTTGGAGACTAACCCCGCCCAGTTTCAGCATTTGCAGACATTTAGGGAGTGAGTCAGCAGGTGAAAATTCTCTTTCTCTGTCTCTAATAAATAAACTATAAACCATTTTTCAGGTATTAGAACACTAGAGGGAAAATACAACTGTGCTTTTCTGTCCCTCTTTCTCTCTGTAATTCTGCCTTTCAAATAAATAAATCTTTAAAAATAAAATAATAAATAAATAAATTTAAAATTGGTTACTCTGATCCTTTTGTCAGAAAATGTCAAATTCCAAAACTCTGGCTGTAGTTTTGTCCTCAATTTCTATTAAATAAAATAATATAAAGTTTGGGATTTCCTCTTGGCCTCCCTCAATTGAGATTCCCTGAGAAAATTAAGCCCCAGTCAATGCATTAAGACCTCCTTTTTATATATGAATTAACTTCTTTCTCCTATACACCCAGATTGAAAGTTGACAGGGATTCTTCGGAGAGTTAGAAAAAATAATCCAGAAGATCTATTTCTATTTTCTGTGACTCAGAGGGGAAGAATCCCACTGGGACTCTTTAACACAAAAGAAGCAGAGTTTAACTGCCAAAGACAAATCCAAGAGAACTCAATTCTCTACTTCATGTTCTCAAACACTTGACAAGGGGATTGAGGACCACTGCCTTCAAGCTTTCCGTGTCACACCATAGTTAATCCACATTTCCTTTGTAACAAAACTATTCTCAAAAATTCTCCTTTCTCTCCACAGCTTTGCATTATGTGGCTCATGCCACAAGTAGTAGTGGGACAATCCTTCTACCACAGTGCTATGCACTAAGATTGCCAAAGAAAAACAAAACACAGAATAATGAGCCTCTGGGTACACAGAATTCACACTAATTGTGGTAATTCATGACTGCAAATATTTTATTCATGAAAAATTGAGGATTTATTTTGGTCTTTTTTCCCCTTCAGATTTGACCCTATACATTTTTAAATGTAAATATATATTCTTTTCTTTCTAAAGTTAACTTCATTGCTGTTATTGAAAACAAAGGAGTCTGAAGAATATGTCTTAGACACCCCAAGAAAGTTGGCCCATAAAGAAAACATTCCAATATTTTCAATATTTATGATGTTTTGTATGCACAAAATTACAAATAAATTCTTTAAAACTAAGTTAATAAAAAACTAAGTTAATAAAATTTAAGTAAAGTTGGTGTGCTTTGTAGAATCAGAAAAAATCATGAAGATCATTTGCTATTTTCTGTGACTCTATCCAGGTCTCCCATGTATGAGAGGCAGAAATCCAAGTAATTATGCCATCATCTACTGTCTTCCCAGGGGTTTTAGTTGGAAGCTATATAGGAAGCAGAGCAAACAGGATCCAAATTAACATTCTGATATGGGATACTGGCATCACAAGTGGCAGCTTAACCCGCCGTGCCACAATGCTGGCCTCCCAGCAACTCTTTACATGTTGCTAGATTCCTTTTAATAATATTTCTGTTGAGGACCTTTATGTGTGCATGTGTGTGTACTAATATTTATAAGACATATTGGTCTGTAGTTTTCTTTCTTTGAAGTCGTTTTGTATCAAGGTAAAAATAATCTCATAAAATAAGTTGGAAAAACGCTCCCTTGTTGTGTATTTCTTAGAAGTGTATGTGGGCCGGTGCCGCTGCTCAATAAGAAAATCCTCCGCCTGCGGCGCCAACACCCCGGGTTCTAGTCCTGGTCGGGGCGCCGGATTCTGTCCTGGTTGCTCCTCTTTCAGTCCAGCTCTTTGCTATGGCCCGGGAAGGCAGTGGAGGATGGCCCAGGTCCTTGGGCCCTGCACCTGCATGGAAGACCAGGAGAAGCACCTGGCTCCTGGCTTCGGATCGGCGCAGCTCCTGCGGTAGCGGCCATTTGGGGAGTGAACCAGCAGAAGGAAGACCTTTCTCTTTGTCTCTCTCTCTCACTGTCCACTCTATCTGTCAAAAAATAAATTAAAAAATAAAATAAAGAAGTGTATGTGAAAGATTAGCATTAATTTTTCTTTGAATGTTTGGCAGTATTCTCCAGTGAAGCTCTCTAGGCTTGGGCTTTTCTTTATGGGAAGCTTTTAAATTCCTATTTTGACATGTTTACTTATTTTAGGGCCCCACATTTTCTATCAAGAAGAAATACTGGATTGTGCCAGATTTTTAAAAATAGTATCTAGGGGCTGGCACTGTGGCATAATTGGCTTAGCCTCTACCTGCAGCACCAGCATCCCAGATGGGTGCCTGTTCGAATTCTGGTTTCTCCCCTTACGAACCAGCTCTCTGCTTATGGCCTGGGAAAGGAGTAAAAGATGGTCTAAGTGCTTAGACCACTGCCACCCATGTGGGAGACCCAGAAGAAGCTCCTGGCTCCTTACTTCAGATCAACTCAGCTCTGGCCATTGTAGCCATTTGGAGAGTGACCAGTCTGTCTCTCCCTCTCTCTCTCTCTGTAACTCTACCTCTCAATTAAGTAAATAAAAACTTTTAAAAATGTAAAAAAATACTATCTAATTACCTTTTATATAAGGTAATTCCATGGTTTGTGTGTAGTCAAATTACTCTTTGGTGTCCTCACTGTCAGACTTCTGAACTTCTGGTTGTGTTCCTGTAACCACGACTTCCAGCAACAAATTCTCTCTCCCTCTTTAATTTTCAGAATTTCTCTAATTGAATTTCATTATGAAAAATGGTTTCCCTGATGTGAAATTCCTGGGTTTTATTTGTTTGTTTTTACTTTTAGCACTTTATTTCTTCTCAATGCCATCTGGTCTTCAATTCTTTTTAATGATAAGTCAGTGATTAATCTTACTGTGATTTTTCCTTTGTACCTTGAATTATGTTTCTCTCACAGCTTTAAAGATAATCTCTCTCTTTGATCTTCAACATTTTGATTATGATGTGTCTGGGTGTGGATTTCTTTGCATTTACTCTACTTGGAGCTAATTCTTGGATGTATAAATTAATAGTTTTCATTTTGGGAAGTTTTTAACTACTGTACCTTTGAGTAATTTTTCTATACCTTTCCCACTTTTTCCATTTTGTCACTCTCATTTCACATTTATGGTTGCACTTAATCATGATCCATATTTCTCTGAATCTCCATTAACAGTTTTTCATTTTCTCTTCTCTTTGTTATTCACATTGCTTAATCTCTAGTTATCTTCGTCTTCACTGATTCTTTGATACTTTTGTTAGCTCAAATCTACCATTGAGACCATCTTGTGATTTTTTGTTATTGTTGTACTTTTCAACTTCAAAATTTTCAATTAATTCATTTAACAATTTGTGTACCCTTATCGATATTCATGATTTAATGATGCATTGTCTCCACACTCCCCAGCGGCTGAGAAAAGGTGAAATTAAGAGCTGTTGTTTAATAGGTACAGAATTTCAGTTTTGTAAGATGACAATATTCTGGAGCTTGTGAAGATATCTGAAACTGAACTGTACACTTAAAAATACTTAAAATGGTAGTTTCATGTTATTTGTATTTTACCACAATTTTAAATATTTCATCATTTGACTCATCTTATTTCTCCCTAACCACTTCTAGGACTGTTTCTGAACTGTAAGTGCCAGTCTTCCTCAATGGCTTGCCATTTACCTAACTATCTTCACTGCCATGTCTCCCTCTAGACACAGTGTCTCCCCAACTTCACTTTGTGAGCCTACTTTTTTTCTCAAACTTTATTAAGATATATTTTACATACCATATAATTAATTCACTTAAACTGAAGAGTTCAATGATTTTTAATAGAATCACAGATGAGTTCTATCATAATCGCAATCCAATTTAACACATTTTCATAACCACAGAATGAAACTCTGTATCCATTAACTTTATTTTTTGTTTTTATTAATATAAAGAGAACATATTTCATGTATTTCATAGATACAATTCTAGAAGACACTCATAGTGCCTCCCTTCCTCTCTTCCTGAAACCCCCTCCTCCTTTCCTTCTTTTCTTCCTGTGAAGTTTTGCAGCAACTTTTTTTTTTTATTTCACATATATAGTTTTGGGAGTATAATGATACTTCCCACCATAACCTCCCTCACTCACTCACTTCCACCCTCCCTCTCCCTTCTTTTTTACTTTTAATTTTTACAATGATATACTTTCAATTTAATGGAGGGTTAAGATTTATTTATTGGAAAGACAGAGTTACAAAAAGAAAGACAGAGACAGAAAGAGAGAACTTCCATCCACTGGTTCTCTCCCCAAAAGCTGCAACAGCCACACCAGATCCAGGAGCCAGAACTCCATCCAGATCTCCCTACGGGTGCAGGAGTTCAAGCACTTGGGGTATCCTCTGCATTCTCAGACTCACTAGCAGGGAGCTAGATTGGAAGTAGAGTAGCCAAGACTCAAACCAGCATTCATATGAGATGTCAGCATTGCAGATAGCAGCCTAACCCCTGCACCACAATGCCAGCTCCCTTGTTAGCTTTGACTCACCAATCTCCCCACTCTCCCCACAACAACCTAGTCCTAGGCAACCACTAATGAATGTTCTGTCCCTAAAGATTTGCCTATTTGGATATTGCATCAAAGTAGGCTCACATAATATGTCATCTATTGCAACTGGATTCTTGTGGTATACCCATAGCATGGGATGATGTTTGACCAAAAAAAAAGAAAGACTTCAATACTGATATATGTTGTAAAGATTAGCCTTGAAGGCCTACTTGTGTTTCATTCTGAAAATCTGAAGTCTTTTTCCTTTTCTTGACAGGCCCTATGTTTGGTTATATGATCCCCCCAGAATTTAATCATTCCTCCAATTGATTTTAAGTTTTTTGACAACTGTAGATTATCACCCACACACATGTAAAGATACTATCTTATTTACTCTTTTATAAGGACTCAGTGATATAAGAAGGGATGACTCCAATTAGCTCAATTTTAAAACAAAGAAATCAAAGTTAGTTTTTCTTAACCCTAATAATATAATGGTGGAGAGGTCTTTAAAATTCAATACCTGGGCCTTTCCTCAGGTCAGTTGCATCATAATCCTGGGAGGGAGCAACTAAAAGAAGATGGGAACCAGGACTGTATCGTTTAAAAAGGCTTCCAGTTCAAGGCCAGCACTGTGGCACAGCAGGTTAAGCTGTGGCCTGCAATGCCAGCATCCTATATGGGCGTCGGTTCAAGTGCTGGCTGCTCCACTTCCATTCCAGCTCCCTGCCAATATGCCTGTAAAAGCAGTAGAAGATGGCCAAAGTCCCTGGGCCACTGCACCTTTGTGGAGACCTGGAAGAAACTCCTGGCTCCTGGCTCTGGCCTGACACAGCCCTAGTCATTGCAGCCATTTGGGGAGTGAACCAGAGGATGGATGATCTCTCTCTCTCCGTCTCTCCTCTGTCTCTATAACTCTACCTTTCAAATAAATAAATAAATCTTAGAAAATAAAAGTGCTCCCATGTGATACACAATAAAAATTGAATCTGCTGATTTAAAGAACAATAATGGATGCTAAATATTCTTCCACTACAACATGTTACATGTGTAATCTAACAACAAAATAATCCTTGGGTCATAACTTTAAGCATTTTTTTCTGGTAATCAGTTTTTGAATTTTATAAAATAGGTCAATAATACCCATAGGATAAAATGTACTATGTGCAGAATAGTGTCAAGCACAGCAATTTTTCCAAACGGTTTTAATTTTTTTACCTAAAAGCAAGTATCTCTAGAAAATTGTTATTATCCTTAAATCAACCATTCTCGTGTCCCATTAAATGAAACATGTGCCTGTGTCTCATCTATTTGTGTTAGTTATCTCTTTTTTTCTACATCTATTAAATTTTATACACCTCCTTGAGTGGAATATGTACGTCAAACTCCTCTCTTTAAAGGCCCTTAATGTCATTTAGCTACTGAAATCTTGGTATTGTTTAAAGTTGTGACAAATATGAAAATGAATAAAGTTCTTTCCCACATGGAAAAGGTCAGGGAGGGGAAGGAAAATTTACACAGCTCCTTGAATGCTTCTGATAGATTTTGACCAAATTGATAACCTGCTGCCAAGAATATATCTTCAGTATTCTAAACTGACTTGCATTTTTCACTGTACAAAATTTAAAAACCTTATTCCAAGGAAAATTCTGTTACCAAAATAAATTTAACATAAAACATTTCCAGCAAATATATTTGATGCTTATGAATTATCTAAAATTCTGACTCCCATATATTGAGATAACTAAATAATGTGTTCGTATAATCACAGAGATGGTAGGTTAAGGATTGGTTAAACACAAAGAGAATGACAGACAATAATAAGGAAGAGAAATAACACACATGTACTTAATTTTATTAATACATTTGAACAAGAGACATGTAGGACATAGAGAGGAAAGATATTTTAATAGTAATGCCTTTAACAATCTGCCTTTGAAATGACTGATATTTATAACCATGCATTAGACTTTTGATATAACAAAAAGAAAGAGTTATTATTACAGAAGAAATACTTCCTTCTACTTTGAGTAAAAATAAATTATTTCCTATTGGCGTGCAATATAATTTTTAGGCCTGGGACATAATCTGCCAAAAAATATTTTCCCTGTGATTTCAAATAATAAATATTCACAAAAGCATAATCTTTCTTAGAACTGGGTATATAGAGTAGCCCTAGGCCTGAACACTGTTATAAGGGAGTCTCTTTGCATATTTACTCATTAGCTTTAGCATAAAACACTCAGATCGAGTTCATTTACACAGAATTTATCAATTTTATGAAAATGGAAACTGAATCTGTTCCACATTCCAGCCTTTGAAATGCCGTCATGAAGATTTTTTAAATTATCTCTTATGAAAGACAATGTAACAATGGTCATCTCTCTTTTATTAAAGTCTATAGTATTCTTCTATGTTCTTTCTACCTCATAGATGCATAGGACAACAAAAGAATTATCTATAATTCAGTATTTCTCCTCTTTCCCAACCTGAATACTTTTCCAAATAGCTAATGGTATGGACCTGAGTCATATTATGCATCCCAAGTGATACAGAGCTGGGCCCTAAACAGGTGGACACATCTGTTCCAGTCCATCAGACTTGACTTACACCACTGTGTTCTGTAATCATTATGGTTTTTATCCCAAATTACAGTGTCAATCTGTTCAGAATTAATATGTATTACTCTACCACTTGTTACAAAATTTTCAGTTTATTTACTGGACCGAATCCTTCCCTAATCACTTAGGCACAATTCCCACTGAAAACCTAAAAGAGAGAATGTGTATCCAGAGATTATGTTTTCATGGTATGTCAAAAGATATTTTTGCATAAGTGGATATCATTGCTATTCCCAGTGAATACTTTCTCTGTGTTGATAGTGAAAATGTGTTTAAAATTTTAGTACACTGGTTTGCATCATTTTAAAGCACTTTTACTCAACTCATTTTATCCCAGTGTGTTCATTCCCCCTTACATAGAGAGCATTGACAAGCTTGTTATTTTAATACTTGGGAAATTTTGATTCTAATTCTCTCTTCCCCTTTGTATTAGGTGCTTTTTAAAGACGATGGGTCCTTGAAGCCACAACTCTATTTTATTATAACATGATGAATCATTTCACTGTGATCTTATATGTCTGTCTTCTATTTTCCCTGAAGCTAACTAAATACATGGATTTTACCGAGGAGGAAAAAGTTATTAATTCATAATTATTATGTAAAGGTTAATTGGCTAACATCCTCTAAATGACTTTCTCACCAGCTGGTGATTTTCTTCTATTTTTTTTTCATGGATATTATGAAGAAAAATAGGACCCAGAAGGTGATAAAAACGAAGAGCAAAATATTTTTAAATATTCAGAAATCTGATTGAAGACTTTAAGAGATATGATATACTTATGAATGTATATTTTCAGTTTTCATACTCTTGAGAAATAAAGAAAACACAAGCTAGCAACAACTAGTGCACACAGTAGCAAGACCATGACGTTTTGCCCTCTCACCCCATCATTAGTTTTATAGGGAGAGGAGTTTGCTCTTCCATGTTTCTAAGCAGCAATTCCACTTGCCTACTCCACCATGCGAAATGGCAACAGTGCCTAGGGCAGTACAGATCCTATTAACTTGGTGCATCATACATGAGGAAGTTATGACCCAGGTTGAATCAAGATCAAGGAAGCATGATCAGAATTCAGTGGAAAAAAGCAAAAAAAGACCTCTCATCTCTGTGCCTCCTTTCACTTCTCCGTGGTTGTAACAGGCAACACAAAGGGCACGTTATCCCCAGGTGTTACCGATTAAATGCCAGGCACTGCCCAATAACTCACCTCCGAGTCTATCACACTAACTATGCAAGGCCTGACTAAATTATTGGAGGAAACTGCTTTGCAATTATTAGATATATTATGAGAAAATGCGAACAGCTTGACCAGCAAATTTTCAATATATTTCCCCCCTCAGGCAAGAATAAAACTTAAAATAAAACTCCAGAGTCTCTGACATTCTTCTCATCACATAACAGATACCGGTAGAGAATAAAAAGGGAAAAAAAAAAAGAGGACATGAATATTTGAAAAGGCCTTTTGAATCTTGCAGGCATAAAGTAGAAGTATATATCATTCTCTCAGACCTGGAGTCCATGCAGATACACATTGAAAGACATGCTTTGTACCGTCCTCCTCTGCTGATATGTCAAAGGAAAAGGCTTCATTCTCACCTTTTCAGGGTGTCTGTCATTAGGTACATTAATATGGATGAAGCACCACAAAATCAAAAAGCAGTAGAAGCAGGGAGCTTAAAGGGATGAATGGTTTAAACTATATTTAAGTTGAGCTTTAATTTAAGAACTAAATTTTGGGTTTCTATAGTTACCTTCCTGTCTCTACTTATTCAGGAAGAAAAAAGATGACTAATGAGGGTTTCTCTGAAGTCCATTTGTCAGCATTTCACTAAACATTCCTCAAGCTTTCCTAAAAATGAAGGAACGAACTGATGCTGACAAGAGTTGAACAGAATTTCTTTTTTCTGTCATAACATCTCTTATTTTGATATATCACATCTGAAAGTAGAACACAGAAGTATGTGCCTTTCCATTTTTTTCTATAACCTAAAACAATGTTAATTCACAATCAGGTAATCAGGTAGCAGCCCAAATACATTTTACTCACAAAAATACTTATCAAAACTTTCAATAATATATGCAAGCATTCCTACAAATTTGAATATTCAAAAATAAGTTTCAGTTTATTCATATCCCATTCTTCCATATTGCCTTCACAAAACATAGTTCAGTATGAGATCATAAGTGTTCTGGATTACTCCAAATATGATATCACCACATGGGAAACAGTTTTAGATATTAATGTATTAACATGTTCTTTAATATCCAATAATTAATTTAACACAGATTTTTAAAGGTACAGGAAAATCA
This sequence comes from Lepus europaeus, assembly GCF_033115175.1. Classification (NCBI taxonomy): domain Eukaryota; kingdom Metazoa; phylum Chordata; class Mammalia; order Lagomorpha; family Leporidae; genus Lepus; species Lepus europaeus. The sequence continues at coordinate 46,139,409 of NC_084837.1, read as the reverse complement.
AAGAACTACCTTATGTTACTGATAGGGCAAAAAACACATAACTAGAGATTTAATCCAAAATTTTCTTTATCAAGGTAAAAATTGTTATTGTTGAAATTTATAATGCCAATTTTGTATCAAACCATAATAAAAGAAAAACCTTAATAAAAGAATTTAGATTTTGTCAATACCAAATTCACTAGAGAACAAAAAAAGGAAATTTATTCTTTTCTAATTCTAATTTTTATATTTTATAATTTACATAATACCTCAAATTTGCTTTTGAGGTTTCAATCTGAAAGGAAATAAGGTCTCTTAAATGTCCGATCCCAATAACTAATTTTACTAAAAGTTATGATATTACTGAAAGTCTATTAAATCATATTATTATGATTTATTAAAAATTAGACAAAAGTGCAGATTAGATTGTTTTAGACCATCTCTTTTGACCTTTAAATTTGTACAAAGATGATTCATTATGGCAATCTCTGCGTTCAGCAAAAAGAAATTATGTCAATTTTTTTATTTTATTTTTTATTTTTTTGACAGACAGAGATAGACAGTGAGAGAGAGAGACAGAGAGAAAGGTCTTCCTTCCATTGGATCACCCCCCAAATGGGTGCTACGGCCAGCACACTGTGCCGATCCGAAGCCAGGAGCCAGGTGCTTCCTCCTGGTCTCCCATGCGGGTGCAGGGCCCAAGCACTTGGACCATCCTCCACTGCCTTCCCGGGCCACAGCAGAGAGCTGGACTGGAAGAGGAGCAACCGGGATAGAACTGGAGTCCTGACCGGGGCTAGAACCCAGGGTGCTGGTGCTGCAGGTGGAGTATTAGCCTAGTGAGCCGCGGAGCCAGCAAGAAATTATGTTTAATTTCTGAGACACCCTAAAAGGAAAAAAATTGCAATAATTCAATAAAATTTTAAAAACCAAATTACACATGCACCTTAATTTTTTAAAACTTAAGTTTGCGATTGGCAGAATAGAATACTCAGAAAATAATTCAATAAGAAAAATTAAAAGCTAGTGGTGTGTCTTCCTTCTACTCTTGCTATCTGCTCATTCTGCCATGTATTCTCAACACAGCAGGCACATCAATCTTTTTCAGACTGAAGTCAGATTCTGATACACCTCTTCTCAGAATGCTGAAATGGCTCCCCATTCCCTCCTAGTAAAAGCCACAGTTATTAACAACAACAACAACAACAACAAAAAAAAAAACACTTTTTTAAAATTTATTTGAAGAGCAGAGATAGAGAGAAGGAAAGGAGAGGAGAAGCCAGGACTTTCCTCAGGGTCTTCTATGTGTGTATGGGGACCAAGGACTTGGGCCACCCTCCACTGCCTTCCCAGGTACACTAACAGGAAGCCAAATCAGAAGTGGAGCAGCTAGGACTGGAACTAGCACCCATATGGGATGCAGGCACTGCAAACTCAGCTTAACTTGTGGCGCCACAGCATCCACTCTATTGCTGAAGTTCTAAAAACGCTTCCTCTGCTCAACCTGATCCCTCCACCCCACATCCCATCTGTAACACTCCCCTCCCCTAACTGGCTACAGACACCTGTCTGCTTTGCCACCCTTACACACATGCTCCCAATGTTCCCACCCTTGACGCTTCACACAGCCTGTTCTCCCTGCCTGGAGCTCTCTTCTTCTAGATGTTGGCACAGTTAATTCCTTCACATTCTTTAAGGCTAACATCTTTTATGAAAATGACCTTTATGAAACTGAATGCACCCCCACTTACTGAATCCTTTCCCTGAATGATCATTTTTTATTGTATTCATCACCTTCTGACATACAAAATTCATTTACTTGTTGTATTTATTTATTCTCTGTCTCACTTCTATTGGACTATAAGCATAATGAAAGCAATAGTATTTACCTTTTCTTAATCTTTTGCTCATGTATCCTAGATACCCCAAATAAAGGTTTGCCTCTCATAGTCACAAGAAATATGTTTTTAAACTAGAAATAAATTTAGGGTTTTTGAAGAGTCCCCATTTACACTTACCCAAATTTCTTTAATGTTAACATTTTGTATTACTGCAGTCAATTACCAAAAGTAAGAAATTTTCATTGGTCCAGTGCCACTGAATTATAGACTTTATTCATATTTGGCCAATTTTTCCATTAATGTCCTTTTTCTGATCCAGGATATAACCCAGGACACTATATTGTCTTGAACCATCATGCCATTATTACTATTTAGTCTGGAATAGTTTCTCAATGTTATTTTCTTGCAACTTGACACTTTTGAGAAATCCTGGACTGATATTTTGTGGAATGTCACTTAGTCTGAATAGTTTTTTAAAGATTTATTTTATTTATTTGAAAGGTAGAATTACAGAGAGAAAGAGGGACAGAGAGATATCTTCTATTGGCTGGTTCATTTCCAAAATGGCTGCCACAGCCTAGTCAGAAGCCAGGCGGTTCCTCAGGATCTGCCACACAGGTGCAGGGGCCCAGACACTTGGGCCATCCTCCACTGTTTTCCCAGGTGCATTAGCAGGGAGCTAGACCCGAAGTGGAGTAGCTGGGACATGAACTGGTACCCATAAAGGATGCCTGCATTGCAGGCAGTGGCTTAGCCAGCTACACCACAATGCTGGCCTGAGTCAGTCTGAATTTTTCTGAAGTTCTCTCATTAGCCTACTGAGCTTATTTAGTTAGGTAAGAAAATCAGAGATGAGACAGCCTCCTCCTTGCATCATATCAAGGGACACATGATATTTATGTGATTTATTACTGTGGAAGTTAAACATGATCACTTGGTTAGGATTCTATCTGCCAGGTTTCCTCACTGTACTCAGTTTTTCCCTTTCTATACTTTGTGTTTTTTACAAAAGATTTATTTATTTATTTATTTGAAAGTCAGAGTTACAAGAAGGCAGAGGGGATGGGGGGAGGTCTTCCATCCACTGGTTCACTCCCCAGATGGCTGCAATGCCTAGAGCTGAGCAGATCCAAAGCCAGGACCCTGGAATTTCTTCCAGGTCTCCCACATGGGTGCAGGGACCCAAGAACTTGGGGCATCTTCTATTGCTTTTCTAGGCCATAGCAGAAAACTGGATAGAAGTGGAGCAGCTGGAACTTGAACCAGCACCCATATGGGATGCCAGCACTGCAGTTGGCCGCTTTACCCACTATGCCACATCACTGGCCCCCTACTGTGTGCTTTTTGTAAGCAATTTCTTAAGTCTCACCCAGACTTTAAAGGAGGGAGATTAAGCTCATTTTCTAGATATAAGTGTCTACCTCTATTGTTTGGTACACTCCTGGAAGGAAAATGGGTTCCTTCTCTTTTTCTTTATATATATTAACACAATCGTGTGATATATATTATATACTTTGTGTTATAATTTAATATAATCACTGTTTTGTTCTAGTTTTGGCCATTGGAGCAGTGTTTCAAGGTTTTGCTTCTGTTCATCAAAATGTAATAAAATGTGTTCTTGTCCTCCACAATATTTCTGAAATTTTCCCTGGACTTTTGTTATAATAGCCGCAGTTTCCCTCAATTCCCCACACTTCTCACACTGTGTTTGGTATATCTCTCCAGGGGCTTCACAGCAGAACAATTGTATAGCACAGAAGATAATGTGAGATGGAACACATAACTCATAGTATCATGTAACTCATGGTCACATATAGCACCTCCTCAGACATAGCCAGTCAGTGATTTTTCTCCCAAGTTCCTTCCCTCTTACCTTTCTGTAGTCTCCAGTGGCCTCTTGATTGCTCAGGAGTTTCTCAGCTTTGCTCTCTTCTTGCAAACCGTGCAATCCCCAGATTTGCAATCTGATTTTGAGCAGTGTAAAATGTAGATTTCTTACTGTTTGCAGTGACCTTACAGGAAATTTCATGGGTGTCTTATCTTTGGCAGAAAACTCAAGTTATTAAGGCATTTTGTCATAGAGCTCCATGTTCTTCTTCTAAGGAAGATGTGATTAGTTGCAGACTAAAATTATTTTATCTCTGTATTATTTACGATGTGAAATATTCAGAGAACAAAAGTTTAAGGAATCTCCAGTGAGAAGATAAAGGCTTACGGCTTAAAAAGCTTCCTAAAATTCTTTTTAAAACAGAAAAGAAATACCACCATTTAGTTTAATTTTTTGTTGTTGTTTTTGTTTACTGCAGTCTTAAAGAAATGTTAGAAGAACGTAGTAGAATGTCTTGGAAATCGGTTGTCAGTTAACTTTTTGGATATTAAATAGATTGTCATTTGCATTTTTACACATCTATAACCTTTCACTGACTTTGGTTCTTAGCACTGTAGCAAAGAAGCAAGGAGGAAGACGTACACATGGACCCCAGAGATGCCTAAATACTTGCAGAATACATTTCCTACTTAATTGAATAGTTTTTTTTTTTCCCTCATAAGATGGGATAAAAGCACAGCCTAGAGGGAATTTGTGATGAGACAAGCTTGTGGAAAAGTGCAGACTGAGCAAATTTCAAAGATTGATGGAATAGTTCCTGGAGTAGATTATAAAAGCTAGGATCCATGGCAAGCCAAACTGGCGAAAGGAAAGTAGGTCTGGGAGAAGTGCCAGAGTATTAGGGCAAAGATAGAGTCAACCCACATGTGAGGAAAACTCAGACTGGAAGTAACAGCCTTTTTTATTTTTAAAGTATTTAGTAAGGATACAGGAGATGAAATAGGAGCTAGATTTTTTATGTGAACTCTATTGGACAGATTTTAAGGACAAGCATTCACAACAAAATAAAACTATTGAACAGAATAATCCCAAGCCATAGCAGTCTGTAGCAGCAGCATCTTGGACATCCTAGTGAACTTCATACAAAAATGCCTAAGAAGACTCAGAAAAACATGGAAATCCACACCACAATTACCAAGTAAGTCTGAGAAAGAAATAGGCAAAAGGAAGAATATGGATTCTTCACTAAATCTAAGGCAGATGAGTTAGGCTGACAAAATCCATCCAGTTTTTATCTAGTGAAATTAATGACAATCTGGAAAAAGGAAGGAAACCAGTTCATATGCCTTCAATGACCTGCCTTTGCTATGGAATCCAAAGGAGCTACACACAAAAAAATGTCTCCCAAAGAGCAAGTGAGCATAAGGTAGACGTGATGCCTGGAAATGCACTACACTCTGAGATCCATAGTTCATACTTAGGAGATTTGAGGAAAGTCAATTCCATCTCAATAAGTCAAACAAGAGAAAGGTATGCTGAAAATTCCAAGGTTTGTGCATGCTTCTAAACACTTAAAAGTTTTAACAGGAAAAGGAGAGGCATATTTGGACAGTGATAACAATGTAGTAATATTTACAGTGGCAATTACTTTTGTTGTTGCATCAAATATATGCCTCCTTGAATTATCTGGAATAACACATAGTATTAGAGGAGAAGGAGCTGGAAACATTCAAAGCTGGACTCCCCTTCCTTGTTAGTGACACGAGAATCGCAAGGCCTGTCACTCGCCTGGGCCCTCACAAAGCCCATGTCTAATCTTGTATTTATATATCTGTACTTCAAAATTGTTATCAGCTTGAAGTCCCACAAAACTTGGATCTGCCTCTGGGAACAGAAAAATTTAAGGTCATATGCCATGGCTCCACCACTGAAGAAACACATAGAAAACTTCTCTCCCATCGTATCAGTGGTGGTTACTATTGTAGACTTTTAGACCAACCCACTGACAAAAGTCTTCCAGGTTTCCAATAAGGGTCAGGAATATTGTAAGCACATAACTCCCAAAGACTTCTGGTACTTTTTGGAGCCCCTCCTCACAGTGTCCCATGTATATTATATGGACATTAATATGGTTAAGGAACATTTTTGTTATGAATAAAAGGATGCATGACCAATGTATAAGAAAATTTAGAAAACAAATGTAAAAAAATCATACTGCAATTCCACCTCTCAGTGACAAACACCCCAAAATGTCATATTTCTTTCCAGGGTTTTGTATGTATGTTTTAATTATGTTTGCATTTTATAGATTATCTTATATATATTTGTTTTAAATTAGAATTTGTTGTCTGTTGTTAAATATTATTCTATATAATGGTTTTTGCACATTGAAAACTACCTCTTTGAATAAATGTAGCATAATTTACATAACTGTCCATTTACTGTTGATCATTCAAGACATCCCCATGTTTTTACTTTTATAAGTAAAATTCTGTTGAACAAACCTAATTTTAAGTTCTTGTTCTAATTATTTCCCATGGATATATTTCTAGAAGTCAAAAATAATTAATTTCTTTGTTAATGTTTATTCTAGAAATGTGCCAATATATATCCCAAAACACTATGGATATACACATTTAATATATACCAGTACTGAATATTAATTTTTAATTATTTGAATGCATATAATTGTATCTGTGAATATTTAATTCAAATTTATGAAATTCATGGAAAAAGTTAAAGGTATGTTTTTGGTTTGGGGCCATTTATATTACTTATGTGTTCTTTGATCACTCTCTTTGGACAATTTCCTAACAGTTTCTTTATTTTTTTTTTATTAACATTAGGATCACTCCATAAATTAAACAACTCAATGCTTCTTATATCTCACATGTTCTCAAATATTCTGGATTTTCCTTTGTCTTATCATTTTTTATGGTCTTCTTTGACTTTTTAAGAACTTCTTCACAAAGAAATCTGTCTACCTCTTCTTTGTAGATTCTTTTTATAAAAATGCATAACAGAAAGTCTTCAGACAAACTCAACAATAAAATTCATTATGAAGTGACTGAAATCCAGCCCTTGGCAAAAAGTCATTTAACACACATGATTGAGTGTTTGTGTCTCTGGAGAAATTCATAGTGAAGCTTAATCCTAATGTCATGCTACTGAGGAGTGGCATCTTTAAGAGGTGATTTTGCCAGGGGCCTGCTCTGTGGCACAGCAGGTTAAAGACCTGGCCTGAAGCGTCGGCATCCCATATGGGCACTGGTTCAAGACCTGGCTGCTCCACTTCCAATCCAGCTCTCTGCTATGGCCTGGGAAAGCAGTACAAGATGGCCCAAGTCCTTGGGCCCCTGCAACCTCGTGGGAGACCTAGAGGAAGCTCCTGGCTCCTGGCTTCGGATAGGCACAGCTCCGGCCATTGCGGCCAATTGGGAAGTGAAGCATCAGATGGAAGACTTCTCCCTCTCTCTCTCTCTCTCTCTCTCTCTCACTCTGCCTCTCCTCTCTCTGTGTAACTCTGACTTTCAAATGAATAAAAATAAATCTTTAAAAAAAAGAGAGGTGATTATGCTGCAAAAGCTCTTATAAGGGATTAGAACTTTACAATAGGGTGAGAAAGATTTCACCCTTGTGATGACACAACATTGTCCTCTCTGAGGACAGAGCAATAAGGCACTATCTTGAAGCAGAGAGCAGCAGCATTACCAGACATTGACCTGATGGTGCCTTGTTCTTGGACTTCTCATTCACCAGAACACTGAGAAATAAATTCCTCTGATTTGTAAATTACCCAGACTGGAACATCTTGATATAGCAACACAATGAACTAAGACAATACATCTGCTACTTGAGAGTGCCTTGCCTTATGGGTATACTAAAAATTAATTTTCCCTCTCCTATAAACTGTAATAAGATAATCATAAAGTAACCAATTGAATCATACCTAGGATTGCACATATTCTCTGAAATAAGAAATAATTTTATGTTTTAATGTTTTTTCTTAATAATCTGTTTACTTTAGAAAAAAGTTTAAATTTAAGGAAATGTTGAAAGATGGTAAGAAACTTTCCATGTTCCCCACATTCTGTTTTCCTGTCACTGACATCCTACATCCATATACTGCATGTTCCACACTTGCTGGATCAATATTGCTGCATGATTATTAAATGAGGTGCATCCTTTATTCAGGTTTCTTTATTTCTTATATAATGTCCTTCTTCTGTTTCAGGATCTTATCAAGACACCATATTACATTTAGTCTTCATGCTCTCTTAGGCTTCTCTTGGCTGTGACAGTTTCTCAGACTATTTTAGATGATCATGGCAGCTTTTAGAAGATCTGCTCAGGTATTTTGTGGAATGTTCCTCAACTGGAATTTTTCTGATGTTTTTCCCATGATTGGACATAGGTTATGGATTTCAGAGAGGAAAACAGAAGTGGTAAAGTGCTATTCTCTTTTTTTTTTTTAAGATTTATTTATTTATTTATTTGAAAGTCAGAGTTACACAGAGAGAGAAGAGGCAGAGAGAGAGAGGTCTCCCATCCGCTGGTTCACTCCCCAGATGACTGCAATGGCTGGAGCTGCGCCAATCCAAAGCCAGGAGCTAGGAGCTTCCTCTGGGTCTCCCATGCGGGTGCAGGAGCCCAAGGATTTGGGCCATCTTCCTCTGCTATCCCAGGCCATAGCAGAGAGCTGGATCAGAAGAGAAGCAGCCGGGAGTAGAACTGACGCCCATATGGGATGCCAGCGCTTCAGGCCGGGGCATTAACCCACTGTGCCACAGAGCTGGCCCGTGGTAAAGTGCTATTTTTATCACATGATATTAAGGATATATATGACGAATATGGCTTATTTCTGTTGTTGTGATCATGATGCCTTGTCTGAGATAGGCTGTCAGAATTTTCCACCATAAAGTCTCTGTTTTCCTCCCTTTCCACTCTTCTCTGGGAAAGGATATCACTTACATGCAATCCATGAGAGTGAAAAGTTATGTTTCCCTCTTTGATGGCAGAATAATGACAGAATTTTTTTGGAATTTCTCCTGCAAGAGAATATTTATGTCTTTTCTCCTTGTTGACTGATGTATTCAATTACTAATTTATATCAGGAAGAACTCAGAGGAATTTATTTCATATTCTTGGTTATAATCCAATATTATATTGTTTAATTTTTCCAAATTTGTTCCATCTTTGACCATTAGAAAATCTTTTAAAAAGCTCATGCGTAGGGGACCGGCGCTGTGACGAAGTGGGTAAAGCCACTTCCTACAGTTCCAGCATTCCATATGGGCACCAGTTCCAGTCCCGGCTGCTCCACTTCTGATCCAGCTCTCTACTATGGCCTGGGAAAGCAGTAGAAGATGGCCCAAGTCCTTGGGCCCCTGCACCCACATGGGAGACTTGGAGGAAGATCCTGGCTCCTGGCTTTGGATCAGCACAGCACCAGCCGTTGCGGTCAATTGGGGAGTGAACCAGCAGGTGGGAGACCTCTCTCTCTCTCTCTCTCTCTCTCTCCCTTTCTCCTCTTCTCTCTCTGTGTAACTCTGACTTTCAAATAAATAAATAAAACTTAAAAAAAGCTCATGTGGCCCTTGACACATCCTCATCACACACGAGTATTCTTGTGTGTATGTGTGTATTTGAGCCCTAAACTTCTGACATGAGAAGAGTCCAGGATTATAGTACACATTCCCTGCTTCCCGCCCCTGCCTCACATTAAGCCATTTATCCAGGAAGGATGGTTATTGAAGGATGGTATTAGAAACCAAAACCTGGGCTCTAAGTGTGCTTGCTCCTGCTGTATTATCTTTGCTTCTCCTCTCTCTCAGCTAACAGAGCAAGAGAATGCACATACATACATTCATAAGTATTTCCAGAAGTGTATATATATATATATATATATATATATATGTATCCTTATTAGGCTAAAGTTATGCTTATTGGTTTTTTCAACTCTATTCATCACCACATAGATCATTTTAGCCTTCTCCCCCTGCGAGTTGGTAACATCACACTCCACCAGGAGAAAGGTAGCTCCCACTGTTAGCCATCTATCACTTAATTTCTCAATCCCAGTGTACTTGTATATTCATTTCAGAATTTCAGAATTCTTCATTCATACCCCCAGGAAAATAACATTATAAACTGCAGTGCAAGGCTTATAAATTTATATGGTGCTTGTAGAGCTTTGGTCTTCAATATTAGATTACAGTCATTTCCAATGTTACTTAGGTCAATATCTTTCCCCCAACAACTTTAAGTGAGATTTTTTTCATAAATTTATTATAGATCTCAAACTTTCTAGAGAACCAACCCAAGAAACTTATGTATTTTGTCAAACTATAGTTGAAAATGACATTATCCATTGTTGCACATTTTGCCTTTATAAAGATGAATAAAATAAATACCTTCCTGAATTCAACAACAGATAAAACAATTCAGTACCTAGAAGAACATGCATGCTTTGTTTTATCAAGTAGGGTACATTTAAAGTTAATTTATTAGAATAATATAATTACATGCCAGCCAGGTTTTCTCCCGTTGTGAACTCAAACTAAATTCAAATCTCAAGCTCGAAAGTTAAATCATCCTGCAGTGTCCAAAGTAGCTCTCCTTTGCTACCTTTAATTGACTTATTTTTTCAGTTTTAAGTCATCTTGTTCGTATCCTGTTATATCAACAGTGCATGAATTAGCAGTTTTGAAAATACAAATAAAACTCAAAAATTAATCTGAATTTTTAGAGCACATTGAAATTTTCATGTATATATTCCTAAACATTAATAATATATGAAATTATTAATAGCAGAAAAATAGCTTTCCAAGATCATTTATTGTGTGTCTAGTCTGTATAAAGCATGCACTATGTGGCATATAAAATAATCAATCTTCAAGATCCTACAATTTACTTAAGAAAATAATATTTGCAGGAAAAAAAGAGCAAGTTCTACATGATTACATATGTTGAAAACTAAATGAGTTACATGACCAGTGGGAAAAAAATGATGTTGTTTGGAATAAAGAAAAAAAAAACAGTTTTGATTGAATTTGTTCTTGAAGGTTTCGTTGTAGAGAGTCACTAGTTCATTTATGCTACAAATATTCATTGAGCTCTTCGAGTGAGATCTCAATGGAAAGAACAGGTTATCAAAGAAGGAGGTACCTTTCTCTGAAGGGAGGAGAGAACTTCCACTTTGACTATGACCTTGTCTAAATATGATAAGAGTCGGTGAACTCAAAAGGCTTCCACAGCTTTGGCAACTCATGACAAGAGCCGAGGGTGATTACTGATGCCATAAATAAGAGTGTCAATTTGTTAAGTCAACAACAGGAGTCACTGTGCACTTACTCCTCATGTAGGACCTCTGTCCTTAATGTGCTGTACATTGTGATTTAATGCTATAACTAGTACTCCAACAGTATTTTTCACTTTGTGTTGCTATGTGGGTGCAAACTGTTGAAATCTTTACTTAATATATACTAAACTGATCTTCTGTATATAAAGAGAACTGAAAATGAATCTTGATGTGAATGGAAGGGGAGAGGGAGTGGGAAAGGGGAGGGTTGTGGGTGGTAGGGAAATTATGGGGGGGAAAGCCATTGTAATCCATAAGCTGTACTTCAGAAATTTATATGCATTAAATAAAAGTTAAAACATATTCATTGAGTACCTTTGGCATTCCAGAGACTATGCTAAATTCTAAAGATCCAAAGATAACTAAAACAGTTCCTGAGAAAAATTAACTTAAATCTAGACCAGACTGTTTCATATCTGATCTTAAAATTTTAGTATTACAGAGGAATTTAAAAAGGTGGAAGAAGAGCTTAGAGAATTTTATAGACACCTGGTTACACAATAATCATTGGAGGGCAGGAAGGAGACCAACTTCCCAAATGCCAAAAGTACTAAAATTCAGAAAATGTGTAACAACTCTAGGCTAAAAATTGAAAACTCCAGTAGTTAAAACTTTGGACCAGTATTGTGGTGCATTGAGTAAAGCTACGTCCTGCAATGCCAGCATCTCATATCGGTGCTGGTTCGAGTCCAGATTGTCCCAGTTCTTATCATGCTCCCTGATAATGCACTTGGGAAAGCAGTGGAAGATGTTCCAAATCCTTGGGACCTTGTCACCTACATAGGAGACCCAGATGAAGTTCCAGGTTCCTGGTTTCATACCATAACGAGATTTGTTCTGTTGTCACCAGCCCATTTTAACACTTAGTAGGTCACACAAATGCTATATATCTTGTCAATATCTCATGTTATTTTTTTAAAAAATATTTATTTATTTATTTGAAAGTTAAAGTTACACAGAGAGAAAGAGAGGAAGAGAGAGAGAGAGAGAGAGGTCTCTCATCCGTTGGGTTACTCCCCAATTGGCTGCAAAGGCCAGAGCTGCGCAAATCCGAAGCCAGGAGCCAGGAGCTTCCTCTGGTCTCCCACGCAGGTGCAGGGCCCAAGGACTTGAATCATCTTCCTCTGCTTTCCCAGGCCATAGCAGAGAGCTGGATCGGAAGTGGAGCAGCCAGGTCTTGAACCGGTGCCCATATGGAATGCTGGCACTGCAGGCGGCGGTTTTACCCACTACACCACAGCGCCGGCCTCTCATGTTATTTTTAATAGTTCCCATTGTGAAGGAAAATTCTATCTAAGGAATTAAGTTGTTGATGGAAATTTTTCTCTTTTCCAATACTGAATCATAGTATCTTTATATAACAAATATTCTCAAGCAATAGAAAAAATTCAATAATTTCCAATTCTTGTTTGCTGTTATTTTAGATAAAATAGATGCAATTGTTTTACCCAAATATTTTAATCCTATTTTTTACTACTAGTGGTTTCCCAGTTGATAATGTATGCATAGTGGTTGTAATTGGTGTGGTTTATGATTATGCATATTCAGATTAAACAAGACAAATGGCAGAGCTGGTAACAGCATCGTATTAAGAATATAAATATATTAAAATCTATTTAAAAGTATAATTATAAAAAGGGACTAGGAGTTATTTTAAGATATTTTCTGGGTTTAAATAATCACATTTATTAAAGGTTATTGCAGAATTCACATAAGCAAAAGATATTACAAAATATTATTTAGAGAAATGATTGGAACTCAGACTTCTTAATAACTACTTACTACTGCTGGCCAAATATAAAATGAGTGTAATCTACCATGATTAATTGCTTGTGTTTTTTTTCAAACTATGTAATTGAGAAACAGTATAATCAATGATATGAATTTAAATCTAATGTGCCTTTCATACACAATCTTTATGGATTTTATTCTCTCCAACTTTTCCTATAAGTTAAGGCATACTGTATTTACGAAGGTGACCATTAATTGAAGTTTTATCACATCAGGCATAGAAATAAGATGAAAACTTTTCATTTTGATATTTTTAATGAATTGATAATGCAAAATAGTCCACTAAATACTATACTACCTTATTATTATATCTTAATAATAACAGAAAATAAACAAATGGTTTGATTTTCTGTAGTTTTACAATTTCTGAGCTGCTACAGAGAAAGACTGGCCAGGGAGCTGACTTCTGCCCTGCTGATTGATGCTCCTTCTACACCATCCTTCACCAGGATCCGAGTAGCCCACCCGGAGCTCTACTCAAGAGTCATTGACATCTAGTTGAATGACCCTTCATCACCTCCGGTACTCTCTTAAAACTTCCATTAAGGGAGGTCAAATGCTCCTAGGCGCCTGTTAGCAGATTCCACCTGAATGTCACCCAATTTCCATTTACAATTTTGTTAGTCATTTGTGATGTATTCCTAATCAGGGCTCTTACTGTTGCTTCCAATTCTTCCAGTATCTTTTCTCCACCTGCTCAGAGAGCTTCCTCTGACTGGAAAAGTTAAGTAATACTGAGAAAAAGTTTAATTTACTTCCCACCTTTATCCTTTAAAACTTTCTTTCTTTCTGGCTGCTATATGATGAAATAGCATTCCCAACATCTAAAAGCTTCAGTATCACCCCCATATATTTGTCTAGCTTTAAAACATTAATAGAAGTCTGTGCTATCAGAGAGGATCTCTCAAATAAATATCCCCCCCCCTTTTTTTAAATAAACTTGCCTGGCTTTATCTGCTGTAATCTGATTACCATAAATATAAATATGACACATAAAGAATTATTTCAAAACATTAGTGGTCTCTTGTACCAGGAAAAGTAGGAAAAGCCAAGAGTATTCAAATAGTGACTGATACATAGATTACTATTGGAAGCAACACTCTTCAGATCTAAGATTCATTACTAAAGCACCTAGCTTAAATGTTTGCAAAATAAAAGAGCCACCTCTCTGAATAAAACTCATCTTTGTAGTTATGCCGGCAAAGATAAAATTGAGGATAAGTCAATTGTCAGACGATGAAGCTTGCACTCAAGTCAATCACACTTATCACCCTGTGAGGGTTATGGGCAGTGTTTCACATAAGAGGAAATGTAAATGTTTTCTCAAAATCATGGAGAAAATTTCAAACTGACTCAGGAACTAAATTCTCACCTTCTCTAAATGTGTTTATATATAATTCTACTATTAACAAAATGGTAACTTCTTCCTCATTTTAAAAAACTAAGGGCTATTTATATTTTAAAAGGCAATAAAATTACAGCATATATTTATGCATTTTAAAGGCCACAAATAGTATGTACTTTCATATTAACTTGTTATTAAAAACTGGATGATCCTGTCATAGAATATGGGTAGAGAAAATTTGTTGTGAAATGCAGAAATTCTCAAATAGCTCTCTGAATTAAGAAATAAAGATAGATGGTTGTCAAAACTAACAAACACTTTGTTATTTCCTTGAAATGCATTTTTCTACCTTTTGGTGTTTGGATGTGAAAATGTTAGATTCTGGAAAGCCATGAGCAGTCACACTGATCTTTAAAAACACACAGCAGAACTCCAGTCAGTCACCATGCACACTCCCTGATTCCAGTTCTCTGTCCGCCCTGTGGCAGCCAGAAAGGAATCATCTCTCAGACAAAAGAAAGGCACTCACCCTCTTTCTAAGTTTGCACTTTTCCTGGCTTATATTTTTCCCATAGAGAACATGTTTTCTACCTAGGTTTGGTAGTAAGTTTATCTTTAATTCAGATCCTCTGGGCTAATAACTGTAATTCAGCTAAGACCACTGTTCGCGTGCTGTTGCAGTTCATATCCTACTGCACTTTAAAGAGTAATATCCACAGCTGCAATGTCATAAAGGAAATCAGTCATTTTCCCCCCTCCTTTCCGTCGCTGTCATGTATTGTGCCTAGTTTAAGGTGATACTCCGTGAGAGTTTGAAAATGGGTAAGAGAGCAAGTGGAATGAGCTATAATCAAGATTTACATTTGTTCATCATGTCTACTTTGAGTCTATTTTCCACACTAACACTGTAAGGATTGCAAAGAATAGAAAATCACGTTTTCAGGCCATCTCTGATGCTTAATCCCCACATACTATCAGAAGCAGCTTAATATACCATTACCTTCTACACTCTTGCTGTAACAAAATACCAACCAAAACCAAATAACAGAACTGCAATCTATGTCTCCATTTTACATACTGCAGCACTTGAGAAAAAGCAAATTTCATTTTTCCTATGCAGAAATCTAGTGTTTAGTTTGTTCATGGGTTTATTTAATTATGACACAAGCAAATGCATGTCTTGCTTTTTCTTCTTTTTATCGGTAATTGTGGGAACTCATCCCTCCAACCTTCTCCAGAGCTCTGAATCAGCAGACAACCCCAGTCCTTCATTTCATAACACAACCCCAGGAACTCTGGGGCAACAGCAAAGCCTTCACTGATTGTTATTAGTTTCAGGACCTCTGGGATATTAATTCATCATTGCATTCTCTCATCACTTCATCCATTTTGCCTGTCTATAGCTCTCAAGGAGCGAGAGATGATGCAGGTTCCCACTAAAGCAACGGTGTGAGATTACCCACACAATTACGTTCAGTGTGGGTAGAGAAAATTTCAATACCGGCAGAAACGACTACAGTCTGCTTTAGAAATATCCTCGTTGCTTTGGCCTTTTAAGACTTCTACATAAGTGAGATTAGTAATATTAATCTATTCTTCGGTAAGAAAAGATATTGTGTGTGGAGAATTAGATAGGACCATCCATTTTTGAATTGAAATGCTAAGCTAAAACCTTCAGCCTCATGTTTTTTCTAGAGTGTGGTGCCTGTGTCAATGTTATAGGAAAGCATTCTTGCTCTCTTCCTTTGTTTGGATCTGGTTTTACAAACAACCGTGGTATCCATTTCCGCGGCTTCTAAAATCTGTGAACAAGCAAAGCGGAGAACCAGCCATTTTATTCTTCCTTCAAAATGCATGAAAACCTCCACTGCCTTTTCCATGCTACCTCATAAAACACCAGTGCACTGATAGGAAACAAATGAGTGCACCTAGTTAACTAATACATGTAAGTTTGATTATCGGGGTTTTTCTTTTTCATGTTCTTGTGAGTTAACTTGAACAATTCGAGACTACAAGTTATTTTTTGAATGAGATAGAAATATTATTTTGTCTCTCACAAATTCAAAGTCTTTGTGCTAACAAAGATTTTCTCCAAACAGCGCTTTTCACCCCGTACTTTGAATGGTAATAAGCGGAGGCGGGGAACACGCATTTGTTTTTGCTGTAGCCTCTGTAGAGGCCCAGCGCCATCTGCTGTTCAAAAGACTTCATGATAGTCTGAGCACAGTGAAATTTCAGAGAGTTAAAGATCTCTAATACCGCGTCAGGTGTTGTTGTTTTTAGCAGCAAAGGCCGGCCTTGACCTATATAGGGAAAACCTTTTGAACACTCACATCGTGTTTGAAGGAGGTCACAGAATGTTCCAGGAAAAGCACACGTGTAAGGCGCTGAATTGTGATTGTGCGCAGTCATTTACAGGTTGCATTTGTTTATGGTTCTTTTGAAGAATAGGTTAATGGGACAGAAAGATTGGGAAAAAAAAATTAATTGAGCTTCCTTCGGATGAAAGTGGATATTAATAACCCTTCTAATGAAAGCCTATTGTTTACAAGTCCTTTAATTTATTTAACTTCCTTAAAAAAAAAAAAGATGTATGCATTTATTGGAAAGGCAAGAGTGAAAGAGAAAGATGGAGAAAGATCTTCCACCTGCTGGTTCATTCCCTAAATGGTCACAATGGCCGGGGCTGGACAGCAGAAGCCAGGAGCCAGGGACTCTATCTGGGTCTCCTACATGGGTGCAGGGGCCCAAGCACTTGAACCATCTTTCCCGGCATTCCCAGGCACATTAGCAGGGAGCTGGATCGGAAGTGGAGCAGCCAGTACTTGAGCCAGGACTCATATGGGATGCCAGCATTGCAGACCGCATCTTAACCCACAGCACCACAATGCTGGCCCCACTCTTAAATAATAAAAATACTATTATTTCATCACTTTATAAAGAAAAAATTTAGGAATGCAGTCTTACTGGTGCTACTTACTGATACTTATGGGTACACTTTTCTAAAATGACATTTCCTCCTACCTCTTAATTTAGTGTGGACTGAGAAATCTGCTATGATTTTGTGGACTGAATTAGAACTTTTATTATTTTTCCTATGTAAAATTCTCTTCATCTCTAGCAAAATAGCTGTACAACTGCTTCACTTATCCAACATCTCTCATATAGGAGTATGCTATCAAAACAAATACCATAAGTTTATAGTTATTCTTTAGCTAATTCCTATGATATCAAAAAAATAAAGGAAAAAATTCTCAATACACAGATATATTAAGGCTCAGAAAATAGAGTTAATTAGCTTTTAAATAAGCATCAAAAATCAAGTTCATAATTATTTTTAGTTGTTTTTCCAGAGGAAACTTCTATAGATGAAGAAAAAACATTAAGTTTTAGGTCTAAACAAGAAAATCCATTCTTGCAGTGGATTTACTTTGCTATCGTTCTGGAGCCCAAGCCTGTCGTAATAAATGCAACCATAAATCCATGGTCAGTGACTCTAAACCTATTGGCTTCACAAGGAAGCATTTCCAAACCATAAATATAGGCTGATTGAAAACCAAGGTCATGTCTTCATGGTGATTTATAGAGCTATTTAAGGAAAACTGTCTAGGACTCAATCCAAATGAACAGGAACAATTTCCACAAATGTGAACGTACCCTGGTCAGAAATATTTAAATAAATAGATAGAAACATAATAGAGTTTTAAAGCTATGTTCTTTCCATTTTGTGGACAAAAGACAGTGAAAAGAAAACTAAAGAACTCACTTAAAATATCACTAAAAAAAAAGACTAGAGAAATGGGACAATAACGATGTTCACAGAGAGAGGCAGAGTACATTTCTTTGGAGTCACTGTCTTACCGTGAGGGTCCCCATATCCCTACATGCCTCAGTTCTTGAATTTCTTCTGATACCAGTTCAACCATTACTCACTCATTAGTCCCTCATGGAAGTCTCAGCTGACTTCAATGGCAAGGTCAAATTACCTTATTGTAGGCTTCACAGCACATCTTCTTAGCTTTCTATCTTTTATCAGAATTGCAGTTTTATGTGATTGGATAATTCATGTATCTCATATTGAATAAAAGGCTTCATGAAGATACCATTGTATCATGAGTGTTTAACACACAATAACTCAGTGTCTAGAATAGAGAACCATTCTCAACAGGTAGACATTCAATACATGAATGAATTGTTAATGCCTTATTTTGGATTTGTGTCTTTATATATTATATGCTGAGCACAATCTACAAATCAAAAACTTAACAATACCAGAGTTAAAGCAAATTTTCAAGAACATAGAACACTTGTTTGAAATTCATTAGGTTCTTGAGGAAGCCTTGTAAACAATCTTATGTCATTAATTTAGGGGCATTCTAATGTTCTCACAGATTGCAACTTGTCTCTTGCAATCTATTCCCCCATGGTAATATGTCAAGTGGCTGGTTTAACTTTTTGTTTTTTGCATGCTAAAATTAGCAAAGATAATAAAATTTGTATTTTAAGCAAAATGCATTGCTTTACTAAACTCAATACTCTAATCACATGAGTGACACTGATATTAGCAGAAAATATTGCTCACATAATCTTAAGAATGAGGCAAGAATAGAGTTTTCTCGGTTAAGGAATAAGGAGTAATTTTTTAAAAAACTGAAAGAGCAAGATTAAAAAGACAAAAATAAGGTGTTGGGTAGAAATTTTTGTGTGAAACATATTCACAAATATACTCGTGTTTCAGTATGCTAATATTTTCTGGTGGGATGCAAAATAA
Source organism: Lepus europaeus (assembly GCF_033115175.1). Taxonomy (NCBI): domain Eukaryota; kingdom Metazoa; phylum Chordata; class Mammalia; order Lagomorpha; family Leporidae; genus Lepus; species Lepus europaeus. Next base: position 46,120,494 of record NC_084837.1, on the reverse strand, counting down.
ACTTATTTAGTTAGGACATAATAATTTTTTTTTAAAAAAAAGCATGAAAGTCACCAGGCTTGAACAGGAATCAGCAAACACTGTATGGAAAAATCCTGATAGCAAAAATTTCAGGTCTCATGGCCCACACAGTCTCTGTTGCAACAACTCAGCTTTGCTTTTCTAGTGTAAAGCAGCCATCAACAGCACATACACAGGCAAATCCAGCTGTGTTCCAGTACGGAGTTTTTCACAAAATAGGCAGCCAGTGGATTTGGCTACAGGCTACAGGATCAAAAGAAGTGAGGATCTTCTCACTTATATTCTCAGAAACTTAGAAAAATAGGTATTAAGTTGACCACAAGAAAAAAATTTGTGACATCAATCATACCATGAGTCACAGTTGAATATACAGGGACCAAGTATCACATTTTTAAGTGCCCCAAAATAATAACTCCCACCTTCCATTTTATCTTTTTTGAACCAAAATTTCATACTGCCTCAAAAAGAGTTTTGAAATAATTCTTACTTTCACCTGTTGAAAGCCCTTTGGATTATTGATTTCCAAATGTTTTCTTTAATCTATTTCATAAGCCATTTTGAAAATTTTTCTCTTTCAACACATCCACAACAGCATTCCATGACTTATGGTGTCACCTCAATTATGCCTCAATACTTATTATCAGTACTTCTCTGACCTATCAGCTACTCTATCATGTTCAGTCTCTTCCCGGCTATCTTGAATATGACTCAGGGGCTGCTCAATACACCACAGGGGAAAAAAAGAATAATATAACAAATCCATAAACATGTAACCTTTGCTTTTCTGCTTCTGTTTTCCACTTAAGATCTTGATAGTTGAGTGTCACGTGTATGTAGAAACTCAACCAAAAAAGAGTACTACTAACAAGGTGAATGACACCAGAAGATTCTCAAACGCAATACAGTCATACATAATAGATAAAATATGGTGCTCTCTCAGGGGCAATTGAAGGATCATGTGACTGTGTTTCAATATCTGTTCTAAGTATTGGTAATCAGGCCTTAAAAAGATTCCAGAGAGACTACAGATTAGAGACAAGGAAACCCTTTAAAAACTATTCTTCCAAAATCATGTTCAATAAACTAGTTGAATGTGTCTCTTAAAGAATAATAACATAATTATTGTTTTCATAGAATAAGAGGATGGATAAAGGGCCTCAGGGTGATCTTATCTTCATATTTAAAAGGTTGGTTTCTAGAGCTGTTGATAGTCCACTATTTCTAGGACAAGGCTGTGATGACCTTGAAATCTTAGCAGATAACAATGAGCAAATGCAGGCATCCTGGACCAGGATGGCTCTACTAGCCATCTCTTCCAAGTATCTCTAACTCCAGGAGCTCAGTCAAAGGAACACGACTACCTGGGACATGCTGTTCTCGTGGTACAGGAAAGGAGTATGGAATAATGAGAAGAAACGTCAATACCCGTTAAAATCTCCACTCAGCACTGGCATATTGAGTCTCAATCACTTTTTCATTGGACAGAGTAAGTCACATGACTACACTTAATGCCAATGGGTAAAAATGTATGCTCTACCTCACAACTAATCTTAGCAAAGGCATAGCATAATAATGACAAAGAAAATCATCTTCCACATACTGCATACAAAATCCATTAAGATACACTTGATGTAGACCCTTGGAGTTGAAGCTCAATTTTTATGAAAGACTTTGTGACAAGATAACATAAAAACAACAGCAAGGAAGGCACCAATATGACGAATTGCCACAAAAGCCAGGCAGAGACTTTTGTATTTGATAATGACAACTCCACGGAGCAGAGAGAGCAGCGAGTTATTGCAGCATGTAATTCCTTCAGCCTGAGCTAGTATGTAGAAAAAAGGAAAGAAATATCATTTCCATTTCACTGGGAAACTTTATGACAGATGTGTTTTTAAAACAAAAGAAAAGAAACAAAAACGGTTTCCAGACATATACAGCGGTAACAAATTAAGAAAGCCATTTGGGCATACAAAAAGCTGGAGAGTTCAACTTGGGACACATGCAATTTGAGGTGATATCAGGCCATTCACTATAGTTTTTTCTGAAAACATTTGGGAAAATAGGATGAGAGCAGACCTCATGGCTGTTGTGTAAAGATGAGAGTCAGAGCCTAAATGTGATCATTAAAGCTGTCGGTGTGAAGGTCATCATGGAAGAAGTCCGTAGAATGTAGAAGGAAAGGCACAGAGTCGTAAACAGGGTTCTGAGTGACATCCAGTCATAGATGTGCCCACAAAGGTGAGAAAATGATAAAGGGAAGGAACCACCTAAATAAGTGTGTCCCAGGAAAAGATATTTATGAGGCAGCCCAGGAAACAGGATCGACCACAGCTTGTGGCATCAGGAAGATCCGAGCAGTGAATGCTAACACTGCCCTGTCCTGGGGTTTTAGAGAGGGGATCACATTTGGCATCATTTCACACATAACTTGGGCACACATAAGACTAAAGATATATTTCCTTTAGACAAACATACTAGTTCTTAGTTATGAATGTCCCAAGGTAGGTAAAACTTTGTCCCATTCCCCAAGAGACCCTGAATATAAGAGGAAGTCAGGGCCCATAGAATTGTAGTGAACAATCAAGTCATGTCTCTATCTACTGATGTGATGTGCTCTCCTCATTTGTCCCCAGCACCTGCTCATTCTTTAAGTATCAGTTGAGTTGAAAGCCTTCCTAACTCACAATCTGAATTATGCAACGTGTTACTTTTTCAAAGTATCTTATCCTTCATAGCACACATCTTCATTTATTCATTTGTGCATTACTACAATGTCTGTCTTCACTGTTAGACAGTCAACAGTAAAGGTCAATATCACTTTTTGATTCTGCCTCTCTCATGATATAATTATGCCTCATACTTCAAAGAAAATTGGTGTGATCAGACACAAATCCTCTGAAGTTTTCACTTTACATTATTTACATTTTCAGCCTCTGCCCTCCTATAGAAAGAATTGTTTTTACTCCTGATGAAGGTTAATTCCTCACATTTTTCACATGTGTTCTTTTTTGTCTTAAGACTTTATTATTAGTCTCTCTCTCACTCTCGCTCTCACTCTCTCTCTCTCTCTCTCTCTCTCACACACACACACACACACACTCACACATATTTTCATTTTCATCCCTTTCTGAGTCCTACTGCAGAAATTAAAACATTCCAGTTTGCTTGGTACTTGTTATCTTAAAATATCTTCTCCTCCCAACCTTCTTCCATCCAGGTATACATGCCTCCTTTTTTGCTTCTTCAGCTCCACTCCTCTTTAGAACATTCTAGGATTACTGCATTTTATCTGCTTCCTGATTGCCCTTCATTCTTGAATTCACTACAACAGGTTCCATCCAAAGTGGTTTAGTGAAACTCCTCTGACAAACACCACTAATCATTTCTGGATTAAAATAAAAATACAATTAATCTTTCATTCTATTTTCATGACCTTAAAATGACATTTGGCTGTTATATCCTCTCCTTAAAATTCTATTTCACATGGCTCCCCAGGTGCCACCCTCTCCCATTCTTCCACAGCAAAGGCAGTTCATACTTGGTTCTCTTTGCTGATTTATCTTCTTCTTGTTGTTTTTTAATGTTCATAATTATCACTGTTCTGCTTCTTTTTTTACTTTAAAACATTCTGTCTGAATGTCACCATTATTTCCAAGACATAAAGATGTATCATGGAAGAATTTCTAAGAAAGGAAGGAAATTGGAGCTGCCATCTAGAAACTGAATATAAATCAACATTTCCTCTCTGTGTAATTCATGGATACTGAAGAATCAGCATCCATTCATCATACTAAAAACTCTACCATACTCACATTTCTAAACTTTGCTAATAAATCTATATCTGATCTATATAACCATATATTTTCTATGTTAATTAGGTATATACCCCATAGCTACTTCAGAAACGATGTATGTCCTAATTGAACTCAATCTCTACCAAATTTGTTCATTCTTTTTGCCCTGTCTCAATGGGTAGGCCATGACATACCCAAGAAGAAAAAGAATAAGCTTGGAACTCAGAATAGATTCCTACTTCCCTCCCCTGCAGTACTTCTAACCAGTCTGAAATCTAACTAACTAGATTTCCTTAATGGCTCTCATGTTTCAGGAAGCCATGGGTTCGAAGTGTTAAACATTGTACTGACAAGAAAACATTGAGTTTGGCAGAAAATATATTCAGCTTTGGTGGATAAATTTCTACCAGTAAAGTCCACTAGAATCAGATCACAGTGAATGCGATCAGCATAAAAACCACTTCTGGGGCACTGAGTTTCCTTATAAATGAAGGAAATTCATAGCCCTTAACTTACATAACGTAGGGAGACTAGATTATGGTTCACTTTGCATCTAATCTCTGATTTTAATCTTTTAAAATCTATTCCAAATAATTTTTTCCAATTAGATTTGGGTATAAACAAAATCTAAATACTTTCTTACTTGGATGTAGAATGTTTGATAATTGTAGCCAAACACAAACTCTAAAGTATAGTCTAGTATACTCCATCAGAAAGTTTCTAGATTTACTAATAAGTAAACCCAGTTGTTGCTGTAATTGTTCAGGTAGGTATTATGGCCAAGCTTCTTTGGTATACTTTGTATATGGATTATTTCCCTTAACCCCCAGAAAACTTTGTCAAATAGCTATTGTTACTACAAACCACTCATAAAGATGAAGAAATTTAGGCTTAAAGAGAAAGCCAGAGCTTCCTTCAATATGTATTTAATCTGAAGTTCCAACAATGCTAGATCTACAATATTGCTCACATCTATTTTGATATTTTCATTTATTTAATTCATTCTATATTGAAATCTTCATTTGAGTATAATAAAACAGCATTGATTTTTAAACTTTTTATAATTCTTGTTTTGATTAAAACAGACTACCTTTTATCTTCTTAATTGTCTCCTTTGTGTCTTCCTTATTATTAAAATTAGCCAAATTTTACTGTATGTATGACCATACTATACTTTTTGGGGGTGTATCCAGTATTCAAATTTCATATTGATGTAGGCTCCAAACAGGCAAAGACTTTTTCCCCTGCAATGTAAGCTCTAAGCCTATCTCCAGAAGTACTAGCATTTATGATTTCTTAAATAATCAGTTAACTACTAGGGGCTGGCATTGTGATGGAACCAGAAAAGCTACTGCCATATGTTTGCCAGTTCCTGCCCTGGCTACTCCGCTTCCAGTCCAGCTCCCTGCTAATGGCCTTGAAAAGTGGCAGAAGATGGTCCAAATATCTGGGCCTCTGTACCAATGTGAAAGACCCAGATGAAGCTCCCAGCTCCTGGCTTTTGCCGTGGCTTATCCCTGGAGACTCCAGGCATTTGGTCACTGATCCAGTAGATAGACGAGCTCTCCTTTCTCTCCCTCTCTGTTTCTGTAGCTCTGATTTTCAAATAAATGAACAAATCTTTTAAAAAAGCAATTAACTTTTTGCTTGGAGTGATAAATACATTGAGATCAATGAAAGGTATATATTAATCTTAGTGATATTCATTATAATTATTAAGATATTTTTATTATTCACTTTTCTCATTTTCAGCTCAGATATTAACAATGGTGGATGACGGGTTCCCTGTAGATGTTTAAACCACGGAGCAAGCAAAAATATAAACCATAATATTTTCTTGTAAGTTAAAAAAGGCATGATCATTCCATTTGAAAACTAATTTTAAGTCACCTTATTATCTATTGTGAGAATCACCCACATTCTCAAACTTCACCTCTCACCACCCTCACACCGTTCTTCCCTGTTAAGGAAAATTATCAGCTCCTAAACACTTTAACTGGTTTTCTTCTTGAAGGACAAAGACTCCTGGAAAGGAATCAACATTAGCAAAGTAGCACATAGGGAAACACAATTTCTCTTGCAGGCGCCAGAGTCAGAGATTTGGGGCACTTGCCTGGCTGGAGCTGAGTTGTCTATGACAGCAAATAGTCTGGCACAGCAGTGACTACAAAGTGCTGTCTGTTTTTTCACTGTGCATTGTGTGGGTTGGGATTTTTCATTTCATACTTCATTTGCACCTGCTGAGTGATGCCACGGAATGGCAATACTTTCCATCTCCTCCCACTTAGGAAGCAGCACATTACGTGTAGCAGTGGCACCCACGCTACTCATCAAGGCCCTGGCCTCATCTTCATTGTGGGGTGTGTAACTATCTTCCTTTTGCAGTCTCCCATAAATAATAAAAAAAAGTACTCTGGTTTGATTAATAACAGTACAAGACCAAAAGTAGCCTGAAATTTGGTCCCTTTCCATGTTTTAATTATATCTGTTCACCAAAACTGTAGTTTCCATCAAATGTAATTTCTAGAAAAAATAATGTTGTCTAAATATAGAGAGCAATTAACAGGCACTCAGAAAGAGAGGGATGAAAATCATAGGTTTTTTTCTAATTTGGGAAGCCCCAGGTTTTGATTTGTGTGATAAATATTTTAAACCTAAACATTTATCAAACATGTCAACATGATTCAAAAACGTGAACACATTAATGTTCAAACAACCTGGCTATATTTAGAAGCCCCACCTTTTATTTAGGATGTCTCACACACACTTACTAGTGGAAAAGTGTGCCTGGAATACTAAACACTTGGGAAATTCACATGCCAGAAAATCCAAAATGAAGAGAATTCCTGGATTTATGAATGATATTTTGAAAGACCTCAGACTCTTGGACTCTTGAATGAAACTGATTAAGCCCTCATTTTTAAGGATATGGAGATGGGGAGAGAGGGAAAGAAAGAGGGAGGGAAAGAAACTAAGCCAATACTTTAATAAGGACCCCTCACACAGAAAATTAAATGTATTTAGAAGAATATTAACACAATAGAGAACTCTACTGACTATTCTATCACATAGCAATAGTATAAGGAATTCTACTGGGAGGACAGCATTGTGTCACAATGGGGTGAGCCATTGTTTACAGCTGGTATCACCTTTCAGAACACTCCCTGGAGTCCTGGCTTACATTCCAGCTCCCTGCTAATGTACCAGGGAAGACATCATATGATGGTCAGAGTGGTTGAGCCCCTGCCACCTACATAGGAGACCCAGATAGAGTTGCAAGTTCCTAGATTTAGCCTGGCCCATCCCCATCTATTGCAGACATTTGAGAGGTAAAGCACTGGGTAGATAAAGGAGAAGGAAAATATCTCTCCTCCCACCCCCTTCCTCTTGCTCTAACTCTACTTTTCAAATAAATAAACAAAATTTTTTAAGAAAAGAATACTACTGAGTCAAGGATATATGGAGGGGGTGGCACTGTGGTGTAGCTGGCTGGTAAAGCTACAGCATGTAGTGCCTACATCCCATATGATGCCAGTTTGAGTCCTGGCTGCTCCACTTCTGATTAAGCTCCCTGCTAATATGCATGGGAAAGCAGCAGAGGATGGCTCAAGTCCTTGGGCCCTGCACCCATGGGAGAGACCTGGAAGAAGCTCCTAGCTCCTGTCTTCAGATGAAATCAGCTCTGGCCATTGCAGCCATTTGGTCAGTGAGCCAGTGAATGGAAGACCTCTCTCTGTCTCTACCTCTCTCTCTACAACTCTGTCTTTCAAATAAATAAAATAAATCTTTTGTAAAAAAAAGTTATGGAGTCAGATGAGTGTATGATGAGTCATACTCACAGTTGCGAAGGAGGAGATGGTTTAATTGTCAAAATTTTGTCATCAGAATGGTCCTTCACTATTTGGACAGCAAGGGCATAGTGTAGACTTAGACCTTCTGCATAGAACTCTGGAAAGAGTCTAAGGAGATAGCTACTATAATAACTGAACCTTCTTTCTATAAAGATGGTCATGAACAATGCAGAAAACTTAAGTCAACTATTTTGTTAGCTGAGTCATTGCTAATCATAGAATTTAAGTTAAACTCCAAAAAATGACTAAAAAACAGCTATGTGAATGGAAATTTCCTTTTACCATTGCAGTTTGGTATTTTCAATCTTACTGAAAATGAATTTCAAGTTTTGTGGATTCAAGTCCCACTAAAAGAGCCGAGTTGGGTGACAGGAACATTCTAATTAGCTAAATATCAATTGAATGTGTTGGCAAATTTTTGTAACTCTCCACAAAATATTAATAATATAGAATTATAATTAAATACAGTGCACATAGAATTTGTGATAAACTTAACATAACTGAAACTGTCTTTGATGATTCAGAAGTTGCTTCATCTCATACTTAGGAGCACTATCATAAGATGTTTTACTCTAAGAACTAGAGGTAGGCTACTCTATTTAGATCCATTCATTCATTCATTCTTTCAAGAAAGGTTTATTGAAAGCCTGCTCTATGTCAGGCATTGGACTTGTACTGTACTGACCCATCCCTGAACCTACCCTCAAGGACTTTACACTCCAACTCTGAAGATCAGTGGGAAATTTAATGTGTTACTGCACTTTTATAGGCACCCAGGAATTTTAACCATAAACAGTCACATCCAGACATTACAACCATCAATGCTGTTCTTAAAATGCCTGACTGTATTTCACCCACAAATTGAATAAGGAATTTATCTGAATATAATTAAACATCCTAGACATATTTCTAGCAGATTAGCTTATTAAAATGGTTAATTTTATTTGCTATTGTGAAGTATTTTTCTTCACTCTTTTTGGTGAGGTTGCTCTTTTGTTTGTTTGTTTGTTGTTTTTGTTGTTGTTTTTGCCAGCAGAAACTGACAGCAGAAACTTCTGAGGATAAACAGTCCACACTGTTTTTTGTAAGCATCTAAACATTTTGAATAAATTGTCCTAAGTATGCTAGAAAGAGAAGGAACAAAATGTATTTTTCGGAGAGTAGCCAGGGAGAAGGCAAAGATAACCCTGAAACTGGGGAGCAGTAAGCAATAGGTGGTTCTCTGAAACATCTGTGCCAGCATTTCAGGGCGGTGACTGTGTTCAGGAAGTGAACACTGTCTGGTACGGGCAAGGATAGTCCCCTGCTGGGTTTGTGCACTGAAAGAGAATGGACAATGGCAAGATGTGGAGGCCACGCAGACTTCCCCAAGTGGCACCACAGAGAAAACTGTTGAGGACCTGAAACTGGAAGGAAATCGCTCGTGTTTACATGTTGTGTAGAAACCAGGGATTTTGTACAGTCTTGCAGGGGCGAGGGAAGCTCAGTCAACTGAGACAACCTTTCCCACAGAAAAGATTTTAAATTGATTTAAAGAAAATGAATTTATATGATAGGTCTTGCTTTCTTAAGTTTTAAGACTAACCTTTGTTCTTCCTATAGAGTTATAAAACCATTTCTCCTGGTTCTAGTCCTCCAAAGGATAATGTATTAACCATGTGTCATTTATTTTTTACTTTATATTTTAGTAGGCAATGCATGTACATGGCATAAAATTTAAAACTCAGCAGTAATTTAAAATAATGTCTTGCTAGAATAAACCCATAGTTAATGAATTGGAAATTAAATTGGAGAGAAGTCTCTTCACTGTGATGTCAGTTTTGCAGTCACCAGTTCCTGAATATCTATACTTGAGTTACAGTCACAACATCTACTATAAATGCATTGCTTGCTTTCTAATTATTTTCTTGATTTCTTTTTACATGTCCCTCATTCTCTTTTGTTTGGTCATGTCAGGCAAGGTGATTTTCAGATTTTTTTTTTAACTGCATCTAGTTGCCAAACTTAGAAAGCTTAGGATTTCAGACAGCTCGTTGTTGTTGCCAACAATATCCTTGTATGAAGGGTTTCTGTGTGAGGTGCGAGTTTTAATAGTTGTCAGTTAAACTGTTCCTGGAAGCTCGGAAAGTATAAACATAAGTAATAATTTGGAATCATAGCTAGACCATTAGTCTGCTTACTACCAACTAGAGAGGTCAAGGAATAAAAGTACAAGGAAGATACCAGATAGTCATTGGTTACCTTCATAGAGATGATAGACTAAATTTGCAGCCATCTCCAGCTGGAGAGGCCTGGAAAACTGCCTTGCATCAAAATGACAGTTGTTTCTGCAAAACACTTTGTCACTGCTTGGAGAGATACATGTGCACCAATATCCAGCACATTTGCTTTATAGCAATGGAAGGTGTTTCCATGTGGTTTTTTTGTTTGTTTGTTTGTTTTGACAGGCAGAGTTAAACAGTGAGAGAAAGACAGAGAGAAAGGTCTTCCTTCTGTTGGTTCACCCCCCAAATGGGTGCTACGGCTGGCGTGCTGCACCGATGCGAAGCCAGGAGCCAGGTGCTTCCTTCTGGTCTCCCATGCTGGTGCAAGGCCCAAGCACTTGGGCCATCCTCCACTGCCTTCCCAGGCCACAGCAGAGAGCTGGACTGGAAGAGGAGCAACCAGGACAGAATCCGGCGCCCCCAACCAGGACTAGAACCTAGGGTGCTGGCGCCGCAGGCGGAGGATTAGCTTAGTGAGCCGCAGCGCCGGCCATCATGTGGTTTGTTTGTTTTTTTTTTTTTTTTTTTTGGTTTTTTTGTTTTTTTTTTGTTTTTTTGTTTTTTTGTTTTTTTGACAGGCAGAGTGGATAGTAGAGAGAGACAGAGAGAAAGGTCTTCCTTTTTGCCGTTGGTTCACCCTCCAATGGCCGCGGCAGTTGGCGCGCTGCGGCCGGCGCACCGCGCTGTTCCGATGGCAGGAGCCAGGTGCTTATCCTGGTCTCCCATGGGGTGCAGGGCCCAAGAACTTGGGCCATCCTCCACTGTACTCCCTGGCCACAGCAGAGAGCTGGCCTGGAAGAGGGGCAACCGGGACAGAATCCGGTGCCCTGACCGGGACTAGAACCCGGTATACCGGCGCCGCAAGGCAGAGGATTAGCCTATTGAGCCACGGCGCCGGCTCATCCATGTGTTTTAAGACCCCTGGGAAGAAAGATCCATACAGTCACCAAACAAGAGGATTTGGACTTGCACACATGAATTTTACCTTAGCATCAATGGGTAAAATGGCAAACTGCTAAAAATTTCCCCACATAGCTGTGAATGAACAACACAGAAGCAAGGTCCCCTCCTCAGTGAGCTTCATGTTTGCCTTCACTGGGCCTAATCAATAAGAAACCTAAAATGGATCACTTGGTCACTGTGTCATTGTTACTACACAAATTACAAAACAGCCTTTATCCTTGAATTATATGTAGAAATTAGTACCGGGTAAGTAGACTCTGATAAGTCTCAAAAATATCAATCCATAGTCATAATCAGCACAGCTTTCTAAAATTCACTGAGATGAAAAATGTTTATGTAGAATACCTAATCTGATATATGAGAAGCCTCATATAAAGTAATTAGCATCAAGTATTACTTAAAAGCTTTGAACCTAGATAAAATAATGGATAATAAAAGCTTTTGTTAAGCCTTTGGTACACACATGAGAAAAGAAATATCATATTTTTAACAGAAGTTGGATAAATTATTCTTGAGAATAAGAAAGCATTTGCTGCAAAAATTGTAGCTTCAGGAATGGAGTTAATCTTCAGAAAGGTTTCTAGCTGAATTACAATCAGCTCTGTCCTTAAAAAAATAATAAAGATACTCACGTTTTTACTGCATGATGCTTTTGCTCAATAAATGGATTTTTAAGATCTACATTAGGGGAGGCACTGAGAAAAAATAATGGATCTGGCATTAAAGAGAAACTACAAATTTGTAAATTACAGAGTAGTCATTTGTGGCTCTGGTCATATGTCATTTTATGTTCACGTTTATATATATTTAATTTAAAGAGTTAATGAAAGGAAGATGGATTTGCAGCATTCTCCTCAGGCATTGCAATCTCTGACAATAATTTTTGGCATGCAAAGTCATTGGATAGATATTTAAAAAGTATTGCTCATCCAAGCAGGAACTGATGGGGATGGAGGGAGAGAGTCAGAGAAAGGAGAGAGAGATACCTAAATCTGATATTTGTTGACAGTTTTAAGTCTTTTATAAATAAAGCCTCTAATGGAAATCATGGTTCAAAGCTTAGTGCCTCTCTCTCTCTCTCTCTCTACACACACATACATACACATACACACTCGCGTGCGTGCGCACGTACACACAGAGGATGCCCAACATATGTAACCTCTGCTCTGCTTCAAATAGAATTATTAGTATTATATTTCCCATTAAAAAGGCAGTCAGTATTCATGAGTTGGAGCATTTTTATTTCCCTAGAAACATAATTTTATCCTAATTTGGTGTATGATATATAGTTACTAAAAATAAGCACTATTAAGAATGGCTACAGGGGCCAGTGTTGTGGCACAGTAGGTTAATCCTCTGCCTACACTGCTAGCATCCTATATGGGCACAGGTTTGAGTCCCAGAAGTTCCACTTCCTATCCAGCTCTCTATTGTGGCCTCAGAAAGCAGTGGAAGATGGCCCAAGTGCTTGGGCCCCTGCATTGTGTGGGAGACGTAGAAGAAGCTCCTGGCTCCTGGCTCTGGATCAGCTCAGCTCCGACTGTTGTGGCCCCTTGGAGACTGAACCAGTGGGTGGAAGACCTTTCTCTCTGTCTCTCTGCCTCAGTTTCTGTAACTCTACCTCTCAAATAAATAAGATCTAAAAAAAGAAATAGCTAGTATTAAAGCTAGGGCCAATTTTGGTTGCTTCTCTTTTCCTTCTGAGAATTTTTGTAAATGAAAAAATCTAGACCAAGGGTATGAAAATAATTAATAAGCACCTATGAACCTAAAATCTAGCTTAAAATGGAAGATTACAAATACAGTGGAAATACCCTTTGCTGTTCCTCTTCCCAGTCGTGTTTCTACTTCCTCTACCCTAGAAGTACACACCATTGTGAATTAGAGTCTATCATTTCCATGTCTGTCTTTATATCATCTCTTCTTATATACATACATATTCTGCAAATGAAAGTTTTGGAATAATCCTGTATAGATTCTTTTCCTGGACACTTTCTTCACTCAGTACTATGCTTTGAAGATTTACCCACAATGACACAAAAGGTTCTAGTCTGGCTCATTCATTTTCATTGTTCTAAGGTATTCCACCATATGATTTTCTGCAATTTACTTCATGTTGCTGCTGGTGGTGATTTGCATTGTCTCCTACTTTTCTCTGCTAGTATGAGTACTCTGTACATATCTCTTTATACACATAAGCAGTATTACTCTTTCTATGAAACACAAATGTATCTGAGATCTAAGAATCTAAGTATATGTGTATTATCAAGTTTATCAAGTAAGGGCCAGCGTTGTAGTACAGCAGGCAAAGCTGCTGCCTGCGAGGCTGCTGGCATCCCATATGAGCTCCAGTTCGTGTTTTTGCTGCTCCACTTCCAACCCAGCTCCCTGCTAATGGCCTAGGAAAAGCAGCAGAGAATGGGCCAAGTACTTGGGCCCTGCCACCCACATAGGAGAGCCTAATGAAGCTCCTGGCTCCTGGCTTTGGCCTGGTTCAGGCCTAGCTATTGTGACCATTTGGGGAGTGAACCAGTAGATAGAAGATCTCCATCTGTCAGTCTGTCTCTCTCTCTAACTCTGATTAAAATAAATAAATAAATAATTCTTTTTTTAAAAGTTTATCAGATAATAACTGTCCCCTCAGAAATGATTTCACCAGTTTATAAAAGCTTCTCTTATGAATACACTTTTTGACATGTTAGCCTGCTAATTTCATGTGAATCTGTGACATGCCACCTCACTGTGGTTGCAATCAGGATTTCTTTGATTATTTATAAAGCTGTACGTATCATTTCATGTATTTATTGGTCAGTGAAATGTCTTCCTGTCTCATATTCTTTGTCCGTTTCTCACTAGACTGTTTAGCTGTTGTACTATTGATTCACAGAAAATATTGGCATATGTAGGAATTTTTCCTCAGCACCATGTACTACAAATGTCTTCATCTCATCTATTTGGTTGCTTTTTCTTCACAAAATCTTTTAAAGAGAACTATTTGATTTTGTAGCTTATCAACAATTTACTAGACTTTGCAAATTATTTAAGAAATTCCTCTGAACCAGCATTGTGGCATAGAAAGTTACACCTCCACCTGTGACTCTGGCATCCTGTGTGGTCACCAGTTCAAGTTTCAGCTGCTCCACTTCCGATCCAACTCTCTGCTAACACACCTGGGAAAGCAGCAGAGGATTGCCCAAGTGCTTGGGCCCCTGTACCTACATGGTAGACCTGGAAGAAGTTCCAGGCTCCTGGCTTTGACCAGCCCAACCCTGGCCATTGCAGCCATTTGGGGAGTGAACTACTGGATTGAAGCTCTCTCTCTCTCTCTCTCTCTCTCTCTCTCTCTGTGTGTGTGTGTGTGTCTGTCTGTATGTGCATTTGTGTCTTCTACTTTGCATTTCAAATGTAAAATAAATAAATAAATCTTTTTAAAAAGGAAGAAATTACAAAGAAAGAGGCACTTTTATTTTCCTCACACTGCCTTGAAGTTTTGTTTCTATTTAGATCCTTATTCAATAGAAAATTTCTTTTAATGTTTATAATTAAAGACAAGAATCATATTTTTTACATAGGGTAATTATAGAATCTCATCTCTCAGGTATCAGTGTAGGCATGTGTGTGTATGTGTGTGCACATACGTATACATATAGCTGTAATTTCTATTTGTCCCAATTAGTTCATTAATCTATGTCATACTAACATTCCCTTTTCTTAATTATTGTTCCTATAAGATGCCTTGAATTTGGGTAGGATTTCTCCCCAACTTGTTCTTTTTTAGCTTCCTTACCTTTTGCTCTTCTCTATGAATGCTAGAATATTTTCAGCAAGTTCTGTGAAAATACTGGCAAGGGATGTCAATTCCTCAGTAGTTAAGACAGGTTGAGATGCCTGCATCCCACATCAGAGTGTCTGTGATTGAGTTATCTAAATTCCATTCCCAGTTTCAGGTTTTTGCTAATGCAGACCCTGGATGACTCAGTGGCTGGTTCTCTGACACCTTACCTAAGTACACAGCCTGGATAAGCTCCCAGCTCCGAGGCCATGTGGGCAGTGAACAAGTAGCTGTGGGAGCTCTCTTTCTCTCTCTCATTCTTTCTGCTCAAAAAAAATAAAAATAAAAATTATAAAAATTAAGAAAACACTGCCAATATTTTAATGGCCACACTGCTTTGAAATGTATACATGTTTAAAGATAATTTATTTCTTCAGTATTTTGACTATGTTGCACGCATTTCTCTCTATTTATTCACTTCTTCCTTATTGATTTTCAATAAAGCTCTGTAATTTTCTCCATGAAAATTTTTTGGCCAGATTTATTCCCACTGGTTTGCAATTTACTTGCTATTATAAAATACTATTTTTAAAATTACATTTTAAAATGTTTGCTGCCAAATTATGCATAATAAACAAGTTTAAATCTCTTATTTTTAACAATTGAGTTATAAAAAATTCTCTTGGACTATCCATTAACCTCAAATACAAACAAAACTGTTTTTTCCTTTTCAGTCTTTCTGTTTATTCTGATGTCTGGGCTTGCTGTCTTGTTGGCACAATACAAAACAGGACATCCCTTTGTCTTGTCCACTTTTAAATGGAATACTTCCAAGTCTCACCATTTTGCGTGAGGTTTGGCAAGGAAGTTTTCCTCTATTCCTACTTTTTCTAACTTTTCTCATAAGGGAACATTTTATTTTGTTGCCTTTTTTTATATTTTGACTGAGTCAACACTATTATTTTTCTTCATAATCTGCTCGTGTGATG
Organism: Lepus europaeus; assembly: GCF_033115175.1. NCBI lineage: Eukaryota > Metazoa > Chordata > Mammalia > Lagomorpha > Leporidae > Lepus > Lepus europaeus. Next base: position 46,104,837 of record NC_084837.1, on the reverse strand, counting down.
AATTTCATTAACAGTTTTATCAGTAGCATATACTTTCAATCCTAGCATAAAACTGACTTGATCATGATGCATTTTTTACTTCATGGATTTTGGTTGCTAACTAATAGGGCTAAAATTTGTTGCTTCTAAATTGATGTAGTAGCCTGGCTTTTAATTTTCCTTTCACTGATTTTCCTTTCAGCCATCTGACTCTCCAGATATCTCATAAGCTGTTCTATGATAGTAGCCGGGCAGCATTCTTGCATGTCCATCTCGGGAACGACCCCTATATGGCAGTAGTGTAGGTCTATGTTAGAGGAACATTTAGTACAGCTGGCCTATAAAACCACTTTTCCTGGATGGTATGGAGAAGGGGGAAGAAAAAATAATTAGTGGTAGATGTTTCAAATACTGTCAGGTGACAATTTCTTTAGTATAGATTTTTTTATGATTTCTGCTTCCTAAATCAGACTTTCACAAGTTATATTTTCCTAAGAAATTATGTCTTTTCATTCAGGTTTTTGAAAATTACTGACAATGAGATGACCACATTTTTAAATGTCTGCTTCGTGTGCAATGATGTCACCTGGTTATTTATTTGTTTATTTCTGCCCTCTCTCTTTGTCAGGTTTGCCTCTCTCTATTTACTTTAGATTTATTTTGTTTTTCTCTTCCTGACATCTGAAGTTAGAATCTGAGCTCATATATTTTAACCTTTTTCTTGCAATAAATCTCATTCTGGATATTCTTTTACCTATATCCCACAAAATTTGACATATTGTGTTTTCTTTGATTTTTGCTTCTATTGTTTCTTTTTTTTTTTTTTTAAATTTTTGACAGGCAGAGTGGACAGTAGAGGGAGACAGAGAGAAAGGTCTTCCTTTTTGCCGTTGGTTCACCCTCCAATGGCCGCCGCGGCTGGCGCGCTGCGGCCGGCGCACCGCGCTGTTCCGATGGCAGGAGCCAGGTGCTTATCCTGGTCTCCCATGCGGGTGCAGGGCCCAAGGACTTGGGCCATCCTCCACTGCACTCCCTGGCCACAGCAGAGAGCTGGCCTGGAAGAAGGGCAACCGGGACAGGATCGGTGCCCCGACCGGGACTAGAACCCGGTGTGCCAGCGCCGCAAGGCGGAGGATTAGCCTACTGAGCCACGGCGCCAGCCGCTTCTATTGTTTAAATTCCATTATCATGTCCAATTGTATAGAAGTGTGTTATTTCCAAACATATGAATGTTCCTCTTGCCATGTGTTGAAGTTATTCCCATGAGTTCCTTGTCAGGAGTGTAGACCTTTGAGGACACTGACGTTACCAGGGAGCTCAGTCTCAAGTCCTTGATTCCAGTTTCTCTGCAGCATCCAAAACTCGTTTTGTGACTGCCAGTGCCCAAAGCCACAGCTTTTAATTTTGGTTTTCAACTCCTTCACTTTCAATATTTCAAGTTCTTTACTTTTTTGTAAGTCATATTACACATTTTTAAAGATATTTTGTAGCAGGAAGTTTGAAAATAATCTAGGGGCTGGCGCCATGGCTCACTATGTTAATCCTCTGCCTGCAGCACCGGCATCCCATATGGGCACCGGTTCCAGTTGCTCCTCTTCCAGGCCAGCTCTCTGCTGTGGCCCAGGAAGGCAATGGAGGATGGCCCAAGTCCTTGGGCCCTGCACCCACGTGGGAGACCAGGAGGAAGTACCTGGCTCCTGGCTTCAGATTGGCACAGTGCTGGTCATAGCGGCCATTTGGGGAGTGAACCAACAGAAGGAAGACCTTTCTCTTTCTCTCTCTCACTAACTCTGCCTGTCAAATAATTTTTTTAAAAATAATCTAGCCATATTTTGTGAGGCAAAATGTTGATCTGATATTATTTACATATTGTAGCTTACAAAGAATGAAGAGGTACAAAATTTCCCCCATCCTAGAAGATCCCATCAATTTCGGTGTAGGTTTTGGGTGGTTCTGATTCCTTTTGGCTTTTCAGTGTATCTATCATTACATCATAATGTATTTTAGACTATGGAACCTGCACATTCTGACCCAGCTCTACAATATATCATGTTTAATGACAAAATATGTTTGTATTCATGAATTATTTCATTAGAAAATATGCTTATGCATGAGCAGTAAAAAATAAGTAACTAAGAAAATTAAGTAAAGGAAGATAGGAAGAATTGGGAAGGAAAATAATAAATCCATGAAGCCCAAACAGTACCATACGGAATTGCACAATGACTAGAGGTGAACTAGATTTGCAATCTTAAAACTAGAAAAATTATAGAAACATAACTCATTATAAGAATGAAAATGTCCCTAGTATCAAAGCAGACCACTTGCAAAGGTATTGAATCAAATAGACGTTGTCATAAGATGAACCTACATTTAGCCCTGTGTAAATTATTTTTAAAAATGTATTTATTTACTTTAAAGGCAAAGAGAGAGACATCAGAAAGATACTTTCCATCCATTGATTTACTCCACAAAAATGTCTTCAACAGCCATGGCCTAACTGGAATCCCTGAACACGATCTAGTCTCCCATGCAGGTGGCAGGAATTCAATTACTGGAGCCTTCATGTGCCACCTCCTAGGGCGGCAGGGTAGCAGGAAGCTGAAATTACAAGCAGAGCCGAGACTCAAACACAGGCATTCTGATATAGAATGTAGGTATTCCAAGAGGCATCTTAGCTACTGTGCCAAAAGCCTTCCCTAGTCCTACATAAATTCTAACACACAATATTACGTGAACTGAAAAATCTGGAAGAAAAATGAAGATCAAGCCAGAAATTGTTGATTGGTGCAATTGAAATAATAAATGAAAGGTACTATACAATTGCGCTATGTTCTGTGTAGAAGCTAGATACAGAGATAGCTTTTGTGTAAAGTTTGCATGTGTGTTCTCTAGTGTACTCATTAGGTAATTGTTCAAATTCTATGCCTCTCTAAGATATTAATGAATCAATTCTCACCAAATATCTATAAGTCACAATGAAAAACATACTTAGTTCAACTTAATGGCAAAAATTGATATCAGGATTATAACCAGGCCTTCACATATACTAAGTAGAACTCATATAATAAAAATACTATTGAATTTTTAATCATTGGGATTGGACATTATGAAAAGCTTGTTGCATTATATTCTTATGCTATATGTATATCAAAACTAAGTTTTGAGTAGTTTACCATTGTACATTATAGAAGTAATTTGGGAGACAAATTCAGAATAGAAGCCTTGTACATTTCCCTTTACTAATGGATGGTACTTCCTGTGGAAGGGCAGTCACACATATGAAATTTAAAAGTATGAAAAAATTCAGAGAACATTTTCAAGAAAGCATACAAATGTGAACATACACATAGATGGAAGTATCTATTGCAAGCACATTCATTCTAGGGAGTCTCAGAGCAGGAAAGTAAGAGGACAATGTGGCCCTCTGAGGTAAGATGAACTTTCTAGAAGTAGCAAGCTTTCAATAAACTATTAAGATAGAGATAAAATTAAAAGAAGAGGTAAAGAGAGGGATCTGCATTTTGGCATAGCAAGAAAAGCTGCCGCCTGCGACACCAGCATCCCAAATGAACTCCAGTTCGTGTTCTGGCTACTCCACTTCCAATCTAGCTCCCTGCCAATGGCCTGAGAAAAGCAATGGAAAATGGCACAAGTCCTTAGGCCCCTGCATCTGCATGGGAGACCCAGAGGAGGCTCCTGGCTCCTGGCTTTGGATCAGCACAGCTCTGTCCATTGCAGCCATCTGAGAGTGGATCAGCAGATGGAAGGCCTCCCTCTCCCTCTCCCTCTCCCTCTCCCTCTCCCTCTCCCTCTCCCTCTCCCTCTCCCTCTCCCTCTCCCTCTCCCTCTCCTTCTCCCTCGCCCTCTCCCTCTGCCTCTCGGTAACTCTGCCTTTTAAATAAATACATAAATCTTTTTTAAAAATTACTGTAATAGCCAGATAACCTTCAAAGCTCAATTAAAACAAATTTCGTGAAAGGATGAGAAAAGAGAGGGAGGCTAGCATGTTTGACATTAAATACAAACAACAGCAACAAAGTATTTGTTTAATGGTAAGTATTACCAATGGATACTGAAATGGAAGGAGTAGAATAAATAATGCTGCTAATATTTCAGCCATAAGGGGCTGTAAGTTTGCAGGTACAAATGTTAATGAATGGGGAAATTCTAAATGAAGGATGAAATGCTAAAGCTGTATTTGTGATCTTCAAGCAATTCATATCTATTGCAGGAAGGAGGAATATGTTTAATCTCTCAATTTCAAGGATAGCAAATTTTAAAACTAAACAAAGTAATTTGCTGCCATCTTGTGGCCAATATGGAAATTACAATATATCTTAGTATTTTAGAACCATTTTCCAAAAGATTTTGAAATGTTTCTCTAAATTTTTAAATATGTTCATTTAAAAGCTTCTCACAGGTCATCATATTAATATTCCAAAGGAATTATGTATTTTCAATGTCTATGAAATTCAAATTCCAACTCCACTTGTAGTCAAGTATGGAAAAAATCTAGGCACACATTCTAATATATTGATTTTTAAAAATGTTTACTCAAAAACTCATAAATGAAAATATGTTTCCACTAATCATCCCTTTGTCAATAAATTCATGACCTTGGAGAGAAAAGTAAAATGAACATGAATCTCATAAGATAATGAGAAGATGTTTTTAAAAGTTACATAATGGTAGTGGAAGGACTGACATCTAGGTTTACTTTTAGATTTGATAATTCTTTGGCTTAATGGAAATTATCTAGTGGATGTCATAATTTCTTCTTTGTTACTTTGTCTCAGACAGATACTGTTAAAATGTAATGACATATATCACAGTACTTTGAAACTATAAAATTATCTTTAAAACAATAGAAATGAAATAGATTAGGTAGAATATAATGCTGGATGTGTACCTAAATCAGAAAGGGAAAGGGAGTAGAAGTGATACATTCTCCATGTGGAACTGAAGTAGAACACCTCAAGATACAGATGTTAATATCAAATACCTGTTACATGGGAACAGTGTCAAGAAAGAATTAAATCTGAAGAACTATCCCAAACACCTCACAGACTTACAGAAGATAGACAATATTTTTAAAAATTATAAAATATATGGAAAATGCTGAAGTAAAAATATTTGTAAGCTACAGTGAGAAGTTCTGACAAAAATAAAACATAGCTACACTATTACTTTTATATAACATTAGGATGATAACTTCAGGTAGTAAACTAGAACTGAAATTCAGTTCATGAAATAAAATGCTAGCCGTGTTGATCTAATGCTAACTTGCAATAGTTTCTCTCTCTCTCTCTCTCTCTCTCTCTTCCCGTCATCCTCCCTTTCAAAAAAATTAAATAAATGTTAAGTTTTTCTTTTAAAAAAAAAAAAAAAAAGACTGGGCATATGATGCCTACATCCCTTATGGGAGTGAGTGCCTACATTTAATTTCAGTTTCCTGTAATGCACACTCTGGATGGCGGCAAATGATGGATCAAATAGTTGAGTCCCTGTCACCCATGTGGGAAACTCAGATTGAGTTCCAGAATCCTGGCTATGGCCTGGCACAGCCCTGGCTGTTGTGGGCACAGGAAAATGAAACAGTAGCTGGAGGCTCTCTCTCTCTCTCTCTCTCTCTCTCTCTCTCTCTCAATTTCAAATAAATAAAATAAATATTTTATCTTACATTAAATATTTATATAAAATTTGAAAATTTGCATATTCTTCATACTAGCAGTGTCAATTATTTTTTCAAGGAAAACCATGAATTTCATTATTTAAAGCAAGTAAAAAAAGAAATTCAGTAGAATAAATGTGAGAACTCTGAGTCTTTCATGAGCTGCTTCACTCTTTGACTTCACCACTTCTTCTTGTGCTCTGAGCAGGTCTGTTAAATAAAGTTGTGCCCACTGACTTAGATCCATTATAAACTGAGAGGATTGATTGTTCCAACTAACAATTTCAATTTAATATGTAGTAGAAAAATAGGTTACAATGTAAAGGACACACAAAGTTTACTGGCCTCCTAAAACATTTCTTAAAAATATAAAAAACAAGATTTATTTATTTTGAAAGTCAGAATTACATAGAGAAACAGGGAGGGAGAGAGAAAGAGATCTTCTATCCACCAGTTCACTATCGCAGATGGCCACAACCCCTAATCAAAACCAGGAGGCAGGAGCTCCATCTGGATCTCCCATGTGGGTAGCAGGAGCCCAAACACTTGGTCCTTGTTCTGCTGCTTTTCCTAGGTCGCCAGCAGGGAGCTGAAGTAGAAGCGGAGCAGCTAAAACATGAACTGAAGCCCATGTGGGATGCAGGCGTTGCAGGTGACAGCTTTACCCACTATGCCACAAAGCTTGCCTGTGAACCATAATTTCTTTGAGAACATAAATTATTTGTTCACAATGTCTAGTGAGACTGGCTCTTTTGCATCCTGATTTATGCATGGTAACTCTTATAAATGAAGCACAAATTCAGTTCTCATGATTGGGAGAAAAAATGTTAGTCTATATGGAACAATTGCTAAAACAAACATTTTATTTAAATGCTATGACAGAAGATATCAGACACCAAAATGAAGTACTCAGTCAAAATGCAAATGTTAAAACGAAAAGTAGGTGATGCCAAGTTGGTGGAGAGGGCTAGGGGAAAAAAAAAAAAAAGTGTAGCAGGCACACTCTTAGGGGAGAATTAGAGAGAAAACCACATTGGAAATTCTACGAAAGGAAGAGGAACGCTGTGGAACTTTGTGGAAGGTGCGAATGTGAGCAGGAACATGGACACAATACACAACTGCAGTAGCTGAGAGCTGCTGAGCATGCAACAGCTTGGAGCTGGAGTGAGATCAGACTGCAGCAACCCATAGTGAAACAGCCTGTGGGAGAGCGTGGTATGAGTCTGGACTGGACTCCTAGGGGCTAGCAGTTACTTTTGTGGTTACCCGGGGACCCAATGGAAGTAAAGCGGACGTGTTTATCTCACCCAATCCTCCCCATAACTGCTATCCAGCTGAGAAAAGGAAGGCGCTATTTTGGGCTTGGGCAGCAGCTGTGGAAGACTTTCTGTGCATCCACAGCAGCTGGCTGAGACAGAATGCATCATTTCAGCAGTACTTGTGGCAGTGGCAGGAAGAAGGCAACATTAAGCCAGTGGCTCTTGTATAGCAGTGTGACTCAGAGATCCTAGTGGAGGGGGAAATCCACTGTCCCCACTGACTTTGAGCCTGGCTGGCAGGACTGACAGGTGGTTGGGCACCTATGTAGGACTGTGAGGCGCCCCCAGCCACCTGACATACCACATGCTCAAGCCACGTAGGCAGAGCTGCCTCAGGGAACATGTGCCTCTCTGTAGACCGGACAGGCTGTAGGACAGAGCAGCCAAATCTTGACATCCAGTGGCTGTGTGAGCCTTGTGTGCTGTAACTCTGGGGGGACTTGGTGGCTATATGAGAAGGTGCAGGGTATAGCTGGGTTCTGTTCCATATGTTATGGGCTCCTTAGTTGCCTGGGACTGCTCATTGCAGCTTGAAACATGCTCAGTGTGAGTACTACACAAAGCATTTGTGTAGTTCATACAGCAGTGCAGATGAGTATTGAACCCACCAGGGGCTTACACCCAGCATTGCTCAGCTTGGAGAAGAGGAAGTGAGGGGGTGATCACACCAACAGAGTTGATTATTCCCTCTTTCTGCTAACAAAAGGAGACCTATCACACCCAACCTGGATGTTATCTTGGATACTCACACCATACTGGAGCACTGACCAGAGCTCCTTGGCAACATCTAGCATACAACTGTTGGTATTCATTGAAAGTGCAGACATTCCACTAAGCCACAGAGGTGTAGCTCAAAATTAAAGGCCAAAGGAGGAAAAAATCAACAATTAACTCCTCAAATGCCTAAAAATAAATGCAGAAATTCAAGAAACAAGAATAAGGAGTATACCATAACTCATCACCACCCTAAAGGAACACAACAACATTTCAACATTAGAATGTGAAGATGAAAAGATTGATGAGGGGCTGGTGTTGTGGTAAAGCTGCCCTCTGCAGTGCCAGCATCCCATATGATTGCCGGTTCGAGTCCCAGCTGCTCCACTTACAATCCCATTCTCTGCTATGGCATGGGAAAGCAGTCGAAGATGGCCCAAGTCTTTTGGCCCCTGCACCCACATGGGAGACCCAGAAGAAGCTCCTCGCTCCTGGCTTTGGATTGGCACAGCTCTTGCTATTGCGGCCAATTGGGGAGTGAACCAACAGATGGACAACCTCTCTCTCTCTACTTCTCCTTCTCTCTCTATGTGTAACTCTGACTTTCAAATAAATAAATAAATCTTTAAAAAAATATTGATGAAATGCCAGAAATGGAATTTAAAAAATTAATCATAGGATTACTCAAAAGCAATCAGAAGCAAATCCATGAATGAAAGAAAACCATACATGATATGAGTGACAAGTTTTCCCAAGAACTTCAGATTTTAAAGAGAAATCAAACTGAAATATTAGAAATGAAGAATTCAATAAATCAAATAAAAAAGTGTGGTAGAAAGCCTTAACAGACTTAATCAGAAGAAAGAATATCAAAACTACAACACAAATACAAATCTTTGGAAATCTTTCAGTAGAAAAAAAAAAAGAAGAAATTAGAAAACTTAAATTCAGCTTTGAGGATTTATGGGATACTATTAACTGACCCAACATATGGGTCTTGGAAGTTCTTGAGGGTCTACAAAGAGAGAATGGATTAGAAGGCTTAAGTAGTGAAATAATTACAGAAAACATTCCCAATTTAGAGAAAGAAAAGGACATCCAACTACAGGAAGCACATGGAACTCCTAACAGGCATGACCAGAAAAGATTTTCACCACAATACATAATAGTCAAAATTGATACACCATTGGTCCAACTAGATAAAAAAGGAGGGGGTGAGAAGACCTGACTCAATAAAATCAGAGATTAAAAAGGAAATAAAAAACAGATATCACAGAAATAAAAAAGAATCATCAGGAATTACTTCAAAGAGCTGTATGCCAACAAACTTGGAAACCTAGAAGAAATGGAAAGATTCCTGGATACAAACAACCTACATAAATTGAGCCATTAAGACATAGATAACCTAAACAGAACAATAACCAAGTCAGACATTCAATCAGCAATAAAGACCTTCCCAAAAAAGAAAAGTCCAGGACTGGACATCTTCACTGCTGAATTTTAGCAAACATTTAAAGAACTAGTTCCAATTCTTCTCAAGCTATTCAAAATAATTGAAAGAGAGAAAATCCTCTCAAACTCTATGAAGCCAGCATCAGCTTAATTTTAAAAACCAGAAAAAGGTAAAACAGAGAAAGAAAACTATAGTTCAATATCTCTGCTGAGCATAGATTCAAAACTCTTCAACAAAATAGTAGCTAATTAAATCCCACAACACATCAGAAAGATTATTCACCCAGACCAAGTGGGATTTATCCCCGGTATGAAGGGATGGTTCAACATTCACAATCAATAAATGTGACACATCACATTAACATACTGAAGAACAAAAACCATATGGTTTTTGCATATGCATATGATTATTCATCTTGATAGATGCAGAGAAAGCATTTGATAAAATGCAACATTCTTTCATGATAAATACCTGAAGCAAATTAGGCACAGAAAGGACATTCTTCAACAAAATCAAGACAATTTATGAGAAACCCACAACCAGCATCCTATTGAATGAGGAAAACCAGGAAGTATTCCTCCTAAGATCTGGAAACAGACAAGGATGACCACTCTCACCATTGCTATTTAATATAATCCTAGAAGTTTTAGCCAGAGCCATTAGGCAAGAAAAAGAAATCAAAAGGATACAAATTGGAAAGGAGAAAGTCAAATTATCCCTATTTGCAGATGACATGAATCTACATACAGTAGATCCAAAAGATTCCCCTGAGAGACTATTAGCACTCATTAAAGAATTTGGTAAAGTGGCAGGATATAAAATCAACTCACCAAAATCAATAGCCTTTGTATATAAAGACAACACCACGTCTGAGAAAGAATTTTTAAGATCAAGCACATCCACAATAGTACAAAAAGAATTAGATACTTGGAAAAAATTTATCCAAGAATGTTAAAGATCTCTATGATGAAAATTACAAAACATTAAAGAAATAGAAGACACAAAAAATGGAAAAATTTTCCATGTTCCTGTACTGGAAGAATCCATAACATCAAAATGTCCATACTACTGAAAACAATTTACAAATTCAATGCAATAGCAATCAAAATACCAACGACATTCTTCTGAGATCAATAAATGCTAAAATTCATAGGGAAACACAAGAGACCCTGAATAGCTAAAGCAATCTTACACCACAAAAACAAAGCCAAAAGCATCCAATACATGATTTGAAGACATACTGCAGGACAGTTATAATCAAAAGAGCCTGGTACTGGCACAAAAACAGATGCTTATACTAATGGAGCAGAATAGAAACTATAGAAATCAATCCATGCATCTATAGCCAACTTATCTTTGACAAGGGAGCTAAAATCAATCCCTGGAGCAAGGACAGTCTCTTCAACATATGGTGCTGGGACAATTGGATCTCTACATGCAAAAGTATGAAACTAGATCCCTACCTTCATCTACACAAAAAAATGCATGCAAAATGGATCAAAGAGCTGAATCTATGACCTGAAACTATAAAATTATTAGAGAACATTGGGTAAACAGAAAGTCTTCAAGACATTGGCGTAAGAAAATGCTTCTGGGAAAATGCCCCAGAAGCACAGGCAATCAAAGTCAAACTTGACAAATGGGATTATATCAAGCTAACATACTTCTGCACTGCAAAAGAAGCACTCAGCAAAGTAAAGAGGCAACTGACAGAATGGGAGAGAATATCTGCAAACTATGAGCCTGAGAAAGGGTTAATATACAGATTGTATAAAGAGCTCTAGAAATTCAACAATAAAAATACAATCCAGTAAGAAATGGGTGAAGGACTTGAACAGAAAGTTTTCAGGCCGGCGCCGTGGCTTAACAGGCTAATCCTCCGCCTTGCGGCACCGGCACACCAGGTTCTAGTCCCGGTCGGGGCACCGATCCTGTCCCGGTTGCCCCTCTTCCAGGCCAGCTCTCTGCTATGGCCCTGGAGGGCAGTGGAGGATGGCCCAAGTGCTTGGGCCCTGCACCCGCATGGGAGACCAGGAGAAGCACCTGGCTCCTGGCTTCGGATCAGCAAGATGTGCCGGCCGCAGTGGTCATTAGAGGGTGAACCAACGGCAAAAGGAAGACCTTTCTCTCTGTCTCTCTCTCTCACTATCCACTCTGCCTGTCAAAAAAAAAGAAAGTTTTCAAGACAAGAAATTCAAATGGCCAATAGACGCTTGAAAAAATTCTCAGAGAAATGAAAATTAAAACCACAATGAATGAAAATTAAAACCACAATGAAGTATCATGTCACCCCAGTTAGAATGGCTAACATCCAAAAATCAAAAAGAAATAAATGCTGGCAAGGATGGGGGTGGAAGGTACCTTAATCCACTGCTGGTGGGAATGTAAGCTAGCACAACCATTATGGAAGACAGTATGGAGATTCCTCAGAAATTTGAAAATAGAACTACCATATGACCCAGCCATCCTACTCCTGGAAATTCACACAAACCAAAAGAAATCAACATCTGAAAGAGTTATCTGTACTTCGATGTTCACTGCATCACAGTTCACATAGCTAAGATATGGAATCAACCCAAATGTCCAGCAACTGCTGAATGCATAAGGAAATTATGGTGTATATATACACTATGGAGTACTACACAACTCTAAAAAGATATGAAATTCTGTGTTTTGCAACAAGATGGATGCAAATGGAAATCATTACATTTAGTGAAATAAGCAAGTCCCCAAAAGACACCACATGTTTTCACTGATCTAACTAAATGAGTATCTAAAATGTAATGTATTAGAGTGAATTGGACATTTTGAGATTCATTGATTGTTTGCAACTCTTGTCTCTTTTGTTGAGGAATATGTTTTTTTCCTTCATGCTATTTGTTGAACTCATCTAGTTAGTGTAGCATTTACTTTACAATTAATAAGCCAACTGAAAATAGATCTTTGTAAAAATTAGTAGTGGGAATGGGAGAGGAAGCAGAAAGAATGCTTGGAAATTGGCAGGAGGAAGGGTAAAGTGGAAATATCATTGTGTTCCTAAATATGTACATATGAAATATATGAAACTTGTATAACTTAAATAAAACTTAAAAAAACAAAGATAAAAAAAAGTAAAAGGGTCCACTAAAAAGCTGTAGAGTCCTTTTTCTGGTATATTTTTGGTAAATAGGTATTTAATAATTCCAATTTTTATTCCACATATTGTATGCCACCGATAAATATTATATATTGAGATTCTCCAACAAAATGTATGTATACATATGCCTAGGAAGTGGGACAATTAAAGATTTCTAAAGGCTACAAAAAGCCTCTGTCTGTCTCATTACATTGTTGCCAAATAATTATATATGTATGCATAATTATTATATGATTGCTATACACACATATATTCTGTTCATTCTGTTCTGTTTCCTTAAAGAATTGCATATGAGGGATTGTAGACCAGCAGCTAAAAGTCGCATATGCAATATTATATCATTTATCTACATGGGAACAAAAGAAAATTTGAGAAGGATTCTTTGAAAATGAAGAAGTAGACATGGGGCAATATTTCCTCAAATCTATCTATGGAAGTTTCCACAAGAACTCCAGGGAGACTCAGGCATGCCTTAATCCTTGGAAGGATATGGGTTTGTGCCAGGGTCCAGCCTAAGGAACCAAAAACAGAAAGGGAAAACTTCCCCCTCTGGAAGCTGCATAGAAATCAGCTGCACACCCAGAGTTTTTTAGAATAAAGCAGGCATGAGTAGTCTTGTGGATCACACAGGGCCATGGAGCTCTTGAGTGCTAACCAGTAAAGTCAGCCAGTAAAGTAAATCCTTGATATAAAAATGTGGCTTAAAAGAACAGCCTATTTTCTCTGAGGTCTTTGGACTTATTGGGCAGTTCTCATGACATCCACACTTGAGCTCATTCTTGGGTGTTGCTCAGTCAACTGGCAACTTGGATGGAACAGAACAGCATACAATGTCTTCATTCACTGACTGAAGTAGTTGGGATGACTCCCTGTGTATCCAAGTTTCTTTCATTTTTGTCTTCTTCACATGATGACAGAATCATGGTATTCATAACACAATTTACAGCACTTTGTATTACATCAGAGCAAGCCACAAAGCCACGTCAGATTCATGTGATAGGTAACTGGGTTCTGCATCTTGATGAAAGGAGCCACAGAGAATTTGAGTCCATATTTGGAACACAAGGGCAAAAGGACTCCAACAAGAGAAACTGTAGGAAAATCACAAAATTCCAAGGACTATAAGCAATCATAAACTGTGAACCACCTAGAAACATTCAGCAACATTTGAATGAAGGAAATAGACATCATAGGTCCCTAACATGGTGAGACCTTCTGAAAACCAACATAGACACCAGAAAAACATCAGTGAAATCCAGAATACAAGGGCAGTCCTGCTCTGCTCTCAGCCAACCCACAGATCGTGGCTTTTATGCAGTTGAGAGACTCAGTAAAATGGGAGAGAAAGGTTGGAAACAAAGGCTTGGAAAGACAGAAACAAAAGCAAGTCCCCTTCTTCAATTTTCTATCTGTAGAAGATCTCAGCAGGGCAGAAATTTAAATTTAACTCAAGTTAAAAGTTTATTATAGGCCGGCGCCACAACTCAATAGGCTAATCCTCCACCTGCGGCGCCGGCACACTGGGTTCTAGTCCCAGTCGGGGCGCTGGATTCTGTCCTGGTTGCTCCTCTTCCAGGCCAGCTCTCTGCTGTGGCCCGGGAGTGCAGTGGAAGATGGCCCAAGTGCTTGGTCCCTGCACCCCATGGGAGACCAGGATAAGCACCTGGCTCCTGCCTTCGGATCAGCGCAGTGCGCTGGCAGCAGCGTGCTTGCCGCAGCGCGCCAGCCGTGGTGACCATTGGAGGGTGAACCAACGGCAAAAGGCAAACCTTTCTCTCTGTCTCTCTCTCTTTCACTGTACACTCTGCCTGTCAAAAAAATAAAAATAAAAAAAATTTTTTTAAAGTTTATTATATGGTACCAATTACCTTTAATTATAGAATTATAGCTATATTTGAACCTTAAAATCATTATAATTTTTTCCAGAGGTGAAAATACATGGATCTGCATGGATTTTCAGTTATGAGAGGGAAAAATTGCCTCCATGAATAAATATTAAAAGAAAGGTGAAAGACAAAAATAGTGGCATTTTCTGGGTGGCTGTTGCCTCTGATCTCCAGGCTGGAATGTCAGGATGCATTTTAGGTAATGGAAGGTGCAAGATGGCTGCTCTTGGGAGTAAGCGCTTGTGTCAAAGCTTTGGCAAACATCCATGCTTAGAAGACCAAGTCCAGTGAATTTCATCCACAACTACCACATGGGACATCTAAAATTTTGCCAGGTGTTTGCACAAACACATACTGCCTGGAAAATCTTTTTTCAAGGAATTTGTGAATACCTTAAATTCTCAGGATCACAGCAAATGCATGATGCTTACTATAACACAATTCTCATATTAAGGCAATATGGATACAAAGAGAACAGATTGAATGTAGTTCCTAAAATTAATTCTAAGAATATAGGGATATTTCCCTTCTCCTTCTTCCTCCTTCTCTCCTTTACTCTTTCTTTCTTCTTCCTTTATTTTTGATTTTTGAGAGAATATATGTTTAATTTACATTACAGACAAAAGCTTAATGCTCCATGAAATAGAGTTCAGCAAGTAAAAAGTAAAAAGACCATAGTTCAGCAGAAATTTAGGGAAGGGCTCTAAGCAATAATCAAATGAAACCACAGTCTTAAGGATCTGTGATTATTTTTAAGTTCACTATATAGGAGTGAAATGGAAAACCTTCGGAATGAATGACATTTGATTTTTAAATCAATTGAAAGTTTTATTTTGGTAAACAGAACTGCTTTAGGAAAATCTAAAATTGTATCCATCTATGTTTATTAATTGACATATTTTTCAAGTCATCATTGATGTATTAATACAAATAAGAATTAATTTGTAGTATGTTTTATACCATAAATTTCCAGCATGTCTACAGCACAATTGAATCCAATATAAAACAAATTAAAAAATGTAAATCGTGACACTCAAAAGAAACAAACTAGAGTAAATTTTCTCAATGAAATGGTTAAGGAAGAGAGTTTCATACCTCATGGCTCTTGCTCAAGTCTCCCCTGCCTTGCTGTTAAAGCACCAGGGGTCACTTGCTCTCTCCCTGCCCGTCTTGTTCAGAAGAAATGTTCCTTTCATTCCAGGAAAGCTCCACATTATGTACCTATCCACATATGCAGACATATGACTTAAATAATGGAGAACCTTCAAGGATTTGTTTGCAAAAAAAAAAAAAAAATTCTCCTGCATTAAATTCTGAAGCCTAGTTCCCTGGGAAACAGAAGAAATTCATCAATCTCTTTTTTACCTCATAGGAACATTATAATAATAAAATATGTCACAAAGATTAACCTGATAATCTTGTAGAGGATAAACTCAACAAAAGGTAACGATAGAACTCAAAATGACCTCCAGAGAACAGGTGTATTATTGAGTACTATGATAGCAAGTGATAATTAACTTAGCCTGGAGAACCACACTCTGCAGGTTAAAAAGATGAACCTATTCACAGTTGAGTAGAAAGGTGTCTGCTTTTAAAACATTGTAATATTTATGAGTAAATATAATTAGAAGTTGTATCTGCCTTAATCAGAGTCTCAGGAATTCGGGCTGTTTCTCAATATTTTGTGATATATTAGGAAAAGTCGGTAAAACTGCAATCAGCAGACTGTGTCTATATTAACAAATTTTAGTTATCTGTCAAAGTACTCCATATGAGTAAAAACAAGATTCCAATGTGTGAAAACATCAATATTGGATATTTACATTGATAAAAGCAAGCTTTTCATTCAACTTAAAATAGTTATCATGCACATTGAAAATGGCTCAAGTTTAAAGAATAACACTGTTTCAAACTTTTGACATTCAATACTCACCTGATAGTATTACAGAGCACCTTCTACATAGGGGGACCTGTGTTGAAGACCAAGACACAGCTACAAGAAACAGGCTTTGCCTTGGTACAGTGCAGCCTGAGATCCTGAAAGTAAACAGAAAACTTTGTGAGACTCCATGACGTGTGCAATATATACATGCAGGAGAAGTAAAGCAAATCCATATTCAGGGCAAAGTTGGAATCAGGACAACTTCCCAAAGGGAGTGACATTAATTAAAAACCTTAAGACTCAACATTTACAAATAAAACAAATAAAAATCAAATCATAATTTGGATCAGATTGGGACAGCATATGCAAAGAGATGGGGGGGGTGATAAGAAACATGCATTAAAAGAACTGAGTCAATGGGAAGAGAATAGAGAGATCCAAGCAAGAGGCACAGTCAAAAAGAGAGCCATGTGGCAAAGTGAGGCTACTAAGCCATTAGGAAATTTCAATGAAATGTGCATCATTAGCAAACTCACAGTAGTGAAAGATCACTTGGTTTTTGATGTGGAAGATAGAAAAAGGGGAGGAAACTGGAGCTCCTTGAGACGAGCAGGACTCTGCAAAAGTCTAGGTAGGAAAGGATGATTCAGAAAAGGTAGTGATAGTGGGAGAAAAACAAATGGAGGGACTCAAAAAGCAGTTGAGAGACTGACAGAATGGAGGCTGATTGGAAGAGAGAAAGAGAAGGGGAAGAAAGGGTGGGAGCACCTCAACCTGAGATGCTGAGGAGGTGGAAGCGCTTGGCCTATCAGAGGATTCTGAGTGTGGACATGCGGAGTTTCCCAACACAGGGCTGAGGAGAACAGTGAATATGTGGTAGTGTCCCCATGAAGAGTGTGACCTGGGCCTCACCAGGAAAATTCAGAAAGTCTAACAGTTGAAATTGACTACCTGATTATGATTGTATGTGAAGTATGGAATTCACAGAGGGATGATAAATTATGGGATTGGTTCCCCTTATTATTCATGTTTTTCACCCTGAAAATAAATTCCTCTTACTTCAGTGAAGTTTTCCATTTTTTAATTTTTCAATTGATACATAAAATTGCATGTATTTCTGGTGTACAATATGATGTTTTGATATGCTGCATAGATACATTATGGATTGGCTAAATCAAGCTAATTAACATATGAATTACCTCACATATATTTTTGTGTGGGGCATGATCGCAGCCATGGCGCTGCCAGGCCAGGCCAGGCCCGGGGACTCTGCATGCATAGCTGCCCCCGGGTGCCCCCGCCCAAGCTGCGCGGAACGGAGCCGCGCGGAGCTGAGTAAGATGGCGCCCAGAGGAAGTAAGATGGGCGGAATCCAAAGTTGTTTACCACTAAAACTAATTGGCTGAGCAACATCAGGGGAGGTAACAAAACTAGTAACAAGTGTATAGACATAGGGCTAGTCCTATAGAAATCCCCCCATAAGGTGATTTTTTAAGTGATTGGTTGGTCCTTAGCCCTGCCCCAATAACTCTGCAGTTTTGTGCTATAAAAGGTACTATTATGCACAAAGTAAATGAGTCCTTGCTACTAGACTTGGCTCCCCGCTGCGTCTGATTGTCTCCGGGATCGGGAGGCTGGGGAACGGGCAAGCGGCGCACTTACCTTTCCTCAGACCCAGTCCATCCTGTACGGGTGGACTAAGACCCTGCATTTTTGTAGTGAGGACATTTAAAATCTACTCATTTTTCTCATAGATGAATGAAATATATTGTTATTAATTATAGTCACCATGGTTTTTTATGAAGTAATATAAAGTTTATTTTCACAAATAATCACAATAAAACAGAAACACTAGAAATATAAAAATTATAAGGCAATTCAAATTAACAAAGATTCCATAATGTTATACTATGCAATGTTCACTTTCTTAATGAATGCCATCACCAACAAACCACACAGTTGGATAAGCCAAAAACACGAATTCAGCCAGGACGCAAATTATTACTTTCTAACTCCTAAATGTTTTTCAAATTCTTGTACTTCCTCGTAATTTCATTGACTCAGCTTTGTTTTATGTCACAATGAGTAAAGCCTTCCTTCCTGTAACAGCTTCCTCCCTGTTTGCCTTGCTGTCTCTGATGTCAAGTCATCACGCCATCTGTGACTTGCTTGAGGCTATCACTGCCATCCATATGTGGGAATTATGACGGAAGGAGACAATGAGTGCATCATTTGAGGAAGAGAGAAAGCCCAATTTCTCCCTCTAACCTCCCCTGTCCCTCATTCTCTCTCTTGCCCATGAGCTGTCTGTGTTGTGGTCTGCCTAAGTAGAGGAAGGACTACGGTAGACTAATGAAAGAGCTGAAGCTACATCCGTTCCTGAATGGGAGCCACTGAAAATACTTGCTGCTTTTCTGTAATCTTATTGGAGCTACAAACAAAAATTACTGGAGAAAGTATTCAATGTGCTGATTACCGAATTTGTTAGGAAAAGAGTTCAGAAAGGAGTATACAGGTACACCACTCAGTCTAGTGGTGAGTGTGTGTATTGACTCTTGAAGGAAGACTTGAAAGTACAGAGCTATGAGACCTTCGCTGAGATTTGCTGGAGCCCATTTCTATAATATCTGTTCAGTCTCTGATAGCTAAATGAGTTCTATCTGCAGATACATTGCATTATCATGGGAATTCAAATTATAAGTAAGACACTGTTCCTGCCATCAGAGTTTTTGTGGAGAGGTAGCTGCAATTCTTATAGATACTGCAAAATGATTGTCACAGAAAAACTACTGGGTCGGGCCCTGGCATGGTGGCTCAGCAGGTATCCCATATGAGCACCAGTCCAAGTCCTGGCTTCTCCAACTACAATCCAGCTCCTTGCTAGTGTCCCTAGAAAGCAGTAGAAGATGGCCTATGTGCTTGGTCCCCCGCCACCCATGTGGGAGACTCAGATGGAGTTTCAGGCTCCTGGCTTCAGCCTGGCCCAGCCCTGACTGTTACAGCCATTTGGTTAGTGAACCAGCAGATGGAAGATCTCTCTGTCTGTCTCCTTCTCTCTTTCCCTCTCTCTAACTCTGCTCTCAAATAAATAAACAAATCTTAGAAAATGAAAGAAAAGGAGTGGAGAGGAGAGGGGAGGAAAGGAGAGAAGGGAAGGGAAAGAGAAGGGTATAGGACATGGAGTGTCTTAACATCTAGGTTAAGATGTTAACCTGTTGGGACTGGTGCTCTGGCATAGTGAGTAAAGCCGCCACCTGCAGTGCAATCATCCCATATGGGTGCCGGTTCAAGTCCTGGTTGCTCTACTTCCAATCCAGCTCTCTACTATGGCCTGGGAAAGCAGCAGAAGATGGCACAAGTCCTGGGCCCCTGCACCCGAGTGGGAGACCTGGAAGAAGCATCTGGCTCCTGGATTCGGATTGGTGCAACTCTGGCCATTGCAGCCAATTGGGGAGTGAACCAGCAGGTGGAAGACCTCTCTCTCTCTCGCTCTCGCTCTTTCTCTCTCTCTCTCTCTGCCTCTCCTTCTGTCTCTCTGTAGCTCTGACTTTCAAATAAATAAATAAATCTTTAAAAAGACAGAATTCCTGGGCTTAATTTTGGCTATTTTTGTGAGAAAGATAATCGCATGGTCAGTGTGTTCAATTTTGTTGGTAAAATGGGGTTACTATCTATCTGATATTATTATATTAAAATCCAATAATAATATTATAATGCAGCAAAAGAGTAAGCAGGAATACCAGTCTAGGATATAATTTTCTTTCCCTCAGTTAATTAGAAGTGAATTTTCCCTCAGTAAGTAAAAGATTTCACCTTCGCCCTAAGGAAAAGTAGTATCATTACAGTGAGTAAAACAAGAAAAATTAAGAGATGATCAGTGTTTGTTTTATTCTTTGTACCCAGAACAGACTTTTTAGAATTTTTTTAAGAAGCATTTCCCAGGTAAAATGATCAACTTGGAAAGAGCTGGAAGAAGGTCTAGGTCATTCTACCTAAATCTCCTTGGAGAAATAGAAGTGAGTCAGCAGAAGTGACGAGGGAGTGGGATCTGAGGAATGTGTTATGTCTTCAGTGGACACCAATGATGGGAATAGAGGAAACTGAATCAGAGCAACCAAGTAGAGATGAGTAGCATCAGCAGACAGTGACTCAAACAGTTTGGGAGTCACATGGAAGCCAGGCCAATACCAAGAAACGTTACTGTTCACTCAAGGGAGCTGTAATAACAATTCACATCTACATTAATGAATTTGCGTCCCCGGTCAAGAGGAGCCTGTCTGAATGTTAGCTGAGCTCCATGCAGACTGTCTGGGCATTCATGTGCCATTTGTTGAAGGCCCAGACTCTTTCAAGAATCCTCAATGACAATGTGGAGTTCCATTACATGACAAGGGAGAGACTGTCATGAAAGTGACCCCAGCAATGAGTGTCACTTGGGTGAACTGGACAATGAGAATTTCCACTCTGCTCTAGTAATAATTATCATCACAATAACGGCCAGCATTTTACAGAGCATTGACCACGCATGCTATCAGGCACCATATTATTAAACACATTATGTTCATTGCACCATTTAACCCAGGGTCTTAATCTTTTCACTACCCAGCTCTTAAGAGCTACACTCTACTGCCTCCCAGGTAAAATGAAATTACATGTGTAAAAATCTAAATATACACCTGATGTATTTGTTACTTCCTTATGATTATAAGATAACTTCAGTATCATGGGAGGAGACAGTAGAACTTAGGGAACAGGATGGTTATCATCTGCAATGCAGAAAAACAAAGATTGCCTCTGTAATGTCAAAGGATCAGATATCAAAATTCAGAAAGCTTCTTTACATTTTCCTGATGATATGAATTTTTTAAAGATTTATTTATTTTATTGGAAATCAGAGTTACAGAGAAAAAGAGAGATCTTCCATTCACTGGTTTACTCCTCAAATGGCCAAAACATCTGAAGCTGAACTGATCTGAAGCCAGGAGCTAGGAACTTCCTCTTGGTCTCCTCCATGAGTGCAGGGGTCCAAGCACTTGGGCCATCCTCTGCTGCTTTCCCAGGCCCATTAACAGGGATCTGGATGGAAAGTTGAGCAACTGAACTTGAACTGGTGCTCATATGGAATGCCGGCACCCCAGGTGGCAACTTTAACCACTAAGCACCAGCTTCATGGTACGCAATTTTTTAAATTCACAGGTAATACGGTCTTCTTATTTCATGCCTGGATATAAAGAAATGGGTCAGGAATCCAGAGAGCTTCTCTTCCTGGTAGTGGTCCTTGGTTTTTTGTTTTGTTTTGTTTTGTTTTAATCTCTAGGCTAAAACACAGTAAACAATTACTGAGACGCACAGACAATGCCTCATTTATTTCCCCTGTCTTCACAATCCCTTGAATCCCTTCACAACCCTTTCAGGATAGTCCTCTCAATCAAGCAGGTGTTTCCTCCTTCTCAGATACCCATTTATCAAAGGTAATGTCATTCCTCTTTGCTCCCCAGTGGGGGAACTAGCTATAACTGATAAGTAAGGTAGTTGTGTAACTCATGGTGGCCACACCCCTAAGCCATGTCCTCCAATCCATGTTTGACTTTTGGGTATTTCCCTCAATTAATTTCAGAAGAGGAAAGAAAAGATTTCTACATTGGTTCACCTTTCGCTCTTCATACAGTAGTAGAGCAATGCTTAGCAAAATATCAAGAAGTCATGTCTGTTGTAGGAATGTTTCAAAATCATGATTAAACAAAATATCATATCAGCAATATAAAAGAGTGCTTTTTAAAAAAACTTTTATTTAATGAATATAAATTTCCAAAGTACAGCTTATGGATTACAATGGCTTTCCCCCACCCCGAACTTCCCTCCCACCCGCAACCCTCCCCTTTCCCACTCCCTCTCCCCTTCCATTCACATCAAGATTCATTTTCAATTCTAAAAGAGTGCTATTTAAGATACATTAATTCAGCAAGTATTTATTGAGTCCTCACTGCAATGCAGGGCAAAAAAAGATGTGAGGAAGAGAAACAGACACAATCCCTATATCTGGAACTTGGACTATAGTAGGGGAGACTCACAATTATTATATTTGGAATTCACATTATAAGCTCTCTTCTAAACTTTCAAAGCTCTAAGTACTCACCTACTTTATAAATTTGTTTAAAATGAAAATAAAACCCCAGGTATACATATGTGGATCATACTGGATCTAAGATTCAAAGGAGCAAACAGACAAAATATCTAATCCTGGGATTGCACCATGATGTAGTGGGGAAAGCTCCCACCTGTGATGCAAGCAACTCATATGGAATCCTAGCTGTTCTACTTCTGGTCCAGCTCCTTACTAACACACCTGGGAAGGTAGCAGAAGATGGCCTAAGAGCTTGGTCCCTGCATCCATGTGGAAGACCTGGATGAAACTCCTGGTTCCTGACTGGCCCTCACCATGTGGCCATTTTGGGAGTGAACCAGTAGATGGAAGATCTCTCTCCCTTTCTCTCTAACTCTGACTTTCAAATTGGAAAAAAAAAAAAAAAGAACCTAATCCTGAAACTAGTATGAAAAATTGTGTTTGCTATATTGCTGTCAATGGGCCAAAAAAATCAAAAGTCATTATCCTGGAAATGTTGGAGTTAGAATATAAGTGTTAGGAAATTAGTTAACACACTGTAGTTAGCAACAGAAAAAAATAATAAAACATTGGAAATAGAAAGTACTGGACTGATTTTTATCTGGTTGTGTTTTTCTGAATTCCAAACTCTTCTTTGTATTTGGGCATAGCCTTAAAGGATTTAATTAACTTCTCCAAGCTTACCTTGGCTCATACATGCTAAACTGATTATTGCCTAAGATGAAACAATTTCTGCATCTGCCTATGCAGCTGTGCCCAGCAAATCACTGAACCCTAAAGGAAACTGACAAAAGCCATGATCTATGTAAAACAAAACAAAACCTGTTCCTAACAAATCTATGTCCACAAAAACAACTCGTTAAATGAATGTTTTATATGCCAAGGGGCACCATGGTTCAGTCGTGGTATTTATTTGTCCCTTAAAGGTATTGTTAACTTTCTTATTGTTAACGCCCTACTTAATTGTAGACTACAAGAAGATTTTGGTTATGCAATAATTTATAAATGCAATAAAATGCTATTTTGAAAGTATTGTGCCCGTGTGTTTGTTACTGCTCCCCAAAGGACCTAAATAAACTATATCAGTGAGCATTTGCTCCTATTGCTGTTTGGCAAATGAGAAACTTAAGCTAAAAAAGAAACTTTAATAAAGCCAAGTTTAAAATTGCTGCACTTCATTCTATGCAAACATGACATTTAAATTAATAGCATCTATCCACATCCCTTAGGACACATAGTAAAATTTGAAAAACTACAGATGGTGTATGTTCATTTCTGCCTTTCTTTTTCTGACTCAGACACGTTGTTATTGGAAATTTAAAAGAGTGTCTCACCACCATGTGGAATTTAAAAATGAGCATGGATTTGGTAAAGCTCATTGCATCTTTAAGGAGCTATCAAGAATAGAAACAGATGATACATTATCTTTACTCCCTGAAAAAAAAGGAAAGCAACAAAGAAGTTGGTACTCTTCTTTGAACCAGTTCCAATCCTAAAAGAGAAGCCTAGATAGCATGTTTTTCAGCCACGTCAGAAAGTATCTCAGCATCTGGGACACGTTATAAACTTGGAAGCACTAGAAATATTGCCTATAAATGATATCACACCCTATGTGTTAGCTAGTTAAGCCTCAAACCTTTATTGATTATGGGCCATATAACTTCAGGCAGACAAAAGAAAAATAATCCCTATCATGTTGAATGCCAGTTTATGGTGTTTATGAGCACCTCCTGCTGTGCTCGGTGGCTCACACATCTGTCAGGTGTTCTGCATTATAGCCACAGGAAAATCTCCCTACAGGTTGTGTGTCGGGCAGAATGCTTTGTCTCAGACCTTATCAATCTGCTGATGGATGAGTCTAGCATTCTAATTAATAAGATTTTAAATATATTTATTCTTTGCCAATCTTCAAATCACATTAGGAGGCACAAAGCCGATGCAATTAGAAGGAATAAGATCACTTTGGAAGGACAGTTCTTCTCTTGAATCACACAAATGTGTGGGTTTTAAGCTACCCTTGTGAGATGGTCTCATACCCCTTCATAATCCTTGTTTTATAAGCTTAATTTAACAGACTAATTTCCATTTACTCAAAACAAATTAATTCCAAACAATTTGCAAAGGCTACCATACTTCTGAAGAGCTTTACTTACTCTTAGCCTTAGATTTTGTATAGTCAAATATCTACAATCAAAGAGTTGGCAGACATATTATCAAGTGAATTATATTGTTAGCAGCGCTAACAGTGACTAAATCATATGAAACTGTTTTAGTAGAGTGGCATATACGTGCTGTAATTAAATAACATATGATAAATCCAACCATCTTCTCATGACCTTTCACATTATAATTTAAAAGCTGTATGGTTTTTGAATTGGCTGTGGAAATTAAATCATAGCAAATATGTCCCCAGAATTTCTTCAAAATCCATAGTCCAGGAACTCACTGAAGATCCCCTTCTATGTATGGGTTTCAAAATATTTTCCACTAAATTAAGCTTATGATAGCTATATTTTCTGTGAAAATTTGTGAAGTATCTTCCTATACTATGACAAAGTGTGTGTCATTTGCCATATATTGAACACTCCACTAAATAACAGCAGAATATATATTCTTTTCAAATGAATATGAAATACTTCTCAACATAGGCCACATTCTAGGCTAAAATTCAAATATTAACAAAATTAAAGAATTGTTTCACACAAACAACTCTCTAACATACATTTTCTGCAACGATAATGGATTAAAATTAGAAATCATTAGCAAAAAAAAGATATCTTAAAACTCCATCAAGGGGGCCAGTGCTGTGGCTCACTTGGTTAATCCTCCGCTTGTGGCACCGGCATCCCCTGTGGGCGCCGGTTCTAGTCCCAGTTGCTCCTCTTCCAGTCCAGCTCTCTGCTGTGGCCTGGGAGGGCAGTGGAGGATGGCCCAAGTGCTTGGGTGCCTGCACCCACATGGGAGACCAGGAAGAAGCACCTGGCTTCTGGCTTCGGATCAGTGCATCTCCGGCCATAGCAGCCATTTGGGGAGTGAACGGATGGAAGGAATACCTTTCTCTCTCTCTCTCTCTCTCTCTCTCTCTCTCTCTCTCTCACTGTCTGTAACTCTACTTGTCAAATAAAAAAAAAAAAAAAGAAAAAGAAAGAAAGAAACTCCATCAAGGGGGCCGGTGATGTGGCATAGCAGGTAAAGCCACTGCCTGAAGTGCCGGCATTGCATGTGGGTGCAGTTCGTATCCCGGTTGCTCCACTTCTAATCCAGCTCTCTGCTATGGCCTGAGAAAACAGTGGAAAATGGCCCAAGTCCTTGGGCCCTTGGGCCCCTGTACCCCTATGGGAAGACCTTGAGGATGCTCCTGGCTTCTGGCTTTGGATTGGTGCAGCTCCGGCTGTTGCAGCCAATTGGGGAGTAAACCAGCAAATGGAAGACCTCTCTCTCTCTGCCTCTCCTTTCTCTGTCTAACTCTGACTTTCAAATAAATAAAAAAATCTTTAAAAAAAAGAAACTCCATCAAATGATTGGGAATTAAATAATACCATTCCAATGGGTCATCAGAGTCAAAGTATACATGGCAGGGTCTTTAAAATATTTTAAATTTAATGAGAATTAAGGGATAACATTAAAACTTGGGTGATGACAGTAAAGCAATGCTTTGAGGGAAATTTACATATTAAATACTCATTTTAGGTAGGAGAAAATACCTCAAATCATATTTCCAAAATTTCATTTTAAATAAAAGATAAAATTCAAGCCCAAACAAGTAGAATGAAGAAAATAATAAAATAAAAGCAGAAATGAATTAGGAGCAACAACACAAAGAAACAAAATAAGTGAAACAAGTGCTTGTTCCTGAACAAACTCAATGAAACTGATGCAAACCAAGAAAATGGAGACTGTATAGAAATTACCAATGTGCAAAATCAGAGGGAATATCCATATAGGATGATAAGTTTCACAACTCTGCAGTGAAAAATCCAACAATGTAGATGAAATGATACAGGTCTTCCAAAGGCCCAAACTCCCACAGCTTGCTGAAGAAGAAACAGATGGGCTGAATATTTCTAAATCTATTAAACAATTAAATTTATAAACTCTCCAACAAAGCAAACTGCAGACCCAAATGGTTTCACTGGTGAATTTTATCAAACATTTTAGGAAGATTGAATAAAAAACTTAGAAAAAAATCTTCCAGAATATAGCAGAGAGGGAAACACCTCCTAAATCATTTTATGAGGCCAATGTTACCCTGATTTACAAAAGAGAAAATCACATTATCCTTCCCAAATATATGCAGGAAAATTCTGATGAGAGCATCAACACAATAAACACAAGAATAAATATTAAAAAAATACAGTATAACCAAACAGGGTTTATTTCAACAACGCAAGAATGTTTTTACATTCAGATTCAATCTGTATACAGTCAATTCTCTCATGTAGTAATTATGTTCTAAAAAGTCTCCATGAACACTGAACTAGAAGTTACTGAATCAGGGCTACTACAAGAAATACGGGGCAAGATTCCTGTGAAACTCGAGCCACATTTTCAACAACTTATTAGTATATTGCCTTGTATGTATGTTTATATTTTAAAGCACTTTATGTGGCCTGGTGCTGTGGTACAGAAGGTGAAGCTATTGCCTAAAATGCTGGCATCCCAAATGGGTGCCAGTTTGAGTCCCAGCTGCTCCACTTCTGATCCAGCTCCCTGCTAAGGCCTGGGAAAAGCAACAGAAGATAACCCAAGAAG
Source organism: Lepus europaeus (assembly GCF_033115175.1). NCBI lineage: Eukaryota > Metazoa > Chordata > Mammalia > Lagomorpha > Leporidae > Lepus > Lepus europaeus. The sequence goes on along the minus strand of NC_084837.1, from coordinate 46,077,918 downwards.
GTGACCCATAAGGGACACCAGAAAGAAACTTCTGGCTCCTGGCTTTGACCTGTCCCAACCCTGCCCTTGTGGCCATCTTGGAAGTGAACCAGTGGATAGAAGATCTCTCTCTGTCTCTGTCTCTGTCTCTCTGTCTCTCCTCTGTAACTCTTTCAAACAAATAAATAAGTCTTTTTTTTAAAAAGCCACTGTACTTAATATACATTATTGATTCATTAACATTGAATTTATAGCCAAAAGCACTGCAATTCTTACTTGAAGAAAGCTTGCCTAACATACACACATACACATATTTTCTCCATAAGGAACACTAGTTAACACTTCAGCACTATGTTTGCAGGCTACATTCAAAAGCAAACATCAGTGAAAGGCACAAAAGGAAAATGCAGAGATTGCTAGACCACCAGAAGCATACTTGTTTGTGGTATAAAAGCCTAAAGAGGAAGGCAGAGCATCATTAGGCATGTGCACAATGGTTGACCCAAATTCTTTGCTGCTGTGAACACTTCCAAGAATGATTCAAATGCACCATGAGGATTGATTTTGGGGTTACAAATAAATTGTAACAAGTGGTCAAATTCACAAGAATAGATTTACAAGTGATGAGAATTGACTGTAATTCACCATATCAACCAAATGAGAAGAAAAACTACTGTTAAGGAAATAGATTCAGAAAAGGCCTTGGACAAATTCAATATTCTTTCATAATAAAACTCTCAGCAAACTAGTAACAGGAAAGAACATTGTCAAGTTAATAAAAGGCACCACTAATATGCACTTACACCACACACACACACACACACACCTCTAAAATTGTACTTAATAGGAAAATAAATGTTTTCCTCATCTATTTTTGACAAAAATATAGATTTTTGCTCTTACCACTCCAATATTTTGTTGATAATTCTATCCAGTGCAATAAAACAAGATCAAAAATGAATGAATAAATGAAATATACACCATTTGGAAAGGAAGAAATAAAATTGCTCTTATTGCCAGAAAACAAGACTGTCCATCTATATTTGCATATAAATATAATATATAAATACAATCATAATATTTTTTAAAACAACTAGAAGTACAAAGAAAGTTTATCAAGTTTGCAGTAAACAAGGAAAATATGCAAATACTGATTTTGTTCTTTGCACTAACAATGAACAACTGAAAATTAAAAATTTTTCTACAACACTATCAAATACCTTATAACAGCCAGCATCATGATTTAACAGGTAAACCCACCATCAGTGTGTCAGCATCTTATATGGGTGCCAATTGGTGTTCCAGTTGCTCCACTTCTGGTCTGGCCCCCTGCTAATGGTCTGGGAAAAGCAGTGGAGTATGGTCCAAGCACATGAGCCACCCACGTGGGAGATCCAGATAAAGCTCCTGGTTCCTATCTTCAGCCTGACCAATCCCTGACTGTGGGGCATGAGCGTGGCCAGGCCAGGCCCGGCCAGGGGGCTCCGCATACGCAGCTGCTCCAGGGTGCCCCCGCCCGAGCTGTGCAGAAGGAAGCCACGCGGAGCCAAGTAAGATGGCACCCAGAGGAAGTAAGATGGGCGGAATCCAAAGTTGTTTACCACTAAAACTAATTGGCTGTGCAACATCAGGGGAGGTAACAAAACTAGTAACAAGTGTATAGACATAGGGCTAGTCCTATAGAAATCCCCCCATAAGGTGATTTTTTAAGTGATTGGTTGGTCCTTAGCCCTGCCCCAATGACTCTGCAGTTTTGTGTTATAAAAGGTACTATTATGCAAAAGGTGACTGAGTCCTTGCTAGACTTGGCTCCCCGCTGCGTCTGATTGTCTCTGGGACCGGGAGGCTGGGGAACAGGCGAGCGGCGCGCTTACCTTTCCTCGGACCCAGTCCATCCTTGTACGGGTGGACTAAGACCCAACATCTGGCGCCCAACGTGGGGTATGAACAGTTACTTTTCGGCCGAGGCTAAGCGGTCTCTCAGGGTAAGTGAAAACCTTAGTATGGTTTATGCAGTTTCGTCCCAAAAGGACCTGGCCTTAAAGGCTTTACGCTATATGTTAAAAAGTGTCTGGGTAGCTGTCATAACCTTGGCCCTTTGGATTCAGACGGCCAATCTCTTTTCTTGGAACACTTGGTCATGGGTGGAAAAACTCACCCTTAAGAGGGAGAGACACTTTGATACCGCCCTTAAAGCATCCTTCCACCCAGACGCTATAACCCTAGCTTCGGAGGGCGAGAGAGAGAAAGAGGAAGTGCAGTACTCGGCAGATTCTAAAACCTCAGAGGAAGATGGCGGGGAGAGAAAATGGGCTAAGTTTGATCAGGAATGCAGAGAGCCTGTGGAGGCACGAACTGTTGAGGTAAAAACAAAAGTAAAAATCGTCCCGCCTAGCCCATCCACCCTAGAAGGGCCAGGACCACCCCCATACCTCCCCGGGGCAGAGGCGGCCTCCCCCTATGTAGAGCCACAGAGGGAGCTTTGTGATCTGGGCACTTATGATTGCCCAGGAGGGGAGAGGAGAAATGAGGCAACCTTTGCGGAAGCTTATCCAGTGGACATAAAGCAGCATAGGAAAGTGAACTCTGGGCCAGGGAACCTGCTGCCTCAGGCCTACCCTGTTAATTTAGCTCCAGGCGGCAACAGAGCTCTGGAGTGGTATCCCTGGGAAGCGAAGGACTTAAAGGAACTTCGCAAGGCAGTGGTGGAAGACTGGCCAAATTCCCCCTGGGCCCAAACCCTGCTGCAAGATATAGCTTATCACCCATGTGTCCCTGAGGGCTGGTTGGACGTGGCCAAGACAGTCCTCGCGAGTTTCCAGTTCATAAAGTGGTGCGCCTTCTTTAAGGAGGAGTGCCGGGTGAGTGCCGAAGCTAACCGAGCAGCCCAGCCAGCTATCCCTATTACATATGCTATGCTGGCTGGGACGGGGAAGGATTCTCTACGGGGATCCAGCAAGCTGCGCTGCCTGCTCCATACTGTGAACAAGTGAGGCAGGCAGGACTTAATGCTTGGTACAAGCTGGATGAGGGGCCCACCGAATCTCCCATCGCGGGGGTGCGACAAAAGCCAGGAGAGTCATTGCCAGATTTTGTAGTTAGGGTCGAACACAGTCTCCATCGTAAGTTGCTGGCTGGGGACCTTCGGGATCAGTTTGTTAAAATGCTTGTTTGGGAAGGAATGAATGCTGATCATCGGCCTGAGGGAGGCTCGTAAATCTCCAGAGGCAGTTAAAACTAAGGTGGAGCTTTCAGGTGTGGCGGCAACCCCTAAAAGCCCAACACTGCCTCAACATACTGCTCCTCCAATTCCGCCCACGTGGCCACCCCTTTATGGTTATTCCCCTCCCTTGAATCGCCCGCCGCCATCTTGTAAACAGCGTGCCTACTCAACCCCACAGCCAGTCCTGCTAGGCCCCGATGTGCACAGTCTTCCCTGTAAATGGGGGACCATGGCCTTTCTCTGCACTCTCTTCCAGTCAGTGTAGCCTGTTGCACCCGTGCAGGCCACAGCCAGATACTCTAGGGAGACTAGTCCTTGGGCTGCTTTTTTTCCTCTCCATTTACAATTCAATGCTGTCCTCACTAGGAGGGGGAAGAAAAAATGCCTTTGGCTACCACTGGCCTTACCTAAAGGAACAAAAACCTTCATCCATTAACCCTTTCCAACCTAATGAGTCTTTCCTTACAGTTAATAAAACTTTTTCTCCAGCACTACGGAAGTCTCTCATTCCCTGCCGCTTTGTTTCAGATGTGTTTCCCTGTCCTAAGCAATGGGCTCCTATGCTGATGACCAGCTCTTTTCTGTGCTGCTGTAGTTAACTTATCTGAGAGTTTGCACGTGTCTTGAAGGTTTTGTGTTTTATTGGATTTGTCTGTCTTTAATGTTTGAGTGATTACCTAACTCTGATCAAATCTACCCCACAGCCTTGGTTAAAATACTCAGGTTATACGTACTGGTTTTTGGATGAGTGGTTTGACTCTCTAACAGTTTAAATTCTCAAATGGAGTCTAACAACTTTGGGACTTCCAGTAGGATCCCTGGAACTCTCAAAGAATGGGACTCTAAATTTGTTAAAGTAACAACTGTTTAAGTCAATTCAAATTATGCAAAGTATATTAAAATGTTGTAAATAATGTCAGACCTGTGCTGTATTCATGTTTTTGCTTTCCAGCTAGAGTGGTCTTATAAAAATGAAAGTAAATTCTGTGTGTACAAGCCCTTATATTGTTAACTAAAGTAAGCCAATACAGATTGGTTCAGAAAATTAAGTTAATGCCAAAGCCCTTCGGTTTGCTTGGTAGCTCACTTACTCAGTTTTATGCTTTAAACTTGTTTCTCTTAACGATGAAGATCTTTTCAAAGTTGTAAACATGTACTAGTGTCCATGTTTGCTGTCCAGGAGGAGTTAATGGTGTGGTATTCATTAATAACTCAGTGTCTTATGTATTGTGTACTTTTCACATCTTAAATTCGATAAAAGAGTTAGCATGTATTCTCATAGATTGTCCATACATGACAATTCAAGACTATGTAAAAGTAACTACAGGTATAAAGTTTCAAAAGGTGTGAGCAAGTCATGGAAGGTTTTAAAAGGTTTACAACCTTAAAATTGTTTACAGAGTTTTCTTTAAGTGCTAATGCCAAAATTACATTGACCTAAAGTTAAAGTAAAAAATGTGCACTAATGTTAGTAAATATCTGAAAATGGTCTAAGTCGTAAATCTTGAAATCTGTTTTTGCAAAAACTGTAACATCTATTTTAACAGTGTCTGCTTAATGGGTTACTCTGCCATTTCTAAAGTTAGGTCCTTTTTAGCTCTGTTTAATAGTTCTGAGTTATGTGCAGATTTTGTATGCTAACTCTTATGTTCAAGGTGTTTATTTCTGGTTTCCAAGGTAATCTAGTGTATACTCTACTGTCTCTATTAAGTTCAAATTAATAAAAAACATTGTTAAATATCATTATAATTATGTCTACTCTAAAAGTGTTAAGATCACCCTGTCTAATAAAGGGTTATCATTTCAGGATGTTAAAAAATTCTATTCTAACCAGATACTCTAAGTTCTCTTGGCACCTTTAACAAACTTTCTAAAAATCAAAGTTCTAAATTCTCTAAACTTTTGGTATCTCCAAAAGGGCCCCTGGAGATGTAAAAAGATATGTCTCTCATCTTATAGAGATAATAACCAAAAATAACCAATTGGGATGTTTAAATTAAAAGTGCTGCCAAGATGTAAAATGATTCAACACTCTACTAAAATTCCTCACAACCCACAGAAACAGGCTATGGTGAAAAAAAACCATCAATGCCTCAAAAAAAAAAGGGGGGGGTGGAATGGCTACCCCCCATCTACAGTTACATAAGGCCTTGTTTACTATCAATATTTTAAATTTTTCAAAAGGGTCAAGGGAGTCAAGGTTCCAAAAACATTGGGGACATTTAAGCCCTAAACCACAGATGCTCGTTAGATGGAGAGACCCTCTCACTCGACTCTGGAGAGGGCCTGACCCGCTGATTCAGTTGGGAAGAGGATTTGGCTGTGTGTTCCCCATAAGGGAGTTGACTCCAATTTGAATACCGGCCAAAAATATGAGGCCTATGCCCGATGCAAGTAACAACCCACCCAGGGAGCGGTTTGCCCCTGAGGGAGATCCCCTTGTCTTTCCTCTTCCAGAAATGGATGGAGATCAAAATTAAAAGGCAGGCGATGATGTGGACACTACTCTTCCCTGTGATCCTGACAAGAAGTGCCCAGCCCAGTGACGGGGGATTCCATGACCCAAACGAGATCATCAAAACACTTCAGGAGGACCTGAAAAAGATGAAGAAAACTACAAAAAAGCCTCTTTTGGACGAGCCTTAATGGACTCTTTCCCTACCTCTTCTCTCTTCTTGGACTGCTTCTTGCCCTGCTTTTAATCCTTGCTATTGGCCCATGCATAATGAATAGGCTTATACAGTTTATACAACAGCGCATAGAGGCAACAAGGGTAAGACAGGCTGAGGTTCATTACCAGAGGCTGCTAGCCACAGAGGGCTACGATCCCCTGAACTGGGGAAGCGCCCCCGGTGCTCTCCACATTGCCAATGACGGGTAAGATTCCGGATGGACCGGAACAACCTAAGAGAGGCAGTGGAAAAAGCTCACCCCACTCCGTAATTACAAGTCACGCGACACCCCAAGACGGGTAAAGCACCCAGCGTCCTGTACCAACCTAAGACAGGGCTCATGGCCAAGCTGCCTGGGTTACCAATGACGGGTAAGGGCAAGGATGGCTGGGGGCAACCTAAGACAGGGACCGCATGCTAAAACAGAAAGGGGGAATCTGTGGGGCATGAGCGTGGCCAGGCCAGGCCCGGGGGCTCTGCATGCGCAGCTGCTCCAGGGTGCCCCCGCCCGAGCTGTGCAGAACAAAGCCACGCAGAGCCAAGTAAGATGGCGCCCAGAGGAAGTAAGATGGGCGGAATCCAAAGTTGTTTACCACTAAAACTAATTGGCTGAGCAACATCAGGGGAGGTAACAAAACTAGTAACAAGTGTATAGACGGACCGGGAGGCTGGGGAACAGGCGAGCGGCGTGCTTACCTTTCCTCGGACCCAGTCCATCCTTGTACGGGTGGACTAAGACCCAACACCTGACCATCCTAACCATCAAGTGAGTGAACCAGCAGGTGGAATATTTAACTCTCTCTCTCTCTCTCTCTCTGTGTGTGTGTGTGTGTCTTCTGATGTTCTGACTTTCAAACAAATAAATAGATCTTCAGCAAATAACACTACAGTAAATAACAAAGATCTAAGTTAATAGCCGGCGCCGCAGCTCACTAGGCTAATCCTCCGCCTTGCGGCGCTGGCACACCAGGTTCTAGTCCCGGTCGGGGCACCGATCCTGTCCCGGTTGCCCCTCTTCCAGGCCAGCTCTCTGCTGTGGCCAGGGAGTGCAGTGGAGGATGGCCCAAGTGCTTGGGCCCTGCACCCCATGGGAGACCAGGAGAAGCACCTGGCTCCTGCCATCGGATCAGCGCGGTGCGCCGGCCGCAGCGCGCTACCGCGGTGGCCATTGGAGGGTGAACAAATGGCAAAGGAAGACCTTTCTCTCTGTCTCCCTCTACTGTCCACTCTGCCTGTCAAAAATAAAAAAATAAATAAAAATAAAAGATCTAAGTTAATGGAGTAACGTATGCCATTTTCCGGGATTGAAAGATTCAATATGTCAGTTAAGATGTCAGTTCTCATGGGGTCGGCGCTGTGGCTCACTTGGTTAATCCTCCTCCTGTAGCACTGGCATCCCCTATGGGCTCCGGGTTCTAGTCCGGTTGCTCCTCTTCCAGTCCAGCTCTCTGCTGTGGCCGGGAGGGCAATGGAGGATGGCCCACGTGCTTGGGCGCCTGAACCCGCATGGGAGACCAGGAAGAAGCATCTGGCTCCTGGCTTCAGATCAGTATAGCTCCAGCCGTGGCAGCCATTTGGGGGGTAAACCAATGGAAGGAAGACTTTTCTCTCTGTCTCTCTCTCTCTCATTGTTTAACTCTATCTGTCAAATAAATTTTAAAAATTGTCAATTCTTGCCAAATAGATTTAAAATGCAATTCCAACAAAATATTCAACAGCTTTATTTTCAGAAACTGGTAGGCTGATTCTAAAAAATCTATATGTAGAGGAAAGGAGACTAAAATTTCCAAATTAACAAGTGTGGGTGAAATACACAATTGGGTTTCCATACTTGCCCATAATGCTACACACAGTAGACAAGGCAATGTAGTTTTGGAAAAATACAAACAGAATAACTCGGTACTACAAAAACTTTGTAGAAGAATTAAAATGTACAGTCATTTTGATGCAAAACATTTTTGAAATTCATGCATTGTTTTCATAATATATGTTCTACAAACTTATTGAGATCATTCTTGCACACCCACTTGAAATTTAACAAGATTTATTTATTTATTTGAAAGAGTTACAGAGAGAGGAAAAGACAGAGACAGAGAGATCTCCCATCCACTGGTTCACTCCCTAGATGGCAGCAATGGCTGGAGCTGGGACAATACCAACAGCCAGGACCTTTTTCTAGGCCTTCTGCATGGGTGCAGAGGCCCAAGGTCTTCAGCCATCCTCCACTGCTTTCCCAGGCACATTAATAGGGAGCTGGATCAGAAGTGTAATAGTCAAGAATTGAACCAGTGCTCATATGGGATGCTGGTGTCTAGGCTGTGGCTTTAGTCACTATGCCACAAAGCCGGCCCTAAAATTTATCTTTCAATCACACATTTCAATGCACTTTTGAAGTATTCTAATTTGTTATTTGAGCCAACACATGCTGCTTTCCATAGTGTGCATTAGCAGGAAGCTGGGATATCAAACAGCTCCAAAACTCAGTTCCAGGCATCCCATATAAATGCAGGTGTTTTAAGCATCTTAACCCCTGCATCAAATACCCACCCTCAAAATAAACTTATCATTTAATTGCATTTACCACAAGCTTTTTTACATGCCTTCATATCTGACATGAGACCCTCGATAAATTTATTTATTTTCTCTTCAAACATTGATAATATTCTGTGATTGATGTTTTTTGCTACACTGACCTTCATGACACTAATTGCTTTGTCTCAGCTGGTTGTTTTAAAAGATGTCTCTCATTCAGATAGGAATCATTTAAACAAAAGAACAGTTTGCAAAACACCAAATGCTAACAATTAGTGCTTGCAGAAATTTTTAAATGAGGAGCCTACAAAAGACAAACTCCATGTATCTGAAATAACCATTTAGCAAAACTTAGATTACAATGTGCAAGAAATACTAAGGCTGCACAAAGTGAACTTTAGACCACGCAGAAAATACCATTCATTACTTCAAAAATAGGTTTTAGCTATTACATGCTAAGTGCTAAGGTAGGAGCTCTAGAAGTCACAAATTTCAATGGAAACAAGCCCTTGTTTCTATGAACTTCAGAGAAAACAAAAAATGTGTTAACATGACTGTATAGTAGGAATGTCCACTACTTCTTCAATACCAGAGGTAGAAGAGAAATGGTTTGCAATAAAAAAGATGTCCTGATTCCTGCAAAGCCACAGTAGAGGCACTATTCTCGCCTCCACTACTCATTTGGGGAAAGCTGGGGAACTGAATCAGTCCCCATGTAATAACTGGAAACTGAATGATGTACACCAGAGTTAGATGTCCTGGCAAGCTTGGAAGTCCTTTCATGGTGTTATTCTCTTGTACCAACGTGAATGCGTGTTTCACGAATGCAACTCTCCTAAAGCAGTAATAATTTCGCAAGTGCAACTGTAGTTTTTAAGTCACAAAAGACAGAGATGATCAAATATCACATTTTTCAGCAATTCAGCAGCATTTCTTTAGAGATCCTATTAATTTTTGCTTTTGTAAAATATTGAGAATGTGTAAATGAGATGACAGTTGCTCTCCTTTCTTCATCTAAGTGTGCATAATTATAACTCAAAGGTTGAAAACTCCCTAGGCAGGTATAGCACAATAAAATAAACTCCATGAGGGTAGGTGTTTTCTCCTCGCTTGATTACTGCTATGTCAATAAAACCTAAAATTGTCTTTGACACAGATTAGATTCTCAATAATTTTTATTGAATCAGCATAAGCAACTAACCTTAAGATACACTGTAGAAAGTGCCATCAATTTTCAGAAAGAGGAAAGTTTATTTCCAACATCAGGATAGAGATAAGCATTCTGGGCTAGGAAGAAAATGGCACTTAAAATAAATTATGAAGAATTAAACGGATGCAAGTCATTAAGAGAAGAAAGGAGAGGGGAGCATTAAGCCTAGTGGTTAAGATGCTGTTCAGGACATTGTGTCACACATCCCAGTACCTCAGTTGATTCTCGACTCCATTTCCTATTAATGCAGATCCTAGGAGGCAGCAGGAGCTTCAGGATGGCTGAAGTGATTGGGTTCCTATCACACACATAGCAGACATGGGGTAAGGTCGTGGATCCCTGCTTCAGACCAAAGCTGGACCAGCTGTTGCCAGCCTTTGGAGAGTGAACCAGTGGTTAGGAGCTCTGTCTGTCTCTTTCTCCTTCTGTCTTTCTCAAATATATCAATAAAAAAACAAGTTTAAAAAGCAGGAGGGATGAAAAGCAAAGAGAATTCAGGTAAATGTCAGCAAATTGAACTAAGATCCTGGAACTATATGACACTTTGCAAGCACAAGGAAAGCAAAAATACAGTAAAAGTGTACATGAAGGAGAAAAGGGAAAAGAAACACCGAAAATGTAGGTATGGCTACTGTCAATGTAAAGTGAATGAAAGACTCTAAATATCAAGCCTTGGGTTTACATTTTATTCTGTCAGTGTGGAGAAGCCAAACCTGCTTATAAGCAAGAAAGTGAAAATCACATCCAAGTCTTAAAAAAAATCAACCTAGTAGCAGTACAGATGGATGATAGAACTGTAGGCAGAAAATACAATAAGAGGCATTACATACCATTGTTGGATTATCTAAAAACAAAACCTGATAGGAAGGGGTGGCATTGAATTTAAAGAATGTGAGTTTGTATAACTCACCTGGAATGGACAGAAAAATATTACAGGCAAAATGCTACAGACAAGAGCATCTGTCAAAAACTGGTTCTTACTTATTCGTAAAGGCCTTTAGGCACCAAATGTAGTACAGTAAAACCAAAGAATAAAAATAGCTTTCAGTGTGGAAGATAGGAACACACCTAGAGAAAGAGAAACCCAATGGATATAGACCTAATAGCAAGAGATAAAGGGCCACCCACTTCCCCCCCCAAAAAAAAAATCCAGCAAGTAAGAGATGAAAAAGAATATTGTGATGCAATATCTACTAGTGTATTCTGCAAGAAATGGTCAATGTTAAACAGCCCACAATCCACTAGAATACATGTATAATAAAAAGAAAGACTTCAAGACAAAGGTGAAATTCAGGCAATACAGCCCTGATACTTGATTATCTAAATCCCAAGCAAATGGGAGATTAATTGGTCATCTTTTTCCAATCCCCAACAAGAAACCAGAGGGGCCAAAACACTGGGAGTATTAGAACAGAAATAAAATAGTGATCTAGCTACATCTAGACAGAAAACTATTACCAAAAGTCAAGGGAGATATGATTGGAAAGAAAAACTAATTCATGCTTTGAGATATATGCACTGATTTATAGCACCTGACGAAAATACTAAGTAATTCTGAACATAATCTTATCTCATACTATTCATTTTTGTTTGAATTGTCTACTATATTTTTCCATTATTGCCTAAGAATCTCTTCAATCACCAATGTTGGCTTTTTTTTAGATTGATAAAAAATTTCTCTTTAATCAAGGCTTTTAACATGGAACAGATTTCTTGAATAAAATGGAAAGCTTGCAATACGTTGACACATAAAATCACAAGTCACCACACATAAAACACCCTGTGGGAAAAAACAAAACAGCAAGGTCACGAGATCCCTGTGAAAACCGCACTCTTACTCTCAGATGCGTCCTCCACCTGCAGAGTACGCTCTGCAGGATACAGACCACACGGAGGCTTCTGGGTCACATTCAGGGGAGGCCATGGCCCACAGAGCACTCAGCTGGCGGGGCTGTGGTAGTGTTGGCTTTACTCAAGAAGCAAAGCAGTTACCAGCTTCTCTGAACAATGTATTGAACATCCATGAAATATCAGAGAGAGAAGCAGAGAGGCAACATAATGCTATCAGAAAGCTGTTGGAAAGGAAGAGCAGCTGTGTGGAGCTCGAGACTGGGAAGTGGCTCGCCAGCTTCATTTCTTTGATTTCTTCGGTAGTGGCTGCCGGGACTGCAAGATGTTCTGGTTCATGGATCATACAATGGACCCATCCCTGACTCTGCTGAACGCCAAGATTCCTCCATGCAGATTCAGACATCAAATGGATTTTAGAGAACAGCTTGGCTATGTCCTTGGGCCACATTACAAATCCCTGGCAGTGAGAATGTGAGGAAAGGGCCACCTTCACCCAGTATACTACACAGCAACTCCCAGCCAAGTTGAAACAAAGATCCAGAAATCCACAAGGGTGATGGTGGTCAGACTCCAATCACGCCTTCCTCAAGAGGGCTGACTCCACATTCCACTTTACTTCACGGTTGCCAGCCTGATGTTGTTTTAATGAGAAATGTCTGAAAGTGGCATGGTTTTATCAAATATACTGAACTGGTGTTTGTATAAGATTATACATACCTCATTTGCTTTGGAGAGATTATTGCCTACATTTCAAAAGAATTTCTTGAGATATATAGCTTTAAAAGTTGTTATACTGGGACCAGCATTGTGGTGTAGTGGGGTTAAGCCACCACCTGTTATGATGGCATCCTATATGGGTGCTGGTTTGAGTCTTTGCTGCTTCACTTACAATCCAGCTCCCTGATAATGTGCCTGGGAAAGCAGCAGAGGACAGTACAACTTGGAAACTGAAACCATGTTGCAGATCTGGATGAAGCTCCTGGCTCCTGGCTTCCACCTGACCCAGCCCTAGCTTTTGCAGCCATTTGGGGAGTGACTCAGCAGTTGAAAGATCTCTCTCTCTCTCTCTCTCTCTCCCTCTCTCTCTCTCTCCCTCTCTCTCTCTCTCCTTCTCTCTCTCTGCACCAGTGGATGGAAGACCTTTCTCTCTGTCTCTACTTCTCTCTGTTACTCTGTCTTTCAAATTAAATGAATATTTTTAAATGTACGTTTTTGTTGATTCAAGCAATGAATAATTTTTTTAATTACTCTTTAATTTTAACCACAATTGAAATATTTTGATTTCAATATTTTAACTGAATACTTGAACTATAAATATGATGCAGGAATTTTCTCCAAAATAGTTGAGTATGATGATATAAATGCAACAAAATTCAAATGAATTGATAATTATTAAAATAGTCCACAACTGCTTTAGTTTGATAATATTATTCCTCAATTTGAAAATCTTTGCACAAGTGCTTAGAAATTAAAAATGAGCCATTATTCCCAGTAGGTGCCCTCTTGCTACTTCAGTACCTTCATTCTAGTGACTTCAAAAAATAATTTTACTCTTTATTGCCAAGAATTTTCTTTTTTACCCCTTACTTCACACAAAAAGTTACAAGTATTTGGTAGGCTCTTAACCTTGTTGTTTGTGACCATAGGGCTTCTTGTCCCATTCCTGAGTCTCTCACTACTGTCTATTAAAAAGAGAATGATTCCCTAAACACCTCAGTAGACGTCTTCAGATATCCCAATTTTGTTGTTACTATTTTAGAAAAAGAAACTTAAAAAATTTATTCAAGGTCACAAAGCAATTGGCTGTAAAACTCAACCTAGGAAACCAAAACTTCATGATGCTGGAAATGAATTCTAAGCATCGGAGGTCGCCTTGACTGAGACTAAACTAGAAATGTTACTTGGATTGAAATGAGTTAGATAACAGGCCAATACTTTCCCATGCTGGTGATCTTTTTTCTGAGGTCTTCAGTAGTTATGCACTAATTCAAATGATTCACCACAAATTTAAATTGAAAATGTGTTTGGCAATAACTAGAGACTTGATGGATCCATGCAGTAAATCAGTCATAGCTTCATGACTCACATCAATCATAATGAGTAATGTCTATCATGTCACCAACATAGATTCTGGATGAATAATCAATGCTAAGCACCTTTGAGGTAAGTTACAGTAGTTAATGAGATTGATGTTGTCATATCCATGAAAACAATGAAGTTATTCTGATTATTTTTAGAGCCAGTTGGGGGAGTATTTCCTGTCTGATAGCTATAATCATTCTCTAATGAATAAATGGCCAAACCTTGAGTCTATAAATTAGGCTGACTAAAATACATATATTGCAGGATTCACTCCAAGGTTATTTCATTAAAATAGATTTCCCTGTGAAACAAAATGTCAGTGCACTGCCCTAAAGAAAATGTTTAGATACAAAATGTGTTTAGATTCCTCCATTTGCCCTTAATTGATAAATTGGAGCACGGAACTCTATTTTTCAAGTTTTATTTGTTTGTGTGTGTGCTTGAAAAGAACAGTGGCAGACACATTGAGAGACCCTACTTCTGTGCTTATTATCAGCCAGGTCAACTTTCAGCAATCAGAAGATATATAAACTCCTTGCCAGATCCCTCCTCCACCTTCAAGTCAACAACAGGTCAAATCCTTTCATGCCTTGAATTTCTGACTTCATCTTCTGTGATCAGCCAGAGAAAACTTTGCTTTTTCAGGGCTCAACTGATTAACTCTTGCCTAGAAAAGTAATATCCCTATTTTAGCGTTAACTGAAACTTTAATTGCATATGCAAAATTCCTTTGCTACTGCTTGATTGAATAACCAGGAGAAGGTTGTGGGTGTACCAGGAATGGGTCTCTTTTTTTTTTTATTTTTAAAGCAGATACATCTTTAAAAAAAAAAAAAAAGATGTATTTTTTAAAAGATTTTATTTATTTGACAGGTAGAGTTACAGACAATGAGAGAGAGACAGAGAGAAAGGTCTTCCTTCCGTTGGTTCACTCCCCAAATGGCCACAACGGCCAGAACTGCACCCATCTGGAGCTAGGAGCCAGGAGCCACGAGCTTCCTCCCGGTCTCCCATGTGGGTGCAGGTGCCCAAGCACTTGGACCATCCTATGTTGCTTTCCAAGGCACATTCACAGGGAGCTGGATCAGAATTGGATCAGCCAGGACACAAACCAGTGCTCGTGGGGGCTGCTGGTGTCTCAGGCTGCAGCTTAACCCACTACACAACACCGGTCCTAGGATTGGGACTCTTAAAGACATTCTTAGACTCCGCCCATCACAAATGGTATTATATATAATGAAATTTTAATTTTTATGTGTCTTCTGCATTCATGTATTTATAGCAAATTACTTGTATGATAAGTCCCTATATCTCTTCTTTATACACAGACTCCCTACAAGCATTGAGAGTTTGGGTATTATTATTTTGTTTTTATTTATTCTGATTATTTTTAAATTATTGGTTATTTTTAGTTAGGCAGATAGATGATTGGTAGATAGATAGGCAAGTGAAAAGCTTTTACTTTGTAATATAGACCTAGATTTAGCAATGCATTGTTTTACCAATTTTCTAATATCGGTGGACTAAAGTTATTTGCTAGTCCAGTATCATTCTAATCAGCTTTGCAGGTTCTCAATATGTCTGCTTATGACAAATGGTAATGCCTATAAATCTGGAAGAAAACAAATGTAATTTGATTATCATAAATGGGGCTGAAAACTATGCTAATCCACTGAGCACTACCTTTATCATATTAACACTTTGATTTTTGTAAAAACTTATAGTTTCCTCCTGAAATGAAATAAATATGATTACTCTATTGAGCAAGGCAAAGCACTGTCATTCTCACTAATTCTGTGAAGAATTTCCTTCTGACAAATATCAGGTAAGCTCAAAGATCTGTAGAGTAGTTTCTGTTTTCCTAACAAAAGCCTGATACATGTAGCAAGAAAATTATATTTTATTTTAAGCATAAAGGGGACATGTGGAAGGGTTTAGGAATAATCTAATTCATGACTTCATGTTAGTTGTTTATATTTAATTAAGATCTATTCATTCTAAAGCCTATTGGTATACAGAATCTGTTTATGACTACACATTTGCCAAATCTATATATTTTAATACTGATTCTGATTCATCAATATGGTATCTTGAGAGGTTTTTTTTCTGTCTTAGCTTGAGATCGTGGATTACAAAGACATTTCAACCACAAATTTTGTGTTTGATTTTCATTCCTTGCTTACCTCTTCTTGTCCAGTTCCTCAACGAATTCTGCCTACCATTGTTCATGGCCAAATACTAATATATACAGCATTATGAAGCAATAATTTTAAAATATGAAACTTAGTTCCTTTGGATATGTTTAAAAGCATTTTTAAGAAATTACATTATTTCTCAAGAGCAATGATTTTTATTACAATATATTAGTTCATCACATGTAAGACTACCTACCACTAATCAGAATAAACACAATAAAAATAACGGTTTTAAAATACAATTACTTTTTGAATGACTGTGATGAGTGAAATAATCTTTTAGTCATGATAGATGCTGGGGTGGGTGTTCTGGTATAGTATATTAAGCTGCTGCTTGGAATGCCTACATCCAATATTGGACTGTTGGCTCAAGTCCCAACTATTTCACTTCCCATCTAGCTCCATGTTAATGCACCTAGGAGTAGTAGATGATAGCTCAGTACTGGAGTCCCTGCCACCCACATAAAACACCAGGGAGGAGTTCCTGCCTCCTGACTTTGGCTTGGCCAAGTCCTGGCTATTGTAGAGACTGGGGAAGCAAGCCAGCATATAGAAGAGTTTCTCTTTCTCTCTCTTCCAGTAAAGGAAAATTTTTGAGAAAATAGAGATTGAAATCTATGATTGATCTCATTAAAATAATCAACTGCATGTTCTTTAAACAATTATTCCACTTGGATTACTAGAACTGTATTAATTTTACTTTATATAAGAACAAATTATTTTCACATATCAACAAATAATTTTTCCTCCTTGATCTCAAATAATAAGATAAAGACATGATGTTCTTTAAGAATGCTCATTAGATCAACTGTAGGAGGCAGACTCTTTTAGAACAATTGACAAAGAATTGTAATCCATCTCCATAGTATACAGTTTATGCTAACTACAATCTGTATCAATAGTGTTGGATGTGCCCCTCCTGCATTTCAGAGCCCTACAATTTGGTATGACAGCTGGAACAGCTCTGGCCACAGATTCTGCACAGAAAGTGGTATGTGTCCTTTCCAGACCAAAGCAATTAAGAGTCAACCTACAACCTTTCTGTTCTCCTTTTCCTTGCCATTGCAACAGCAAAATCTATTTCCTGCAATGGTAAAGTCACATTAAAAGAGCGTTGATCTCTAGGTCTACCCCCAAAATGAAGCTACCCTGCATAGTTGCAGACCCTATGGAAGAAAAAATTAATTTTCATGTGTTAAAGTAAGATGACTTCAGGATTTGTTCTTTGCTTTTCGTTTTAGTAGAACATAGTCACAAGGTATAGACACTAATTCAAGATAGAAGAAGCACAAGAAATATTTGTGGTAAGGACTTATGTAAATTTAAATAAGAAATGGAAAGCTACCCATCGTAGATACAAAATCATTTTCCAATGATTTCTTTTGCGTTTATATCCTTCATTTTTATCTCAAGACACATACAAGAAACTTGGAAGTCCTCTAAGTGTACCATTTCCACAAACTAACTGCCATTGCCATATACTTCATGTGCATAGGTATGTAGACATCTTGAATGAGTAGTGCTCCTTGAGTACTGTAGATTAGTCAACTGAAGGAAGGAAGAAAATAGAGGAAGAAATTGGTAATGTATTACAATATAATAACCACTCACTTCACCTAGATTCCAATCCTATTTTCCTAGTATCAAGTTCATATAAAGTATCCCTGATTTATAATGACTATTTTATTCTTAAAAATATAAGAGTTTCCTCTTAGATTGATAAATAAAAATTTAAGAATCTAAACTTGAATTTTAAAATTGCTCTTTTTGGGTTGAGTGCTGTGGTGCAGCAGGTTAAGCCATTGTTTGGGACATCTGCATCTCACACCTGAGGGTTGGTCCAAGTCTTGGCTACTCCACTTCCAATACAGCTCCCTACTAATGCATCTTAGAGACAGCAGATGATGGTTCAAGTACTTGGATCTCTACCACACAAATGGGAGACCCAGTTGGAGTTCCTGGCTCCTAGCTTCAGTCTGGCCAAACCCCAACTACTGCAATTGTTTGAGAGTGAACCAGTGGATGGAAGCTCTACTTCTCTCTCTATCTCTCTCTCCCCCCACTTCTCTGTCACTCTGCCTTTCAGATAAATAAATAAAATGAATATTTACAAAAGATAAAAATCACCTTTGCCCATGTTTTCCTCATCTATATGTACACGCATATTGGGGATTATAAACATTAAAAAGCATTAAACAAAATTCAGAAGGAAACTAAGAAAAAGAAATGGAAGCAAACAAATCAATATATTACATAACTATGCATTTGACTTGCATATTGTCTTCATTACTAATCTTTAAAAGGATGTATGTGTGCTTTAATGTTTCCTACAATCATTGAAGCACTACTACTAGAGAAGAGTGCATCAGGCAGTCAAAACCAAAATTAACATTTGGGATTACATCAAACTGAGAAGTTTCTGTACTACAAAAGAAACAGTCAGGAAAGTGAAGAGGCAACCGACAGAATGGGAAAAAATATTTATAAATTATGCAACAGATAAAGGACTAATAACCAGAATCTACAAAGAGATCAAGAAACTCCACAACAACAAAACAATCATCCCACTTAAGAGATGGGCCAAGGACCTAAATAGATATTTTTCTTTTTTTCTTCTTTTTTTTTTTTTTTTGACAGGCAGAGTTAGACAGTGAGAGAAAGAGACAGAGAGAAAGGTCTTCCTTTTCCGTTGGTTCACCCCCCAATGGCCACTAAGGCCGGTGCGTTGCGGCTGGCGCGCTACACCGATCCGAAGCCAGGAGCCAAGTGCTTCCTCCTGATCTCCCATGTGGGTGCAGAGCCCAAGGACCTGGGCCATCCTCCACTCTATAGCATACTATACAGCAGTAAAAAACAATGAAATCCAGTCATTTGCAACAAAATGGAGGAATCTGGAAAACATCGTGCTGAGTGAAATAAGCCAGTCTCAAAGCAACAAATATCATATGTTCTCCCTGATCAATGATAAATAACTGAGCACCTAAATAGAAACCTGCTGAAGTGAAATGGACACTATGAGAAACAGTGACTTGATCAGCCCTTGTCCTGGCTGTCAAGGAACAACTTACTATTTTATTCCTTTTAGTATTTTTTTGTTCTACTTAATACTATTAGTTGAACTCTTTAATTAACACACAATTTTTATTAGGCATTTAAATTTAACTGAAAAGTGATCCCTGTTAAATATAACAGTGGGAATAAGAGAGACAGGAGATGTATAGTTCAGCACATGCTCAATCTGACATGTCCCAAACAGTAGAGTTAGAAATGTGCCAGGGGATTCCAATTCAATCCCATCAAGGTGGCATGTACCAATGCCAACTCACTAGTACATTTGATCAATTTCTGTTCACAATTGATCATAATGATAGGTCTAAGAGTCAAAGGGATCACATAAACAAGACTAGTGTCTGCTAATACTAACTGATAGAATTAAAAAGGAGAGAACAATCCAACATGGGAAGCAGGATACACAGCAGACTCATAGAAGGGCAAATGTCCTAAACATCACTCTGGCCTCAGAATCAGCCCTTAAGGCATTTGGATCTGGCTAAAAAGCCCATGAGAGTATTTTAGGCATGGAAAGCCAAGACACTCTGGCAAAAATAAAGAGAACCTAAATGAAAGATGTCTGTGAGTGAGATCACTGTGGAAAGGATGGGCCATCAAAGAAGGAGGTACTTTTCTCTGAAGGGAGGAGAGAACTTCCACTTTGACTATGACCTTGTCTAAATAAGATCGTAGTTGTCAAACTCAAAAGGCTTCCATAGCCTTGACATCTCATGACAAGAGCCCAGGGAGATTACTGACACCATAAACAAGAGTGTCAGTTTGTTAAGTCAACAACAGGAGTCACTTTGCACTTACTCCCCATGTAGAATTTTTGTCCTTAATGTGTTGTACTATATGAATTAATGGTAAAACTACTACTAAAACAGTACTCTATACTTTGTGTGTCTGTGTGGGTGCAAACTGTTGAAATCTTTACTTAGTAAATAGTAAGTAGATCTTCTGTATATAAAGATAATTGAAGATAAATCTTGATGAAGAATGGGGTGGGAGAAGGTGTGGGAGATGGGATGGTTGCGAGTGGGAGGGAAGTTATGGGGAAAAAAGCCACTGTAATCCAAAAGTTGTACTTTGGAAATTTATATTTCTTAAATAAAAGTTTAAAAAATGAGTGCATGTTGGTTTCAGCAGTTACTTATTCTACCATAAGATATATATTTAAAACAATTATCCTTTATAACAGTTCCCTATTATAAATCTTAATATTAAATTGTTTTATAATTCAATAAATGTTTAAGAGCAAGTAAAACTTTCCCTTAGATTTTCTAATTGATATCTGCTGTGACTTACTGTTGTACTCTATTTTTATTCAGATCAAAATTTTCAAAATAGAATTCATTGGTGTTGGTTTCTAATTGATAAATTTATTATATCTTGAATAAGAGAAGAGAATTAGAGTATTAGATCACAAACATATATTATTTTCATTTGTTAAGGGGGCTATATTATGATGAAAGTGTTGATCTGAAAACTTGCTAAAGGTTTCTAAACTAACTGAATGATGAAGTTCATGTCTTCCACAAATTTTGGCCATTTTACATGATTTTAAATCTCTTTTACTACCATTATTTCATTGATATTTTAGGACTTACAATTTTTGTCTCCAGGATGAAAATAATTCTTGAATGATGAAAATCCTTCTGAAAACCTTATTTCTACCAGTCCTTTTAGCTAGGAGAATGTGTATATGATCAAAAGAACATGCTAACATCAAAAGATCTTTGTTCTGGTAATACTTAGTATTCTACCAAGATCAATTCTACAATCTTCAAGTGACAATCTTGGTATTATTTGAAGAGAGCAGTACAAAGCTACAATTTATCTAATTAACTTCCTTGCCTAGTATGGTTCTCAATGCTGCTTGCCATAATTAACACTCTGCTACCAATCACCAACTTCAATCACTTCTTCAGGTTCTAGCTATGCCAAGCCAAATCATAATCTTACAGTTCTGTTGAAGACCCTGCTTTCCTGTGGCTACCATCACAACCACCATTTCTACTGTTTAGCTTTAACCACCAACAGTTACAGTTCCTCCCATTTTTCCAAAAGAAGATATTTCCATTTAAGTAGAATAGTTCTTTCAATACATTAAGAGGTATCATTATATTTTTTATTTGGCATCAAAGGTGTTAACACTATCCTTTCAGGATTGTATGTCTCTCACATAATGAAGTTTCATCATATGCACAAGATACTGGACAAGGGATATTTTATGCACCACCATTTTGTCAAGCACTCGGCTTTTCTCATCAACATCAACATTCATAAGAAATCTCATGACTTCCAGGTTCTCATTTGTTAAGCGAGGAATGACTAGGCTTTATCTTAATACATTGATTTCATGTTCCAGAATGGGCACTGTGGCACAGCAAGTTAGCTGCCACTTGAAACATCCACATAACCTACTAGAGCACCAATTCAACCCTATTTACTTCACTTGCAATCCAGCTCCCTGCAAATGCTCCTGGGAAGCAGCAGATAATGACTTAAGTAACTGGGTCTCTACCACCCACAAGGGAGATCCACATGGTGTCCCTAGCTCCTGGATTCAGCCTGGCCCATATCCAGCTTTTGTAGTCAGTTGAGAAGTGAACCAGCAGATGGAAGATCCCATTTCTCTCTCTCTCTCTCTCTCTCTCTCTCTCTCTGCCCCTTACAAAAAAGCTAGATCCATCCTAAACTTCCTTTAAAATAAAACTATCTTCTCTCTCACTGTCTAACTCTGCCTGTCAAAAAAAAAAAACTATCTTGCTCATTTCTCCCTTGCAATCATCTTGCCTGCCATAGTTACAAACAAGTCATTACTCTGATGTCATTATTTATTCAATAAAATTTCAAGCTTAAGATATGCATGAATTATTATAAATTTGGTCTATTTACCAATGTACCTAGAACATTCTATATATGGAAACTTGTTAAATTATTTTGGGCTCACCATTGTTTTTCCTGTGGTTTTTTATCAGAAATACATTACATAGTACATTTAAAGGAACATTTGTTAAGTATGACCTAGCACATAACATAAGCTAAATATTAGTGAAGTCATTTTCACTTGTTATTATTTTCCCATTTCCCAACTGCAGCATCGATTTCACATATTATAGTATGTAAATTAATATATAATCTCCCATTTATTAATGTTTGAATAAGCTTAAAATGTATGATTAATAGCAAATTATAAACATGTATAAAATTTATGATACTATTGGCTAAATTATCCTTTAATCACTTAGAATGGACTTAAGTGCATTTTAATAATTTAATTAGATTTAACAGGTATACTAGATGGGAAAATTTAAGAAGTCAATGTAAAAAAATCATGATGTGTCTATGTTAATTTAGAAAATTAGATTACTGAGTAAATTTTTAGATACAAGTTCATAGGGACTGGAAAAATAGAAGGCCTGTCACAAATCAATGCAGTGTATTCTCAATTCTTCAATAAAGATTTTATTGCAAAAGTTTGAGTATTCATTATGTAGCTATCATTGGAGCATATTCTGAATCAATATGTTGTATCCCACTCTGCTCATAATATCTGCATCATAAGCAGAAAGGGTAAAGCTATCTAAGTCATATAAAATTTCTGAAAGTAAATGGAGTGATATTGTCTGTGCTTAGCCATGCTACTTGTTGAGAGTGTAGATTACCATAATTCTCTCTAGCTACCACATAAAAGATTGTTAGAAAGGGAATTGGAGCAGAAAAGCCTGTCTTTGTGACATTTTGCAAAATAAGAATCAATTATACAACATCACCATTATAGATATTTGTCACAAGTAATTCATTTTCCCCAGAAACCTTATATTTAAAGTAGACAAACTTCACGCATTTCATAAATACAAATTTAGGAACACAATGATTCTTCCCACCCTACTTGTACTCCCACCCACACTCCCACTATTACTCCTCCTCCCTCTCCTATTCCCATTCTATTTTTTACTAAGATCTATTTTCAGTTAACTTAATACACATAAGATTAGCCCAACAATGAGTAAAGAGTTCAACAAAGAGTATGAGGGGGAAAAAAACTGTTCCTCAACAGTTGAGACAAGGGCATATTTCAAACTGCCAACTTCATTTCTATAGATTAGAAACTCTACTAATTAACACAGATCAGGGAGAACATATGGTATCTTCCTTTTTGAGACTAGATTATTTAAGTAAGTATAATGTTGTCCAGTAGAATCCATTTTGTGCAAAAAACAAGATTCCATTTTTTAACACTGTGTAGTATTCCATGGTGTACATATCCCATAATTTCATATTCCAGTCTTCAGTTGATGGACATTTGAGTTCATTTCATATCTTAGCTATTGTGAATTGAGCTGCAATAAACATAGGGGTACAGATAACTCTTTCATATGCTGATTAAATTTCCCTTGGGTAAATTACCAAGAGTGGGATGGCTGGTCATATGCAATATGGGAACCGGCACGGACACTAGCATCTCTCTCCACTAACCTTACAAAGTCGAGCAAGACAAAGAGCAGGCACCATTTTGGACATACGTAAAGTGGAGCTTGCCATCAGCCAAGCAGAAAAACCTGACTCTGGTGGGGAGAAATAACAGGAGGTTAGGACCTAGTGAAAGTGTGGAGCTAACGAACTGAGACTGAAAATCTGAACATGGGTGAGAGAATTCACCGAGTACACAAACTCAGTAACCTTGGCAATCAAGTGAGAGACTGGAGAGAAATTTGAGACCACACTGAGGGCTGCATAAGCCCTTTGTGTGGTCCCTGGGGTAGAGCAGACAAATACTCACAGGAGCCAGATTTCATACATCAACTACACTCAATTCCACTCAGCTGTGTGGAGTTACTTCTCTTCTGAGACAAAAGAGAGAGAGAGAGAGAGAGAGAGAGAGAGCAAGCGTGAGAGAGAACAACCTGGGTGAGTCACATTTAGCACACCCTTAACCCTGAAGAACCAAACAGAGCTCTCTGGCCACACCCATCACAGCCTCTAAGGACCCATCAAAAGCAGACAGTCCACTTATTCTAGAGTCATAGTATAATGAGAAAGAACACCACAGTGAAGAAACCAAAGAATATGTCAAATATGCCAAACAACAAATGCAGAAACCAAGGTAACAAGAACAAGGAAGACACTATGACGCCCCCAAATGAAAAAGACACCCCAATTCAAGATTATGAAGATGATGAGATCGAAGAAATGCAAGAAGCAGATCTCAAGAAATTAATAAGAACATTAAGAAGTTCTCAAAAACAAATTCTTGAACTACAGAAATCCTTAATGGACAAGATAGAAAATCTCTCTCACAGAAATGAAATATTAAGGAGGAATCAAAATTAAATGAAACAACTAGTAGAACAAGAAACTGTGATAGTGATGAGAAACCATAATGAAATGAAGAATTCAATAGATCAAATGACAAACACGTTAGAGAGCCTTAAAAACAGAATGAGGGAAGCAGAAGAGAAAATATCAGTCTTAGAAGACAGAGAACAGGAAAGGATACAGTCAAACCAAAGAAAAGAAGAGGAAATTAGAAATCCAAAAAATATTATCTGGAATCTACAGGATACTATTAAAAAACCAACATTCGGGTTCTATGAGTTCCTGAAGGCATGGAGAGGGAGAAAGGATTAGAAGGCATTTTCAGTGAGATACTAGCAGAGAACTTCCTGGGTTTGGAGAAGGACAGAGACATCCTAGTACAGGAAGCTCATAGAACCCCTAGTAAACATGGCCAAAAGAGATCCTCACCATGACACGTTGTAATCAAACTCACCACAGTGAAACATAAAGAAAAGATTCTAAAATGTGCAAGAGAGAAACGTCAGATTACTCTCAGAGAATCTCCAATTAGACTCACAGCTGACTTCTCATCAGAAACCATACAGGCTAGGAGGAAATGGCGAGACATAGCCCAGGTACTAAGAGAGAAAAACTGCCAGCCCAGAATATTATATCCTGCAAAGCTCTCATTTGTGAATGAAGGTGAAATAAAGACCTTTCATAGCAAACAGAAATTGAAAGAATTTGTCACCACTCATGCAACACTACAAAAAAATGCTTAAAGATGTGCTACACACAGAAACACAGAAACATGGCCATCAATATGAAAGAAGGTAAATGAAGAAAACCTACCAGTACAAGATCACAGGAAACTCAAAGCATATACTAGAAAATATTTTTGTAAAAGTGGCAGGGCAAAGTCACTACTTATCAATAGTCACATTGAATGTTAATAGACTCAACTCTCCAGTTAAAAGGCACAGACTGGCTGAATGGATTAAGGAACAAAAGCCATCTATTTGCTGCCTACAAAAAACACATCTTTCAACAAAGATGCATGCACACTGAAAGTAAAATGTTGGAAAAAGATATTCCATGCCAACAGAAACCAACAAAGAGCTGGTGTAGTCATCTTAATATTAGACAAAATAAACTTTAACACAAAAACTGTTAGGAGAGACAAAGAGGTGCACTATATAATGATTAAGGGTTCAACTAAACAGGAAGATGTAACTATTATAAATGTATATGCACCTAATTACAGGGCACTGGTTTATTTAAAAGATATGTTAAGGGACTTAAACGGAGACTTAGATTCCAATACAATAGTACTGGGGGACTTCAATATTCCACTCTCAGAAATAGATCATCCGGACAGAAGATCAACAAGGAAACAGCAGATTTAATTGCCCAAATGGATCTAATAGATATCTACAGAACTTTTCATCCTACACATAAAGCATTTACATTCTTCTCAGCAGTACATGGAACCTTCTCTAAGAGAGACCACATACTAGGCCATAAAGCAAGTCTCAGCAAATTTAAAAGAGTTAGAATCATACGATGCAGCTTCTCAGACCACAGCAGAATGAAGGTGGAAATTAGCAATTCAGGAATCCCTAGAGAGTATGCAAACACATGGAGACTGAACAACATGCTCCTGAATGAATGCTGGGTCATAGAAGAAGTCGAAAGAGAAAACAAGAACTTTCTGGAAGTAAATGAGGATAACAACACAACATATCAAAACTTATGGGATACGGCAAAAGCAGTGTTGAGAGGAAAGTTTATAGCAATAGGTGCCTACATCAAGAAATTGGAAAGTCACCAAATAAATGAGCTTTCAATGCATCTCAAGGATCTAGAAAAACTGCAGCAAGCCAGACCCAAATCTAGTAGGAGAAGATAAATAATTAAAATCAGAGAAGAAATCAACAGGATTGAATCCAAAAAAAATTACAAAAAATCGGCGGGCGCCGCGGCTCACTAGGCTAATCCTCCGCCTTGCGGCGCCGGCACACCGGGTTCTAGTCCCGGTCGGGGCACCGATCCTGTCCCGGTTGCCCCTCTTCCAGGCCAGCTCTCTGCTGTGGCCAGGGAGTGCAGTGGAGGATGGCCCAGGTGCTTGGGCCCTGCACCCCACGGGAGAGCAGGATAAGCACCTGGCTCCTGCCATCAGATCAGCGCGGTGCGCCGGCCGCAGCGCACTACCGCGGCGGCCATTAGAGAGTGAACCAACGGCAAAAGGAAGACCTTTCTCTCTGTCTCTCTCTCACTATCCACTCAGCCTGTCAAAAAAAAAAATTACAAAAAATCAGCCAAGCAAAGAGCTGGATTTTTGAAAAAATTAATAAAATTGACACACCATTGGCTCAACTAACTAAAAAAAGAGACCCAAATCAATAGAATCAGAGATGAAAAAGGAAATGTAACAACAGACACCACAGAAATAAAAAGAATCATCAGAAATTACTAAAAAGAGTTGTATGCCAGCAAACAGGGAAATCTATCAGAAATGGGTAGATTCCTGGACACATGCAATCTACCTAAATTGGACCATGAAGACATAGAAAACCTAAATAGACCCATAACTGAGACAGAAATTGAAACAGTAATAAAGGCCCTCCCAACAAAGAAAAGCCCAGGACCAGATGGATTCACTGCTGAATTCTACCAGACATTTAAAGAAGAACTAACTCCAATTCTTCTCAAGCTATACAAAACAAGCAAAAAAGATGGAATACTCCCAAATTCTTTTTATGAAGACAGCATCACCTTAATCCTAAAGCGAGAGAAAGATGCAGCATTGAAAGAAAATTACAGACCAATATCCCTGAGGAACATAGACACAAAAATCCTCAATAAAATTCTGGCCAATAGAATACAACAACACATCAGAAAAATTATCCACCCAGACCAAGTGGGATTTATCCTTGGCATGCAGGGATGGTTCAATGTTTTCAACTCAATCAATGTGATACACCACATTAACAAACTGCAGAAGAAAACCCATATGATTCTCTCAATAGACGCAGAGAAAGCATTCAATAAAATTCAACACCCTTCCATGATGAAAACTCTAAGCAAACTGGGTATAGAAGGAACATTCCTCAATATAATCAAAGCAATTTATGAAAATCCCACGGCCAGCATCCTATTGAATGGGGAAAAGTAGAAAGCATTTCCACTGAGATCTGGTACCCGACAGAGATGCCCACTCTCACCACTGCTATTCAATATAGTTCTGGAAGTTTTAGCCAGAGCCATAAGGCAAGAAAAAGAAATTAAAGGGATACAAATTGGGAAGGAAGAACTCAAACTATCCCTCTTTGCAGACGATATGTTTCCTTATTTAGGGGATCCAAAGAACTCTACTAAGAGATTATTGGAACTCATAGAAGAGTTTGGAAAAGTAGCAGGATATAATCAATGCAAAAATCAACAGCCTTTGTATACACAGGCAATGCCACAGTTGAGAAAGAACTTCTAAGATCAATCCAATTCACAATCACTACAGAAACAATCAAATACCTCGGAATAAACTTAAGAAAGTATGTTAAAGATCTCTACGATTAGAATTACAAAATCTTAAATAAAGAAATAGAAGAGGATACCAAAAAAATGGAAAAATCTTTCATGCTCATGGATTGGAAGAATCAACATCAAAATGTCCATTCTCCCAAAAGCAATTTATAGATTCAGTGTGATACCAATCAAGACACCAAAGACATTCTTCTCAAGTCTAGAAAAAATGATGCTGAAGTTCATATGGAGATGCAGGAGACCTCAATTAGCTAAAGCAATTTTGTACAACAAAAACAAAGCCGGAGGCATCACAATACCAGATTTCAGAACATACTACAGGGCAGTTGTAATTAAAACAGCATGGTACTGGTAGAGAAACAAATGGATAGACCAATGGAACAGAATAGAAACACCAGAAATCAACCCAAACATCTACAGCCAACAAATATTTGATCAAGGATCTAAAACCAATTCCTGGAACAAGGACAGTGTATTTAATAAATGGTCCTGGGAAAACTGGATTTCCACATGCAGAAACATGAAGCAAGACCCCTAACTTACACCTTACACAAAAAACCACTCAACATGGATTAAAGATCTAAATCTACAACTGACACCATCAAATTATTAGAGAACATCGGAGAAACCCTGCAAGATATAGGTACAGGCAAAGACTTCCTGGAAAAGACCCCAGAACCACAGGCAGTCAAAGCCAAAATTAACATTTGGGATTGAATCAAATTGAGAAGTTTCTGTACTGCAAAAGAAACAGTCAGGAAAGTGAACAGGCAACCAACAGAATGGGAAAAAATATTTACAAACTATGCAACAGATAAAGGGTTAATAACCAGAACCTACAAAAAGATCAAGAAACTCCACAACAACAAAACAAACAACCCACTTAAGAGATGGGCCAAGGAACTAAATAGACATTTTTCCAAAGAGGAAATCCAAATGGCCAACAGACACATGAAAAAATGTTCAAGATCACTAGCAATCAGGGAAATGCAAATCAAAACCACAATGAGCTTTCACCTCACCCCAGTGAGAATGGCTCACATTCAGAAATCTACCAACAACAGATGCTGGCGAGGATGTGGGGAAAAAGGGACACTAACCCACTGTTGGTGGGAATGCAAACTGGTTAAGCCACTATGGAAGTCAGTCTGGAGATTCCTCAGAAACCTGGATATAACCCTGCATTCAACCCAGCTATCCCACTCCTTGGAATTTACCCAAAGGAAATTAAATTGGCAAACAAAAGAGCTGTCTGCCCCTTAATGTTTATTGCTGCTCAATTCACAATAGCAAAGACCTGGAATCAACCTAAATGCCCATCAACTGTAGACTGAATAAAGAAATTATGGGATATGTACTCTATAAAATACAGCAGTAAAAAACAATGAAATCAATCATTTGCAACAAAATGGAGGAATCTGGAAAACGTCATGCTGAGTGAAATAAGCCAGTCCCAAAGGGACAAATATCATATGTTCTCCCTGATCGGTGACAACTAACCGAGCACCAAAAAGGAAACCTGCTAAAGTGAAATGGACACTATGAGAAATAGTGACTTGATCAGCCCTTGCCCTGACTGTTGATGAACAACTTAATACATTATCCCTCTTAGTATTTTGTTGTTTGTTCTTTTTAATACTATGGGTTGAATTCTGTAATTAATACACAGTTGTTCTTAAGTGTTGAAACTTAACTGAAAAGTGGTCCCTGTTAAATATAAGAGTGGGAATAAGAGAGGGAAGAGATGTACAATTTGGGACATGCTCCAGCTGTCTTGCCCCAAACGGTAGAGTTAGAAACATACCAGGGAATTCCAATTCAATCCCATCAAGGTTGCATGTACCAATGCCATCTCACTAGTCCATTTGATCAATTTCTTTTCACAATTGATCATAATTATAGGACTAAGAATCAAAGGGATCACATAAACAAGACTGGTGTCTGAAAATACTAACCAATAGAACAAAAAAGGGAAAGAACTATCCAACCTGGGAAGCAGGATACACAACAGACTCATAGAAGGGCAAATGTCCTAAACAGCACTCTGACCTCAGAATCAGCCCTTAAGGCATTCAGATCCAGCTGAAAAGCCCATGAGAGTATTTCAGGCATGGAAAGCCAAGACACTCTGGCAAAAAAAAATGACCTAAATGAAAGATCTCTGCAAGTGAGATCCCAGTGGAAAGGGCAGGTCATCAAAGAAGGAGGTACCTTTCTCTGAAGGGAGGAGAGAGCTTCCACTTTGACTATGACCTTGTCTAAATATGATAAAAGTCGGTGAACTCAAAAGGCTTCCACAGCTTTGGCAACTCATGACAAGAGCCTAGGGTGATTACTGATGCCATTAACAAGAGTGTCAATTTGTTAAGTCAACAACAGGAGTCACTGTGTACTTACTCCTCATGTAGGACCTCTGTCCTTAATGTGCTGTACATTGTGATTTAATGCTATAACTAATATTCAAACAGTATTTTTCACTTTATGTTTCTATGTGGGTGCAAACTGTTGAAATATTTACTTAATATATACTAAACGGATCTTCTGTATATAAAGAGAATTGAAAATGAATCTCGATGTGAATGGAAGGGGAGAGGGAACAGGAGATGGGAGGGGTGTGAATGGGAGGGAAGTCATGGGGGAAAAGCCATTCTAATCCATAAGCTGTACTTTGGCATATTATATTTATTAAATAAAAGTTTAAAAATTTTAAAAAAGATGTATATATTTATTTGAAAGGCAGAGTTACAGAGAGGCAGAGGCTAAGAGAGAAAGAGAGAGAGAGTGCTTCCAGCTGCAGCTTCACCCTCCAAATAGATGCAATGGTTGGAGCTGGACTGATCCAACGCCAGGAGTCAGGGGCTTCTTCAAGGTCTCACACATGGGTGCAGGGACCCAGCACTTGTGCCAATTCCACTACTTTCCCAGGTCAGAGTAGAGAACTGGATTGGAAGTGGGGCAGCTGGGACTCAAACACTCACCCATATGGGATGAGAGCACTCCAGGCAGTGGCTTTACCCACTATGCCACAGCTCCAACCCCAGCATATTCAAATTTCTGAAGTATCTCTATACTATCTTCCACAGTGGCTTTTCCAGTTTATATTCCTACCAACAGTGGATTAGGATACCTTTTACCCACATCCTCAACAGGATTTGTTGTTTGTTGATTTCTGTATGAAAACCACACTAATGGAGGTGAGGTGAAACCTCACTGTGGTTTGCATTTCACTGGTGACTAGTGATCTTGAGCATTTTTTCATGTGTCTATTGGCCATTTGGATTTCCTCTTTGAAAAATGCTGGTTTAAGTACTTTGCCCATTTCTTAACTTGGTTGTTTGTTTTGTTGTTGTTGAGTTTCTTGAGATCTTTATAGATTCTGGATATTAATGCTTTATCAGTTGCATAGTTTGCCAATAATTTCTCCCATTCTGTTGATTATCTCTTCACTTTGCTGAGTGTTTCTTTGACAGTGCAGAAGCTTCTGAATTTGATGTAATCACATTTGTAAATTTTGGTTTAGATTATCAGTGCCTCTGGGGTCTTTTCCAAGCAATTTTTCCCTATGTCAGTGTCTTGCAGAGTTTCCTCAATGTTCTGTAATAAATGATGGTATCGGGTCATAGATTTAGGTCTTTGATCCACTTTAAATAGATCTTTGTGTAAGGTGTAAGAAAGGGTTCTTGTTTCCTCTTCTGCGAGTGGTGGTCCAGTTTTTCCAGAAACATTTGTTGAAAATACTGTCCTTGCTCCAGGGATTGATTTTAGATCTTTTATCAAAGAAAAATTGATTGTAGATGCATGGATAGATTTCTGGCATTTCCATTCTGTTCCATTGGTCTATCCATCTGTTTTTGTACCTGTACCAGGCTGTTTTGATTACGACTGCCTTGTAGTATGTCTTGAAATCTTGTATTGTGATGCCTCTGGCTTTGTTTTTGCTTTAGAAATCAAGGCATCATGTTTTTCCATATGAATTTCAGCATCATTTTTTCCTGTATTTGAGAAGAATGTCCTTGGTATTTTGATTGGTATTCCATTGAATCTTTAAATTGATTTCAGTAGTATGGACATTTTGATGATATTGATTCTTCCTATCCATTAACATGGAGGATTTTTCCATTTTTTGTGTCTTCTAATTCTTTCTTTAGTGATTTATAGTTCTCATTGTAGAGGTCTTTGAAGTCCTTTATTAAATTTATTAAAATATACTTAATTTTGTGTAGCTATTGTGAGTGAGATTGACCTTAGTAGTTTTACTCAGCCATGGCATTGTCTGTGTATGCAAAGCAACTGATTTTTTTTTTTGTTGAGTTTATATCTTGTCATTTTTCCAAAGTCTTTTATGAGTTCCAATAGTCTCTCAGTGGAATCTTTTGGATCCCCAAAATATAGGATCCTGTCATCTGTAAACAGGGATAGTTTTAATTCTTCCTTCCCAAGTTGTATCCTTTTGACTTCTTTTTCTTGCCTAATGGATGTGGCTAAATCTTTCAGGAATATCTTGAATAGTGATGGTGAGAGTGGGCATCCTTGTCTAGTTCAGGATCTTGGGGAGAATGCTTCCATCTTTTCACCATTCCATAGAATGCTGGGTGTGGGTTTGTCATAAATTGTCTTCATTTTGCTGATAAATATTCCTACTACACTCAATTTACTTAATGTTTTCATCATGAAACGATTTTGTATTTTCTCAAATACTTTTTCTACATCTATTAAGATAAATACAGCTTTTGTTCTTCAGTTTATTAATGTGATGTATCACATTGATTGATTTCCCAGTGTTGAACCAGTGATAAATACCACTTGGTCCAGGTGAATGATCTTTTGATGTACTGTTGGATTAAATTGGACAGTATTTTGTTGAGGATTTTTGTGTCTATGTTCATCAGGGAAATTGGTCTATAGTTCTCTTTATCTGTTGTATCTTTTTCTGCTTTAGAAATTAAGAACATGCTGGCTTCAGAGAAGAAGTTTGAGAAGATTACTTCCCTTTCAATTGTTTTGAATAGCTTGAGAAGAATTGGAGTTAGTTCTTTAAATGTCTGGTTGCATTGAGCAGTGAAGTCATTGGGTTCTGAACCTTTTGGAGGAGAGGGTCTTTATTACTGGTTCAATTTCTGTCTTGGTTATTGTTCTGTTTATGTTTTCTATGTCTTTATATCTCAATTTATGTAGGTTGTATGCATCCAGGAATCTAACCATTTCTTCTAGGTTTCCCAATTTGTTGGCATATAGCTCTTTGTAGTATTTTCTGATCATTCTTTTTATTTCTGAGGAATCTGTTGTTATATTTCTTTTTTAGTTCTAATTTTATTGATTGGGTCTTCTCCCTCTTTTTTGTTTAGTTGGGCCAAGGGTGTGGCAATTTTGTTTATTTTTTCAAAAAATAAGCTCTTCATTTCACTGATCCTTTATATTTTGTTGCAATTTTGTTTATTCTCTAATTTTAATTATTTCTTTTCTTCTACTAATTAGGGTTTTCTTTTGATGTTGTTTTTCTAAGTCATTGAAATGCATTGATAGCTCATTTATTTAGTGTTTTTCCTATTTCTTGATGTAGGAAGCAATTGCTATAAACATTCCTATTAACACTGCTTTTGCTACATCCCATAATCTTTGATATGTTCTATTGTCATCTCCATTTGTTTCCAGGAATTTATATTTCTCTTTTGACTTCTCCTATGATCCACTGTTCATTTGGGACCATGTTGTCCAGTCTCCAGGTATATGCATCTGTCCTAGAGATGCCTATGTTGTTGATTTCCAGCTTCATTCTGTTGTGGTCAGAGAAGATGTATGGTAAGATTTCAATTTTTTCAATTTTCTGAGGCTTGATTTATGGCCTAGCATGTGGTCTATCCTAGAGAAAGTTCCATACACTGATGAGAAGAATGTGTATTCTATGACTGTAGGATGAAAAGTTCTGAAGATATGTTAGGTCCATTTGGACTTCTTTGTCAATTAACTCTGCTGTTCCTTGCTGATTTTCTGTTTGATTCATCTGTCCATTGCTGAAAGTGGTGAATTGTTACTATTGTATTCAAGTCTATGTCTCCCTTTAGGTCCATTAACAGTTCTTTTAAATAGCCATGTGCCCTGTAATTGGGTACATACACATTTATTATAGTCAAACCCTCCTGTTAAATTGATCATTTAGTCACAGTGCCCTTCTTCATATCTTTTAACAGTTGTTATATTAAAGTCTATTTTGTCTAATATTAGAATGGCAACATCAGCTCTTTTTTGGCTTCTGTTGGCATAGAATATTTTTTTCCATCCTTTCACTTTCAGTCTGCATGTCTCTTTGTTGGTGAGATGTGTTTCTTGTAGGCAGAAAATAGATGTGTTTTGCTTTTAATCCATTCAATCAGTCTGTATCTTTTAACTGGAGAGTTGAGAATATTTACATTCAACATGACTATTGACAGGAACAGCTTGGCCCTGCCATTTTTCCATAAATATTCCTACTGTTTACTTTGAATTTCCTTTGTACTTTTACTAGGAGATTTTCTGCCTCACCTTCCTTCATAGTGATAACCATGTTTCTGTGTTTTTGTGGGTAGCACATCCGTAAGCACCTTTTGTAAGGCTGGATGAGTGGTGAAAAATCTTTTCAATTTTTATTTCTTATGGAAGGCCTTTATTTCCCCTTCATTCACAAGTGAGAGCTTTGCAGGGTATGGTATTCTAGGTTTACATTTTTTCCTTAAGTTTTGGAATATATCTTGCCATTCCCTCCTAGCAAGTATGGTTTTTGGTGAGAAATCAGCTGTGAGTCTAATTGGAAATCTTCTGAAGTAATCTGGAGTTTCTCTTGTGAACATTTTAGCATCTTTTCTTTATGCTTTCCTGTGTGAAGTTATTTACAATGCATCATAGTGAAAATCTTTCTGGATATGTCTATTAGGAATTCGATGTGCTTCCACAATTTGGACATCCCCTTCTTTTTCCAAATTGGGGAAGTTTTCTGTAACTATTTCACTAAAAAGATATTCTAATTCATTTTCTCTTTCCATGTATTCAGGGTCTCCTAAGGACTGTATGTTGGGTCATTTGATAATATCCCATAAATCCCCAAGACTGTTTATAAGTTTTCTAATTTTTTTTTGGTCAGACTGTAAAATTTCCAGAGACTTGTCTTATAACTCTGATATTCTTTCTTTTGACTCACTGACTATGTTGTTAAGGCTTTCCACCACATTTTTATTTGATCTATTGGATTCTTCATTTCTAATATTTCATTATGAATTATCTTTAAAATCTCAATTTCATGAGACAAATTTTCATTCTTGTCATGTATGGATTTCTTTAATTCGTGGATTTGCTTCTTATTACTTCTAAGTAATCCTATGATCAATTTTTTGAATTCTGTTTCAGGCATTTCTTCAAGCTTTTTGTCTTCACATTCTAGTATTGAAGTGTTGTATTCCTTGGTGCCATCATATTGTCTTCATTATTCTTGTTTTTTGAATTGCTGTGTCTATTTGTAAGCGTTTGTGTAGATACTTGTTGGATTTTCTTCCCTTTGATGGCTTTTAACTATGGACGATGCCTCTGTAGCTTAGTGGGGTATCTGCTGTTTCAGTAAATGCCCTGAGGTGTGTGCTGGGTGTGGCCAGGTAGTATGAGCATGAATCCTGCAGCAGTGACCTTCACCTAAAAAACAGGGAGCCCTGACTGATGGAGCCAACCACAGTGACTCTCTAGAGACCCAGCCACACCTGGAGCCCTCCCACACAGTCTCAGTGTTTTCACAGTCCCAGCACTCAAGGTTCCCATAGTCTCAAGCACCCAGCCCCCAGCCAATTCTCCAAACCAGATTCAGGTATCTCCTCTCAGATGGTTGCTGGGAATGCAGACATGAGCTGGGCAGCTGTTACATATGTCCAAAATTGTGCCTGCCCTCTCTCAGCTAGTTACACGACACTGATGCTGGGTGTCCCAGGAAAGAGAAATGTGCCCCCCCTTTATTCCCTCTAGGTTGACAGGTACACTGTCCCTCAGAGGGCTCTAAATATAAAGCACTGTTTGAGAACAAGTTTTACAGTTAATTGTCATAGTATAACTCATTAAGGACAAAGGTCCTACATGGGGGAGTAAGTGTACAGTGACTCCTGTTGTTGATTGAGCAATTTACTTACAACACCTTAAAAATACACACAGTACTCTATTTATGTAGAAAAATCATTCTCCCTTAAAAATCTGTCCTTTGGGCCTGTGTTGTGGTTCAGCTGGTTAAGTCACCAATTGCCATGCTGGCATCCCATATCATATCTCCAGTTGGAGCCCTAGGTGCTCAGCTTCTGACCCAGCTCCCTGCTGGTATACCTGGGAAAGCACATACCAGTGGAACACAGTCCAAGTGCTTGGGCCCCTGACACTCAGATGTGAAACCAGCATGGAATTTCTGTTGAGCCTGGCCCAATCCCAACTGTTGTGGCCATTTGGGTAGTGAATCAGTGTATGGAGGATCGATCTCTCTCTCTCTCTCTCTCTCTCTCTCTCTCCCTCGAACTTTGCAACTCTGCCTTTAAATATGTGAAGCAAATCTTTTTTAGAAGTCTGTACTTATTCACACATTTTTACAAAACCCTCCTCCTTACTGAAGTTATTAATCTTAAGAAATGAAAGGGCAGAATATCAAGCAATCAAAACGTGTAAAAGATATGTTATTTCTTCTACCTGTGATTGTTATTTCAATAGACACCTAC
This sequence comes from Lepus europaeus, assembly GCF_033115175.1. Lineage (NCBI taxonomy): Eukaryota > Metazoa > Chordata > Mammalia > Lagomorpha > Leporidae > Lepus > Lepus europaeus. The sequence goes on along the minus strand of NC_084837.1, from coordinate 46,041,583 downwards.
TACTTCTGTCTTCTGGAATGCAGTCAGATTTCACTTCTCTGCTGTCACCATGTTGTATTTTAAAAGCCACATATTGATTTAATTTCGATGCATTACGTTGTCAATGGTGGTAGAATTCCTCTCCTCCGTGTTTTACATTAATCCATTTACATCTATAGAAAATGGACCTGCAACCATGGTAATAACACCTGTCTCTGCCTTATCTCAAAAACATGCTTATATAACTAAAAATAGGATTACATTCATGTTCAGATTATTGACATTTAAGTATACAGAAAGCAAGACTACCATTATTTACAAGTGGTTTGTTACTTTCTTCTTGAATAAATGTAGAAAAGTTTATTAATTATATACTGCAAATGTGAAAAAGAGATTCTTATCCATTTCAAATGCCTCTTTTTTCCACAATTATGTTTAAAGATAGACAAGCTTCTTTGTATTTCCATAGTCATAATAAATGTATAGGTGCTATCATATTTTATACGCCCTAAATATGAGCAGTAATTTTGTAAAACTTTGTCATCAGAAATACATTTTCTTATTGTAATACTTCCAAGTATAGGGGTTCAAACTTGATAAAGTTTCACTAAGCTCTCTTCTTAGACTGTGCCTCGAATACAGCACACAGTCATATGCAAGATGCTTCTCTAAAGGCATTAAAAGATGTCAAGATAATTGACATTGTTCCTGCTCTCTGTGGCAGCAAATGTAACATCTTACTTTTTTGTCACTATGTGCAAATATGTGTAATCACTCCATAGCCAGAAGAGGAAAAGATGAATACTGCACTATGAGGTAAACTAAAAGTAATGGATAAACCAACTAGCTCTTCAAAATAAATAGGATCTGCAACATTTCTGTAAGTTACTGATTCCCTTTTTTTGTTCAAACTCTTGTTGAACTCTTTACTTAGTGTAGGGTTAATTTTATTAGTATAAAGTTAACCAAAAATAGATCTTATTAAAAAATAAGAATGGGAATAAGAGAGGGAGAAAGAAAACGGATGGGATCATGGGCAGGAGGGATGGTAGGGTGGAAAATATCACTATGTTCCTGAAATAGATAGCAATTCCAGAATGATAACTAAGGACCTGAATTATATGTAATTGTCTGTTGTTTAATAAACTGTGGTGTTTATAAGGGAAGATGATCATGCAATAAAGGTATTATTTAACAAATGAAACAAAAGTGTTGGTGAATAAAGGGCTAATTTATGCCACTGTATGAAAAAAATCACCATTTCAAGTCTTGATTTCATTCTAAGACTCATAGCTCATTGACTGAAAAAGACCAGAGCAAACAAATGGTAAGTCCATTATTCGTTCCTTACAGATACCTAAGGCCTTTTGCCAAAGTAACTATATACTGTATTTCCAGGACGAGGGTCAGATAAAAAAATAGAATACTCAGATATTTGGGGGGAGTTTGGGACACAGATTTGAGTAGTCACTGAGGCCAAGTGAAACAAGATACCAACATCCCAATGTTTATGCCGTAAATAGAATTCCAGGTCAAGTTTGTCTTAGAGTCTACTATACCTTATATACCTAATATACCATACAATTATGGTATTATGAAATTGTTTCCCTGGTTTCTAAAGGTACAAACAAAAATATTATATTTTTGACCTGGGAGATTTCTCATATTGGTTTCCTGACCTGAAGAATGAGCTATTGTGTTATAAAATGCCAATAAGACCCTAAAGCACTTTTCCACATCTGGCCAAAACAGAGAAACATAATCAAACAACATCCTTGGTGGAATGGTAGATATCAGTATCTCCTTCAAAGATATAATGGGTTTAGGAATAGTGACTTCTATCCCACTTCCATTTAATTCTACGTATATTCCAGCAAAAACCAGCAGATGGCAACAGATGTTGAACTATGATAAATTTGCTGTTTGGAGCCTTAATTTCAACTACTATTACGTATGTGATATCTCCACCAGAATGAATCAGTTCAGCATCTGACACGTGATATGTGAGTACTAATGATCAACTGTGTTGTCTTTAATCCTCATCAGGAAGGGGGATCAAAATTCTTCACACTCATTTGCTCTGGACAGTCGCATACATTCCCAGTTTTGCCCCAGATTTATCTTAACTCTTCAGCTCTCTATCATTATATAAGCATCAGCCATCCGGTAACTCCTTGTAACTTCACTCCAGTAAATATATACATATATATATATATGGAATATATATATACATATATATATATGGAAGAATAACATAACTGTTTAGAGATTGGTCACATCAATGCAATGCAATTTTTAGTGGTCTGAAACTTGCTGTAAATCTCCTAGTAAACAACAAGTTACCCAGTGGAGATCAACTTGACCCTATTCTCTGCCACGATAAAACAATGGATACAAAATGGAAGTACATGCTCAGGTAAAAGCCACAAATTCAACTTGTATTTATATGCAGACTGGAGTAAATGTCTTCCTAGGACAATTTTAATCTCATGAAAGTGCATTGAAGAGGAGCTTAAACATTTTTATTGAGAACACTAATGTTTTACTGAGAGGATGTTATAAATCATGACATGCAAGCAGGTTCTGCCTTATGTTGCATTGGGATATTTCTTTTTTTTAACAATTCTTTATGTTCCAGACAAGCATAGAAAAATCTATCTTGTTCAAAGAGGACATTATGTTAAGCAAAATAATGCAGAAGTATTGTGAGTTTCACAACATACATCAAAATAAAAGTAGAACAACAATATGACAACAGAAGGAAATGCAAATAGACTTATAAGATTAATTTATTAATTAATATTAGGTAAAGATAGACTGTGATAGCTAACTACACATAATTGTAAACCTCAGAATAACTATTAAAAACTAAAAATGAAGTGTAATTACCAAACAAAATAAAGCTACAAAACAATCAATCAATAAAAAATGCATTAAACAAGGAAAAAGTGGACAAAATACAGAGGGAGTTAAACTAGCCAATTAGCATATTTAAATCATTTATCAAATTTTGACTAATTATATCTAATTTTAAGTATTTATCTCAATTACAAAAAAGATATCTCAAGAGTGGATTAAAATTTTAAAGGATTAAACAAAATTGGGCAAAATGACAATGGCAAATCTAACAATATCAAACATTACATAAAACATAAAATATGAAAGCCTTAATTAAAAGATAAAATTGCAAAATTAGGCTTTTTCTGATTTTTTAAATTTTATTTAAGTTATACAGGTTTCATATATTTCATATATCCAGATTTAAGAACATAGTGGCACTTTCCCTCCTACCCTCCCTTCCGACCACACTCCAACCCTTCCTCCCCCACCCTCTCGAGTTCCCACTCTTAATTTTTATGATGATCTAAAGTATACTTAATAATCATATAGTTAAAACTACTCCAAATAAAAGAGTTCAACAAATAGTATGAAGAGAAAGAAAACAAAACAAAAAAAGCTGTTTCTCAATGAAAAAGACAAGAGCTATAAACAATCATTGATTCTCAAAATGTCTATTTCACTCCAATAGATGACATTTCAGATTCTCAGTTACCTTGGATCAGGGAAAATATATATCTCTATTTTGGGGACTGGCTTATTTCACTAAGTGTAATGGTTTCCAGTTGAGTCCATCTTGTTGCAAAAAATGGGGTTTCTTTTTTTTTACAGTTGAATAGTACACCATAATTTCTTTATCCAGTCAACAGCTGATAGACATCTGGGTTTTTCCATATCTTAGCTATTGTGATTTGTGTTACAATGAGCATAGGGCTACATATAACTCCTTCATATACTGATTTCTTCAGGTTTGGGTGAATTCCCAGGAGTGGGATGGCTGGATCATACAGTAGGTCTATATTCAGATTCCTGAGTTATCTCCATACTGTCTTCCACAGTGGATGCACCAGTTTACATTCCTAACAGTGGACCAGGGTACTCTTTTCCATACATTCTCACCAGCATTTTCCTTTGTTGATTTCTGCATGAGAGCCATTTGAACTGAAGTGAGGTGAAGCCTCACCATGGTTTTGATTTGTGTTTCCCTAACGGCTAGTGATCCTAAGCATTTTCTCAAGTGTCCAGGGTGGGCTGAATATCCAGGACAACACTGAAGTTGGGCGTGGTAGATCTCAATACCCAGCTACACACCTTACTTCTCATTTCACCACTGAGTCCCTACAGTCTTAGCACACAAGGCTCCCACAGTTGCAAGGTCCAGAGGTTTCTCTCAGCCCTGCCAGGCTGTCCAATCAACAGAGAGGCAGATGTTCTCCAAGACAGTTCTGCCTAGGCATCTTGACCCTGAGAGACTGCAAGCACCCCACCATCCCACATTACTGCCCAGACACCTCCCAGACAAGCTCAAAGTCAGTGGGGACTGTAGACCGTTCCCTCCACTAGAATCTGTGGATCACACACACACAAGAGCCACTGACCAAACTTTGCTGCCTGCTGGCCACTGACACAGGCACTGCCAATTAGGTGTTCCATCTCAGTCTACTGTTGTATGAGGGCACGAAGTCTTCCATGGCTGCTGACTTAACCCAAAATGGCACCTGTCCTCTTGCAACTGGGCAGTAGGTGTTGTTTTGGGGAATTTGGCAGGGGATGGGAGGGGGCAAACATCCCCCCTCCATTTCCACTTCATCCACAATCAGCTAGCAACAATGATCAGTGCCCAAGGCTCCAGATCTAACTGTTCCAGTACCATTTGTCAAAGAGATTATCCTTCCTCTAGGGATTGATTTTAGATCCTTTTTCAAAGGTTAGCTGGTGGTAGATCTGTGGATTGATTTCTGGAGTTTCTATTCTGTTCCACTGGTCTACATATCTTTTTTTATGCCAATATCAGACTGTTTCGATTACAACTGCCCTGTAGTATGTCTTGAGATCTGGTATTGTGATGCCTCCAGCTTTCTTTTTGTTGTTTAAGATCGCTTTAGCTATTTGGGTTTTCTTGTGTTTCCATATGAATTTTAGTATATTGATGTTTTGATTGGAATCACATTGAATAAGTAAATTGCTTTCAGTAGTATGATATTTTAATGAATTTAATTCCTCCAATCCAAGAATGTAGAGGATTTTTTTGTGTATCCTCTAATTTTCTTCAATGTTTTGTAATTTTCATCATGAAGATCTTTTACCTTGTTGGTTAAATTTATTCTAAGGTATTTAAGTTTCTGTAGTTATTGTGGAAGGGACTGATTTTAGAAGTTCTTAGTCATGGCATTTTCTATGTATATAAAGGCTATTGATTTTTCTGTGTGGATTTTATATTCTGCAACTTTAACAAACTCTCCTATAAGTTCCAATACTCTATTACTAGAGTCTAGTGGAGTCTTTTGGTTTCCGTATATATGGAATCATGTCATCTGCAAAGAGGAATAATTTGAGTTTGTCCTTCCCAATACATATCCATTTGATTTCTTTTTCTTGACTAATGATTTTGGCTAAAACTTTCAGGACTATGTTGAATAGCAATGGTAAAGGTGAGTACCCTCTTCTGCATCCTGATCTTAGTGGACATGTTTCCAACTTTTCCCATTCAATATGATGATTGGTGTAGGTTTGTAATATATTACCTTGAGTGTGTTGAGGAATATTCCATTCGTATTCAATTATCTTAAGGTTTTTATCATGAAAGGATGCTGTATTTTACATTTTATCTTTGCCAAAAGGCCAAGAGGTGATATGGGATGTTGTGTCTTATCTTTCTGTGCACCTATTGATACACAGAAATATGCATAAACATCATATATGTTTATGCTTTCTGTGCATCTATTGAGATAATCATGATTTTTATTCTTCAATATGTTAATGTGATGTGTAACATTGAATTGTGCATGTTGAAACATCACTAAATACAGGAGATAAATTCCACTTGGTCCAGGTGAATGATTTTTCTGCTGTGCTATTGGATTTGATTAGCTAGTATTTTCTTGAAGATTTTTGCATCTGTGTTCATCAGTTATTGGTCTATAGTTCTCTATCTGTTATATTCTTTTCTAATTTTGGAATTAAGGAGATTCTGGCCTCATAGAAGGATTTTGGAAGGATGCCCTCCCTTTCAACTGTTTTCAATAGTTTGAGAAGAATTGGAATTAGTTCTTCATTAAAATTCTAGTAGAATTCAGTAGGAATCCATCTGGTCTTGGATTTTTCTTTGGGGTCTTTATTACCGATTCAATCTCCATCTTGGTTTGGTTATTTGTCTGTTTAGGTTTCCTAAGTGTTCATGACTCAATTTTGGTAGATTGTATGTGTCCAGAAATCTATCTATTTCTTCTAGATTTTCCAATTTGTTGGCATAGAGCTGTTTATAGGAATTCCTGATTATTCTTTTTATTTCTGTGCTATCCATTGTTACATCTCCTTTTTCATCTCTGATTTTATTGATTTGGGTCTTCTCCCTCTTTTATTGGCTAGTTGGACCAAGATATATCAATTTTGTTTATTTTTTCGAAAACCTTTCTCTTCATTTCACTGATCTTTTGTATATTTTTGTTTTAATTTTATCATCTCTTCTCTATTTCTTTTCTCTTACTAAGCTTAGGTTTGTTTGTTGCTGTTTTTCTATGTCCTTGAGATACATTGGTTGTTCATTTAGTTGGTACCTATCCAATTTCTTGAGGTAGACATGAATTAACATTGCTTTTGCTGTATCCCATTAGTTTTGATATGTTGTATTATCATCTTCATTTGTTTCCATAAATTTTACCATTTTCCTTTTGATTTCTTCTATGACCTGCTATTCATTGGAGTATGTTGTTCAATCTGGAGAGTGGGGAAGGAAGACCTTTCTCTCTGTCTCTCTCTCTCGCTGTCTGTAACCTCTACCTGTCAAATAAATAAATAAAAAGCTAAAAAAAATTAAGAGAATAAGAAAGAGGGAGGAGGGTGGATGGGAGTGTGCATGAGAGGGAGGGTAGGATGGCCAAAATCGCTATGCTCCAAATCTCTGCATATAAAATATATGAAATTTTTTCACCTTATGTAAATAAAAATGTTTAAAAATAAATAAAAGAAAAGAAAACAAAGAATTATAAAACCATTGTGGATATTAGAATTTCATCAGATAAATAAAATCCCCTAAAATTTTACTCTAATAATGCAATTGGGAAAATGTTATGGGCTTATGTTATTTACATCATTGCTAAAGTTTAAAAAGACTTCTTTAAGCAAAGAAAAAGTCTGTCATTTATTTTAGGTGAAAAATATATATTTGTATTATTTTCTTCCTTTATTCAAATAAATAGCCTTAAATGCTCTATAAAAGTAGCAAATATTTATCTGACTTATAAAAAAATGCATATTGAATTTAAGAATTTTGGGGGGCCAGTGCAGTTGTGCAGTGGGTTAAAGCCCTGGCCTGCAGTACCAGCATCCCATATGAGCACTGGTTCAAGTCCCAGCTGCTCCACTTCCAATCTAGCTCTCTGCTATGGCCTGGGAAAGCAGTAGAAGATAGTGCAAGTTATTGGGCCCCTGTACCCACATGGGAGACTTGGAAGAAGATGCTGGCTCCTGGCTTCAGATCATCTCTGCTCTGCCTATTGTAGTCATTTGGGGAGTGAACCAGCAGATGGAAGACCTCTCTCTCTCTCTCCCTCTCTCTCTGGCTCCACCTCTATCTACAATTCTGTCTTTCAAATAAATAAATATTTTTAAAAAAGAATATTTGCTTAAGTTATTCAAAGTTATAAAACTAGAGAAACTCGTATCTTTTGAATCATAAGCTTAATAAAAGAAAATGTTTTATTTTCCTAATTCTTCTAATACCACACTGACTATCTTCTGGATCTTAATGTACTATGATTTTCATTGAGTATCTTAATGAGTAGAGTCAAGGGAAACGTGGATCAGAGTTAATAAAATATGAATATGATCTGAATATTTTAGATTCCTCTACTGAAAATCCTATGACCTAATCTATTAACAATCATGAATTAAATTCTCTTTATTTTCTTGTTCCATTGATCTTCTTACTAGTGTGCTCAGAATTTGTAAATGACCTAAATAATTGAATGAGTAGAAGGATGTAAAGAGAAGAAGTAAAAGCCTAATAGCAAGACATGTAGCTCCCTGAAAAATAAGGACATTCGACAGGATGGGAATGCTTGTGCTGCTGTGCATGTGGAATGTTGGAAAAGCACACTCTCTGATACTGAACTCAAGCTGGAAGAAGAAAGTCCAGTCTCAAAATGGAGCACCACGATCCAAAGGAACCAGAGCAGTTGGGGAAACTGTTTATTGGCGGTCTAAGCTTTGAAATTTAAACTACAGATGATAATTTGAGAGAGCATTTTGAAAAATGGGCACACCTACAGATTATATGGTAATGAAAGACCCCCAAATGAAATGTTCCAGTGACTTTGGTTCTGTGACTTACTCTGGTATTGAAGAAGTTGGTATAGCAGTGTGTGTTCACCACACTAGGTTAATGGGCATGGAGTGGAACCAAAGAGACCTCTTTCCAGAGAGGATTCAGTAAATCCTGGTGCCCATCTAACAGTAAAGGAGATTTTTGTTGGTAGTGTTAAAGAAGACACAAAAGAATATAATTTGAGAGACTACTTTGAGAAGTATGGCAAGATTGAAACTTTAGAAGTTATGGATTCAGAGCAGGAAAAAAGAGAAGATCTGCTTTTGTAACTTTTGGTGATCATGATGCAAAATTGTTGTTCAGAAATACCACACTATTATTGCACATCACTGTGAGGTGAAAAAGGCCATTCCTAAACAAGAGATGCTATCTGCTGCTGGATCTCCAAGAGGCTATGGGTGGATGTGGCACAAGTTGCAGAGAATTTGAAGGTAGTGGAGGTCATTTTAGCCATAGAGGAAACTTGGGTGGAAGAGGAGATTATGGCAGTAAAGGTGGCAACAACAGAGGAGTTATGGAGGAATGATAGTGAATAGAATGGATTTCTGGGGATGATAGCAACTATTGCATTCTATCTGGTTACAGTAGCAGAGAAGGCTATGGTGTCTGGACCAGAATATGGAAACCAATGTGGTAGATACAGTGGAGGAGTGGGATATGATGGTTAAATGAAGAAAAAATTTAGAATGTAACTGTACTGGTGGTGGAAACTACAATGATTTTGGAAATTCTTGTGGACAACAGCAAATTATGGACCCATGCAACAGGAGTGTTTTGGTGGTAGAAGCACAGTGGTTACAGTGGTGGCTAGAGATCTGTTGGTGGAAGTTGTGGATATGATAGCAGAAAGTTCTAAAACTAGAAAAAGAGCTGCAATTTTTTTAAATTTTTTTTTAAGATTTATTTTATTTATTTGAAAGACGAAGTTACAGAGAGAGGTCCTCTATTCACTGGTTCACTCTCCAGATGGCCATGACGGCCAGAGCTACGCTGATCCGAAGCCAGGAGCCAGGAGCGTCTTCCTGTTCTCCCACATGGTTGCAGGGGCCCAAGGACTTGGGTCATCTTCTACTGCTTTCCCAAGCCATAGCAGAGAGCTAGATCGGAAAAGGAGCAGCCGGGACTGGAACTGGTGCCCATATTGGTGCCGGAGCTGATTCAGGCAAGGGCTTTAACCCGCTACGCCACAGCACTGGCCCCAGAGCTACAATTCTTATCAACAGAGTGAAGAGTTGTCAGGAAAGCTGCAGGTTATTTTGAGATAGTTGTTCCACGTACATAAAAGGGAATGTACAAACCTGCAGCACAAGGAATGATGATTATAATCAGAAAAGTTACTGCAACATAAACAAGAAACCCTTCTTGCTCAGGACTGTCATAGACACAGCTTGCAAAAAGTTAGGGCCTGCGCCGTGGCTCAGTAGGCTAATCCTCCGCCTTGCAGAGCCGGCACACCGGGTTCTAGTCCCGGTCGGGGCACCGATCCTGTCCCGGTTGCCCCTCTTCCAGGCCAGCTCTCTGCTGTGGCCAGGGAGTGCAGTGGAGGATGGCCCAAGTGCTTGGGCCCTGCACCCCATGGGAGACCAGGAGAAGCACCTGGCTCCTGCCATCGGATCAGCGCGATGCGCCGGCCACACCGAGCCTACCGCGGCGGCCATTGGAGGGTGAACCAACGGCAAAAAGGAAGACCTTTCTCTCTGTCTCCCTCTACTGTCCACTCTGCCTGTCCAAAAAAAAAAAAAAAGTTCAACTATTGATTAATACAGTATAGTGTCAATTAGATGTACATTGCTGAGGTCTTCTATCTGTTGTAGCTTTATCTTATTTTTTCTTTTTAGTACATCAGATATAGTAACCTTGAAATTGTGAGTCTGGTACATGGTGGGAGATTACATCTAGTTACATTCTTCTGCATGTGGGTATTCAATTCTACTGCACCATTTATTGGAAACACTGTCCTTTTCTTATATATATCTTACCACCTTTATCAAAGGCTAATTTACTATAGTTGTATGGGTTGGCTTCCAGGGTCTATATTCTTTTCCATTGGTCTATGTGTCTTTTTCTGCCAGTAACACATAATTTTAATGAATACAGCTTTGTAGTATATTCTAAAGCCAAGTAGTATGTCTCTTGTTTTGTTTTGTTTTGCTTTTTTTGACAGGCAGAGTGGATAGTGAGAGAGAGAGACAGAGAAAGGTCTTCCTTTGCAGTTGGTTCACCCTCCAATGGCCGCCGCGGCTGGCGCGCTGTGGCCGGCACAGCACGCTGATCCCAAAGCAGGAGCCAGGTGCTTCTCCTGGTCTCCCATGGGTTGCAGGGCCCAAGCACTTGGGCCATCCTCCACTGCACTCCCTGGCCACAGCAGAGAGCTGGCCTGGAAGAGGGGCAACCAGGAAAGAATCTGGCACCCCGACCGGGACTAGAACCCGGTGTGCCGGCTCTGCAAGGCGGAGGATTAGCCTGTTGAGCCACAGCGCCAGCCCTTGTTTTGTTCTTTTTACACAAGATTATTTTATCTATCTGGAGTCTTTCATGATTCCACATGAATTTTATGATTGTTTTTCTAGTTCTGTCAAAAATACTATCACTGGTTTATATGTATTGCTTTAAATATGTACATCACTTTGGGTAGCATGGACATTTTAACAATCCTTCCAATCCATGGATACCAGACATCTTTCTTTCTTTGTGTCCTTTTAAATTCCTTACATCAATGCTTTATGTTTTTATTGTATTCCTAGCTATCTTGTTTTTTGAAGCTATTATAAATTATGTTGTTTTCTTGATTCCTTTTTCATTTTTTTTATTGGTTGTATAACAATGGTACTGCTTTTTGTATATTGACCTTGTATGCTGAAATTTTATTGAGTTTATTTGTTAGTTCTGAGTTTCCTGGTAAGTCTTCAAGATTTTCTGTATGTAATGATCATGTCACCTGCAAAGAGTAACACGCTGATTTCTTCTTTTCCAATTTTAATGTTCTTTATTTCTTTGTCTTGCTTAATAGCTCTGGCAAGAACTTCCAGTACTATTTTGAATAAAAGTTGTGCAAGTAGATATACTTGTCTTTTTCTGGATTTCAGCAAGAAAGCCTTCAGCTTTTCCCATTGATTATAATGTTAGCTGTTAGCTTGTTTTGTGATCTTTATTGAGCTGAGATATGCTTCTTCTATTCATAATTTGTTCAGGATTTTCATCATGCAGAGATGTTGAATTTTATCAGTTGCTTTTTCTACATCTATTGAGTCCTTCATTCTGTTGATGTGATGTATCATTTTTATGGATTTGTATATTTTTAACCATCCTGTGTCCCTGGGATGAATTCCACTGTATCCCTGGGATGAATTCCCATTTTTAAGAAAATCAAAAATTCATGGTATTTAAATTTTAATTCCATTTTCAAAAATCACAAATTCATGGTAGTGAGAGTGGAAACAGTCTAATAATGGTATTTAAAGGTGGGGTATTTGAAATGTGTTTAGATTGCATTGGAGCATTAGGGTGAAGCTCTTGTGATTGAATCTTTGTGTCTTTACAGAATAAACAACATAGACACTGACAAACAAGTGTTCTCCATGTCACTTGCCAGGTGATGCCCTATGCCACCTTGTGACTTGATCAACAAGGACACCATACCAGAAGACTGATCTACTGTACACCTTTAAAACCACAAGCCAGAATAAACTTCCTTTCCTTATAAAGTAACCCATCTATTTCAAGTATTTCATTATAGTAATGAAAATCTGACTAACATAACACAATGGGAAATATTTTATCAACTGGGACCGGTGCTATGGCACGGCAGATTAAGGCCCTGGCCTGAAGCACTGGCATCCCATATGGGCACCTGTTTGAGACCCGGATGCTCCACTTCCGATCCAGCTCTCTGCTGTGGCCTGGGAAAGCAGTAGAAGATGGCCCAGGTCTTTGGGCCCCTGCACCCATGTGGGAGACTCAGAAGAGGCTCCTGGCTCCTGGCTTCAGATCAGCACAGCTCCGGCAGTTGCGGCCAATTGGGGAGTGAACCATCGGATGGAAGACCTCTCTCTCTCTCTTCTTCTCCTCTCTCTGTGCAACTCTGACTTTCAAATAAATAAATAAATCTTTAAAAAAAATTTTATCAACTGATTCAATCTCTTCACTCATTATTGGTCTGTTTAGTTGTCTATTTGTTCATGATTCAAGCTTAGTAAGGTTGATATGCCCAGGAATCTGTCCGTTACTTCTAGGTTATAAAATGTTGGTGTATAATATCAGTCTTTCATGATTCTTTGTATTTCTGTGGCATCAGTTGTATTGTCTCAGCTTTAAGCCAGATTTTGTTTATTTGAATCTGTTCCTTTTTTCCTTAATCTAACTAAGGGCTTGCCAATTGTGTTTTTATTTCTGGTGAATTAGCTCTGATATATTGATTCTTTGTATTTTTTATCATTTCATTTATTTCAACCTGATTTTTATCATTATGTTCCTTATTCTAATCTGGGGTTTGGTTTATTCTTTTTTAAAAGAGAGTTATTTTATTTATTTGAAAGACAGAGTCACAGGGAGAAGTAGAGATAGAGGAAGAGAGGTTCACTCCCTAAATGGCCTCAATGGTCAGAGCTGAGCCAATCCGAAGCCAGAAGCCTTATGCATCTCTCAGATGGGTTCAGGGGCCCAAGGACTTGGGCTATCCTCTGCTGCTTTCCCAGGCACCCTAGCAGGGAGCTGGGTCAGAAGCGGAGCAGCCAAGACTCAAACCAGTGCCCATATAGGATGCCAGTGCTGCAGGTCAGGGCTTTAACACACTTCACTACAGCACTGGCCCATTTATTCTCACTTTCCTTGTTTCCTGAGGTTCAACAATAGGTTGTTCATTTGAGAATTTTCTGCTTTTCTGATGTAGGCGTTTATTGCCATGAATTTTCTTCCTAGTACTCCTTTAGCTGTATCACATAGATTTTGGTACGTTGTATTCCCATTTTCATTCATTTCAGGAAACTTTATTTCCTTCTTAATTTCATCTTAGTTCCATTGATTGTTCAGGTGTAAGCTGTTTAATGCCCATATACTTGTATTATTTCCAAAGTTTTCCTTGTTGTTTATTTCTAGTTTTATTGAATTATGATCAGAAAACATATGCAATACAATTTCTATTTTTTCTAACTTGCTAAGATTTGTTCTGTGATCTACCATATTATGTATCTGGATGAGAAGCATGTGTATTCTGCAGCTGTTTTATGGAATTTTTTGTAAATATCTACTAAGCCCAATTGAACAAAAAGTGTGAACTAATTCTACTATTTCCTTGCTAACATCTGTCTGGATGATCTGTCCATTTGAGATCCCATCTTATTATTCTATTGGAGTCTATCTGTCCCTTTAGATCTACTGATCTTTGCTGTATATATTTGGGTCCTTCAATTTGGGTGTATATAGATTTACAATTGTTTTTTCTCTTACTTAATAGACTCCTCATTATATAATGACTTCTTGTCTCTGATTACTGCTTTTATAAAAAAGATAATTTATTTGAAAGGCAGAGTTACAGAAAGGCAGAGGCAGAGGCAGAGAGAAAGGGGAGGGGGAGAGAAGTCTTCCATCTGCAATGATTGGAGTTGGGCCAATCCAAAGCCAGGAGCCAGGAGCTTCTTCTGGGTCTCCCACACAGGTACTAGATCAGAAGTGGAGCAGCAGGGACTTGAAGCAGCACCCATATGGGATGGCGGCACTGCAGGTGGCAGCTTTACCTATTGCGCCATAGCCACCAGTTCCTCTTATTACTGCATTTAATCTAAATTCTATTTTATCTGGTCTAACTCTAGCCGCTCTTGCTTCCCTTCAGATTCTATTCACAGGGAATATCTTGCTGCATACTTTCACTTTCAGTCCCTGGAATTAAAGTAACTTTCTTAAAAGCAACAGTTAGGTCATTTTTTTTTTAATCAAGAATCAGTCATTATGTTTTTTAACTGTGGAGAGTAATGTATTTGCATTTAAGGTAATAATTAATTATATATAAGGTCTTACTAAAGCCATTTTGAAAATTATTTTCTTGTTTGTTGTAGTTTCTTCTTTTCACCATCTCTCATAATTTTGCTTTATGGTTGAGTGATTTTCTCTATTCACGTGTTTTAATTTATTCCTTTTTTTGGGGGGGTTGTCTATTTACAAATTTTTACTTTATGGTTATCATGAAATTTACCAAAAGAATATCTCCTTTTGGTTATACAAAGCTCATTTGAAAATATGCCTGACTTAACTTTGATTATATGGTAGAAAAAGAGTGACCAGAATTGTGGCACAATGGTTTAAGCTACCACTAGCGATGACAGCAGCCCATAGCTGAATGTCAATTTAAACTCCTGGCTGCACCAATTCTGATTATGCTTACTGATAATGCACCTGGGAAGGCAGTATAACATTTTCTGAAGTATTTGAGTTGCTGACAGCCATGTGGGAGACCAGGATAAAATTCCTGGCTCCTGACATCATCCTGGCTGAAATCTGGCTATTGAGACCATTTGGGGAGTGAACCAGCAGATTTAAGATTTCTCTTTCTCTCTCGCCCGCCCCCACTACTCTGTCTTTAAACAAGTAAACAAGGCTTTTTAAAAATATAAGAAACAAAACCAATGTGGTTGGCGTTGTGGCCACTGCCTGTGATGCTGATTCAAGCTCTCCTTTCAATCCAGATCCCTGCTAATGCTCCTGAGAGTGAAGTAGATGATGGCCCAAGTGATTGGGTCCTTGCCACACATGTGGAATGTGTAGATGGAGTTCCAGGCTCCTGACTTTGACCTGGCCCAGCCCTGGCCATTGAGGCCATTTGGGGAGTGAACCAGCTAATGGTTCTGTCTGTCTCTCCTCTCTGTATGTAACTCTGCCTTTTAAAGTTAAAATAAATCTTTTTTTAAAAGATAAAGAAACAGAAATATAAAAAGGTAAGGAATATTATTAAAGAACTCTACACTTGTGCTCTTTCTTCCCTAATTTTGAATTTCTTATGTCTCACTTTACATCTTTCTATATTCCCTATTTCCCAATATTTTAAAGTAGTATTATTTGTTCTAATTTTTAATCTTAATAGTAAAAATATGAGCGGTTTATGCATCATGGTTACAATATTAGAACATTCTGAATTTGTCCATGTATTAACTCTTACATATGAGATTTATACCTTCCAATACCTTCTTCTCACTTGTTAGTGTCTCCTATATTTTTAAAAGATTTATTTATTTACTTATTTATTTATTTGAAGACCAGAGTGACAGACAGGAAGAAAAATATCTCCTCTCCACTGGTTCATTCCCCAAATGCCTGTAACTGTGGAGGCCAGATCAGGCTGAAGCTAAGAGCCAGGAAGTCCATCTGGTGTTAGCAGACCAAGTACTCGGGCCATCACACGCTGCTTCTCAGACACATTGGTAGGAAGTTGGGTTAGAAGATCGTAATGTCCAGACATAAACCAGGAATTCCAATATGATACATAGATGTTGCAAGCTTCAGCTTAATTTACTGTACCACAATGCCCACGTCTCTTTCCTTTTATTTTGAAAAATCTCTCATTAGCAGCCCTGTTGATGATAAATTATCTCAACTTTTGTTTTATCTGAGAATACCTTTATCTTCCCTTCATACAAAAGGATACCTTTGTTGTACATAGTATTTTTGGTTAACAGCTTCTTCCTTTCTGTCCTGTATAAGTCTTACCCAATCCTTCTTAGCCTCTAAAGTTTCTGCCAAGAACTGTGCAAGTCAAGTGAGTTGAGTTGGGAAAGTTATGCTTTATTTGTTTTCTCTTGCTGCTTTGAGAATCTCTATCTTTGAGTTTGGAAAGGCTGATTATAATGTCTCCTGAGGTAGACATGCTTCAGTTGAGTCTGTTTAGACCTTTTAACCTCACTGTACATGGATGGATGTATCATTCTCTAGGTTTGAGAAGTTTTCTGTTATCTCTGTGAATATTCTTTCTATACATTTGGCCTTCTCAAGTCCCTTTGTTTAATATTTTTCATTTATTTATTTGAGGAGTTACAGACAGTGAGAAGGAGAAACAGAGAGAAAGGTCTTTCATCCACTGGTTCACTCCCCAAATGGCCACAATGGCTGGAGCTGAGCCAATCTAAAGCCAAGAGCCGAAGCTTCTTCCAGGTATCCTGCGTGGGTTCAGGAGCCTAAGAACTTGGGCCATCTTCTTCTGCTTTCCCAGGCCATAGTGGAGAGCTGGACCA
This sequence comes from Lepus europaeus, assembly GCF_033115175.1. Classification (NCBI taxonomy): domain Eukaryota; kingdom Metazoa; phylum Chordata; class Mammalia; order Lagomorpha; family Leporidae; genus Lepus; species Lepus europaeus. The sequence continues at coordinate 46,025,005 of NC_084837.1, read as the reverse complement.
GAAGTGGAGTGACTGGGACTAGAACTGGCACCCACACGGGATGTCGGCTCTGCAGGTAGAGGATTAACCTACTGCGCCTACTTGAGTGCTGGTCCCCTCAAGTCCCTTTTGAACCCAGGTAATTCAAAGATTTTCTGCTCTAATGCTATCCCAAAATTCCTGTGATCTTTCTTCATCCCTTCTGGCTCATGTTTTCCTCCAACTGTGTACTTTCAAGAATTCTGTCTTAAAGTTCACAAATCCTTTCTTGTGCTTGATCTATTCTACTATAGATGATTTCTGCTGTGTTTTTAATTTTGATCAGTACACTTTTCAGCTCAAGGATTTCTTTCAATTTTTTTTCCATTACTCTCAGACCTCTGCTCTGTGTATCCCATTGAGTAATCTTTCTCTACATTTTCTTGAAATTTTGGGGGGTTTAATTAAAACAACTATTTTTAATTCTGCATCTCAAAGTTTGCATTTATCAGTTGTTATCTAACTGGTTTCCAGCACTTTTTTGATTCTTGGGTGAGGCCTTGTTTCCCTGAAAGTTCTCAATACTTGTTGGCACAGGAAATCATTTGTACTTTGAAAGCTTGAATATTTTTTCTAACCTTCTAATCAGACTTTGTAGCCATTCTTCCAAAAGTCCTAAGCAGTTTACTTTTCTCTCAGTCTATGGACCCTTCCACTATTAGAGCACTAGATGGCACTCTATGATGCAGTTTGCTGCAAATCTTTTTTTTAACTTTTATTTAATGAATATAAATTTCCAAAGTACAGCTTATGGATTACAGTGGCTTCCCCCTCCCATAACTTCCCTCCCACCCACAACCCTCCCCTCTCCCACTCCCTCTCCCCTTCCATTCACATCAAGATTCATTTTCAATTCTCTTTATATACAGAAGATCAATTTAGTATAAAGATTTCAACAGTTTGCACCCACATAGAAACACAAAGTGAAACATACTGTTTGAGTACTAGTTATAGCATTAAATCAAAATGTACAGCACATTAAGGACAGAGATCCCACATGAGGAGCAAGTGCACAGTGGCTCCTGTTGTTGACCCAACAAATTGACACTCTAGTTTATGGCACCAGTAACTACCCTAGGCTGTCGTCATGAGTTGCCAAGGCTATGGAAGCCTTCCAAGTTTGCCGACTCTGATCATATTTAGACAAGGTCATAAAAGACAGGGTGAGGATAGTAACCAATGATCCTAAGAGTGGCATTTACCAGGTTTGAACAATTATACAGCATTAAGTGGGGAAGAGGACCATCAGTACACACAGGTTGGGAGTAGAGCCATTGGTGGTAGAGTAGAGGTTATGATTACAAAGGAATGAGGCCCAAGTGTGCTAGACAGGGTCTAGAACAAAGGACAGAGTCATTATTAGAGGAGCTAAGAAAGGTGCTGTCTAAGCTACAATTAAGTTTTCTGATTGAGAGGCAAATAGAACCTGATAGAAGGGGCTTGATAATAATCTGGTGGGCTTTAGGCCTTGTAAGTTAAGAGGCCCAGACCTATCTATCTCTTCACATGGGGTATATCCTAAGGGAGGTGTGAACCTCCTAGGGAAAGGCACTCTGTTGACTTTCATTACTTGGCTGGCCTGGGAGGAAAGCTGGCCAGGTAAAGGCAGATGGCATCTCTAACAAGAAATTTACAGTTCTGCCTGCAATGTTGCTGACCCTACTTGACCATACCCTCAGCTGCAGTGGTCACTTTGGAAGTTGGGCTGAGTGAAGGGCTTTTTAGCTTAGAGCCAATAAGATCTGTGGCTCTGACCTGGGCATCCTTCGACTCCAGGGCAGGTCCATTTCTAGTGATCCAACTCTTGGCAGAGCTGCCAGGGCTCTTCACAAGCTGACTTCTGCTGAAGCCCAAGCTTACCACATTGAAAGCCACTGCAGTGGACTGGCCTGTTGGGTCTCCTTGAGGGCAGATCACTGTACAGATCAGCCATTAATAGGCCTGCCACCCATTGCTTCTGATGCCTAGCTTTCTTTTCCTCCTGGTTTGTGTTAAAGCAGACCAGAGGAAGCAAGTCAAGGGAGTGCCCAAGTCCCATCTCTAATCTTCGGTGGCCTGAACTACAAGTCTGTAGTCACAGGCATGTTCTGTAGTAGTTTTTCCAAGGTGGAAAATGCCCATGAGGAAAATTATATTCAATTATCTTTATATATAGAAGATCAATTTAGTATATACTAAGTAAAGATTTCAACAGTTTGCGCCCACACAGAAACACAAAGTGTAAAATACTGTTTGAGTACTAGTTACACCATTAATTCACATACTACAACACATTAAGGACAGAGATCCTACATGGGGAATAAGTGCACAGTGACTCCCATTGTTGATTTAACAACTGACGTTCTTATTTATGACGTCAGTAATCACCCGGGGCTCTTGTCATGAGCTGCCAAGGCTATGGAAGCATTTTGAGTTCAAAAACTCCGATGTTATTATTTAGACAAGGTCATAGTCAAAGTGGAAGTTCTCTCCTCCTTTCAGAGAAAGATACCTCCTTCTCTGATGGCCCGTTCTTTCCGCTGGGATTTCACTCATAGAGATCTTTCATTTAGGTCATTTTTTTTTTTTTGCCACAGTGTCTTGGCTTTCCATGCCTGAAATACTCTCATGGGCTTTTTAGCCAGATCTGAATGCCTTAAAGGCTAATTCTGAGGCCAGAGTGCTGTTTAGGACTTCTACCATTCTATTAGTCTGCTGTGTATCCTGCTTCCCATGTTGGATTGTTCTCTCCTTTTTAATTCTATCAGTTAGTATTAGCAGGCACTAGTCTTATTTTGTGATCGCTTTGACACTTAATCCTGTCATTGTAATACATTATGAACTGAAACTGATGGACTAGTGAGATGGCATTGGTACATGCCACCTTGATGGGATTGAATTGGAATCCCCTGGCACGTTTCTAACTCTACCATTAGGGGTAAGTCCAAGTGAGCACGTCCCGAACTGTACATCTCCTCCCTCCCTTATTCCCACTCTTATATTTAACAGGGGTCACTTTTCAGTTAAATTTAAATGCCTAAGAATAATTGTGTGCTAATTAAAGAGTTCAACCAACGGTATTAAGTAGAACAAAAAAATACTAAAAGGAATAAAATAGTAAGTTGTTCCTCAACAGTCAGTACAAGGGCTGATCAAGTCATTGTTTCTCATAGTGTTCTTTTCACTTCAGCAGGTTTCCTTTTAGGTACTCAGTTAGTTGTCACTGATCAGGGAAAACATATGATATTTGTTGCTTTGGGACTGGCTTATTTCACTCAGCATGATGTTTTCTAGATTCCTCCATTTTGTTGCAAATGACTGGATTTCATTGTTTTTTACTGCTGTATAGTATTCTATAGATTACATATCCCATAGTTTCTTTATCCATGGCATTTAGGTTGATTTCATGTCTTAGCTATTGTGAATTGAGCTGCAATAAACACTGAGGTGCAGACAGCTCTTTTATTTGCCAATTTAATTTCCTTTGGGTAAATTCCAAGGAGTAGGATGGCTGGGTTGTATGGTAGGGTTATATTCAGGTTTCTGAGGAATCTCCAGACTGACTTCCATAGTGGCTTAACCAGTTTGCATTCCCACCAACAGTGGGTTAGTGTCCCTTTTTTCCCACATCCTCTCCAGCTCCTACTGTTGGTAGTTTTCTGAATGTGAGCCATTCTAACTGGGATGAGGTGAAACCTCATTGTGGTTTTGATTGCTGCAAATCTTTTGGTGGTGTGCTGTTCTTTCAGCACCCGAGGGAGGCCCTACCCTAGGATTTTCTTAAATTGGTCATTGATATGTCAATCAGAATGAACTCTGGAAGTACTGAAAAAGTAGTAGTATGGATGTCCCTGGGCCAGCATAGACACAAATGCCTTGCTCCCAGTCATCAGTTTTGTCAGGCACAATGTGATTCTTCCTGGCTCTCAGCCTCACTATGAAGGGATCAGCCCACAGCTCCTAAGCAGAGACTTGGCACCCACTTTTCTTTCCCCAGCTCTGGCCCCAAAAGGACAATTATTGTCCCTGTTTTGGGCTGTCTGCATTTGGGGAAGGAGTGAGGTGGGAATTCCCATGACCACCAACAGTGCTGCACTATACCACACTGGAAATCCACAGTCCACCAAAATCAGCACAGCATAGAGTATGGCAGAGGGGGCACAGAATGAATTCCTATACTGATATGGGCTGTCTGCTACTAATTTTGGACTCAATACCTCAGACCACTGCAAAAAAACACAGATAATATTCACCAAAATATAAGTCTGACTTTTGTGGGTCTTTAGTTTCCACTTGGCAATAGAGTGGGCTGAAATGCTTTATGCACAGTTACTGACCTGGAGACAGGAACAATTAGAATCAGGTAGGTATTAGATTTTATTAGTCCAGTACTGAATTCTAAGACACAATCTTGTGCCCACTTTTACACCCTACTGTCTGACAAAGGTTGATAGACATGAACTAAAGGTAGTTTTTTGGTCACCAAGGCTGACACTAAGTTGGATTGCACTAGTGAAGGTTTAGAGGCTCTGTCCATGAGCACTGGCCTGGAGATACAAGCCTTTAGGCTTGACTTGTGCTGATTGTCACTTCAGCAAGCCAAGGCACAGAACTCTAAATCAAAGTCCTAGACACACTTTACCACCTACTTCCCAGAAGCTAGACTCTTGCTCCATAGTCTCCCAAAGGTTGGCCAAGGAGAGTCTATAGGATGAGTGTGCAGGTACTGGCTTGGGAGCAGATGCCACGTGGCCCAGTCCAGCACTGGGTTTTATAATGAGAGGCCTGGTAGTGGGTTTTAACTATAAGATATAGACTTAATTGCCATTCCCTTCCCCAAGTGGGGAGCAAGATCTTTTTCTACATGATACACTGATCGAAGCTGGGGAAGGGGTGTTGTGAGGAGCTCCTTTCACCATCTTCGATGCACATTATATCTCATGATGATAAAATCAAGCACTGTGCTCTCTTGTCTGACTTCCTTAGCTCTTGTGTAGGTGACTTGCAGTGTGAATGACTATTCAGATGATCCCTGAAGCATCTTAATCAGCTGCCATCTTGTTCCACTCTCTAAATCTGAAATTTATGTGGAAGGACAAAAGATCCAGAACAGCTCATACAATATTGAAGGAGAGGAACAAAATTAGAAGATGGATCCTACATCCCAAATTTACTATACATCTAAGATAATAAATACAGTGTGATATGGAGGAAAGAATAAACCAAAGGAAAGAAAGTAAATATTTCAGAAATAAACTCATATAATTATAGCCAGCTTATATTTGACAAAGAAGCAAAGATTACAAAATGGAGTAAAGATCATCCATCCAACAAAATTTTATTGGTGTAGTTAATAACATGACCATATAGTGTGTGTGTGTGTGTGTGTATATATATATATTTAAAAAGATATTTATTTGTTCATTCATTCATTCAATAGAGCAGCATAGAGAGAGGGAGAGACACACAGAGAGAGAAATTTCCAATCCTCTGGTTTACTTCCTAAATGGACATTAACAGCTGGGGTTGGGCCAAGCCAAAGCCAGAAGCCTGGAAATACATCCTGGTCTCCCACATAGGTGGCCAAGGCCCAAGTACTTGGGTCATCCTCTGTTGTTTTCCCAGTTGCAACAGCAGAGAGAAAGATTGGAAGCAGAGCAGCTGGGGCTTGAACTCTGATATGGTATGTCTGCATTGCAAGCAGTGGCTTAACTGTGCCACAAAGCCAGCCCCCATATATTCTTTTGAATACGTTAAAAGAAAAACTGAGAACAGCAAAATTTAGCAAAGTTTACTTGAGCAATAAAATGGTTCTAGAAACAGGTAGCATTCCAAACTGAATATGGTTCAAAAAACGCCACCTCACTACAAGTGTGGGTTATATTTACAGCCAGAGAAAAAGAAGTGATATACAGAAATGATCTGATTGACTGCAGTTGGCATTTGACATATATATGGTCATGTTTTGGCAGTGTTCAGTCTATGATTGGCTGAAAATCCAGCTGCTGCAATTGGCTGAGATCCAGTGGTTCAGATTCTTTATACATCAAATTCTTTATACATCAAATTCTACATGCAACAAGTTGATGTACAGTTCACTAGATACAAAGGTTGTTTGGGGGCTTAACCTATAATTCAAGTATGAAGGCAGGTTTAAACAAATTAATTTTGTTTCAACATATGTGTCAAATATTACATTGAAAAATTCTTTAGGTATGTCCTCCTAAAGTATGCATTACACTGTGTAAATATTAGACTGTAAGGGTAGGCAGTGTGATGCAGCAGGTTAAATCACTGGTTAGGATGCCTGCATCCCATATTGCAGTGTGTGGTAAAAGTCCCAACTACTCAACACTTCCAATCCGGTTCCTTCATAATGTGCATGGGAAGCAGTAGATGATGGCCCAAATGTTTGGGTCCCTGACACCTACATAAGAGACCTAGAAGAAGTTCCTGGCTCTTGAGTTTGGCCTGATTTGGCCTTGGTTGTTGTTGGCATTTGGGGAACCAACCAGTAGATGGAAGAGATATTCTCTCTCTCTCTCTCTTTCTGTGTCTCTCTCTCCCTCTCTCTCTTCCTCTTTCTCTCTCTCTCTTCCTCTCTCTGTCTCTCTCTCTCTTTTCCTCTCTCTCTCTCTCTCTCTTTCTCTGGCTCTTTGCCTTTCCAATGAATAGACCTTTAAAATAAATAAAAAATGCATAATACCAATGAAAAAGACAAACATGTATATAGCAAATAAATGATATCACTACATAATAGCTAACATGAAATTTATGCACAGTCCTAAGGTAACAGCAAAATCAGAGCACAAGTTTTAAAGAATTTTGTATTTCCCAAAAAAGTGAACTATGATTTGTCAAAAAGAGGACTTTATAAAATTTGCCAATTCTTGTTTTATAATGTAGTACTGACTTTAATCATTGGGAAGTAAATAAAGTCAGTACAAATTGGTATGATTACTGTTGTGGCTCCTGCTGGAAAGGAGCCTGAGAAGACACTCAAAAATCTATTTTGGTTGAATAAATAAAAGCGTCATATCTGGAGATGATGCACTATTATCTTTTTAGTGCTCACAGCACCTAAATAGCTGGAATACCACTCCAGCCACCAAAATATACTGTGCTACATTTCAAAACTCAATCAGAAAATGAAATGCTTTCCTTTTTTGGTCACAAAATTTAGCATGTCAGTGAAAAATAATTCTTCTTTATATGGTTCCTATTCAGCAGTGCTTCCATCTTTGTTCTTCTAGTAGTTAAGCACTGGGTGTTACAGAAACAGGAACCAGAAAGAAGTGAAGTTGATAGGTTCATTTCTTCCATGGATCAAACACAGCATGACTGTTTTGAGGAAAAGAAATTAAGTTACAAGGTGATAAGACAGTAGTGAATTCTGGGACGAGTGGAGAAGGACAAAGAGGCAGGAGATTTTTAATCATAGGCTTTAATTTAAATCAGAATTTTTTGCTGAGAATTCCTTTGATAATTGCTTTTAATTTCTCTATCATTTGTCTTTTATGTTTTTAGCTGTTCATTATGGAGAAGATTTTAAATTTAAAATAATTGTGCATATTGAATTCTTTATTGCCTCAATTTTCATTTCATTATATTCCTTTAATATTGTAATGAATAATGTATTCTGATGTATCCAGTTATTAAAGAAGATTTGACTAGTCAAATACAACTTCTGAAACCTTAGGTTCTATTATTTTGGTATTCTATTTTAATGTGTTCTTATGGCTTTTTATTATTTTTGTTATACCAGTTTTCAGATCTAATTAATTCAGCCAGCACAATAGGCTATTAAAATGCTTTGTGACAGTAAACAGTGAAGATGTACTCACATGCTATATATATATATAATATATATAATATCTTAAACAGAATTTGATTATTTTAAGTAAAGTGGTTTGATAGTAATTGTTTAAAATGAGGAAACTCATTCAAAACAGTTAAATTTATTGTGTATATGAAAAACTACAACATCAAAATAAAAATGTTGAGTGTTCCATATAATTCTACACTGATTCTAAAAATATCCAGCAGCAAGTAATATATTTCACATTGTACCTAAAGGATTAGAATCTAGTTTCTAGTTTGAAGGCAGCATGCCTTGTTTATCAATACTTTATTGATACTAGCTTTCTACTGTGTTTGAATGTACTTAAATTTAAAGTTCAATTTACAGTGGCTTTCATAAGGTAGACGTAATACATCAGCTCTTCTATTAAAAATATCAAGTATCCAGACTCCTTCTTTCCTGCTTTTTCTGCCACCCCTAAAGTGGTGTACCTTCAGACTAAAAGCATTAGCTGGGAGTTGTACACATCACGTCTATTCATGAGACCTTCATCGTATGGCTATACCTCCCTGCAGAAGAGGCTACCAGCAGTCTATTCTGAGCAGGGGTGGCCCAACTGAAAATTACGAAAATAAATGAAGCTCTTCCATAAAAAATTACTTTGGAGGAGCCAGTGCTGTGGAACAGCAGGTTAAGACACCACTTGCAATGCTGGCATACCATATCAAATGGCCAATTCAACTCTAGGCTGCTCCACTTCTGATCCAGTTCTCTGCTAATATGTCTGGGAAAGCAGCAGATGGTCCAAGGCTTGGGCCTCTGCCGTAATTGTGGAAGACCCAAATGGAGAGTTTCTGGCTCCTGGCTTGGGAATGGCCTAGCTGTGACTATTGCAGCCATTTAAGAATGAACCAGGGGACCAGTGCTGTGTTGCAGCAGATTAAGCCACAGTGCTGGCATCCCATATGGGCGCCGGTTTGAGTCCCAGTTGCTCGGTTTATGATCCAGCTCCCTACTAGTGCACCTGGGAAAGCAGCAGAAGATGGCCCAAGTGCTAGGCCTCTGCACCCATGTGGGAAACCTGGAAGAATCTCCTGGCCCCTGGCTTCAGAATGGCCCAGTTTCTGCCTTTGTGGCCATTTGGGGAGTGAACCAGCAGATAAAAGATCTGTGGTTCTCCTTTTCTTTCTCTGTAACTCTGCCTTTCGAATAAATTTTTAAAAATATTAAAAAATTTACTTTCCAAATGGGGCCATCAAAGAAGGAGGTACCTTTCTCTGAAGGGAGGAGAGAACTCCCACTTTGACTATGACCCTATCGGAATAAGATCAAAGTCGGCAAACCCTAAAGGCTTCCATAGCCTTGGCAACTCATGACTAGAGCCTAGGGAGATTACTGACACCATAAACAAGAGTGTCAAATTGTTAAATAAACAACAGGAGTCACTGTGTACTTATGTCTCATGTGGGATCTGTCCTTAATGTGTTGTCCAATGTGAAGTGATGCTATAACTAGTACTAAAACAGTATTTTTACACTTTGTGTTTCTGTGTGGGTGCAAACTGATGAAATCTTTACTTAGTATATACCAAATTGATCTTCTGTATATAAAGATAATTGGAAATGAAAAAAAAAAACTGGTGTTAAATTTGAAATTAAATACAAAATTAATCAATTTTTAAAAAATATCATGTAGGATCACTGTCTTTAATGTGCTGTACACTGTTATTTAATGCTATAACTAGTACTCCAACAGTATTTTTTCACTTTGTGTTGCTATGTGGGGGCAAACTGTTGAAATCTTTACTTAATATATACTAAACTGATCTTCTGTATATAAAGAGAATTGAAAATGAATCTTGATGTGAATGGAAGGGGAGAGGGAGCGGGAAAGGGGAGGGTTGCGGGTGGGAGGGAAGTTATGGTGGGGGGAAGCCATTGTAATCCATAAGCTGTACTTTGGAAATTTATATTCATTAAATAAAAGTTAAAAAAATTACTTTCCATTTTAAAATTATACTTTGAATCTGGAAAATTCAGAATTTAGAGCTTCTATAGTAATAACTGAATTTATAATAATTGAATTCCAAAAAAAGAAAGCATTTGAATTTTTCAAAATGGATTTTATATTTTATACAAAATAATACTACTCCAGTGGAGTCAAACTTTATTAGAACATGCTACTTACAAATAGTATCAATAGGGACCAGCTCTGGCATAGCAGATGAAACCACCACCTGTGATGCCGGCATCCCATATGGGTGCCAGTTATTGTTCCAGCTTCTCCACCTCTGATCCAGCTCCTGCTAATGGGCTAGGAAACACAGTGTAAGATGGTCAATGTGCTTGGGCCCCTGCCACCCATGTTGGAGACCCAGATGAAGCTCCTGGCTCAGGGCTTGTGACCTTCTGGGAAATGAACCAGCAGATAGAAGTTCTGTCCCTCTGTCTCTCTATAATTCTTTCAAATAAATAAATCATTTAAACAGTAATAAAAATCACAGAAATTTATATTTTAAAAAATTATTAATCTGGCCAGTGTTGTGGCACAATGGGGTCAAGTCCTTGCTGTTCCACTTTCAATCCAGCTCCCTGCTATTGTGCCTGGAAAAGCAGCAGAAGATGGCCCAAAACTTGGGCCCTTGAACTCATCTGGGAGACCCAGTGGATGGAGTTCCAGGCACCTGGCTTCAGCCTGGCCCACCCCAGGTCAATGAGGCCTTTTGGGGAGTAAACCAGCTGTTGGAAGGTTCTCTCTCTCTCTCTCTCTTTTTCTCTCAATCCCTCTCTCTCTCGATCTCCCTCTCTCTGTAACTCCCTTTCAAATAAATGAAATAAATCTTTTTAAAAAATTGTCATTAAAGCCATGTATGGTCTCACTTACTTACATGGTTTCTCCATGTTGGACATTGATGATCATTCAGCATCTCTTCTTCCTTTCTTCTCTCTTCCTTCCTAAATAATTTAGTTTTTCACATTGTAAGCCATTCTCCACTCCATCCATGGACGCACACAGAACAAGAAAACCAGAGAGAGAGAGAGAGAGAGAGAGAGAGAGAGAGCGCCAAACTATAAAGAAAGTCACCTTTGAGTAAAACTGATGTTGCAGGCATCAGAGTGAAGAGACTGAAAGAACTTGGATCCCTGATAACAAAGTTGAGCTACTGAAAGAATCCAACTTGATGCCATCCAGGCATAAGCCAATTGTTCAATCATTCATTTCACGAAGAATCCGATATGTGTTCCTAAATAACTTTTTCATAACCTACAAAAAAGCATTGAGCAAAATGACTTCAAGAGTTCAGATCAGATATTCACAACTCTTTTTTTTTAATATGTGCAGTGTTTCATTTAATTCTAGGCCCTGTTGATAGGTTTTTTTTTTTTTTTTTTGATTTACTTATTTATTTGAAAGGCATGTTACAGATCGGCAGAGGCAGAGAGAGAGAGAGACAGATCTTCCATCTGCTGGTTCATTCCCCAAATGGCCACAACAGCAGGAGCGGGGCCAACCTGAAGCCAGGGGTCAGGAACTTCCTCCGGGTCTCCCACGTGAATACAGGGGCCCAACGACTTGGGCCATCTTCTACTGCTTTCCCAGTCCATAGAAGAGAGAGCTGGATCTGAAGCAGATCAGATGAGTCTCAAACCAGTGCCCATATGGAATGCTGGCAATGCAGACAGCAGCTTTACCCACTACATCACAGCACTGGTCCCCACAAGTCTTAAAGGCAAAATTTTTACCAAAAATTATCAAATTTTCATCAAATTTTCGTATACATTGTAAATGAGTTCGGATATGATAAAAATGATACAGCTCAAGTTTTAGATGGATCAAATCAAAATGCTATATTTTTCTAAAATTTTCGCAGAAATTAACCAGAACCTGTATAATTTCTCAGATCACCATGTATCAAACTGACCCTCTGAAGTTCAGCTCTACAGCAAGTACAGAAATATGGCCATTAAATCAATGGCAGAGACTTGTTTGTCCAGCACTAGGAAACTAAGTCTTTTCATTGTAAGATGTGTCTCCTGATGTACACTTTAAAGAACTTGTTTGTGATCAGGGCTTTATCTTCTCCACAAGAAGAATCCTCGAAGCTTATCTATTTTCTCCAGGCCAAAAGTGCTACATTACTCAAATAGAACACCGGTTGTTCTCATTTTGCAGTAGAAATTGTCCTTAAGTGGTTTTAGAATAGTTAGGTTCTATTGCAAACAAGCAGTTATTTCCTGACTGAAAGAAGAAATTATTGTTCACTATTTGACTAGTTTTTTCCTTGATATCTGTCTCTTATTTCAATATCATTCTTGGCTTATTTAAAATTTACTGCACTTTATGTCATAGACACCTCATTAAACTGTCAATCCCATTTAAGTTTTTGAAAATAGTGTAAGGGGTATATGCTTAAGACCTCTGAATAAGAAGTAAAGTCATATTAATGTGTAATTTTCTCAATTGCTTGAGTAAAAAGGATGATCCAATCGTTTCCAAATGGACCACATTGTGCACTAAGATAATGCTAACAGAACTAAATAAGTCTTCCTGAAAGAATGAAAAGAAAACATACATAGGCTACTTAAAACTTCACATAATACAAAATGTTTTTTCAGCTAATGGCCATATATCTGAAACGGGTCTGCTCCATATAAAATACAAAAAAATTGATACATTCTACCACATGTGCTAAGCAAATCATACAAAAGATTTGCAGTCTTAGATTAAAATTAAAAGAAGTTTAACTGCAGCATTTTTATTTCATGAAGAGTAAAGAAACAGAAATACTACAGATGTTGATAAGTGAGAAAATGATGCATTTTGTTTGAATGCATGGAAATGTTAACTTTTTCTCTATTAAATATGTAAATAAAATATTAATATATGTTCTATAATTTAGTAGTACTTTCAAAATCATCACAAAGCATGAATGTTTGACCTGGTGGTTAAGATATCTACATCCCACCCAAGAGCCCCTATGTTTGATTCCCATCTCTGGCTCTTGACTCCAACTTCCTACTAATGGAGACCATGGGAAACAGCAAGTGATGGCACAAGGAACTGAATTCTTTTCATCCACATGGAAGACCTGGTTTGAGTTCCCAGCTCCTGGCATTAGCCCTAGCCATTGCAGATATTTGGGGAGTGAATCAGCTATCTCTGTCTCTCAAATAGATAAATAAAAATTAAATTAATTTTTTATAAATTTACAGACATGATATTCACAAGATTATTTTTAGATCGTCACAATAAGGTTCAAGTAATACAATTATTTAAAGACATTAAAACATAATACCAGGGGCCAGCCCTGTAGCGTAGCAAGTAAAGCCGCTGCCTGCAGTGCCAGCATCCCATATGGGTGCCAGTTCGAGTCCCAGCTGCTCAACTTCCAATCCAGTTCTCTTTATGGACTGGGAAAGCAGTAGAAGATGGCCCAAGTCCTTGGGCCCCTACACCTGCGTGGGGGACCCTGAGGAAGTTCCTGGCTCCTGGCTTCAGAACAGCTCAGCTCTAACCATTGCAGCCATCTGAGGAGTGAACCAGTGGATGGAAGACCTCTGTTTCTCTCTCTGCCTCTGCTACTCTGTAACTCTGCCTTTCAAATAAATAATAAATATTTTGTTAAAAATAAAATTAAAATAACAGATCGCCAGAGTGTAATACTTGGCTCTATCACTCACTGACTATGTGTTTTTATACAGATTATTGAACTTCCATGGGCTTCAATTTCTGTACCTACAGGATGGAAGTAATGATAATAATAGAAGATAGCTTGAGGGGGTTGTTACAAAGATTAAACATTGATAATGACTTAGAATATTGCCTGTGCTCAAAAACATAAACTATTATTAGTAACTTCATATGCATGAAATTAATTCACTCCATACACATAATAATGGTCAATTAAAAGCATAATTTTGTTTCTCTAGTTCAACTTTTAATGGTCATACAAATGCATAGTGCTACATAATTCTTTTAGAGGGATGTGTTTAGAGCAAAATTAAAACCTGTAATCGGTTTGCTTATCTGTCTAAATGTTTATTTTTGCAGCTATCTATTTTAAAATAATAAATACACTTGCTATATTCACAAAGCATAAACACAGTTCAACTAACTGAAAATAATTTTTAATACATTCATTACATTTAATATATTCAATCTATTTATTTGGCACCTCTTCAAAGATAAAAATAACGTGGTTCACTAGATATTTTCAAATTATATATGAGGTATTTTGTTTTCACTTATCTAAGATTGTTTTTAGATGACAATTATTTCTCTTTAGCCTAAGTAAAAAAGTACTCCATAGCATTTATGACTTAATTACTTTGACTCAGATCCCAAAATCATTAAGTGTTGAGATGCTATAATATTTACATACTATTCTAGAAGTTAATTGCTTTTTCAGACTCATCAAATATTTCTGTTCACCCATCAAATTCAGAGCATCTTTTGGGCTTCAAAAAAATTATCCACAGAACTTTATAAGTGTTGGGACCACATTGTGGGGCAGGGGGTTAAGCCACCACTGTGACATCAGCATTCCTGCTTCCTATCCTGCTTCCTGCTAATGTGCCCGAGAAGGCAGCCAATGATGGCCTGAGAACTTGAGCTTTTGCCACTCATGCGGGAGACCAGGTTGGAGTCCCAGGCTCCTAACCTCAACCTGATCCAGCCCCTGCTGTTGTGGGAGTGAATCAGTGAGTCAGTGAATCAGTGAATACAAGATCTCTCTCCCTCTCTCTTTTTATCTCCCTCTCTCTGTCACACTGCCTTTCAAATAAATAAATACATCTTTGCAAAAAAGAATGCTATAACTAAAGGAACATCAGAACATGTTGGACAACTCCTCCCTTTTAAAGATAAGGAAAATGATATCAACAAAATAACACAACAGCAGAGACAAGCCAAGATCACTGGAGTTAGCCACGAAGAGAATTCAGATTTCTGTTCTTCACGTGCAACTGATCAGTGTTTACAGGGTCCCTGTCCTCAAGCTATGGCCAAGTTACTAGAAAACTTGCTTCTTTTTACAACAGTTAATAGATTTGATTCTAAAGGTATTGTTAGAGCCTTTTATAAAGTTGTATTGAGACCTGCAGAAGGTCCTGTCTTCAATTCCACTAAAGAAACAGCACTATTAATAGACAAAAAAGGAGAGAAAAAAAAATGGTGATATCCATAGCCCTATCTAACATTTGTGATAGAATCATTATGTTATCCTGATTAAAGAAATTGTTCTCCTTTGGTCAATCTGCCCCAGCTATTATCTGAGAACATCTAATCAAAAAGTGCTGGGTGACATGTTCTAACAAGAAAGGAAGCAGTTCTGAGTTATGAGAAGATATTGCTTGACCTTTTATTTACAGTAAGAAAAAACAAACTGCAATAAGATATTCTTAAATTCTGGCATATCTTTTGGAAGACAGATCATTTTAATCATTTAATCAATCTGAATATTTTATAGTCTATTTCATTTTACTTTATACTTGGTAACAGTCTTTTCATAGGAGTTAAGAAGAGAGTTAACTATCTACTTAATAAATAGTATCTGTGCAGATATTAAGCTCTAGAATTCGGTAAGGAGTTTTTACTTATTATTCAATTACTATTTTTAAAGCTGAAGTTTCTGATTAATTGCCTTAATCTCCAATTCTATTTGTTGATATAAATTCAACCACAAAAAAAAGCCATAAATTAGGAAGCTCTTAAAATGGAGAGGATTTCCTTATGTCCTGGAATCCAACTAGACACTTTTTTTTACTATTTAATAAGATCTATTTGCATCACTCAGAAACGATTAAAAATAGGGATAAGCATTGTACTACAGCAGGTTAAGCCATTACTTGTGACTCCCATGTCCCATTTCAGAGTGCTGGTTTCAGAGTCCCAGCTCCTCTGCTTCCAATCCAGCTTCCTGTCAATGTGTGCTGGGCGGTGGCAGATGAAAGCTCAAGTGCCTAGGCATCTGCCACTCATGTGACAGACATGGATGGAGTTCTGGGCTCCGGGATTTCACCTTACCCTAACCCTGAGTGCTACAGGCATTTGGGGGAGGACTTTAAGTAGTGGATGGAAGATCACTCTCTCTCTTTCTCTCTCTCTCTCTCTCACTATGCATTTCAAATAGATGAAAATAAATAAAATAAGCATAAAATTATTAAAATAATATGAATGTTTAAGTACAAATTACATAGACTATCAATAGTTAAATATTATTAATAGGGACACTTAATTCTTTCGTTACTCTTCCTTTCTTTGTCATTCTAGAAAGATGCTGTACTACTACCCTCCTTCACAGAAATTTTTAAAGATTAATCCCTCCAGTTCAGGGAAAGTTAAGCAACATCTTTGGTAATAATAATTATGATTATAATTTTAATTTCCATCAATGTTTAAGAGAGAATGTGGAATGCAGATTCCACTGATTATGAAATAAAAGAGATCTTGGGATTCAGAACAGTGAGAAAACTTGTCTCTTATACCTGGAAGAGTTCCTGACAGAAAACTCATGAGAAAGAAGAGAGGAATGGTGGGGTGGACGATCTGAGAACATAGCACAACTCAGCCAAAGGCACTTCTTCAGCCTAAGTTAATTGTTGGGTTAACTATTGTTCTCGGGCCTAAGAATGGTACAGAAATAGTAATTACATGGTATACCTGATAGTTCTCAATAATAATCAGGATTGATACAGGGTTGATGGAATGAAATTCTTCTTTCACTTCCCAACCATGGCACAATCTTCATCAAGGCTTGGAAAGGAGTTTTTCTTCATTGTTCAGTTAGTGGTCAGCTGTGTGCAAGATAGAATATTAAATGATTGCAGCCAGGGTTAAAAGGCAGATAAGCACACCTGGAGAAAAGATCAGTGCATGATTCGAAGTTGCTGAGAACAGACAATATGCACACTAGGATCAAGAGGTACAAGCAAGATAGGAAGAGCACACTTGATCCAGTGCTCGCCATGCATCTATTTCCATGCATCCTTCTAGCAGATTGACAGACGGTGTGGCTTCACATACCCGGTTTCATGTCGAAGTGGAGGACCCCAATCTCTTCCCTGTGGAGTCTGATACACAGAAACCTGGGGACATGTCTGAGGATCACTAAGGCCTGCACTTAAACAGAATGCAGAAGCACACAATGATTCTGAAAAGGCGAAAGGCATCCCACACAAGGCCACAACCCAGTACAACCTGTGTGGGTTCCCTTACTTTAAAAAGGCACAAGCTCCAGACTTATGCTGCCCAGTGGCAGCAATCCCACTGCACAGGGATTGCCTTTGCCAATGATTTTTAAATAGAATAGCTGGGGGCCGGCGCTGTGGCACAGTGGGTTAATCCTCCGCCTGCGGTGCCAGCATCCTATATGGGCGCCAGTTCAAGTCCCGGCTGCTCCTCTTCCCATCCAGCTCTCTGCTGTGGCCTGGGATAGCAGTAGAAGATGGCCCAAGTCCTTGGGTCCCTGGGAGACCTCGAAGAAGCTACTGGTTTCGGATCAGCGCACCTCTGGCCGTTGCGGCCATTTAGGGAATGAACCAGTGGATGGAAGACCTTTCTCTCTGTCTCTCCCTCTCACAATCTGTAACTCTACCTCTCAAATAAATAAAATCTTAAAAAAAAAAAAAAAAGAATAGCTGAACCTTGGCTTTGTCAATTTAGCTGGGTTTTATTTATTTATTTTTTTTTTGAAAAAAAAAAACACAGCAAATGAGACATCTTCTGATGAAATTAAAACTTTCTTAACACAATTTCAAAGGTAATTTTTCCCACTATCATTTTTCCCACAATCATTTCATTCTAGTGTTTTTTTCTTACTCTCATTTGTCTGCAACCACTGTCTCCACAATTAAAATTAAAAAACTACCCTATTCTCCTAAGCTTCTTCAGCCTTTTACCCACCGTCTATTTAATGTGCCTGACTAACCGCTATTTTATCTCTGCCATTAACTTCTTGACAGTCTCACCACTTCTGCTTCTCATGACTGCACACTACTTCCTGACATTCTGAAATCTGCTTCAGTGGACCATGAGAGTAGAAGCCAGGATTCAACATTTATAACAACTATAAGCTTTGGGGGCAGCTATTTGGTGCAGCAGGCTGAGTCACCACATGGAACACCCACATCCCATATCAGAGTTCCAGGGTTCAAATCCTGTCTCCATTTTCCAACCCAGCTTTCTGGACTTCATGGAAAGTAGAAGATTATGGCTCAAGTACCTTACTCTCTTTCATCCACATGTGAGATCCAAATGAAGTTGATGACACCTGGCTTTGGCTTGACCCAGCCCTGGTGATTGCAGACATTTGGGAGTAAACCAAAAGATGAAAGACCTTTTTTTAAAAAAAGAAAAAAAAAGATTTATTTATTTGCTTGAAAGGCAGTTACAGAGATGCAGAGAGAGAAAGAGAGAGGTCTTCCATCCGCTGGTTCACTCCCCAGATGGCCACAACGGCCAGAGCTTCCTCCGGGCCTCCCATGTGGGTGCAGGGGCCCAAGGACTTAGGCCATCTTCTACTGCTTTCCCAGGCCATAGCGGAGAGCTGAATTGGAAGTGGAGCAGCCAAGACTGGAACCTGCGCCCACATGGGATGCCGGCACTGCAGGAGGCAGCCTTACCCGCTATGTCAAGGCGCCAGCCCCAATGAAATATCTATCTATCTATCTATCTATCTATCTATCTCCCCTTTCAAATAAATAAACAGGAATGAACAAGCAGATGAAAAATTTAACCCATTCAAAAATAACTAAATAAACTTTAAAAAAGATTTGAACTTACCCCATAAAATCCACTGGTTATATACATCCATATATCCCAATACTATTTTGCGTATTGCCAGTTTCTCTTTAGGCTACTTCTTTTTCTTATTCTTCCTTATTCATACTATTTTTCTAACCTGCTGTCTTTCCAAATGTGTACTCATACACAGAGCCGTGCAATTACCACACACACAGAGAAAGAGAGACAGTTTTCATCTTGAGTTAGTTATTTACAGTGACTAATTATAAATAATAATAGTGTCTCTAAGCACTTGATACAGGTTCACAATCTCACACAATTATATCACCAGTCCATTGATGACTTTGTTGATTAAATTTAGAAAATAAATAGTTAAAGTGCTGGTAGCTTAAAAATAGATTTTTGCTACTGTATTATAGGCCATAATGATTACTTAGAGAGCTCACCTAGGCCAATGGCATCTGCTACTTACCAATAATTAATCCCTTTTGGGTTGTGAGGGATTAACCACTTCTAACTTCCTCTTAATCATTTAACTTGAGCTCTTTTATTCTACATTTCCTTCAGAAAAAAAAGTCCTCTTCTATTTCAGAGTGATATTAATTATACAAGAATAGAAAATTTTCTCAGCAAATCCCTGGAGCTCGTTAAAGAAGTTTAAGTTATTCCGATATTTTCCTCTTATTGTTTTATCTATGCAGCAAAAAATTTGACTTCCCTGCCAGTTAATTGTCTTACATGCACTGACTCAAAGAATAAAGTATATTTTCTATGCAGAGCAGAAAATAGAGAAATAGCTGTTTTTATTAAAACAGCTAATTAAAAATATCTATACCAAACACTATTCTTCACTTAGTGTTCCAACACTAAGTGCTTGTAAGCATGTTACACATATGGTGCATTTTGTACAACTGATGTGTTTGTGGAGAGTCAGGGCTGTTTGAAAGTCACCTGGGATGCAGAGATTTCAGCCCAAAGGAAAACTTTGCTAACTGAAGCATCCTAAAGTAAGTAGTCAGTCCCTAAGGGACGAGTTTCTTCCAAAGGCATGTAGGAGCACAAAAATAATAATAATATTCTATACAACTATAAAGATCATCGGCAAGACAAAGCCCACAAGATATGAAAGGAACAGAAAAAGGCAAAAAAGAACAAAAGAGAGGACACACAGATTGGGCAATTTAATAAGGAAATGGAGAAAAGAGAATCGCACCTTCAGAGTATGGCCAGGGGACAGCATGGTGGCACAGCAGTTTAAGCCACTGCCTGTGACATCAGCTACTCCAGGTCCCATCGAGCTCCCCACTAATGAACCTGGGAAGGCAGCAGAAGGTGGTCCAAATACTTGTGCCCCTGCTACCCTTGTGGGAGACCAGGATGGAATTCCTGGTTCCTGGCTGGGACCCTGCCTTTGTGGCCATTTGAGAGTAAGCCAATGAATCGATTCTCTCTCTCTCTCTCTCTGTCTCTCTCTCTCTCTGTCGCCCTTTCCCTCTCTGTCATTCAGCCTTTCAAATAAATAAAATAAGTAAATAAATAAATCTCTTTTTTAAAAACCCACCTAAGAAAGATTATCCAGGAATTTTGGAAATTATCTAAAGCAACAGTGATCAACTAGGGAAGCTGCTAAAGAAAGGGCAAAAAGTTGAGAATTTGAATTGGTCCCTCTTATTATAGTATTGAAATTGTCTACTTATTGAGTCATGCCCTGAAGTTATATATTTGTATCTATCATTATGTTTATTGATATTTGAAAAAAAAAAAAAAGAAAGGGCAAAAGGACTCGTATGTAGTGCACTCTAGTGGAAAGTACACAGATGAAAGGTTTACTCTGCATTCAGTGGAATAGAAGAGATATTCATGAGTCTAACTAAAGAGAATATCAAAATTAAAATTTCAAGTTCTCTTGGGCTAAAAGCAAATAACATGACAAATATTCTTCTCTGTTTTAAGTTCCATGAGCATCACTGAATTAAACAAGCTAAACAAATATCTTTTCCAACAGGCTTTTGCTTTCCAGAGTTTAAATATGGTATTGTATATGGTCAATTTTCAATGGACAGGTAGAATACTTGCCACATTTAAACCACAGAAAAACTGATAAAATAATTTCCACAGATTAAATAAAATAGCACCATGAATTACCATAATAAAGTACTAGGGGCCAGTGCTGTGGCGCAGCAGGTTAAAGCCCTGACCTGAAGTGCCAGCATCCCATATGGGCACCAGTTCTAGTCCTGGGGGCTCTTCTTCTGATCCAGCTCTCTGCTGTGGCCTGGGAAATCAGTAGAAGATGGTCCAAGTCCTTGGGCCCCTGCGCCCATATGGGAGACCTGGAAGAAGCCCTGGCTCCTGGCATCGCGGCACAGCTCCAGCCATTACGGCTATCCGGGGAATGAACCAATGGATGGAAGACCTCTCTCTCTGTCTCTACTTCTCTCTGTAACTCTTTCAAATAAATAAAATAAATCTTTTAAAAAATAAAGTACTAAAACACAAATTAGAATGAGATAAAATAAAATGCTATTAGGAGATAGGAAATAAGCATATGATTGCATTTGCTTTACACTGTCAGTATTTTTAGAACTCATGTGTGGCTGAACATACAGAGAGCACAGAATAAAATGTCTGTTTCTGATAATGCTATGGAGAGGACTGGCACTGTGTGCCAGCTAGGAAAAGTGATGGACCCTGCTGCTGCAAAGGATTCCAAAACATTAAGAAATAATACAGACAAATTAAGTCTGTAAGGCTGTTTGAAATCTCTCAAATTAAAGTTTAGATGGGAATATACAAGGGTACTTCAAAACAACCATAGAATACAAGGGGACTTCAAAACAACCATAGAACATGCATATTACAAAAAAAAAACTGCATGCATTTTAAAGTTTTTCTGCCCTAAAGTAAATTTATTGTAATTCCATTATTCCATGAACTTTTTCATAAGAAAACATTGCCAAGCATTTACAGAGCTAATATTGTCTATTAGATCTAAATCTTAAACCTTAGAGTTCAAGAATTCACACAAGTACAAGTCTTTGGTGACCATAATGATGTCTTAAATCCAATTTAAAGTGAAAGATTACTTAGCACAATTTTTAAAACTTTGTTTCTTACAATCTGAAAAATCATAAACATTCAAATGAACTCTCAACAAGCAGGGTCTATTCTTGGCAAATTAGGGGAACAACTCTTTCCTGAT
This sequence comes from Lepus europaeus, assembly GCF_033115175.1. NCBI lineage: Eukaryota > Metazoa > Chordata > Mammalia > Lagomorpha > Leporidae > Lepus > Lepus europaeus. The sequence continues at coordinate 46,003,262 of NC_084837.1, read as the reverse complement.
TATTCAGCAGTGTTATCTGCAGTTTGGAAAAAGATAAAATTGGTAAGTAAAGTATTTAGCATAGCAGTGCTTGCAATGCCCACCCATTTCTGAATGCACGGGTCTGAATTCCTGCTCTGTTCCTGATTCCAGTTCTCTACTAACGTGTACCCTGAAAGACAGCAGGTAATGGTTCAAGTAAGTAACTGAGCCACTACCATTCACACCAGAGTCTCATATTGAAGTCCTGCCTCCTGATTCTGGCCTTGCCCAGCCCTGGGTGTTCTGAGCACTGAGAGTGAACCAATAGATGGAAGCCTTTCCTCTCTAGGGAAGGTAATGGGCCCTGCTATTGCTAAGGCCCATTATTCACTCTCTCTGTCTGCCTTTCAAATAAATACTTTTTTAAATTGTGAGCAAAAAGCTAATTAGCCCAAGGGCTGAAAATAAATGAAAACATTTGATTAGTAGTAGCTTTTGAATACCAACCATAGATTAATACCTTTATTAGCAAATATATGTTACTTAAATCCTGTTTAAACGATGCATTTATCATCAATACATTTTATCACTAAACTGCCACAATTTTTTTATTTTTTTTTAATTTTATTTATATTTTTTTGACAGGCAGAGTTAGACAGTGAGAGAGAGAGAGACAGAGAGATAGGTCTTCCTTTTTCCGTTGATTCACCCCCCAAATGACCATTACGGCTGGCAGGACACGCCAATCCGAAGCCAGGAGCCAGGTGCTTCCTCCTGGTATCCCATGCGGGTGCAGGGCCCAAGGACCTGGGCCATCCTCTACTGCACTCCCAGGCCACAGCAGAGAGCTGGACTGGAAGAGGAGAAACTGGGACATAATCCGGCACCACAACCAGGACTAGAACCTGGGGTGCCAGCAACACAGGAGGAGTAGCCTAGTGAGCTGTGGCGCCGGCAAACTGCCACAAATTTTAAAAACTATATTCATTCACTCAGCATGATGTTTTCCAGATTCCTCCATTTTGTTGCAAATGACCGGATTTCATTGTTTTTGACTGCTGTACAGTATTCTATAGATTACATGTCCCATAATTTCTTTATCCAGTCTACTGTTGATGGGCATTTGGGTTGGTTCCAGGTCTTAGCTATTGTGAATTGAGCTGCAATAAACATTAAGATGCAGACAGTTTTTTATTTGCAAATTTAATTTCCTTTGGGTAAATTCCAAGGAGTGGGATGGCTGGGTTGTATGGTAGGGTTATATTCAGGTTTCTGAGGAATCTCCAGACTGACTTCCATAGTGGGTTAACCAGTTTGCATTCCCACCAACAGTGGGTTAGTGTCCCTTTTTCCCCACATCCTCTCCAGCATCTGTTGTTGGTAGATTTCTGAATGTGAGCCATTCTCACTGGGGTGAGGTGAAAGCTCATTGTGGTTTTGATTTGCATTTCCCTGATTGCTAGTGATCTTGAACATTTTTTCATGTGTCTGTTGGCCATTTGGATTTCCTCTTTTGAAAAATGTCTATTTAGTTCCTTGGCCCATCTCTTAAGTGAGTTGTTTGTTTTGATGTTGTGGAGTTTCTTGATCTCTTTGTAGATTCTGATTATTAACCCTTTATCTGTTGCATAGTTTGCAAAAATTTTTTCCCATTCTGTCGGTTACCTCTTCACTTTCCTGACTATTTCTTTTGCAGTACAGAAACTTCTCAGTTTGATGCAATCCCAAATGTTAATTTTGGCTTTGACTGCCTGTGCTTCCAGGATCTTTTCCAAGAAGTCTTTGCCTGTGCCTATATCTTGCAGGGTTTCTCCAATGTTCTCTAATAATCAGATGGTGTTGGGTCGTAGATTTAAGTCTTTAATCCCTGTTGAGTGCATTTTTGTGCAAGGTGAAAAGTAGGGGTCTTGCTTCATGCTTCTGCACATGGAAATATCATATGTTCTCCCTAATCGGTGACAACTAACCAAGCACCAAAAAGGAAACCTGTGGAAGCGAAATGGACACTATGAGAAACAGTGACTTGATCAGCCCTTGTACTGACTGTTGATGTATAATGTAATACTTTATCCCTTTTAGTATTTTTTTTGTTCTAGTTAATACTATTGGTTGAACTCTGTAATTAACACACAATTATTCTTAGGTGTTGAAATTTAACTGAAAAGTGATCCCTGTTAAATGTAAGAGTGGAAATAAGAGAAGGAGGAGATGTACAATTTGGGACATGCTCAATCGGACTTGCCCCAAATGGTGGAGTTAGAAATGTGCCAGGGGATTCCAATTCAATCCCATCAAGGTGGCATGTACCAATGCCATCTCACTAGTCCAAGTGATCAGTTTCAGTTCATAATGTTTTATAATGACAGGATTAAGGGTCAAAGAGATCACAAAACAAGACTAGTGTCTGCTAATACTAACTGATAGAATTAAAAAGGAGAGAACGATCCAACATGGGAAACAGGATGCACAGCAGAGTCATAGAATGGCAGAAGTCCTAAACAGCACTCTGGCCTCAGAATTAGCCTTTAAGGCATTCAGATCTGGCTGAAGAGCCCATGAGAGTATTGTAGGCATGGAAAGCCAAGACACTCTGGCAAAAAAAAAAAAAAGACCTAAATGAAAGATCTCTGCGAGTGAGATCCCAGTAGAAAGAATGGGCCATCAGAGAAGGAGGTACCTTTCTCTGAAGTGATGAGAGAACTTCCACTTTAATGATGATCTTGTCTAAATAAGATCAGAGTCGGCGAACTCAAAAGGCTTCCATAGCCTTGGCAACTCATGACTAGAGCCTAGGGAGATTACTGACGCCATAAACAAGAGTGTCAAATTGTTAAGTCAACAACAGGAGTCACTGTGCACTTACTCCTCATGTAGGATCTCTGTTCTTAATGTGCTGTTCATTGTGATTTAATGCTATAACTAGTACTGAAACAGTATTTTACACTTTATGTTCTGTGTGGGTGCAAACTGTTGAAATCTTTACTTAGTATATACTAAATCGATCTTCTGTATATAAAGAGAATTGAAAATGAATCTTGATGTGAATGGAATGGGAGAGGGAGCGGGAGATGGGAGGGTTGCAGGTGGGAGGGAAGTTATGGGGGGGAAAAGCCATTGTAATCCATAAACTGTACTTTGGAAATTTATATTTACTAAACAAAAGTTTAAAAAAACTATATTCATTAAAATTCTTAGCATGGATTGATGAAAATTAGATTTTGTTATTTTTCAATTTGCAATAGTTCCATCATTGAGCTCTTTTAATTAGATCAGTGATACTAATTTTCTGATATAAAATAATGTTCAAACTTTAGGGAAAAGGGCAGGCATTCAGTCTGGCATTTAGTCTGGCAACTGAGGTTAGGATGCTGGCACACACAGAAAGAAATGCTTAGGTTCAATGTCCCGCTTTAGTCCCTGATTCCAGCTTCCTGCTAATGCAGACCCTGGTAAGCAGTAGTTTTGGCTGCCACCTATATGGGAGACCTGGACTGAGCTTCCAGCTCCTAACTTCAGCTGGGCCCAGTTACAGATATTGTGGGCATTTGGCAACTGGACCATTAGGTGGACTTTCTCTCTCTTCTGTCTCTCTCTCAAACAACTTTTAAAAATTCAGTGAATGCTAATATCTTTTCAGATAATAATTTATATTGAATATGATCTGCTCTATTGTATTTTTTTACTTTAAATAAAAATTTTTTAGAAAACTTTTATTTAATTAATATAAATTTCAAAAGTACAACTTTTGGATTATAGCAGTTTTCCCCCCATAACCACCCTCCCACCCATAAACCATCCCATCTCCTACTCAGGGCCTGTAATATAAAGTACAAAATCCTTATTGGAATGTATGTAGAAGGACTTCAATGGTATCATGCCTAGCAGTTATTTCAGCTGTGTATCCAACTATTTCTAGTCTCATTATTCTATATTAAAAAATCTGTAACTGCTTATAGTTCCACCACCAAATTAATAGTAGGTATCAGTGATACATCTTTACTTCTCATTCTCCCCAGTGGCATCACTAAAACAAAAATACAAATGATAAAAATTTGGTTAACATATAACTCAGAAGAAGAGAGGAAAGAAATCATCAACAAATAAATATTATCAGCAGATTTCTAGGAACTAAAAAATACAGAACAGATAATTCACTAAATGGAATTTAAAATAAGTGAAGATTGTAAAGCTGAAATTCAGAGTCAGGAAGCAAGAGATTAAAAATGAAAACCACAGGACACCAGCATGGAGATACAATATCTGAACAATAGAAATTCAAAAAAGAGTGAACACCCAAGACACTGTGGCAAAAAGAAGTGACCTAAATGAAAGATCTCTGTGAGTGAGATCCCAGCAGAAAGAACGGGCCATCAAAGAAGGAGATACCTTTCTCTGAAGGGAGGAGAGAACTTCCACTTTGACTATGGCCATGTCTAAATAAGATCAGAGTTGGTGAACTCATGAGGCTTCCATAGCCTTGGCAGCTCATGACAGGAGCCTCGGGTGACTACTGACATCATAAATAAGAGTGTCAATTGTTAATTCAATAATGGGAGTCATTGTGCACCTTCTCCCCACGTAGGACCTCTGTCTTTAATGTTGTGCTAGGCAAATTAATGGTAAAACTACTACTCAAACAGTACTCTATACTTTGTGTGTCTGTGTGGGTGCAAACTATTGAAATCTTTATTTAGTATATACTAAGTTGATCTTCTGTATATAAAGATAATTAAGGCCGGCGCCGTGGCTCAACAGGCTAATCCTCCGCCTTGCGGTGCCGGCACACCAGGTTCTAGTCCCAGTTGGGGTGCCGGATTCTATCCCGGTTGCCCCTCTTCCAGGCCAGCTCTCTGCTATGGCCCGGGAAGGCAGTGGAGGATGGCCCAAGTCCTTGGGCCCTGCACCCGCATGGGAGACCAGGAGAAGCACCTGGCTCCTGGCTTCGGATCAGCATGATGCGCCGGCCGCAGCAGCCATTGGAAGGTGAACCAACAGCAAAAAGGAAGACCTTTCTCTCTGTCTCTCTCACTATCCACTCTGCCTGTCAAAAAATAAATAAAAAATAAAAAATAAATAAAGATAATTGAAAATGAATCATAATGAAGAATGGGATGGGAGAGGGAGTGGGAGATGGGATGGTTACAGGTGGGAGGGAGGTTATGGGGGGAAAAGCTGCTGTAATTCAAAAGTTGTACTTTGGAAATTTATATTTATTAACTAAAAGTTGAAAAAAAAAGAGTGAACACAAAACATGGAGAAGAGGAAATTAACAGAATTATAAAATCAGGTTGTTCAGAGTTGAAAGATATGAGTGTTTAAAGTGAGAAACACCAAATGGAAAGACTGTAAAAAAAAAAAAAAATCCCACACCTTAGGGATGCTCATAAAAGCTCTCAAGACTAAAAATTAACTCTGAAAAAAAGAATGAGAATGAAATGACTTAAAATTTATCACCAACATTGAATGTTAAAAAAATACATCAATGCTTTCCAGTTTACACAACATTGGTTTTTACCTTGCAATGATATAGCCTTTATTACAGTTATTTTATCATGTTCACCAGAAAAAAAAAAGAAGCAAGACAAGAAGAAAATTGAAAAAAAGCATAAAGAGGAGGAAGCAGTGGAGGATGAAGGGAGACAATTTAGAAAGGACAATACTGAGACAGGAAAGCAGTGCAGGAAATCCTTGGAAGGAGGCTGTGCAGAAATTCTGGAGAGAAGAAATTGATTCAGATTAGAATAGGAAATGGATAGCGTCAGGAGGAAGACATGTGAGCAAAGATCTAAGTTTCAGAATACATGAGGAGATATGTGAGAATGTTATAAAGACATCTTTTACCTCTTTAAAACAAAAAAGAAAAATCAACTACAAATCCCTCCACAACACAATGAAGAAGGAAGTTCTATAGAAAGTCATGGCTCAAATATGGATAAAGTAAGTTTATGGCATGACGATAAGTAATTAAAAGTCAGAAAAGAGAATCCATGCCATCATAACACAGTACATGACACAATCTAGCCATACAAATTTGTAATTTCAGAGTTAATTTATGCAGAAAGAGTGGAAGATTTGGTTATTGTTTCATGTCAGCTTATAAATCACAATCTTAGCAAAGCAAAATAAAATGGAGTAGCGATGATAGTATATCACAACAATGTATCAGAGCATAACTTGTTCAGAAAAGTAATCTTTAGAAGGAAAATATGAGTGACCTTGCAGAGTAGCTGGTAAAGCTGCCACCTACAACTCTAGTATCTCAAATGGGTGCAGGCTTGTGCCCCAGTTGCTCCACTTCTGATCCAGCTCCCTGCTAATGGCCTGGAAAAAGCAGCAAATGATAGCCCAAGTGTTTAGGACCCTGCCCTCAACGTGGGATTCCTAAATGAAGCTCCTGGCCCCTATCTTCAGCCTGACCCTGCCTTGGCCATTATGGCCATCTGGGGAGTATACCAGTGGAAGCAATCTCTCTCTCTGTCTCCTCTCTATATATAACTCTTTCAAATGAATAAACAAGTATTTTTAAAACTGAAATAAAACAGTGATAATTCTAAAATACTTAAAGGAGATATGATCATGTAATTTAGAATTAAGAAGATGCTACCAAAAGAAATGGAAGCAAAAATGTCTGTAATAGCTTGCCTCAAAGTTTTTATCATAAGCTCTCCCACACTATTTGATAATTATTATATTTCTATGTATTGCATTCACACATTTTTGAAAGTAATTTTTCAAGACAGAGCTTAAATGGCATCCATTCCATGAAGACTTTCCTCCATAGAAAGCAAAAAACAAAAAGATTTATATGATCTGAAAAGAAACTAGAGTACTTTTAAAAATTTGTTTATTTTTATTTATTTGAAAGGCAGCGAGGCAGACAAACAAAGAGCAAGAGGGAGACAGACAGAGATCTTCCAACCTCTGCTTTACTCTCCAAATGCTCACAACTAACAAAAGTTAGCCAGAATTTTCTTTTCTTTTTTTTTTTTTTTAAGGGAAAGGGTTTATTGGGGAACACCCTACAGACCGGAGTGAAAGGGGCGGCGAAGGTAAAAGAGAAGGAGACTGTAAGAGAGAGAGACAGAGAGAAGGGAGAAGAGAGACGAGAGGAGGAGAGAAGCCTAGAGAGGCCAAGAGAGCAGGGAGCAGAGCCAAGAGAGCACGTGTTCAGGAACAGGCCCTTTTAAAACTTTGCCTGAGGGCGGGCAGGGAAGCAGGAGCAGCCAATCTCATTAGGATGGGGGTGGAGCCTGGCTCAGGTAGCTGGGCTATGTGGCCACCTGACTAAAACTGCACCAGTTTCCTAACATTCCCCCCTTTTGTTTTTTATAAAGCAGGATTTGTATGGGGTTACATTAGTCCCAAAAGTCCAGGAGGGGTAGAGGGACGGTGATCTGTCTTTAGAGCTACTTCCTGCTGACATGGGGCAACAGATATACTCTTCACTGGCATGGGGCGATGTCTCAGGCCGCTGTCTCCTGGTTAGGGAGCCGAGTATATTCCCATGGCAGCATTTGGTTGACCGCCTGGTTGTTGAAGGCCTTCGTTTGTTCCACTATAACTTGCTGTAAACACTTAGACACTGTAGTATAAAAGACAGGGTTGAGAATAGTAACCAATGATCCTAAGAGTAGCATTAACCATTTCATAGAGGAGAGGAAATGGGGGGTCTCTGGACCCTTGTGGGGACAGTTTGATGGATGTGGCTTAAAGCTGGTCCCAGCCAAGACTGGGAGAAAAGGCCACTTAGCTTTTGCAGGTAGCTGGGCTTGTCTGTAGAGAAATTCTGAACAATCATACAACATTAAGTGGGGAAGAGGACCATCAGTACACACAGGTTGGGAGTAGAGCCATTGATGGTACAGTAGAGGCTATGGTTACAAAGGAATGAGGCCCAAGTGGGCTAGATACAGAGGACACAGTTGTTATTAGAGAACCTAAGAAAGGTGCTAAGCTACAAATAAGTTTTCTGATTGAGAGGCAAATAGAACCTGACAGAAGGGGCTTGATAATAATCAGGTTTGCTTTAAAGCATTGTAAATTATGAGGCTCAGACTCATCTATCTCTTCATATAGCCTACATCCTAAGGGAGGTGTGAACCTCCTTGGGAAGGCACCCTGTTGACTTCCATTACCTAGCTGGCCGGGGAGGAGAGCTGGCCAGGTAAAGGCAGGTGGCAACTCCAACAGGAAATATACAGTTCTGCCTGCAGTGTAACTGACCCTATTTGGCCGTCTCCTCAGCAGCAGTGGTCACTTTGGAAGTTGGGCTGAGTGAAGGGCTTTTCAGCTTAGAGCCAATAAGATCTGTGGCTCTGACCTGGGCATCCTTCGACTCCAGGGCAGGTCCATTTCCAGTGATCCAACTCTTGGCTGGCAGAGCTGCCAAGGCTCTTCATAGCTGACTTCTGCTGAAGCCCAGGCTTGCCACATTGAAAGCCACTGCAGTGGACTGTTAGCCAGAATTTTCAAAAGTACAGTGAGACTCACTTGCAATTATCACTTTTATTATTTAAAAAACTGTTGACATACAAGTGAGTGGGTTAAAATTCAGCCTTACTCACAAATTCCTCTTTCTGTTCCCTTGTAAGTCAACATAGACAATTTCAAAATAACAGTGTCTCTCTCACAATTCTGGACTTGCCAGAAGCTGGGAAAGCATTGCAGGTCTCCCACTCACGTGGGTGGCAGCCTTGACTACAGCCTGTCAGTGGCAGAAAGCTGTGATTGAGAACACAGCCGGGATTAAAAACCAAGGCACTCTGATATGGGAAGTGGATGTACCAACTGATGTCTTAACCACTCCACCAAGCATCCACTTGCCATGAAGCAGCCCCTAGACTAAGAGCCAAGCAGCTTTCCCCTGTATTTCCACAACACCCAGTACATACCTCGAATGTGGAACTGATTTGGTGGTGCACGCATGACCTTGCATTCCTCTCCTCCACCACTGTCAGTTCCATAGAAGTGAGGACTGATTTCCATTCATCTACCTTCAACATTGGGCATAGTATCTGGTATAGAGTAGATAGAAATTATATGTTTAATGAGCAAATCATCATATCAAGAAATATAAATTAAAATTAATATTTGAATATAGACTTTTATGGGATATTTAGTTCTTTCCTTACTTTATTATGTCTTTACTTTGAAATAACTATAAAATGGGATGTAAGTCATGTAAAACCATGTATTTCTAAACCACCAGCATTTTCTCAGACACTGCAAGGAAATTTGAACCATAATATAATATCCAGAATTTTTCACAACTTCAGTTTAAACATAAATTAAAAGTTGATTCCCACTCCATCTGGTTTTAAATCAATTTAATGTGTTCAAAAATGTTAATATCCCTCCCTAACTCACAGCATGCCACTATCAGCCTTAATTTGGTATTATTTCGTAGAAATGTTGCAATTACAATTTAGTCCACATTGATCAGTAAAAGTAAAGGGCAAAATTAATTAATGGAAAAAGTAAAGGGCAGAAAATTAATATGATGACACATCCAGCATACTTACAGTAGAAAAAGGCACTTTTATTTTGAGATTATCTATGTTCATTTGCAAAGGAACAGAAGTGGGAATTTATGAATAAGGCTTATTTCAGCCCACTCAGTTGTATGTCAACATTTTTTTAAATAACTAAAAACAATGACCACAAGTGCATCTCATTCTAGATTTGAAACTTCTGACTAACAGACCTAACAATGACTCATGACATTACAAGTCATCTGTGAAGAAGATGTGTAATAGCTGTTAGAACTTCTCAGCTGACGTGTGGATTTGCACCAAATCCTAGCAAAAAAAAAAAAAAACTGTACAACTCCTCCTTTACTAAACTGCATGAAAAGTTTTAGACACCTTATCATTTAGATAAAAATTTTAAGTTAGGAAGATTTTCTGGTAAATTTTATTTTAAATACCAACGCAACAGTTTACTATTTAAATAGCTCAACATACTAGAAGACTTGGGCCTTAAAATCAGTCCAAGGAAAGCATCAGTGAAACCCATATCCTGTCATCTTTTGGAGACTTACTATGACTTCCAGAATCCAACATAAATAACATCCAGAAATAACAAATAACATCATAGTCTTTGCTATGCGTAAACCTCCATCATTTACATTTATTTCACTTACTCTTGAGAATAGATTTCAGAGCTAGATATGGCAGGTGTTTTGAATGGCTTTTTATATAAAAGGAATATGAGAGAGGTTAGAACAAGAAGCCAGTGATCATACAGTATGAAGCAAAAGCATAGATACTAGACCCAGGGTTCTCTGTTGGTCAGTAGTCTTTCCAGTAAGTGGGGACTTCCAATCATTTCCAGCTTCTAATATACTCATATGCTCCCAGGCCTCAGTTAGGAGTCATTTTGTAAATTACTTGTTTCTGTGATTTATCATATCAAAGCCAGTCAATATTTTGTCTCTTTCACCCCTCATCTCATGATTTGGCTCATCACAAGTAAATAGCAGAAAGGATAAAAGCTTCATATGAAAGCTTTAGCAAGAAGAATGCGCTTAGGAATTGCAGTGAGTTCTAACAGGTTATAAAAGTTCAAGAAACACAAAATTTTATAAACTGCACCCTTGGAAGACATTTTAAATCTCCTAAGGTTTGAAATGATCATTTGGAACAAATTGAGGAAACACAAATGTAAATTTATGTGTTATTTTAAAATCTAACTTTTTTTTTTCTGCCTGGCAGAGTTAGGCAGTGAGAGAGAGAGACAGAGAGAGAGAGTTATAGACATTAAGAGACAAAGGTCTTCCTTCCATTGGTTCACTCCCCTAATGGCTGCTAAGGCCGGCGCTGCGCCAATCCGAAGCCAGGAGCTGGGTACTTCCTCCTGATCTCCCACATGGGTGCAGGGACCCAAGCACTTGGGCCATCCTCCACTGCCCTCCCAGGCCACAGCAGAGAGCTGGACTGGAAGAGGAGCAACCTGGACTAGTACCCAGCTCCCCAACTGGGATTAGAACCCAGGGTGCAGGCACCGCAGGTGGAGGATTAGCCTAGTGAGCCATGGTAAAATCTAAATTTTTAACAAGGCTTTGGGCAACGATACATCATATCTCATCTTAGCTTGTATAAGTGTACTCTGTGACATTTGCACAATGGTGAAATTGCCTTACTATGCATCTCTCAGAACATATCCCAGTCATTAAATGACATGACTGTATTTATTTCATTTAGTTATAAGGATATCACTTTGAAAGAGTGTATTTTATTTTGCCCTAGAACATTTTTTCTCTAAACTGAATTCTAGAAACACTAAATAAAACAAAGGAAAATAATATCATCATTTTAACAGAGTTGTAAGCTATTTAGTATCTTTGATTCAAGAAGTTCAAGTGCCTTAAAATTCATGTATTCCAGGGCCAGCTCTGTGGTGCAGCAGGAAAACACCCTGGCCTGAAGCGCCAGCATCCCATATGGGCGCCAGTTCTAGTTCCCGCTGCTCCTCTTCCGATCTAGCTATATGTTATGGTCTGGGATAGCAGTAGAAGATGGCACAACTCCTTGGGCCCCTGCACCTGTGTGGGAGACCCGGAAGAAGTTCCTGGCTCCTGGCGTCGGATCAGCACAGCTCTGGCCATTGCAGCCATCTGGGGAGTGAACCAGTGGATGGAAGACCTCTCTCTCTGTCTCTGCCTCTCTCTGTAACTCTGTCTTTCAAATAAATAAAATAAGTCTTTTTTTAAAAAATTTAAAAAATTCATGTACTCCACAACACCCAAAACAGATATATGATCAGTGGTTTTTTTTTTTTTTTTTCATCACTGTGAGGCTTAATACTAATACTTCAAGCTCACTGAGTCATACCAGAGACACAAACTCATAATCCGCACCTGGTAAGCAATAAAAACAGATGTTCTTCTATATCTACGGGATGATTTGTAATAGAAAATGGTAACCAGTGGAGAAAAAAGTGTATTCTCGTTTATTGACATACAAGTCTTGCTAGCAGGGCTGGCGCTGTGGTGCAGTAAGTTAACCCTCCGCCTGCAGTGCTGGCATCCCAATTGGGCTCCGGTTTGAGTCCCAGCTGCTCCACTTCCCATCCAGCTCTCTGCTATGATAGCCAGGGAAAGCAGTAGAAGATGGCCCAAGTACTTCGGCCTCTGCATCTGTGTGGGCAACCCAGAGGAAGCTCCTGCTCCTGGCTGCAGGAGTGAATCAGCAGATGGAAGACCTGTCTCTCTGTCTCTCCCTCTCACTATCTATAACTCTACCTCTCAAATAAATAAATAAAATCTTAACAAAAAAAAAAGTACTTGCCCACAGACTTCTGATGGAAATGTCAAAGTTTCCTATTGGAAATAAACTCCTCCTCTTATCATGTTAGGAGACAGTATCAGAACAAGTCACTTAATGATTCAAAGGTAGATGATGTGAGTGCCTCTGTGTAGACACGCCACCCAGGGCCGTGAGTTAGGGATAGACTGGCAGCCCAGGGGGAAGTCAGGATGCAGTGGTTAAAGGTTCAAAACACAAAGCAGAATGGAAGAGCAAAGGCAACACAAAGGCAGCTCAGAGTTTCTCACTTCAGAGACTTCAGAAACTGCATTGTAATGCGGTGTTCTGGAGAGAAGCTGAAAGGATAAACTAAGATGTGGAGGTGACGGAGTAACATCCCCTCCTAGAACACAAAGACCAGGGCACGGCAACCATTTGTCATCCATCAGCTGAATGATGTTGCGGACATGTGTTTATATAGCCAGTTTCCTCACCTGTAGTGCAAGCCAAAAAAAAAAAAGTATTTACTTCATGGGTGCCATAGATATTAAGGAAAAATAAAAATGATTAATATAGTGAACTCTATAGGAGGCAGTATTAATGTAGCAGGAAATCACTGAGTTCCTTGTAGCTTTAAAAGAAAGAAAGAGGGACCAGTGATGTGAGGGTGAGGGCAAATACAATGTGAGTCCTGGCTGCTCCCCGCTAATGTGCTTAGGAAAGTAGCAGAAGATGGCCAAAGTCCTTGAATCCCTGCACCTATGTTGGAGATCCAAATGAAGCTCCTAGCTCCTGGCTTTAGCCAGGGTCAGCGTTGCCCATTGTGGCCATTTGAGGAGCGAACCAATGAATTGAGGACTTTCTATCTCTCTATCTCTCTCTCTCTCTCTGCCCTCTGTAACTCTAACTTTCAAATAAATAAATCTCAAAAAAAAAAAAAAAGAACGAAAGAAAGAAAGAACGCACAAAAGACATAGAATATCTGGGAAAAACACACCTTCATGGAGCTAGTAGCAGCCTGGTAGTTGTTAAGCACATGGGCCTTGGAAGCAAACCAGCTACCATTCTTACTCACCAGGGAACCTGCGTCAGTTACATAATCTAGCTGTGCCTCTGTTTCCTTGTGTGTTGAGGAAAGAACATTGCAAAATCACAAGGATGGATGATACCATTAAGAATTTAAGCCAAGTTGGATTTACTTTACCAAATGTTTACAGAAAAACAGTGATGAGAGTTAACAACAAATTCCAACTTTTTTTTCTCAAATATTTATTTTGTTTATTTTAAAGAGTTATAGAGAGAGGTAGAGGCAAAAGTCCTGCATGCACTGGTTCACTCACCAAATGGCCGCAAGCTGAGCCGGAGCTGAGCCGGGTCTCCCATGTGAATTCTGGGCCCAAGGACTTGGACCTCCGCTGCTTTCCCAGGATCGGAAGCAGAGCAGCTGTGATTCAAACCAGAGCCCATACGGGATGCCTGCACTGCAGGCCTGGGGATTTAACCCACTACACCACAGCATCGGCCCCTCAACTTTGTGTATTTCAAAGCCTTGTCCAGGAGTCCTCTCTACGCCTAACTCCGTATATCCACGTATAAAACAAAGATGTTACCTCTAGATATAAAATACAGAGAGTGGTGCTTGCCCTTTCCTCTTTCCATTCCATCAATAATATTCATCAGAGCTTATATTTGGAAAAAGAAAAGACACAGAAAGAAAACGCAAGAAAAACATGGTGAGGAGGAAAGAGAGTAACAGATCATCATCAGTGGCAGCACTACAAGGGACTTCGGTGACACCTTTTGCAGGGGTGACAAAGTGGCATTGCAACCACCAGCCTTCCCACCAAGCATTTCTACAGGAGAGAGAACTGAGATAAAATCAGCACACAAAACATCTCTGCAGCTGGGGGAGTCATACATTCATCTACATCAACCACTTTTATATATCTATTCCACACTCACAGCAATTTCTTAATGAATGTAAACAAGTAACATATGGGATATAGGTAGCATACGTAATTCCTGTCTAAACTCCAACTCTGCCCCTCCTAATCTTAACACAAACATTCTTAGAAATTCTTCGAAATGGAGTCTATATAGTATACTTATTGCAGAACATACATATGGGAAAATCCACATTCTTTTAAAGAACCTTTTCTTATTTATTTGCTTAATGTCTAAAAAAGAGAAGCCTTTGTTTCCTTTATCCAACGCTGTATTCTTAGCACCAAAAATACAAAAATACTTCAAAAAATCATAGAAAATGGAATTTTTAAATAAGTTGCTGGGTTGGTGTTACAATGCAGCAGGGTAAGTGGCTGGTTGAGATGCTGGGTTGCACCCTGGAGTGCCAGTTCTAGTCCCTGCTATTCTGCTTCTGATCTCTTTCGCTGCCGATACAGCTAGGAAAGCAGCAGATGATGGCCAAAGTGTGTGTGTCCCTGCCGCCCACTTGAGACATCTGGATGGAGTTCCTGGCTCCTGGCTTTGACTGGCTGAGTCCCAGTTGTGACCATTTAAGGAGTGAACTATGGGTGGGGATCTCTCTCTCTCTCTCACACACCCACCCCATCTTTTAATCCCTCTCTGTCATTCTGCTTTTCAAATAAATATTTAAAATAAAACAAAGTTGTTTATAAAAGTAAACAAAAAATTTAAATCCATGCATTTGAGGGCTCTTTCAAAAGTTCATGAAAAAACACATGTTATGAAAAAAGCATATAAATTCCTTTTTGAACCAAAATTAATTTACACTTTAATTCCATTTTCCATAGAATTTTTGAATTATCATCACACTGTCTGACATACTGCATGTGTCCTCCACATATTTGTTGAATAAGTGAGAGATTTTACATATCATTTTAGATGTCATATAATTTTCTTATATCTTTATAAATTAAAGATAGAAGTTTAATATTCCTTAAGACTAAGAAAAGCAAATTCAGAAATCTGTGGCAAAGTGTTTTGTCAACTGACGTATATCTCAGCTTCATGATGAAACAGAAATGTTACACTTTCATACAAGGACTCCCAAACACTCTAGCACCAACACTTGAAAATAGTGAAAGGTCTCCTTCTGCAGGGCTCATCAGCAAACAAGCAGAAAGTTAGAACACAGGGTATATGTGGACAAGAAGGGGCCTGGGTGCTATTTTTTTTTCTGTGTCATAAAAAAGAAATCCATCAGCTTTTGGTCTCATTTGGAGCTAGTATTGAGGCGCGTTGGTGTGATTGCAGAGGGCTGGTTGCTCTGGTGGCTTAATGCCAGATGAGGGCAGCAGAGAGCTATTTCAGAGAAAATGCATCCAAGATTTAACAGCTCTCAGATGAGAGGAGGATGCTTTGCAGAACCACAGTGTGCTCCTGACTACAGATCTTTTGGAGAACTAGCCTATTGGGTAGTCAGCAAGAACAGAATAACCAAGGATATTAATACAAAGCCAAGAAGCCCGGGAGATGGACAGGAAGCAAGATCAAGATGCTCAGAATAATCCAGACTCAGGCTCAGCACTTCCAGGAGCCGGTGACTCAGCAGTCATCTCTCCCCCAAGTTGCTGAATTAGGTGATGTCTTAGACTCCTTTCAACTCCAAATTTTTGGCTTCCAAGATCATTAAGAAATATGTTTTGAGTACAATCTTTTTTGCAAATATGATCTCCTCTGAAGAAAAACTTTAAGGGCCGACGCTGCAGTGCAGTGGGTTAAAGCCCCATTCTGTGGCACGGGCATTCCTTATGGGCACCAGTTCAAATCCTGGCTGCTCTGCTTCTGATACAGCTCTCTGCTAATGCACCTGGGAAAGCAGCGGAGGATGGCCCAAGTGCTTGGGCCCTTGCAGCCACATGGGAGACCCAGAAGAAACTCCTGGCTCCTGACTTCCAATCAGCTCAGCTCCAGTGATTGAGGCCATTTGGGAAGTGGACCAGTGTATAGAAGACCTTTCTCTTTCTCTCTTTTTCTCGCTCTCACTGTCTGTCTCTACCTCTCTGTAACTCTTTCAAATTAATAAAATATATCTTTAAAAAAGAGAAAGACTTTAAAAATTATTAGCATTAAGAGGATAAAATCATACAGGAATGAAGAATAGTATACACAGACCCTACCATTTTACCAGAAGTTCCAAGAATTCTTTAAAAGTTGAGACTTCCCAATTATGTACAAAGAAATCCTCGTGAGGTCTGATGAAGAGCAGCATCAGCCAGAAACCCCAGTTCTCAGTATGAAAGCACCGGCCCCAAGAATGGCCAAGTGCAAGTTGTAGCCCCTCCGAGGCCAAGATCCACACTTTTTGCTTGTGTCTCCTTAATGGTATGATCTTAAGTGAGTCATTTATCCTCTCCATGTCAGTACTCTCACTTCTTTTATTTTAAAAAGATTATTTATTTATTTATTTATTTGAGAGGTAAATTTACAGACAGTGAGAGGGAGAGACAGAGAAAGGTCTTCCATCTGCTGGTTCATTCCCTAAATGGCCTCACTGGCCAGTTAAACCGATCTGAAGCCAGGAGCCAAGAGCTTCTTCCAGGTCTTCCACATGGATGCAGGGGCCCAAGCACTTGGGTCGTCTTCTACCACTCTCCCAGGCCATGGCAGAGAGCTGGATCCAAAGAGCTGCAGCAAGGATTTGAACCAGTGCCCATTTGGGATGCCAGCACCGCAGGTGGAGGATTAACCTACTATGCCACAGCACCAGCCCTTCTCACTTCTTTTTTACTAGTCCAAGCCAAAAGATGAGCAGAGAGATATCTAGGGAACAACAAAAAGCACCAAAGAAAGACACCTTTAAGAGATTCAGAATTTTCCTTGAATAAGCTCTGATCTTCCTAATACAGGTGGCACAGATATGCTTCTCCTCATATATGCCGTCAGCCTCACTGGGGCAGCCTTTATAAATGCTAAGCATATTTACAGCACAGGGTGATATTTGTCTCCCCTGAGCAGACTTATCTTAGCTAACTGTGTGTGACGATGTGCCTAGTTAGACAGAATTTGGAGACATTTTATTCCCGTCTCTGGAAGGAATTTATTCACAGGGCTGCAGAAGCAGGGAGAAAATATGGGCTGTTTGTAACTAGAGTACTTTGGCTCTGGTTCCTAAAAATATTAATAATAATCATCATTAATCATCATCATGAGGATATGGGAACATGTTAGAGAAACTCAAATACAGCTGCTTCATCTTTGTGTTCCATTTAGTTCTATTCTCACATCATGATTTTTCTGGATGGAGAGCAAGGGAGAGCTGAGTGCATGCCAATGAGTTAGTAAATGGTGACTGGAGAGTCTAAGATTTCTGTTATTCTTAAAAAGAAAGAAAAGGGGAAGATGGATGGGACAAGGAGAAGGAGAGCTCACCAGTCCATACTTCTGATGCCTGAATGGAGAACTCAACATTAATAGTGAGTTGCAAAACAACAACATAGGCAGAAGAGGGTCTTCTCAAATGATGAGTGATAATTTCCTGACACATCGTCTTTTGAGCTATAAGTAACAGTACAGAGATCCACCTTTCTCATTCTGTGCGTCAGGAAACTTAGGTCCAGAGAAAGCAGTGTGACGAGCTCCAGGCTCTCAAGTGTTAACTGCTACTCCTACGGTCTTGTCACTCTAGAACCAGCCAGTCAGTGGGCCAGTTGGCAGCCAAATTCCACAGGAAAAACACAGGAAATAGTGGTGAAAATAAATTGGAAAAAATAAAATCTGTTTCCTTTAAAGTTTCAAAGCATGGATCTGTGATTCCAGTGGTCATCAGCTGCTTTGCTAATAGGAAATTAAACACATTTGTGCTTTAGCAAGTGTGTATACAAACTACATCTACGCTCACAGCTAGATTATTAGGTCATAGGGAGAGACATGAATTCTCCCACTACCTCTCTCTAAAGTGTTCAATGCAAAGAAAATCCTAGAACTGTGATTCTGGAAAGTCTTGGGCTATGTAGTCTGACATTGCTAAGACTTTAACCTGTACCCAGATAGTCCATTTAGTCCACTGTAAAAGGAAGAAAAGAAGTCCATTGTCCTGCCAAGCATGAGAGTTCCATTTCTTGGGATTTCAAAATATTTTAACCAAAGGAGACAGAGAGAGAAAATATATGTAGTTATTTTAAAAATCATGTTTTTAGTGCATTTCCTGATATTGACCAAACAGCAATCTCAAATCAACTAAATGGTTGTTACAAGTAAGAGGAAATTTCACAAATTTCTACCTTTTTCAACTTTTTAAGTGTTTAGAGGACATTTGGTGATAATCTGAAAAAAAATACAACTTGCAAAATTAGTTTGTCAAACTAGTTTCTCGACATGACATTTAAAACATTGAGTGTTCTTTAAAACAGTAATTGTCCTATGTTAAGATCTGATGAAATCAAATATATTTTACTTTCTCTATTTTATTATTACCAGACTCAAAACTTTAAAAAATAACTATGATATCAAGAGTACTGTTTTCCAGACTTACAATCAAGATTTACTAGAAAACCCACCCTGGCTCTCAAAGTCCCACTGCCTTGCAAACCATCCTACATTTTCATGGCTGCTGTTGACCATTATGGTCGCTAGATGTCGCTGCTGCCGTTGGAATGAGATTTCTCTCTGCTTCCTCCCCCCCCCCCCCCCCCAAAAAAAAAAAAAAAGATTCTAAAGATGCTTATGGGTTTGGAATTCTTTTTGGCATTGTTCAGTATTTGGTAAGTAGATAGTATTTCATATCTTAATGATCTCAGGTCACTAATTTTCACAAGAAGAAAGATTTACAAAAATGGAGTAAAACTTGCCTCAGGATCCATAGCAGGCCCATGGTAGAACCAGAGACAAATACAATTCTGCTCACACAGCACTGCCTTTTAAGAAACAAATGTTCCAGCCGTCAACAGTAAAAACAATCATCCTTTTACACCAAAACCCACTGGATAATACGTATTACACATCAAGGTAGCTTTGCTTTGCTTTCTCCCAGATGACAACTGAGTGCATGTGTATCCAGGGAACACGACTTCCTCAGGCCAAGCTTATTCGATAGTGTCAAATACACCTGACAGGACATCATCTGAGTTCAGGTGGTCCCTTCCTCTGCAGATCGCCCCCATAAGGAGAAAAATGCCAGCGAGCCCAGGAGAGCCTTCCCCATGAAGTTGTTAAAACCAGACACGCACTTGAGTACACAACACACACACACACACACTCCAACAGAGAGCAAGTATATTCAGCTTCCGGGTCCACAGAAAAGAAGGCTAGTGGGAGTTTCTTCCCAAGGAAGGATGTGGAGTTGGCTGGGAGAGCAGTCCTGAACTGCTTTCACGGACCGAGGTGGGGGCCAAGGGAAGGCATGACCCAAGCAGGAGACCAAGAGGAGCACATCAAGCAGTAGCCTGAAGCTTTGGCTATTCCTGCTTTCAAGGGGAAACCAAAAATCACCATCTCTCAAGGTGGATTGGCAGGCAGGAGAAAGGGGTGGGAGCTCGCGCACAAAGTCCCCTTTCCAGTCCCCATCTCAAGAAAAGAGGGAGGGAGGGAAGAATGGACGTGTCCTGAAAAGAAAAGAAAGAAAAAGGAGCCAACGTCACGGCTGGCCTTGGGAAAATCTCCACAGATGAGCATTTTTGTTGCGTTAAGTGGTTTGCATTAGCAGCCTGAACACGTACCAGAAGGCTAACATCGCCTGCTAACAGGACGGCGGAGGAACGACGGACCTGGGAGTTGAGGATGGAGGCTCTAATATTGCAAAAAAGAGAAAACGGGACATTTCTGAGGATTTCGGTTCATGGGGGCTTGGGTGGTGTGGATTTGAGGCATTCCTCACTCCAGAGGGCAGGTGTGCGGTGGGACATCAGTTTCACAGGCTTCTTATGTGTAAAATACACTTTTATTTCGACAGACCTGAGGACTAACTTCTACAGTAATGAGCACAAGTACTCAGTGCACGGTTGTGAGGTCCTCTCCCCCGAGGGAGGACAGGAAGGGTCACCTCCCAGAAACCGCCTTCAAATGCCAGGGTTCGGCCAGCTGGCCACTGAGGCTTCTAAAACGCAGAAGGAAAACTGTCAACTCCTCCACCCTCCTGCTACTGCTTCTCTCCTACACTTAGGGAGCTGGAGATGATGGAGATGGAGAGGGATAGGGAAAGGGAGAGGAAGATGATGGAGATGCAGATGCAGATGATGGAGAAGGAGACAGAAATAAAGGGGAATTGGAAGACGCTAAGAGAGAAGAGGAAGGGGAAGTGAGGGAAGAAAGGAACGTGGAAGCAGGGAGTGAGGAGGATGGACCCAAGGAAAGGAGGAAGGGAGAATCAGAGAGTGTAAGCCCAACTGGAGTCCAAGTATTTAATTCACACTTTTTCCCCACCACCGAATCAACTCGCTCGCCTTTCCTCGCCTTCCATATACCCTAAAGCAAAATACAACCATCCTTGGGCCGGGCGAGGCGAGGCGAAGGCCCTAGGGCCTGCGCGGGTCTCCGCAGGGCTGCGGCAGGCGTGGAGGAGACTTGGAGCGCGCAGAGCACAGCCGCCCGCCCTCCGGCCGCCGCCGCATTCCCCCATCCTTGGCGTCAGAGCCCCCGAGATCTACTTAGGAACAGCCAGGCGAGGTCAGGGAGTGAACCGAGCTTGTTTTCACGTGAGGAGCCGACGGATGCACCAAGACTGAAAGGAGAAAAGGTTCCTAGCCCCAAATTCGCCGGCGCGTTGCCCAAGTTTCTTGCAACTCTGGGACTCGGAGTAAAACCCGGGGTGGGGGGTTGGAGGGGGTCTCCTGGGTCTGTCCTCCGGGCCAAAAGGGGACCCCTACAAAAATAGCCTCCTCCTGGACATATTTTAACTCTGTGCTAGCCACCCGCCTAGGAAACAAAAGGAACACTGGCTCAGAGAACTGAGTAAAGCCGGGATCTCCAGCCTTCGTGTTGCGGGGCATTTGGGGCTCGGCCGACAGCGGGGATCCGGACTGTTTTCTCTTAAGAAAGCTCTCTCTTCCCCTCGACTCTTCCCACTACCCCCCAGCCCCAACCCCAAATAAAGCCCTGGGATGGAATGGTTCCACCTTCGGCCGTCACGGTTTTGAGACCCGAATTCGAGCTGCTCTATCTATACGGCCTGCGGGAGAAAGCGGATCGTCGCTCCAGAACCCAGTCCTCCCTGGCCCTGACCCGCTTCCCCAGTGCGCCCTCCTCGCGCTTTCGCGGCAAGGCGCGGAGCTGCAGGAGACTCGGCGCTTCTGTCAGTTGCGCAGAGCAATTACTAAGAAAATATTGTGACGCTGTTGTAGGGCGGCGGGGATGTGAGGGGGCGGGGTGGGGGCTGGTTTGGAGAGCAATTTGCAGGGGAATATTAACTTTGATTCCCGAGGTCACCGCGGGAACCGGGGCTGGCGTCGCGGTGAGCTGCGCGGCGCTTCCTCTAGGTGGCGGACTTTGGTACCGAAAGGCCGCTAGGCGGGTGCTGACTTCAAACCAGGATTGAGCGTCTTGCTGGTTAAAAATAATAATAGTAATAATATAGAGGTGTGGGGCTGTTTTTTTTCCCCTTTTGGATATTTATTTATTGCCGGGAAAAGTCATTGATTTTCCTAAGCAAACTGTGTTTCTCCTTCACTTGGTGGAAAATAAAAACTGTTTGAATAAATAAGTTATTTCTGAACATTTTGTTGTCAAAGTGTTAAATGTTCCCGTCATTTTTATTCAAACACTAACATGATTACAGCCAATTATATATTCACCAGTGTTCTTTATTTTAGAGTAATTGTACTTGTCACTAATAAAACAGAGGCATAATGGATCGCTACTGTTCTGGATTTTCAAGCAATTTTGTGTAATTTGATTGAATTATACATCTTATCTGCTACTTTTTTATTTTTATATTTGGGTATCCTATTTTCTTGAAAATTGCAGCTCTATGCTTGTTTTGTTGTTTCTCTAGTAACGTACACGGTAACACCAATAAATAGAATGAGTCCCTTTGAAATGTCGAAAATCAGCTGGTTTTTTCCACACTTCCTTCCTGCACTTCAGCATAGGGAAGACCTGAACTCTGCGCTGCAAGGAAGCCTGAGCCATGAGTGTGCTTCCCAGGAAAGTTCCTGGCTGGGATCAACTCCCCAAAGGCTGTCGCTGGGCTGCCTGGAGTCCTGGGGTTTGTTTCTCTCTTATAATGATACTGTTGAGTGTCTGGGGCTTCAAACATGCCAAGACAAGCAGACCATGGCTTCAGTTCATGTGCAATATGTATCAAGGGAAAAAAAATCCAACTCAGATGAAAGATAAACTGTATATATGACTCCAATTACACAGCCCCCAAACAGCCTACCTGCAGCCCACCACCCTCACAATTACGGTGATCTATTTGCCTATATTCTTTTGGTTTTGGGTAGACCTAAAGGACTGGGGTCAACAGTTTTCCCCTCTCTAATTTTTAGATCACTTCAATAATAAAAATAAGATATTGGAAGGGAAAACACACACACACACACATCTACCAAGTGTTCATTTCAGGGAATAAATCAAGAAGCAAACTCAACAACCGAAAGACTATGATTTTAAGGGACCATCTCTCCAACAGAAGGAGAGGAGAATGTGTAGTTCTTTTCCCAGCAAATCCTCCCAGTTTCTAGGACACGACTCAAACGCCCTGCTAGGAGCTGCAGCTGCCAGACGGAGCCAAAGGCTCTGACAAGTGGCTTGTGTATGACCCAATATTTATCAATAACAACAACAACAAAATCAAGTGAAACCAAGGCTGAGGATTGTGAACTGCTTCTAAAGCTCTGGCGTGGGTAAGCACAGAGGAGGGGGGAAAAAAAGTCGCTAGAGAGGAGCTGGCTCCATTTGTCTGCCCTGGGGAGCAATGCCGGGGCAAAATCCAGTGCTAATTGATCCCAAGCAGCCACACTATCAGCTGTAAATGTTCGAAGGGGACAAAGCAGGGGTGGTGTGCAGAAGAGATACTCTGAGCAATTTTCTTTCAAATAAATAAGATCGTGGAATCAATAGCTTGTGCAGGCGTATAAATAGGAAAAGAAAATTACTTTCAATTAATTAGGAAAATAAGGTTTCTTTGCAATTCCAGACTTCCCTAAAACCGGGTGACCAGACTTAAACTTCCTCCTGGGAAACCTGCGGGCCCAGTTTGTTGTGTTCCAAGCCAGAGAGCAGATACTCAGCTTGGTTGGGGGCCATGCTCTATTTTTATTTCTTTATTTTTTATTTTTTTGGCGAGTGCTCATTCTAAGGTCAAAGAGTCCAGCGCCCGGGCAGCGGTCCGAGCCGTGGCTCCCGGCCTGGAGGACGGCCTAGAGGCGCGCGAGTTGGGACCGCTCAGAGCGAGCCCGGCGCCCCTCGGCTCGGAGACGGAGCGCGGCCGCCGCCTGGCTGCTGAGTCTCCAGGAGCTGGGCTCTTTCAGCGTTTCCACTTACCCGTGGACTCATCCATCTTATCTAACAAGTTCGCGCTCCGTGAGAAGGAAAGGAGGGTGGAGGGGGTGGGGAGGGGGGCAAGAGAGCGTCTTCCCCGCGGTGATTCATCGCTCACACGCTCAAGCGCCAAACTCGCCAACCGAGCTTTCTTCTTGAACGTGACTTTGTCTCCTGCGTGCCTGAGGACAAACCCTGAAGGGAGATACCAAAGTTGGCCAACAAGAACCTATCTGGGATTGTTTTATAAATAAAAGTGACCTCCCCCCGTACACACACCTTTGTTGTTGATCTGAAAAGGAGGCGGGTTGTTTTATGCTCCCATCCTAACGGTAACCGGTTCCTGCCGCGGGTCTGCCTCTCGCTTCCTCCGTCCTCGCCTCGCCTCCTCGCACGCAGCGCCTTCCCAGGAGCAGGAGAGGAATAAGGGGACGTCTGCTCTCCTCCACCGGGCTCGATACTCCTTATCTGTCATTGCATCTCGTGCGCAGTACCCGGTCCTTTAAATCTGAGCTGTGCATGATATCAATACAAGCTTAAAATCTGGAGCTGATTTCTTCTCCACTCGCGCCCCCTCCTCCCGTCCGGATGACCTATAAGCCCCCACGGTATTGATCTGTGTGCGTGCATCCAGTGTGAGGTTACAAAAAAACAAAAAACAAAAACGAGATCTCTAGCTGAAAAGGCGACTTTAAAGGAGGGGAAATCTGGAGAGGAAACCTAGAAGCAAGGCCTCCAGCTTCACCGCGCTGGGGTCGGCGTCCGCCACGAGGCGCGCAGGGCGAGCAGGCGGGCGTGCGCGGGCTGAGGAGCAGAGCGGCTCGGCGGTGCTGCCCGCCCGAACCCTAGCGGCTACGGCCCCCCGGGCCCTGGTCCAGGGAGGGAGAAGAGCCGGACCTTTAGGGAAATGCCGCTCCGACAGATTCTCCACCCTCCGAGTTGGGACAGAGGGTGGGAGAGACCTGCAGGAACCAGCGCGGGACAGGGAGGCCGTAGGTGGGGCAGAGAGGAGCACGAAGTGCAAATGGGCCCATCGGTTTGTCCACCACGGACTTTTTGCTGAAGGAAGCCTCTATTGGATTAGTAAGACTGTTACTTTCTCCGGTATTGACTCTTCCCCAGGCGATGAGGGCTTGGTGCGTGCCTCCCGGCCTGCTCACGCCCACTCCGGCACTTTTGTCTCTCCTCATTCCTTCACACACCTTCCCAGCCTTTCCGTTTACACCTCTGTCAATCTCCTCGGCGGACCTTGGGCTGCTGGGGGTTTGCTGTGTGTGTTTCGCTCCTGAGAGCTGACCACCTAATAGTTGGGGCTGAGGCACACACCTACCTCTGCGTCTTTTTTCACACAGTCGGAGTTCAGGAGACGTTTGCATGGGTGCTTCAGAACAGAGGGACCTTAGTGCCCCCACGTTATCTGAAAGGTCCCGGAATACTGCCCAAAGTGCATGAGTCAGGCTCCTACAGGGAATTACACTGATGCTCCAACCAATTAAGAATAGTGAGAAGAGCTCTGTTAGACGCTCGGCATTTTGAGGCCTGTAAGTTTTTATTTCAGATACACGTGTGTGTGCGTGTGTGTGTGTGTACACATATGAAGTCATTTTCTTTTTTTCTCTTCCGATTGCCTACTGGCGGATAAACCAAAGTAACACTGGCTTGTGTGTTAGCTTTTGCCAAATCACACTTTCTTTCCTGATGGACTGGAGAGCTAAAGCAAAGGACTTGAGCTGTAGTCTGACATTCAAGTTGAGGAACAACTCTTTTTCTCCCCCGAGAACTTTCCCTGTCTGCCTTGGAGAATGGACTGCACTATTTCCTTGGTCATCTGGAGAAAAAATAGGAATTGGCCTCTCAGGCAGTGTGAAAATATTTCTCACAATTGGATATTCTCTAGAAATGGAACAGGCATGCCCCCACACACATACTTTCAGGGACTCAACTCTTTGGGGAAATCATCTACCCTACTGGAAAATAAGCAGAACAAGTCAAAGAGTGGTGCGCCTGTTATATGCACAGTACCTGTGCAGAGTTATTAGACAGAAAAGTTGTTCGGAGACACCAAAGGGCTCTGGGTCCTCAGGAGGTAATATTTTGGGGATCTCGGGAGCCTGGCTCTCCTCTGGGGAATGTTGGAAGGGTGCTCTTGTGCATGTGTTGCTGCAGATCTCAGAAATCGTCCTCTAAATGTGTATGAACTTGACTCAGGAGAGCCTACGACCCCTGGCAGCACCACAGAGACTTCCTGGAGTTCCAGGTGTCTATACAAAGTCTTCTTCTTCCTCCTCCTCCTCCTTCCCTTCTCTTACCTTGGACTTTCTTTGCTTCCCAAGTGGTTCCCTAGCTTACACAAGCTAAACATTTCGACTCTCAAATATGAGGCTCTCCCATAGATTTTTTTCTCGAGGTTCTCAAGCAAAATTGCCGGTGCCACAATGTTATGATGGAAGGATGCTGAAATGACAGGCCTAGTAGACGCTTGTCTTAATCATCGGCTTCTTAATTTAGTTTTAGTGCTCTGTGTGTGTGTGTACACACACGCGCGCATGTGCGCGCCCCCGGGGACGTTGAGGGTGCGCGCCCGCGCAGCGCGCTGAGAGCAGCCGCTGACAACCTGCAGCTCCCTAATGAGTGACGAGGCAGGGCTGCTGCAGAAAAGTAACACTTCCCTGGTGTGAAGACCTCTTACTGGGAAGTTTAGTTCACTACTGTTCTCGCAAACCTAATCGTATAACCTGTAACCAAAACCCACGGAACAAGGATACAACACGCTAAAGAGTAACTTCTAATCACTAAATGTTAACACCATTACCTGCTGTTAAGGAGAGATTACAGGCGAGTTGGCTCTAGTTTAGGGCAGCCTGCACTTGTTACAAGATCTCTGAAAACACCTGACCGCCTCTGCAAGGGATCTGCTCCCACCTAAACGTCTCCGGGTCAGATACTCCCTGTACATCTGCAGGAAGAGAGCCTTCGCTGTAGTCTGGCACTGGGCTCTTCTCCAAGAACACCTTGTCCAGGGAGCCCAGAGCTTGCGTGAATTTTAGGTAAATATGGTCCACCAGCCTTGAACCAGCAGGTAACAAGGAGAAAAGAAGCGAAGTATGAACCAAGAGCTGTAAATAGGCCCCACGGAAGACTCAATGTAATACCACCAAATGGAATAATAAAATGTACTGCTCCCCCCCCCCGGATGATGTATGCCGTGGGGCCTTGGTTATTAATTAAATCTCCAGAAGGTATAATCTGATTCATTTCCCATGCAATTCTTCCATTGGAACTGTTCACTCTTTACAAGGCCTGTTCTCTTGTTGGGGTTGGGGTTAGGGTTTTGGGAATGTAGACAGAAGAGAAAGGAGCTTACCACTATATACACTGGAAATGTTTATTGGCTTTTATTTATCCTTTCAGTCATAAACAATGCAAGTTTGCGGGTGTATGCATGTGAGAGATCAAGGTTAAATTGATTATGAAAAAACAATTAGGTTGGTTGTCCCAGTCTGAGACAACTGGATACCCCTGTCTTCTGAAGGGAACCAGAGAAAACTGATGGAGCTGGAAATGTAAGAGGCCCCCAAGGTGGACCTGGCAGGCCTTCAAATCTAATTCCCACCCAAACTGGCCGGCGGGATATACAGAGCCCAGTCCAGGGACTTTCAGCTTGCACAATACTCTGTCCAGGAACCTGCTCCTTCCCCCCTGCATTTCAGATAGTAGCAGTCCTAAAAAGAAACCATTGCTGACACAACCATGGGCCGCTAAGTAAACACTACACGCTGTGTGGAACACACACACATGTATATACATATACATACACACACATATACACACACACAACTTCTTCCAAAGTTGTAAATAATCATTATAATTGGGGAGAAAAGATTTTAAAATATTATTATATTCAACTCTATACTAGTTATTCCTATACAAACACCCTATTTTGGGAGACTTGCATTCATGCAATCCTTGAAATAATATAACACATTCTCAATTTGCATGTGAAACATTTTCCCAGTCAATATGAGCTCCTGGCATAGAAAATCAGATTATTACAGCTCTCATTAGCAAAGCCCAATTTTTGCCATCTGAAAATATACAGAAGAAAAACTTATTTTCACCTGCTAAAATTTTAAACAATGCACACTCAGCTCTGACCTAAGAAACACCTTAAAGCATTAAAAATTCATCAGTCAGAGCTGGTGTTGTATTCAAGGAATGCTCCTCCAGTTTGCTGCTGAGCTTGGATTTGAATAAAATGTCCAATGTTAACAAACAATACCCACGTTTGGCACTTTGTGTATTAAATTGATCAAACAGATTTTAGGAGGCACAATGCACAATTTGTACAGACCTGATTGAGTTAATATAATATCAGCAAATTTTACATCGAAATGATTCTGTTTCTTTTCTTTGTGTTTAAAACCAGCACAGATTACAAATTTTAATGATCTGAAAATGTTTGGTATACAAAATCATGCTTATTTCAGTATTAGCAAAAACACAAGAAATTTTTCAACACAAACACCCAGCTGTGTCTATTTTAAAAGCAGTTCAATGACAGCTTGCACTTATGAGCATGCAATCAGCTAATTTCGCTTTTTTTTTCTTCTGTGTTAATCAACACTTTCCTTCCTGCATATCAGAGTACAAATAGTATAGTTACTCCACATCAGTAAATGTTTACGTAACCTGTCCTTTCCCAAGAATCCGGTTACACCGAATCATTTCACGCTAGACCGACTACGAAAACGTACCGGGCCGTCCACCTCAGAGGGAGCCCAGTGTGCCATTCTAAGTGGCGGTGAGAAGGGGGGCCAAGGGGGCAGACCCGGGGAGGAGTAGGTGGAGGAACGGGAAGCGGGAGAGAAACGGAGGGCGGGGGAGCGGTGGGGCGGGCAGGGGGAAGGAGGGAGCGGAGACGGGGGGAGGGAGGCGAGGGAGTTGAGGAAAAGTAGCGAGCACAGGCCTGCAGGAGGGGAGAGGAGTGGGAGGAGGAGAAGCGAGCGGGGAGGGAAAGGCCCACGGAGCTGTGCAGCCTCTCCGCGAAGCCCGCGGGCTCCCCCAGCTCGGCGAGTAAGCCCGAGCTCGGGCGCCGGCTTCTGGGGCCATGCCGCCGCCAGCGTTTGGTGGCTGGAACCCTCGAATGCCTCCCGGGTGTAGACCGTGCGTGGACGGAGGCAAGGACACACGAGCCTACGTGTAGTGGGAGGCTATCTGAGGATCGTCCGATATTCGCAGCTCCCTGGTGACATCCATGATGGATGCGTATTTAAAACTCCCGAGCTAGCTGCCGGTCACGGCCTGGTATTCTCCCTGAGAACTTCGGGGTTGGGGATGGGCAAAGTGGAAGAGCCCCCTACCACCATCCTGAGCTCGCAGCAATTGCATTCTTTATGTCACAATTTAACTTCGCTCTTAGGCGCCACTTTCCCTTCTCAAACACCGGATCTGCCAGCTAGCTCATTTCACTGCGAGTTTTCCAAAGTGGGGGGGGGGGGACCGCTTATATTGTATGATGATGATTTACCTTACAGAGGAGGGGGGAAAGGTGCTTCCCTCCCACCACCACCACCACTACTTAGGCTTCTCTTCCACCTCTCTCTTCTCTCAGGCTACATCCTCCGTAAAATGTGGTTATGTTTCGTGCCCGTGTGGGATGGAACAGCCTTTGATCAGTGTGCTCCGCGGTAAATTCCAATCCCTGGGAAATGCTGGGCCTTAGCCCTGCCCCTGGCCACGGGATCCTTTTAAAGCCCCCAGATCGCAATCTTCCCACTCACTCCAACCTCCCCAGTGCCAGAGCCCCAGAAGCTGGGCTTACGCATCCCCGTTCCCCGAGAGCCCAGTGCCTTCCTGGCAGCAGTCAGGGTGGGCAGGGGCTGGCTGCGGAATACTGACATCTCAGGGTCGAGGCCCTCACAAATTAAACGCGTTTGAGAAACGGAGAGAAAGAAAGGAAAAAGGAGGGAGTGGACACAGGGAAGCTTCAGGAGGGGATTAAAAAAAAAAAAAAAAACCCGGAATGCAACAGACGCCCACCGTAATCTTCCCTCCAGGGTCCGCAAGCAAAAATGAAAATATCTCCAGGGTGATCGCTCGCGGCTCCCCGCTTCCGATTCGGATTCGCGACTGAGAGCAGGAGCTGCAAGCGGCGAGAAGCGCGCGGCTCCGACTCATCCCGCCAGAGCCACGGTCTGCGGCCGCGGAGACGGCGAAGGGAGACGCGCGCGGGCAGAGAGCATGGGTTACCTGCTTTATTTCGAGACTGTTTGGTACTGTGGGCACCTCTCTGTCCGGAAGGCCATCAGAGGCACCCACCACTGAGCCGCCCCCGCCCGCCGCCGCCGCGCTCGGAGCCCCAGGCCCCGCTTCCCGCGAGCCTCGAGCCCGCCGCCGCCCTGGCCGCTGGAACCGAGTAAGTAACCCTCGCTCGTCCCCGCGTTCTTCTGCCCACGGCCTCCTCCTCACCCCGTCCTTTCCAAACGTCGCCCCCGGGCCCTCCTCCCGCAAGGTGCAGGACACCCACGCCCACACCGGGGGTGGGCCTTCCCGCCCCGCCGACGCGAGGCTTCGCGGGAAGCGTGGCCTACGCGGGGCACAGTTCCCCCCACGGGCCCGCCAACGCCAGCCCCGGGCCTGCAGGGCCGAGGAGGGGGACGAGTAGGGCCTCGCCTGCCTCTCCCTCCTCCATTTCCTGCCCTCTCCTCGCATCCTCTCCCCTGCGCGCCCACCCTTCCCTCCACCGCCGCCCCCGCCTCCCTCCCCCCCCAAAAAAATAAAACCGGATACAAACTTTAATCAATAAGGACAAATATTGACGCTCAATCGAAAATGACCCAGTACAAAGAGGAGGAGGAGGAGGAGGAAGCCGGAAACGCGAGCCGTGGGCCCTAGGAGGGGACTGCGGCGCGGCGCAGGGGCGCGGGGGCGCGGGGGCGCGGGCAGGCCGCGGCGCTGCGTGGTCCCGCCGGCGGCTCCGTGCGCGGCTCCGCGCGGCCGCCGGGTCCCAGGCCCGCGGCGAGGGGGAGGCGAGCGCCCGAGGGGGCGGGAGCCGGCGGGCGGGGCCCCGGGGTGGGTGGGCCCGGGCCCCGGCGATTGGTCGACGGCGAGGGAGACGCTCCCGCACGCCGCCGGCTCTGATTGGCCCGGCGGTAGGAAAGGTTAAACCAAAAATTTTTTTACAGCCCTAGTGTGCGCCTGTAGCTCGGAAAATTAATTGTGGCTATAGCCGCCTCGATCGCTGTCTCCCTAAAGCCTCGCCGCGGCCGCTCCGGGACGCGCCCGCCCGCCCGCCGCCCGGCTCTCCCCCCCTTTGGGCTGCTGCTGCTGCTGCTGTGACTGCTGCTGCGAGAGGAGGAGGAGGAGGAGGAGGAAGCAGCGAGGGGGGGGGAGCGGGGGGTGGGGGGGAGACCGAGAAGTAGAGTTGGGAGCGAGGGAGCTTCACCCCCGGGGCGGTGGTTGTTTCTTTTTTTTTTTCCCCCTCTTTCTTTCTTTTTTTTTTCCCTCCCCCCCCCCTTTTTTTTTCTAATTCCTGAGGGGTGGTTGCTGCTTTTTGCTACATGACTTGCCAGCGCCCGAGCCTGCGGTCCAACTGCGCTGCTGCCGGAGCGCTCAGTGCCGCCGCCGCCTCCCGCGCCCCCCGCGCCCCGCTCGGCACCCACCGGTCGCCTCCGCCCGCCGCGCCGCTGCCCCGCTCCCGCGCCGCCGCCGCCGCCGTTTCCCCCCGACGACTGGGTGATGCTGGACATGGGAGATAGGAAAGAGGTGAAAATGATCCCCAAGTCCTCGTTCAGCATCAACAGCCTGGTGCCCGAGGCCGTCCAGAACGACAACCACCACGCGAGCCACGGCCACCACAACAGCCACCACCCCCAGCACCATCACCACCACCACCACCACCACCACCACCCGCCGCCGCCCGCCCCGCAACCGCCGCCGCCGCCCCAGCAGCAGCCGCCGCCGCCGCCGCCGCCGCCCCCGGCCCCGCAGGCCCCCCAGGCGCGGGGCGCCCCGGCCGCCGCCTCCGCCGCCGCCGCCGACGACGACAAGGGCCCCCAGCAGCTGCTGCTCCCGCCGCCGCCGCCGCCGCCGCCGCCGCCGCCCCCGTCGGCCGCCGCCCTGGACGGGGCCAAGGCGGACGGGCTGGGCGGCAAGGGCGAGCCGGGTGGCGGGCCCGGGGAGCTGGCGCCCGTCGGGCCGGACGAGAAGGAGAAGGGCGCCGGCGCCGGGGGGGAGGAGAAGAAGGGGGCGGGCGAGGGCGGCAAGGACGGGGAGGGGGGCAAGGAGGGCGAGAAGAAGAACGGCAAGTACGAGAAGCCGCCGTTCAGCTACAACGCGCTCATCATGATGGCCATCCGGCAGAGCCCCGAGAAGCGGCTCACGCTCAACGGCATCTACGAGTTCATCATGAAGAACTTCCCCTACTACCGCGAGAACAAGCAGGGCTGGCAGAACTCCATCCGCCACAACCTGTCCCTCAACAAGTGCTTCGTGAAGGTGCCGCGCCACTACGACGACCCGGGCAAGGGCAACTACTGGATGCTGGACCCGTCGAGCGACGACGTGTTCATCGGCGGCACCACGGGCAAGCTGCGGCGCCGCTCCACCACGTCGCGGGCCAAGCTGGCCTTCAAGCGCGGGGCGCGCCTCACCTCCACCGGCCTCACCTTCATGGACCGCGCCGGCTCCCTCTACTGGCCCATGTCGCCCTTCCTGTCCCTGCACCACCCCCGCGCCTCCAGCACTTTGAGTTACAACGGCACCACGTCGGCCTACCCCAGCCACCCCATGCCCTACAGCTCCGTGTTGACTCAGAACTCGCTGGGCAACAACCACTCGTTCTCCACAGCCAACGGCCTGAGCGTGGACCGGCTGGTCAACGGGGAGATCCCGTACGCCACACACCACCTCACCGCCGCCGCGCTGGCCGCCTCGGTGCCCTGCGGCCTGTCGGTGCCCTGCTCGGGGACCTACTCCCTCAACCCCTGCTCCGTCAACCTGCTGGCGGGCCAGACCAGTTACTTTTTCCCCCACGTCCCGCACCCGTCAATGACTTCGCAGAGCAGCACGTCCATGAGCGCCCGGGCCGCGTCCTCCTCCACGTCGCCGCAGGCCCCCTCGACCCTGCCCTGTGAGTCTTTAAGACCCTCTTTGCCAAGTTTTACGACGGGACTGTCCGGGGGACTGTCTGATTATTTCACACATCAAAATCAGGGGTCTTCCTCCAACCCTTTAATACATTAACATCCCCGGGACCAGACTGTAAGTGAACGTTTTACACACATTTGCATTGTAAATGATAATTAAAAAAAAATAAGTCCAGGTATTTTTTATTAAGCCCCCGCCCCCGCCCCTCCTCCCCGCCTCCCTCCCCTCCCGCTATTTCTGTACGTTTGTTCAGTCTTTAGGGTTGTTTATTATTCTAACAAGGTGTGGAGTGTCAGCGAGGTGCAATGTGGGGAAGAATACATTGTAGAATATAAGGTTTGGAAGTCAAAATTATAGTAGGATGTGTATCTAAATAGTGACTGCTTTGCCATTTCATTCAAACCTGACAAGCCTATCTCTGAGAGCCGCCAGATTTCCATGTGTGCAGTATTATAAGTTATCATGGATCTGTGTGGTGGACGCAGACCTTGAGAAACAACCTAAAAAAAAAAAAAAAAAAACAAATGGGGAGAGTTTTAAAATATTAAGCTGTAATTTGTATTTAAGAAGCATTGGTAGTAAAGATACCCAAGAAATTATTTTGGCCATTTATTGTTTTGTCTTTTTTTTTTTTTAAGAACTGTTTTTGTTTTTTTTTCTTTTGTTTACTTTTTAGACCAAAGATTGGATTATAGAGAATGCACTTGGTATTCTAAGTATTCAAACAAACAAACAAGCAAGCAAAAAAAAAAAAAAAAAAAAGGAAAGTTGTTTCAGTTGGCAACACTGCCCATTCAATTGAATTGGAAGGGGACAAAATTAATGATTGCCTTCAGTTTGTGTTGTGTATATTTTGATGTATGTGGTCACTAACAGGTCACTTTTATTTTTTTTCTAAATGTAGTGAAATGTTAATACCTATTGTACTTATAGGTAAACCTTGCAAATATGTAACCTGTGTTGCGCAAATGCCGCATAAATTTGAGTGATTGTTAATGTTGTCTTAAAATTTCTTGATTGTGATACTGTGGTCATATGCCCGTGTTTGTCACTTACAAAAATGTTTACTATGAACACACAGAAATAAAAAATAGGCTAAATTCATATATATCTTGATACTTTTGTCTCTTTTATTAAGTGGAGCTAATTTTAAAAAGACTGTAGGGAATTTGAAGGCTTTTCTCAGCCAAACTTGAGATTTCAACTGCTCCTTTAATTTGAACTGAGTCTCTAAAAATGAAAACAGTATTTTTCCCTTTATGGACAAAATCTGCAAGGAGCAAGCTAATTTAATAAATGCTAGCTTTAAACAAAGTATAGGCTTTTTAGCTGATATCTTTTACTTTTTTGGATATACAGCAAAAAAAAGAGATAATTTAATTTTTATGTGCATAGCTATTTACACTGTTTTATTTAAAATTCAGTTAACTGAAGAATGCTTTTTATATATTTTGTTTCAGGTATCTTGTACATAGCACTTGGCAAATTATAAATGAATATATGTGTATATGGTTAGATAGAAGTGACTATAATGCACACATATGTAATATATATAGACACACAGAGCCCTTCAGTTCAGGTACCATTTGCGCTATGAATGCTGCAGACTTTTTTGTTTAAATATTTGTATTTATACTTTCTAAGTCAGCATTTATTTTTGTGGCTGTTTACCCACAGTGAAAGAGTTCTAATAAAGATGTGCTGAAGTTGCAATATAGATTTTGCTGAAGTGATCACCTGTTGTAATGACTTATAGATCAATGTTTATACTTTTAAGTTATAGCAGTTTGAAATTCTAGATTTGCAGAAGTAAAATGCCTCTTTTTTTTTTTTTTACAATGCAGAGGTATTTATTTGATTACTTTTTAAGTATGTCTGTATAATTTAATCTAGGTATTCCTTTTGCTTACACAGAGTCATAATTTCATTTCGTTTTAACTTGCAGTATGCATATGTATGCAGATATATGCAGATATATGAAACAAAATGAAAACTTTTTTGAATTGTTTCAAGCAGCTCAATTGCTATAATTCTAGAAAATAATCAGAAAACCTAAGTAAAAGGTTGAGTAACTAATTGGATCCTGTGGTGAATCTGTGGAGGACAAGTTGTTCATCTGTTACAATTGTATAGTCTGAAATGTGTTCTACAGTAATGCAATAAGCTGGCTACTTCTTACAATGGGCCCAATGAAAAATAATCTCTCCCTAAGATGTTATCGGCAAACACTTAGAGACTTACTCAGAGAAAAGAAAAAGAGAAAGAGAGAGAGAGAGAAACCTAGGGGAGAAGCAAACTGAAATAGATTTGAAAATAGTTAATATTGGAAAATAGGGGAATATCTGGGTTGTGGATTGGAGTGGAGGAAGTTGCGGTGCGTGGGGGGAGGTGGATCCAAAAAGAGAAAAAAGAGAGATAAGGGCTAGCAAAATTCAGAGATGGACCAAATATGCATAAATGGGAGAATGGACAAAGGAGACCAAAGCACCTAGTTTGATTATCTCCTTTAAGCAAACTGGACATGATTCCGTTTTCTTGGTATGATAACAGTTTCATCAGAGATCCAAGTTTCTTGATATTTAACAGTTCTTAGAAATTAAGCATAAAGTAAATTTCACAAATGTTTTTCAAAAAACAAATTGAAAACTGATAGAAGAGGGTTCTACTTCTGAGGTTAGGCAGAGGAAATTCCTATTACACATTTGTGAACCAAAATATCTCAAAGAAAGGCATGTTTAGACTGAAAAACAGTGATGGTTTATTGTTTGCTGTTGCCATGGATTTTATTTATGGAATGAAAATGTGCTAGCCAAGATAAATATAGTATTTTGTCTATCAAAAGTTAAAAAGAAGGTTGAACTCTTAAACTGAGGTAAAGGGATACAAATAATAAGAGAAAGATTTCCTGCATGGATTTTCTTTTTCTGGGCATATTAAATAACTGTAGTTACTTGTTACAGTACTTGTTTTTTTTTTTTTCCCCTGCAGGGAGGGGGAGTTGATAAAGAAACAGACTTCCAATGCAAATTTCATACTTTGAAGTCAAGAGTAAAACTGACTTTTTTGAATGTGTAGGAACTAAGTTCTGCTTGGACATATGTCCAAATCACATACCTAATGATGTGATTAGAAGGTTTTTATTAGGCACATCTAGACAGGAAGGAAGATAGAGAACTTTTGAGCGCCTCCTGAAGCCCCATATAAACAATGCCTTTACCTTGATCCATCCTTTCGTCACCCAAGATAGAGTCTCACAAACCATCTAAGAGTCTGGCATGGCATGGCATGTCATACATTTTTGCATCAAATTTGTTGTTATGTTATTTGTTGTCACCAACCTTGGCCACTTAAAATTAGCTCATGCCAGGAAAACATTTTCAAAATGTTTGAATCTTTTCTTCTTTCATAGCCATCATTATTTTTAATGATAGAGTTTTCTTTATTTGAAAATAATCACAACTTGAAATCTCAAATTATAGTTTGTTTCCAGGTTTGAGTATTTTGCTTGAGTTTAGTGTAACAGTTATTTACTATTAATCATTAATATATAACAGAAAATGATGTAAGCTGAAATAGTGAAAAAAAAATCTTTCAAATATATTTTTTCAGCCTGTTACAAAATTGGAAATCAAGGGAGCACATAGTCCAAAACTCACAAGATTTAATACAAATATCTTTGTCATGGAAGTCTTCATGTAATTTCTATGACTTGCATCAAATCAAGGTTAGGCAAAAGAGGAATGGTGTAGTGTATTGCTTTTAAAAATATATACTTAATTTGGTGTAGGTTTCACCCAATATTTGGATAAATCCAATATATTTAGGATTCACTCAATATATATGAAAGTGTGGTTTTTAAAATGTGTGTTTTCTGCATTGTTGAGGAACTTACATGCATTGAAATAATTTTGCTTTTGAGAAATTAATTTTATGAATAGCTAAAATGCCTGGTTGTGTTTGAGACTAAAAGCCTGTTGGAGCATTAGGCTAACAAAGGGTGAAGGTGAAGATCATTAGAGGTTTCAGAGCTGACTGAGACGGGTTGCTGGGGTTGTGTAACTGTGCCTAGAGGGCGGGGTTCCTGTACATTCCTACTTCACCAGATAACCTACCCCCAACACCACTCCAGCTTCTGCCAGACAGATGGAACTCTCCAACGCGAAAATCCGTGCAGCCCTTCCAAGAAGCAGGGTAGGTGAAACTTAAATTAAAATCCCCATCCCACCCCACCCCCACCCTCTTAATTTTTCCACTAGAGGCCAGATCCTGGAGATATGGAAAGAATGGGGGTCATCTAGATGGTCTCTTTCCCCGCACACACGCGTCTGTCTTCTTCCCAGGAGCCTACCTACCTGTAAGAGTTAAAAGGCACTAGCGATCTTGCAGTTACTTCATTCTCGGTTTTCTTTTGCGTGCGGCTTTTTTTTTTTTTTTTTTTTTTTTTCCTTAAAGCAGGCTTTCTCTTCCCGATCCCAACATTCTCCTTCCCCACCCATCCTCCCAGGGCCCCCGCCCCCAGCCAGCAGCATTTACAATTATCCACCTCTTCGCTGGCGGCCCCCAAACCGACCTTTTCCCCGCGCTCTAGTGGTCAGTTCCCGGAAACCTTGTCCTGAGCGTTTAGGCCTAGGAGGCTTCGGGCTGGGGAATATTTGATGTAGAGTTATGGTTATGTGTGTGTATGTGTGTGTGTCTTTTCTCCTCTCGATTTCTGTTTGGTTTCTTTCTTTCTTTCTTTCTTTCTTTCTTTCTTTTTTTTTTTTTTCTTTTTCCATCCACCCAAGACTTCGCCTGAGGTTGTCCGAAGGATGCCGAGAAAGAAGACTTGAGGCCCGGGAGCGCCCCTACTCCAAGATGGGTGAGTGAAAATGCTTTTCCAAAGGGACTGATGGGCTGGATTGCTCTGGCCAACTGACTGACCGCTTTTGACTGAGCTTTGAAGAGCGACTTTCGGTCCCTGGGCTTGAATCTGGTTCCTCTTTTTCTCCGGATCTGTTCCTTGCAGACCCTATCTGATAGCTGAAAGGATGCCTGCTTTTTTTGCTTATTTGTTTTTTGTTTTATTTTTGTTTTTTAACGTTGACGGAAGCCCTAGGGGATAAGGATGTAGCTTCAGTAATGGGGGAGATGGAGAGAAAACAGGACGAGATTATACGGAGAAGAGGTAGTGGCAGTCTGAAACAGGCCCTAAAATGTAAAGCCATTCATTCCGTGCAAGTAGGATTTCCGGGTCTTGCCTTGAGGAGCGGGCACTTTGCAAACGTCCAACCCACGGAGTTGTTCGCGCGCTCTCAGAGGAAACTTTTTGCTCCAGAGCCAAGAACTCCTCTCTCTGATGTTCTTTTTCTCAGGACATCCTGCCTCCCCGCTATTTTGAGACTCCCAGCTCCCTCGGCGCCCCGGTTGCTTGGCCTGGATCAGACCCGAAGTGGGAGCCCCAGCCGGGACTGGGCCGGGCCGCCCCAGGTCGAGCCCGGCGCCCGACGGATGCGGGGAGGCTTCTCTCGTGGAGTCTCTTCGATGGACTAGGGAAATGAGCACCGTTCTGGGCTTGCCTTCGTCCCTCGTGGGAATAGCTCGGTCCCTGGCTTTGGAACTCTCAGGCAAATAATTGATTCTTAATGCACACTTAGGAGACGGCACCGTACGCCCCAGAGCCTGGGCTTGTCCCAGGGTGGCTGCGAGCGAGCGCGCGCCACACGCAGGTCGGCTCGGCCCGGGGCGAACCGCGGTCCCTTCCCCGCGCCTCAGGGACTGCCGCGTGGAGCCGCGGAGGGGGCAAGCCGCGGCGGGACTGCGAGTCTTTGCGGCGGGGACCTGGCGGCGTTAGTTTTCTAGGGTTTCGGCCTAATGTGTGAAGCCACGTAGGCTGCCGAGTTGGGGCCGCGCAGGCAGGGGAGGAGAGGCGCTCGGCGGACCTCGCGGCCGCCGTGTTCCCGCTGAGGCGGGAAGCGGAGCGCCGCGCCGGGAGCAGCAACGCGAGGGCGCTCTTGCCCAAGACAAGCGAAGCTCGGGCTTTAGTGGCTCCGGCCCGCGGTGGCCAGGAAAACGGATTCCAGAGCCTTGGCTGGCGCGCTCCCCTACCTTTTCCCTTTCTTCTCCGCCGGCCCGGTCCCTCCTCCACCCCCACCGTCACCCCCCGCGCGCCCCGTCCCTCTTCCAGTTGCTTCTTTTCCTGTTTACCTGGTGCGGTTTCAGAACTCAGCACTTATCTGCTCGTTGACAAAACTGTTTTCTCTGTCACCGTCGTCTTTTCTCCTTTTCCACTGCCTGCGCCACTCCCCCCCACCTCGCTTTTTATCCCCACTCTGCTTCAGTGCCCAAGCCTGGGGGACAGGGCGGAGTGGGCCCTTCCGGGAGGAGGCAGCCGCGACTAGGGATTCCCTGAGCGCTCAGGGCGGCCCCGCGCTGGGCCGGGGTCCGGGTGGGCAGAGCACCCCCGGCCCCGCGTGTGCGGGAGGCTCGCGCGGTCGTCTCCAGCTTCGGAAGGGCCACAGAGGGAAAGGGCGACGCAGGCTAGGGCTGTCCACGGCCGACACCCCCATCCTCCACCAGTCGGACCCAAGGTCGAGGCGTCGAGCGCCCTCCCCACCCGACCCTCCGTCAGAACTTGAGGTAGGCAGAAAACTCGCAAACTGGCGTGATCAGGCACCGCGTTGGAAAATCTGCAGCGATCACGTTTGCGAGGACGAGAGGGGAGACGAACTACCCGCCCCGGGTTGACTTAGGGTCCGCTGCCTGACACGTGCAAGCCTCGGCCCGGTACCGGGCCTGGCGGGAAAGCGCGCTGGAGCCCGGAGCACGCTGCGCGCCGCGAGGTTTCGCGATTCCGCGTCGGGGCCAGGGCGGACGTTCAGTTAGCGAGGCGCGTCTGGAACTCCACTTTTGGGCAGCGGTTGCATTTTCCTATACCAGTAGCGCTCTCGGGATTGGAGTCGCCGTCTTCAGGCTTATTCTCTCCCCCACCCCCAACACCCCACCCCACACCCGGTCCCCTTTCCCTACATCTGCTCTTAAAGTCCTGTTCTTGGAATCAGTGCGTTCAAGGTGCAAACGTTATCTTCCGCCAAGGGCGTTTTCGATTTCGTTGATTGAGCAGGAAGACTAAAAACCGTAATGCGGTTAGGGAGCGTTGTCTCTCAGTTCTTTCATTTTCTCATTGCTCTGAAATTTAATGACCTGATCATTGTTGTTTCAAGTTAAATTATCTGTTAAATTAGCCCTAAACAATAACTGATGATATTTTCATTTTGGGTCTGGTTGCCCTGAATTTTTGGCCCTGGATTGGAAAGAGAGAAGTTTCCGGAATCAGGGAAGATGCTTGATCATGAAATACTATCAAGAGAATCAAAATCGATATTTATGTGACGTTGACTTTACGAACGGAAAAAGAAATCACTATCAAAGCAGCTGAATTTTATAAATTATAAATAAGAAATGATCTTAAAGACTTGTGCTTAGGAACCCTAGATTCAAGGATGAATGTAAATAGGCGTCTTTGTTGTTGGAGAAAATAAATATGAACAATATTTTCATTACCCTCCAGAACCTAAATGTTCATCCTCATCACCCATCCATGGTTGCTCATTTAAATCAATTCGACCCTCCGGAGACAAACATTTTCAAAAGAAAATGTAACTTTTAGCAAAATTTGACTGAGGCATTGCTTTAGATGTGAAATTTCTAGAAATACAAATTATATTTATTACTT
Source organism: Lepus europaeus (assembly GCF_033115175.1). Classification (NCBI taxonomy): domain Eukaryota; kingdom Metazoa; phylum Chordata; class Mammalia; order Lagomorpha; family Leporidae; genus Lepus; species Lepus europaeus. The sequence continues at coordinate 45,962,798 of NC_084837.1, read as the reverse complement.
TGGGTCAGACTCTGGCTTGTTTTGCAATCATTATATAAATAATTTTTGGAATACTTTAAATGTTCCCTCCCATCCTCACCCCCCACTTGTCTCATGTTGCTTGCATATTCAGGCATAGGTGTGAGAGCTCCCATCCATCGTATAGTGAGGAAATGACATCTTTCGTATTTAACAAAGCCTAAAGAATAATTGACTCCAAATGTACTCTAATAATTGAAAAATATCTTTAAAATAATGAACACTATTGTGTTTTTCCTATTAAAATGTGCTGAATGAATAATTAGAGGCTGAGATGAAGGGTAAAAAACTCAGAGCAAGAATAAGGTGGTAATTTTATTATTTGATACTTTTATAATTTCTATAATTAATGATGTAGTTTTAAAGTTTGGCAAAGCTTTCCTAGAAAAAGTAGAGTTCTCCTCCCACTCTGTCAGAACTAGTCTAGGAGGAATAATGTAGAATCAGGTAGAACTGGCAGCAGGGATTGTTTATTTATTTATTTTTTCCAGTAGTAGTAGTAATAGTGCAGTTGAAAAATATACTTTTAATTACACACTGCAAGCTCTGATTGCAGGTTAGAAAACTAAAATCGATCATTCTTCCATCAATAGTGTTGTCTATTACTACATTGATTTGTGTTTATTTATGCAGAGGCTTTCAGTTATTTACTTACATATTTCAGCATTTGCTTCTTGATTATTATCTCGGGTTGCTTTTAATGAAGGAGCTTATATAGGAAGTGAAACATACTTGACAGATCCATTTTAAGTAAAACCTGATAGTGAATTATAGCAACCCAATGAGTTTAGGAAATTACTTATACTTGCTTTTTAGCAATTAGGAACTTGTTTCTGATTAAAACCTGGTGATGCTTGAAAACTTCCATTCTTTTCTTCATATCATATTCGTTTGTTTCAATGAAATAGAAAAATACTAGTATAATGTTAGATGCAATAGAAGGAAACTTATATATGAACCTTGCTGTTTTCCGTTGGCATGGCTAGCGTACTCTTAACAATAAGCTAGCCATTGGGTTTACTAATGCTGTTTATGAAAAATAAAGGAGGGATCATTTGAATACAAAAATAAGACATCTGTTTCAAAACAACTGCTAACTCAAAATCACGCCAGGAGCACTGTATGCCAAACAAGACATCTCCGAATTCTTGAGTACATATTACATCTACATATACACTCAATTTTTCTGTTTTAATGTGTATATGTGTGATTATGCCTTGTGAAGATAAGCATTTCTCTTGAACTTACATGAATGTCATGTATCAGGGCTTATTTGGAGGAACGGAACTAAGGATCATGCAGTGGTGGGAGACTGATTCGTATTGTGCTTCTCCTATTGCTATTACAAAATATTGGAAGTTTATTTGAAAATTAAAAGAAAAAAAGAGGCCAAAACTTCAAGAGGCTGTTTGATCCTCATTTTCTGGGTCTTTTCTCGCAATCTGGAGAATGAATCCTTTCCTTGTTTGCAGTTTGGACTACCTCTACTAAATACAACTAACAGTACTACTATTCATCTTCTGCTACACCCATCCTATCCCACAGTTTTAGGAAAATAATAGAAAGAGGAAAACTAACTAAATTATTTTTGAGGACGAAATTACCGTGGGAGATGGAAAAAGAATTAATCTCCTCACGCTGTCGCATTTTCCTGAAACTACTTATCCTCAGCATCCGCGCTGTAAGAGGTGGAGCTGCGCAGTCCCGGGGTTTCAGGCAGAAGGTGGAGGAGTCCTGTGACCTAAAGTTGAAAGGGAGACTTTTGAGGGTTGTTTTTTTTTTTTTTTTTTTATTTGCTTTATGTTTCTGTCCTGTGCCAAGCCCTAGAAGTTAACATAGCGACATGGCCCTGTAGAACCAAAGACTCCTGGCATTATGACCAGATTGAGATTCCAGAGCATCGGATGAACAGGATTTATAGCTAAGGCGCTCTCGCCCACCCCTCCCACAATCTTTTACGCACACACCAGCTCGTCCTCACGTGCATGGGGTAGTGGACAGTGTTGACTTGAATTGCTCTCCCTCGCTCCAAGCCTTTCCTGTGAATGAACCCGAAAACACTCGACAGGTCGTGAATAATCGTTTTAATGAGTGTGCAAAGCGTGCGACGGGGTGCACCGAGCTGTCGGGTTAAACAAACAACTTGTACCCTGACCAAATCCGATTGTTAAAGTGCAAAGTGATGTCAGTACCATTTCCATTGCCTTTCGGAAATCCACAGATCTGACACGCGGGAGTCCAATTTTCCCCATTAAAGAAAAATAACAATATTTTTCAATCGTGTATGTGATCTTCTTTAATATTAATCTGAGCCAAACAAAACATCATTTGAGAATCAGAGAATTAGTCTTGTCTGTCTCAAAAACAAAACAAAACAAATTGGAATAAAGGAAAATTGAGGAAGAAATCAAAACAAATATAAAGTTTGACACAGTTTCTTTTTGGTCGCTCAGACCTCCTTGCTGACCAATATTGTGGAAAAAATTGCCTATATATATTTGTGCAATATAAATTGTCTGCATCTAAACAACTGTGTTGTTAATTTAGTTTTGTACTAAGATTGAATTTATAGATCTGTAAGGATGTTTTCTGTTGGAAATGTAACTCCAATACTTATCTGTATGTTAACCTGTGAGAGAATGAAGGGATAAGTCATGCTCACATTAATGCTTTCAAGGAAAACAGTTTGAAGAAAAGTAATGCAAAAGGAAACCTGATGGGCCACCATCTAAAACAATAACAAAAAATTACAAGTGGGCTCTTCAGGAATCATGCTCTCCTCCCTTTTTTGCGCAACTGCTCTATGAAAGTGTTTTTGTTTATTTCCCACCCAGCAAAAAGATCTACTTGAAGTCAGCCACATGTGCTCCCTTCCTTGTTCACTCTTTACGTTCTTTTCAAAATTTCAAACTTTACCACATGAAAAGTAAGAAAACAAAACTTCAAAAGATACTTTTACAATCTGTTTTATACATAGTGTTTCAAAAATTTGCAGAGAGGAAATAATGTGTGAAAGGTTTCCCCCTGCTTGTATCTTATGTACACTCACCTATCAAACAAAATGACCCTGATGTTTAGAAATTGGTGTATTAGTTCCACCTATCTAGCTTTTTTAACTTAATAACAACATAGGGAGACCAAGGTTGATTTTTTAATTGGATTAAGCATTATATATTATGTATTTCCTTTATTAAAGACAGAAAATAGAAGATGTCCTACAGTCTGTGATGTTATTTGTGCCTTATAATTGTAATCAGCTTGGAGAAAAGAAATGTTAGTGATATACTACTCTTGAATATAGAAACTCAGCATTTGTTCACTTAACCCCTATTGGTCAGTGCTCCACATACCTATGTGTCTGTCTGACCATCCATTTCACATGTCTGCATACAACTGATAGTGATTAAGTAAGTTAATCCACCTCAGGCATGCAGCTGAGTGGTTTGACAGAGTAATCAATTTCTTGTGAAAGTCACTGTACTTTTGTTATTGTGGTTGCTAGCTTTTATGCATCTGTGTCTATGTAGTCCCAATCGGATAAAATGGAAGACATTGAAATTCAGTCTCCAACACCAAAACTTGGAAAAGACAACCAGGGATTTAGGAAAGTTTTTTTGTTGATTTATTATCTACTGAATGCCTGTATCAGAATATGAATTCAGAATAACCTTTATTTTCTAGGAAATTTAACAAAAAATCACTGTTAATAACTAGAAGCAAGCATCTTAAAATTGTTTTAAATTTATTCAGGAACAAAATAGACTGTGCAGTTATTACCTACACAGACTTCGTCTCTGTGGGCTGAATGAGTTGAGGAATTTTAGGAGTCACTGAAAGAGCTACATCCATTTCTGTTTGAGATGCACCAACAGCAAAGCTAGAGGGTGCGTCTGTTTTTGTGTGTATATATGTAGTTAAAGAACTACACTATCAAAACATTAATTATATTTGAAAGAGAGCAGAAGGCTTGTTGTGGAGAGAATTGCATTATTGAATTTATATTCCATAGAATATATTTAAGAGGGCTGAAATTGTATACCTGTCTTAAATGATGCACCCCTTTCAGAGAGGTGTGTAACAGCAAACAGAAGAGGCAGACTTGGATGAGAGTGATCTTAGATGTTTGGATGGTCCCGGGTAGGGGAAATCCATGTGAAAATGCAAATCACATGAAGAACAGTCATAGGATCTTTGTTCCCCCATCAACAAAAACAAATAGCTTTTTTTCCCCCCTCTACCAAGCAAATTGTGGATTGATCTTAGCTGAATTTAGGTGTGTGTGTTGGGGGTGGGGGAGGCGGGGAAAGGTCGAGTGACTAAGAAAACTTTAGTAAATCACGTTTTTGATCCCCAAGTCTTATTTATTCATGACTGCCAGATTTTATATCCAAAATACAGATTCTTTTCCTCCTAAGTCCTACATTGGTATGAATCATCCCTGATCATTTTTAGTTTTGGCTTAATTGCTAGTTCCAAGCTTTAAATTACCAATAAACTAATTAATCTAATTTTGCTAAACTTCTGTTGAATGGGATAATAGCTGAAACAAAAACAAAAATAAAATAGTAAAAACTGCAACATTAATGATGAAAATAAACCATTAATAATAATAATGCAAACAGTCATAGCAGAAATAATTTTAAAGTAACGTCTGGCTGACAGGATGAAGATAGAATCCATTTCAGTCTGAGATTTGTGTTTCAGGGTTGTAGTGAGGAATTCCTCTGATTTCTTGTTTTGTTGATTGGGTGGATGTATCCATTCCAGCCCAACTCAATTTCCTATAATAAGAACTCCCCTGATCTACTATGGTAGGTATTTTTTAATGGTACTGAGTACTTTTGTAATCACTCTCCTTCATTGCTAGGGACCTTTTCCCTTACTGATGTCATTTCCAAAGAAGTCAACCTAGGAAGGAAACAGGAAGCAGGGACAGAAATGCCATGGGATTCCAGGGTAGAAGGATCAAGTGGTTACCTTCCAGCTGGAGTTCTGGTGAGAGGCCACGCACAACGTCATATTTGGGAAACATGTTCACAAAGCTAAGGAGTTCAAGAAGTACAGAGTTATTGAGGTTCTTGTGAGTCCAGATAAATCACTTGCCCTGATGAACACAGCTCACAGGGCAAGACAACAAAAATCAGGGGTTAGGTCTCCCAGGATGAACTCTTTTGCTTCCTTTAGATACAGGGAGATAAAGGGGACTACAAAGTGAAGGGAGAAATGGAGGGAGGAGAGCAGTTGGAAGATGTTAGTAACTGGTGGTGATTAGCAGTAGATCTGAATCCATTTCCTCAAGAAGAGCTAGAGATGCTTTGATTAACTGTAAACCTGACAAGGCTGACTGTTTTTCCTGAAAAACTCTCACCAGGTCCTGGGAATGTACGGGAAACAATCTGTTAGGGAGGCTGTACCTGTAGTAACCACTCTCCTCTCAGTCTAGCGTTCTCATCTTCTAGATCACCAGGCCCACCTTCCCCACTCAAAAGAAAAAGAACGAATGAAAATAAAAAGAATAGGTGGCAAGGGAATTAAAGTCAACATTTATCAGGCTGACATTAGGGCTAAAGCAGGTTGTCTGATAATTGCTTTCATTTGTAAGGGGAAAAAGCTAGTTAGAAGAAGGGCAGTTACGGGAGAAGAGAGCAGAGACAGATCAAAATTCCTTAGCAGCCCAGCAGCAAGGGCCAAATGGAGAAGGATCTTAGCAATACAAGAAAGATGGTTTTGGATAAAGGAAGGGTTGCTGTTGAATGGATTTGCTTTGTTTTGTTTATTCCTGCAAATTAATGTAGCTCTGAAAATAGATGAGAACGCACGATGGTCTACACACCTTAAAAATGACCAAAAGGGCATAAATTTCAACAATTTCATCTTTTAGAAAACATTTTAAAAAGATATTGTTTTCAAACTCTAATATACATACAATCCATAACATAAAACCAAACAGTAGTTGAATGAGGAAGTGTGTAGAGGGGACCGCCACTTCCCTGCTGCAGTACCGTGCATCTCTCTTTACCTTTCACGGCAGGGAGGCTGACAATCCTCTTTCATTTTTTTTTTCTACTCTTTCATTTAAAAAAAAAAGTATTTTAAGAAATCCCAGTTGATGAGAATATTCTTTCACTAAAAATCAGCAAAGAATGAGAACTTTCACTTCTGAGATAAATTCATTGAGGTGATGTTCAGTCTTATCTTGCCTTTCTTAGTCTGCAGTGGGAGACAAGCGGCTCTGGCTGCAACTGTGCTTCTATCTACTCTTCAGTGGTACCCCAGGTTTTCTCAGTAAACTAATAATTGCCAAATTCACTCCAGATTTAGGGGTGGGTGGATTCCGGTCTATAAAACCTTTCACTGTATACATTCTGGAAGTTCAGTTCTGCAACTTGAAATCAAACTGGAGTTTCCCATGCAAAATTTAATTCTAGTAGAAATAATATTTTAAGGAAAGTATTCTCAGTTACTCTCTTTTCTTATTTGTTTAAATCGTTCCTTTGGGTAGGAAACAATTGTCATATGTTTCAATAAGAAAATAAAATAAATCAACTTTGCCATCAAAAGGGCCTTCTCTGTTACAGGCACTCCAGAGTATGCCTTTTGAGAATTTATTTTCCAACACTTTGGTTTCAATTGTATAAAACTGAGAAGTTCTGAGTCAGTGGAGATACATAAATAAAAGAAACCAAGTTTAATGTTTTTGCAATGAGTATATTTGACAGAATCTAAAGATCCAATAAAAGTAATTTTTTTCACAGTTTAGCAAGAGTCATGCATACATTCACATGCATGCAGAGATTATGTACCCATTTAACAAAATTAATAGGTTTCTGTATCCCAATATCTTAGTAAATAGTCAATATAAACCAGGTATATGTATATCTATGAATATATAGTATATACCATACTGGATATGGTTCAATTAAGTGTTTTTTTTTTAAATAGAAACTAAAAGTTAAACAACTATTACAATTTCTAACTTTTAAAATCTCTAATCATTGAGGTTTAATCTTAATCTGTAAATACTGCAGGAAAGCCAGAACCACTACATTCTGCTTAGATTGTATGATGCAGAAAATACAGGTTTCTTTCTGTAGGTGTGTGGAATTAAGATCCATATACCTATTCAGTAAGCCAAGATGTTGAAATTTAATTCTTTAAACTCCTTAATTCTTTAAACATTCTACTGTTAAATAAAAGAAACATAGTTTCAAGAATTTGAGAGATAAATCCAAGTCAAGAGACAGCATTTCAGGAGGAATGGTTTCAAATGATGCTCAATAATATTTTTTTCCTAACAAAGATTTTTTTTTTTTCAAGGCAGATACAACCAGATCTGTTGCACAGTGGCAAAGCAAAATATTTTAGTAATGGACTGTAGGGGGATTTAATGGATTGACATTCTGAATATTTATGAGGAGTAATATTCTTTGGAGAGGGTTGTGTGATTGACTATCATGCTCCTCAAAACTAAACAGGAGGAGGTTTGGGGATGGGTATGCCCAAGCATCTTAGCTATTGCTAATGGTTAAAGGATGACCTGGGTAGAATAGGAAAGGCTTCTTTGACAGGAGAAGATCTGCAAAAGTCTATTGGTCCTATCATGTTTATTTTCTTTAAGGCACACACTTCAAATACATGTTCTTTCCACTAGGCTCTCATTTGTAGTCACAGCATCACAGACAGCAGCCGGCTTGCATTACAGCGTGGTCCAATGCATATCTCTAGTTTTAAAAAGCAAGCAATGGACAAGAAAAATAAAATTGCAGTCTTATCAATGAAATTCTCATTGGCAGTTTGGGGAATATGAAAAAGGGAGGTTCTAAAATAGGGTAGAGGGAGGAGTTTTTCTGTTTAGGTGAGTTTTGGGAAGATGCTAACTAAAATGCTGTTCAGAAATTGGGATTAATTGAGCAGTTCAAATACAAATCTGCCGGAAATCATGCTCTGTGCAAATGAAAATGAAGGAATGTATGCATATTCTAATTTTCCCTCTCTGGCTGCTATTTGGAGGAAGAGGCTTCTTTTGCTGATGGTGGGACTTTTTTGTTCTGCACAGGAAATGTGTAAATGAACACAACTGTTTGCTGTTTTTTTTTTTTTCTTTTTCTTTTTCCTTTCCATTTCTCTCTTCCATTCCACCCTTCTCCTTTCAACAATCAGAAGTCGTTAGGGTCCTCAGACACTGATCTCGGGGTTTCTTCCCATTCCCAGGATGGTATAGGGCAGACGGTGGACAGTGGAGTTAGGGCTTCCTCTAGGTTACTAGACCTTTGGGAAATAATGTAGTTTCTACTCTATCTTCGGACATTCAAAGAGATAGAGGGTGAGAAGGAGGCACAAGTTTGACACGATGGAAAATCATCTTGAAGGTCATCATCCTTCAGAACTGAATTTTCAATGATGACGAGGTTGAGCAGAGCTTAAAACTGAGTTTACAATCCCCGTGTTGAAGACCCTCAGCACCAAGTCCAGACACTTTCCCGCCCACGCCTGCGGAAACAGAGAGGCGGTGCGTTTTTATTATACTAAGACCAGCCAGAAACTCTATTTGCATTGCGATGTGAGTCAGCCAGTCACCAATGCTGACAAGTGGAGGGGCTCTGCGGCCGTTAAAGAGTTTCGAGGGCGACGTAAGGGGCTCTTCTAGGGCCAGAGCAGCTTGCGGGGTGCAGGCAGGGGCGGGGGGCAGACAGGGGGGTGGGGGGTGAGGGAGGGAGCAGGGGATCGGAAAAGGCAGAGAGGCGCGCCCTGTCCAGAGCCCGCGCATTCGTGGTGGGGTCGACTCGCAGTTTCGGAGTTCGCGCGGGGCGAGGGCCTAGAGGTTCTCTGAATTCCCTTTTCTTTCAGACAGCCTTGCATAAAAACCCTGGAGACAACCTGATACTGAACTATTTAAATTAAAAAAAAAAAAAAAAAAAAAAAGGCCCCAAGGGAACCCAGCCGCCAGTGGCGCCCCTGCGCGCGCCGCACGAGCCCGAGTCCGTTGGCCCACGCACGCCGGCGGCGGGATTAAGGGGTGCCCCTCTCCGAGGTTACCTTTTCCGTGTCCCTATCCCCCCACCCCCAACTCCCGCGCAGTCTGAGGTGCGGGCGGCCCGGACAGGCCTCGCCGCGCTGCCCGCTCCAGCCTTCCTCAGCAAGGGCGCGCTGCCCCGCAAGCCCTGGGTGGGTCAGCGAGCCCAGCGCCCAGGGCCCTCTCCGACCGTCCAGTGTGAAGGCTGAAGAGTCTCCTGAGAAAACGCTGGAGAGAACCTGCGGCTCCTTCCCTAACATCCGCACCTCACCATACTTTAAGAAACCTCTTCTGAAAAGCTCAACACTCCCTATTCCGCAAAAAAGCCTGCTGTGGTGTGACGGAGTCCTGAGGCGACAGACACCCTGGGAGCCCTCGTGCGGCCTGGCCGCGCGCCCTAGAGGCACGCCCGGCCCGAAGACCCTTCTCCCGCGCCCGGGGGACCCTGCCCTTCCGGTCTCTCTCCTGGGGGGGGGGGGCGCTCCGCCGCACACCCCCGCTGGGCCTGTGTTTCCGGTCCAGGGCTCCCTGCTCCTCCCAGTCCAATGGATGAGGGATAGCATCTGAGATTTTTTTTTTTTTTCCTTTACAGGTTGCTGGTGGGATCTTAACTTATTCTTCCTCTCCTCACTCTTCATTTCCATGTTTTAAAAATTCCTTTACTTCCTTCAACTTGGGGGTGATATAGGTTAGAGATGGAGAGAAAAATCCCAATGAAGACTTTTTTTTTTTTTTTTTTTTTTTTTTTTTTTTTTTTTTATCTTTTACGGATCCCTGCCCCCTTTTTGAATTCCCTGAATAAATTCACATCAGCAAGTGAGGTTTTCCCCCAGTGGCTAGGCCAGTGTCTGCACCTAATAGGCATACGATAGATTCAGTTACTGAGTAACTGATTTGGTTCTTTAGTCGTGGAGTATTTAGGGTTAGTGGGTGTCTTCAGTCAACTGAGTCGTGTTTTGTTGAATTCAGTTGAGAGGCTAATAAATAAATGCTTTTTTACGGACACTTTACTTTGGTGTTGTCTATTTAGGGATCACTCACGCCCATCTCCCCACACCCCATGAGTGAGGGAAAGCCTTTAGAATTACTGAAAATATTGTCTTGAAGTTCTTCATATATACAAGGTAATATCCTGTGATTGTAAAGGGTTTAGGATTTTATCAGCCCTTCTATATGGCTCATCTTTATCCATTTTGCTTTCTTTTACAGCAGGTTTACTTTTTCTGGTAAGAGGTCAGGACCTTAAGAAATGAAGTTAATCTCTCAGAGCCAATTTGAGGCATAAACCTAGAGATTTCTCTTAGGCCTTCCTGCTGCTGTATTGCAGTTTAACCCTTGTCAATCTTAATTCACTTATGTGTGACATCAAATGCTTCACTCAGTGGTTCTTGTTCTTTACCATAACTCTAAGTGTGGTAAGAAACTACTTGTAACACAGGAAGAATTTTTAGAGTTGAGATGATGAAAGACTGAATTCAACCATCGTATATTAAATGCATATTCTACTGATAACCCGTTGTATAACATAAACTATTCCCTGGAGTATTTAATTCCCCACTTTCATTGATTGTAGAACAGTGAAATAACCAATGAGATAATAATCATGAGAGTACTTTGAAAGGTTATAATTGCTAATTAAATGTAAAGCATATTTATTAGCATCATTATTAAAAAGTGTCAGAGGGATACAAATAAGACCTGTTCCTATCCTCTGGGAACTTACAATCTAGTTGGGCATAAATAATGAAATTTGAATTGACAGAAACAGTTACTAACTGGTGTTCAGTGTTTGGCTTACTGAAGACATTTAGTAAACGATTGTCTCACGTTAATTCACAGTATGTCATTCTTTTAACAGAAATACAATACTGATAAAAAGCATAGGAAGAATTGTTTAGGGAGACTTTCATGGAGGAAATGAATTTGTCCTTTGTATGTCACATAAGAAGATCAGGGGCCGGCACCGTGGCTCAACAGAACAGGCTAATCCTCTGCCTTGCGGCGCCGGCACACCGGGTTCTAGTCCCGGTTGGGGCTCCGGATTCTGTCCTGGTTGCCCCTCTTCCAGGCCAGCTCTCTGCTGTGGTCAGGGAGTGCAGAGGAGGATGGCCCAAGTACTGGGGCCCTGCACCCCATGGGAGACCAGGAGAAGCACCTGGCTCCTGCCATCGGATCAGTGCGGTGCGCTGGCCGCAGCGCGCCAGCCACGGCGGCCATTGGAGGGTGAACCAACAGCAAAGGAAGACCTTTCTCTCTGTCTCTCTCTGTCACTGTCCACTCTGCCTGTCAAAAAAAAAAAAAAAAATCAGAATATGTAAGCTGTTTATATGTGAGGAGGTAAAGGTGGCATATGTGAAGAATGAGACATTTGATGAGACAGAGTTTGGTGATAAATTGTAGGAAATTTTAAAGAGCATTCAGAGGAGTTTGTGTTTGATGGCAGAGGTGATAGAGACCTAAGGAGGCCCTAGGAGCAGAGCATGGCATGATTAAAATTGAGATTTGTTTTTGAAATTATTCTACCTAGCTATTGGACATAGTGAAAATTGAGGGAGAAAGAGTAGGAGAAAAGATTTTGGTACGTATTGCAATATGATATTACTAGAGAATGGTTATAGTCAGAGCCGTCATTAGGTCTCTTTGACCCAATTTCTGTGCGGTAGAAATTACATTGAAATGATGCAATCAGGAACAAGTCTTGAATAGAACAAGAGGCATAGTACCACTGGCATTGGTACCACCTTCTTATTTTTAATTATTTAAAAATTTTTACTTTTCATTTTATTTGAAAGGAAGAGAAACAGGGAGATGAAAGACAGAGAATGGAGAGAAGAGAGATTTTGCATCCACTGGTTCACTCCCCATATGGCCACAACAGCCAGAGCTGAGACAATCAGAAGCAAGTTTCCCAGCCCTGGCACTACAATATATGATGCAGGCATTTCACTGGTAGCATTTTGACCACTGGCCAAACACCTTTATTTTTTATTAGCGATAGGGAATATTACATGTTTACAGATGGTGACTGACTTCAAAACATCTTCAACACCAGTTAAACTAAAATACTTTTTGCGTCTGACAGTGGTTCTCAACTGGGGTGATTTTTGCCCACTATCCCCACTCTCCCTCGGTATTTTGGTAATATCTGGAGGAATTTTTTGTTGTAGCAGTTGTGGAACCACTACTGGCATCCAGTAGGTAGAGACTGCAGTGATTGCTGATGATGCTATGATTCACAGGAAAGCCCCCCACAACTTCAAATTATCCTGTCCAGAATATCAATAGTGCCAAGAATGAAAAATCCTCAGTTACAGGAATAAAGCCTAAACTCTTACTCTGGAGAGCTACACCATGAGGCCCAAGACCTAACTCGTATTATAATAACAATCTGAACTGAAGAAGTGTTTTGCTTAGTGAGACAAATGTGACTTTCGAAATGGCAGTATCTCTGCCTAACTCTGAGACCTTGAAAATGAGGAATTAGAAGGGTACCTGCTTGGATTTTCTACTTTTTACAAAATGGAGTTAAAAATCTTCCTTAAGGATTTGTTATCTAAATGTTATTAAATTAATAAAATGTGTCTTTGGAGTTGCTTAGCAACTTAGGGAAAGCTTTTTAGAAGTTCATTTGTTTGTTTAAAACCAGGGTAGGTTGCATATTATTAGCTACATTATATAAATCAACAAAGAAATGTACACTGAAAATGGAATAAGATGTTTCAACACATTTTCTGCTCTTCATGTCTGGCAATTAAAACACTCTAATTGTCTGGTAGGATTGTACCAAGCATCCAAGCAACATTATTTACCAATGAAACTTCAGCGTAATACAAAGTATGCAAGAGAACCAAAGGGGAAAAATTAAGCAGGTTTGTTGTAAAGTATGTGTTTATCTTAACCTTTCTTCTTCAAAAATCTTATCTACTAAGTACTTTTATCAGACACTAATTATACTCTCTCTGAAAAGCATTTCTCCAACACCCTTCAGTGCCTGCACCCTTTAATCATATCTCATTACATCTACCTAATCCATATCTTTTTCACATTGCCAGGGTTCATTAACAGTTTTAAAAGCCAGTCTTGGACATTATCATTCTTTGTAGGCGAAATGAAAATAATACCAATAATATTTTATTTCTGAAATGTGCTGGATTATTTAAAGTTTGTTCTTAAGCCATTTATTCTTTAAATATTAATGAGGAATTAACTTTCAAACATGCATCAAGCTAGCAGGACTGGTGAGATGTTTCTGAAAACCCTGGAGCACCTTTCCCAGGAAGTTATTTTTATAAGCTGTTTTAACAGCGGATCATCAGTCACTTTGAAGGGAAGTGATCCTTGGTTAACAGTTGGCTGATACTGTGCTTCCACAGATGTGTGGCAGCAGTACAGGTGCTACCTACAAAACAGGACAGGTAATTCACAGCATGGAAGTGTTTTCTTTATTGGACTGAAAGATTTAAAAGCTTGAATGGGCTGCCTTCCTTATTACCCTAATTGTTGTACATAAGGTGAACCAAATAGCTAACTCAGATGATATATAGATGCTATAGGCATCATGTGTCCCATAAATTTAAGGAAGAGATTTTAATGTGGCTAGTCCATTATTTTCTTTGATTTCCTGTTTTTAGAAAAGGAAACTAGGGCTGGCAATGTGGAGATGCAAGTTAAGCCGCCACCCGCAACACTAATCATCCCTTACCTGATTCAAGTCCCGGTTACTCCACTACGGATCCAGTTCCCTGCTAATGCAACTGGAAAAAGAGCAGAAGATGGCCTAAGTCCTTAGGCCCCTGCTTCCACATGAGAGATCTCAATGAAGCTCCTGGCTCCAGCTCCTACCTATGGCCTGGCCCGGCTCTGGCCATCATGGCCATTTAGGGGAATGAATGAGCCCAGGGAAAATCTCTGTCTTTCTCTCTCTCGTTCTTGCTCTCTCTGTCTCTCCCTCTCTCTCTGAAACTCTGCCTTTAAAATAAATAAATCTTTAAAAGGAACAAGGGAATGAAACTCTGATGAAGTTTGCAATTACATGAGTAACATAGAGCCTCATGATAATTTCTGGCCTTGAAAATCAAATCCCATCTCTCAGAATGTAGCTACAAAGCACTATCAAGTTATTTTCTAAAATGAAACTTCTTTCACTATTATGACTAAACTTGAAATTCCTTCTAAAAATCAACCTTTAGTTTCAGAATCTTAAGAAAAATGTAATGGTTCATTATTTGTTAATCATGTACATACTATTAAGTGCTGGTGCTTGACAAAATCGTTAACCTAAAGTCATTGTCCGAAGGTCTCAGTGGAGATCTGAACCAGTGCCCATATAGGATGCTACCACTGCAGGCAGAGGCTTTATCTGCTACACCACAGGCTTTACCCACTATGCCACAGTCCTGGCCCCAAGTTTGGTTTGCTATGTCTTATCTTTTACTGTTGTGCAATTATTTAAAATTGAATAGAGTAAGGTAGACTTATAGAATATGTTACATTTTTATCCAAAATCATATCCTGGCATTTTTCTTTTAAACTTCTTTAAGCATTTTTTTAAAAAAGATTTATTTATTTATTTTAAAGGCAGAGACAGAAAAAACATCTTCCATCTGCTGGTTCACTCCCCAGATTCCCTCAACAGCTAGGGTTAGGCCAGGCAGAATCTAGGAACCAGGAACTGTAGCTGAGACTTCCATATATGTGATAGGGACTCAAGCACTTGGACCATAATCTGCTACTGTTAGATGTATTAGCAGGAAGCAGGGAACTGAAACCAGGCTCTTTAATATGGGATATAGGAATCCAATCACAGCTAAACCTGCTACACCACAATGCCTGTGCATAATCATATTTTTGGGACAAAGCTTTGCATATGTTCAGTTATACATAGCAGGTTACCCATAAGTGCTCTGTTTTGCTCTATTGAGCTAACTTGACTATTCAGATTTTACCACATTTTTATAATTAAACCACGGACAATTCTTATTTTAATGGTACTTCCTTCATGTATTATCAATTAAGTTAATGCCACTAATAAAAAGTGTCAATGAATTAAAAGCAAACTTAACATAGTAAGACATCACAATTTATAATGTTTTTATAAAATATTTTTTCATATTAATCATCTATTTTCTTTTTTTGTTTTGTTATTTTCAGAGGTTATTTCATTGACTGAGGCAATCGGCAGGATCATTCACGTCACATGAAGAATACCAATGAAGGGCTGGCTCTGTGGTGTAGTAGGTTAAGCCTCTGTCTGTGGTGCTGGCATCCCAAATGGGTGCCAGTTCATGTCTCAGCTGCTCCTCTTCTGATCCAGCTCTCTGCTAATGGCTTGGGAATTCAGTGGAAGATGTCCCAAGTGTTTGGGCCCCTGCACCCACATGGGAGACCTGGAAGAAGCTCCTGAATCCTGGATCCTGGCTTCACATTGACCCGGTTCGGCCATTGCGGCCATTTGGGGAGTGAACCAGAAGGTGGAAGACCTTTCTCTCTCTCTCTCTCTCTCTCTCTCTCTCTCTCTGTCTCTCTAACTCTGCCTCTCAAATAAGTAAATATTTTTAAAAAAGAATATTATGTCATCAGTGTGCAAATATTAACCAGATGCTTCTAAGCAGAGGCATGTGGGCAGGAGCAGTACTCCCTACTGTGCTCAGGATGTGGCTCCAGAAAAGTGCTTTCTTTCTCTCCTTCCTTCTTGCCTTCCTTCTTTATTTCTTTCCTTCTTTCTTTTGAATGTTAATTTCCACTTCTACTCTAGAGTATTCTGCAAATTCTAAACTACTAGATAGGTTACTTGGTTCATCTAGATCTCTCCCATGTCTGAATAGTTGGTCATCTTTCCACACTCTGGCTCCACAAAAAATTAAGAAATAATAATAAAGGAATAAGAAATGTTTCTGTCTGGTTGAATCATTCCAGTCCTGAAGCACTCCAGTGGATTCAATAGCCTTGTTATGGAATTTGCTATCTCCCACACACATGTTTGTGGCAAAGTGTTCATCTTGGCATTTTTCTAGTTGGAGAAAAGAACACATATTGAGGCACTGGACTTTGCTTTTGGAGTACAGGGCAGCATAAAGCTTGAACAAGCTTAGCTTTCTACATTGATGGGATGCGACTGGCACAGCACCAGCAATCCTGATATTGTGTGCTAGCTTTAACTTATTCTGGGCCACATCTATTTCAAGGGCAACAGTTCTTGCTTGGCGTGGGCTTTGGTACCATTATAGAGAAACATAGTACCTCTTGCAACAAGAATCTACAGAGCTTTACCCTAACAATTAAGATTATCCACTACTTTGATCAGTACATATTATACACATGTATTAAAATATAACACTGTAGTTCATAAAAATTTCAAACTATTATTCATAAAAAAAGTTTTGGGGCCAATACTATGGCATAGCGGGTTAGGCTGCTGCCCATATGGGTGCTACTTCCAGTCCCTGCTGCTCCACTTCTGATCTGGCTCCCTGATAATATGCCTGGGAAAGCAGCAGAAGATGGCCCAGGTGCTTGGGTCTTCACACCCACATGGGAAGACCTGGATGAAACTCCTTGCTCTTAGCTCCTGGCTTCAGCCTGGTCCAGTCCTAGCCATTGTGGCCATTTGCGGAGTGAACCAGTAGATGGAAGATCTCTCTTTGCCTCTGCCTCTCTCCCTCTCTGTAACTCTGCCTTTCTAATAAACAAATAAATATTTTAAAAAGTAAATAAATAAAAATAAAAAATTTTTCAAAAGATGATTAATTAAGTCCTGTGAATTTGTGGTTTCTACCCTAAGTAAAAAAGAAAACAATTACTATTATTTATCTTCACTCATTCTTCATAAATAGAATTTCTCAGTGTACATTATCTTTCCCTGGAATTAATTATTTCAAATTCTTTTTGATTCTTAAAGAATACAATGAAATAAGTAAAGGAAATTTGAAATAAAGAATACAATATGGGGGCTGACACTGTGACATTGTAGGTTAATCCTCTGCCTGCAGTGCCAGCATCCCATATGGGCTCCGGTTCTAGTCCTAGTTGCTCCCCTTCCAATCCAGCTTTCTGCTATGGCCTGGGAAAGCAGTAGAAGATGGCCCAAGTGCTTGGGCCCCTGCACCCACGTGGGAGACCCAGAAGAAGCTCCTGGCTCCTGGTTTCCAATTGATGCAGCTCCTGCCATTGTGGTCATTTGGAGAGTGAACCAGTGGAAGGGAGACTTTCTCTCTGTCTCCCCCTCTCACTATCTGTAACTCTACCCCTCAAATAAATAAATAAAATCTTAAAAAAATAACATAATACAATATGAAAGACAATGTTGTGGCTCAGCAGGTTAAAAGACTGCTTGCATTGAAAGCATCCATAATGGAATGCAGGTAGGAGTCCTGGCTACTCCACTTCTCATCTAGCCTCCTGCTAATTCACTAGCACTGAAGTGGAAAATAGCCCAAGTACCTTGTTCTCTACCACCCATGTGGAAGAACAGGATGGAGCTCAAGGCTTCTATTTTTGGCTTCCTTCAGCCCTGGCCATTGTGGACATTTAGTGAGTGAACCAGTGTGTAGAAGATCTCTCTCTCTCTCTCTCTCTCTCTCTCTCTCACACACACACACACACAATCTGTTAAATAAATAATAAATCTTAGAAGAATGCAAGGTGAGAGTGCCCTTTGATTGTTAAGCTGCCAGATCAGCATAAAATATGAGTAGATCAGTACATGCAAAATTATCTTAAAAGATTTACTCCTACCAACGGAAGGAAGACCTTTCTCTCTGTCTTTCCCTCTCACTGTCTATAATTTAACCTCTCAAATAAATAAATAAATAAATAAATCTTTTTTTTTAAAAAAGATTCACTCCTGTACAGCAGAATTTCACTTAAAATAATCAAAAGTATCAGCATATTCACAGAAAAAATACTAGTAATGAATATAGATAAAGGAAATTCAGAAGAAATGCAGGAAAATCTATTCAGATAACAATTACAGATTATTTCATCCCAATAAAATTCAGTCTATTTAAGCTTGATGCTATTAAGACCCATGCCATGGTGCATCAGGTTAGGCCACCATTTGCAAAACCTGCATCCCATATCAGAGCACACGTTCAAGTGCCTGCTGCTCTACTTCTGGTCCAACTCCCTGCTAATTTGCATAGGAAGGTGGTGCAAAATGGCTTAAGTCCTTGGGCCCCAGCCTCCCATATGGCAGAGTGGATTATGTTCCAAGATCCTGGATTCAACCTGGCCCAGCCCAGGCAGTTGCAGTCATTTGGGGAGTAAATTATCAGATGGAAGATCTCTATATACCTCTACGTCTGTCACTCTGCCTTTCAAATAAATAGATCTTTAAAAATAATAAATTTGGTGCTATTAAACAGTCTATCCATAAAAAGATCTTCATTCTGAACAAATGTTTTGTGAGCAATGATTTAATTATCATTTGGTTTTCAAAGTAGTTCTGCTCTTAGAAAAATACATCAGTCACACGAATTTCAAGTATATTATTTATAATGGTAGTTTACCTCTAAGTAAGCAATATTCTAGGCCTTCAGTGAGGTTATTTTCAAACTTAGGTTATCATTTATAAGTGAATAATTCAATTACTGAGTCAAAACATTAGTTATTTCTATGCTACTTATCTACATTTGATCATTTGATAGAAGGAGCATGTTTTGGCATGTTGATGCAAACAGAGTGTAAGGTTTTCAGTATAAGAGGTAGATACAGGAGGATTTAAATTATATAACCCACATACCCAATGTATGATAAATTAATAAAAAATAATGCTTTAGGCATTTATCACTAAAAGTGACAGCATTTTTAAAGATTTACATATTTGAATGGCACAGTGACACACACACACACATACACACACACAGACAGAGACAGACAGACTCTTCCATCCATTGTTTCACTCCCAAAATGGCCACAATAGCCAGGAGGCTGTGACTACATCTGGATCTCCCATGTGGGTGGCAAGGGCCCAATCACTTCCCAGGTACATAAACAATAAACTGGATTGGAAGCACAGCAACTGGCACTCAAATTTGGGACTTGAAACTAATACTCTTACATAGGATGCTGGTATCACAAGCATAACATGCTGTGCCACAACACAAGCATCAAGAGTGACAATATTACTATAGTAAGATGACATAGATTCAGCATATGGTTGGGGAAGTAAGACTTTCACAGGTCCCACTTGCAGTATACTTGAGATCATACAGTTTTTATACATTATTTCTACTCTTAAATACAGATCCAATAAAATTACTACACTTGCCTTTTTCTGAAGTTCTAGGTTTTATTTATATCCTGTATACATCTTTATTATTCATAATAGTTGAGAAATAGATGAATGAATACATAATCTAACCTCTTCCAAATCTCAGTGGTTTAATACTATCAAGATTTATTATTTCATTATGTCACATTTCAGTCAGGTGGAGAGTGGGTTTAAGCTTTTGCTCCATTCTGTACCATTCAGTCATTCAGGTACCTAACAGTGGATCTTCAATTTTTAGTGCCTTGGAATGTTGCACTGTACACTCCACATTGAGTAGGAGAAAAAAGTTTATAGAGAATCCTGCAGGATAATTGCAATTCCAATGGCCCAATTTAATTGCAACAGAGGTTTGGGAATATCAATTAGCTGTGAATTTAGAAAGAAAATGAACTAGTTGAATATATAACATTATCTCTGCCTTGCCAATCAAACAAGGCTACTAATAAAATTAAGCCTGCGTGATTCCTCTCTACATTGTCACCAATTTGTTAAAGATGGTAAGGAACTCTAGCCTACAAAATGAATTTGCACATAAGTTTATAGAACAATATCTCTAACATTAGAAAGAATTTCTGTTTGTAATTAGGTGGGAATCTGAAAGGAATTGGAGTCTAATATGACTTTCAGTGACCTTTTGATAAGTTTTTGTTCTGTAGGAGTTCTGTGGGTAACTTTTTGTGAAGCATGTATCCTACTTCATTCCTACTTAAAGCTCATGTATGTGAACAAGATGATATCCTCAAATGAGCATTTTCCGTGCTTTTATCATCTTGTGTCATTATCCCAACATTCTTTTATTATGGTTGCTATTGAGAGCACACTTTCAGATTTAGCATGGAGATTAACTGTAAAATAAGTAAACAGTGGATTGTTTTGTAGGAATGAAGTATAAAAGTTAGCTGCTATTTCTAAGTGACTACAATACTCAAAAAGAAGTGGATTGACAACTTTAGATTTAAGAATTTTTTTTTTTTATGAAGAATTGCTGTGATGCTAACTTTTACACATAGTGTAAGCTTGGCTATGATACTCCAAAATATCGCTTTTTCTAAAACTCCACTTCACTAATGAAGGGGTTTCCTAAATTAATACACATTCAGCACATGGATTCTCAGGGTCTCTCCAAGCAAGACTTTTAATGTTTTCATGATGGTATTTATTCATCATAGTTAAGGAAACAGCTTAAAATTTTTCTTATATTGCACTTTACCCCCCAAATTATAAATGATAACAAATAGCACCACAACATAATTTAGTAATGATAACAATATGTTGGAGACTTTGTGTATTAATGGCTTCCTACTCACTAATAGTATTTTCAATTATAGTGATACTATTTTGGAAGGAACCAATCTTTTAATTATTTTCTCATAATTAATATGGATATATGAAATTGGCATTATATTTTTATTAGAGACCAAATTATCCTTAATCCATGTTTAACCGAAAGGAACATTTGTGAAACTCATTATAATGCTTTCTTAAATGGTCACTTTGATTATTAAGTTAAAGAACAAACTAAAAATTGTTAGTTTTAGTGGTTATAGTACCAATTAATAATTTTTATATGAAATACAGTTTTCCTACTACCTTTTTGTGTATTTCACTTTTCACATAATTATTTGTTTTTATATTAAGGAAGATTAAAGATTTCAACACATCATGGTCTTCATTTTTATGTAAGTTTTCCTTTATTAAATAAATACATGTTGATAAATAAATATCCATAAGTACATCCAATCTATAATTGGAAATATATATTAATTGAACAATTCTGTGAGAGAAAATGTTTGCAAAATACATTTAAAATAGTAGATATTAGGATTTTAAATATTTTTATTAAATGAAAATAGATTATTGAGTATATAGTCATATAAAAACTGATGAAATATTTTTGGTGTTATATATTATAAGACTAGTAGCTATCTTTGAATGTAACTTTTTATTAACTATAGTCCTTATATTATATAAGTAATTTGCTTTATATGTAAGAATAATGAGATGAAAATATGTAGTCATTTACAAGAAAACAATTTGAATTATTTTAACCTTTACAAGAGCATTCTAAATTTTAAATTTTCATCTGTCCTGGTGAATGTGAACCTATCAAAGAATTTTAAAGTTTTCTGTCTAATTGGACATACAATAATTATTGCCTTGAGTACTAAATGTTCTGTATAAGATTTTATA
Organism: Lepus europaeus; assembly: GCF_033115175.1. Lineage (NCBI taxonomy): Eukaryota > Metazoa > Chordata > Mammalia > Lagomorpha > Leporidae > Lepus > Lepus europaeus. Next base: position 45,941,307 of record NC_084837.1, on the reverse strand, counting down.
TAATGTATTAAGTTCTAAAATGGTTTAAGTGCTCTATATAAACTATTTTTTTCCTTTTATATCATATCTTAATTGGTATTACAAATTCTACATTTTTATCATTAAACTTACAGATCATAGACATTTTAGCAAAGATTTTATGTATATTTGGCAAAAATAATTTCAGTCCTATAGTAGTTAAGCAGGAACTATTTAGCATTTGAAGTTTGGTGTAATGTAAATGCTAATTAAAATTCATTGGCAAATCACTTAAAATTTTATGTTACTTGACTTCAAGACATTTTCTTCCAAAACAGTTGTTACATTTCTCCATGTTTCCTGCATGGTGGATTTTGAATTTAGCATCTGACATGTTTTCTCAACTACTGGTTTATAATGAAAACATGTAGGTACTCGAGGGAATGTGTTAAAAGCAAAAATTCTATGATCCTGAAAGGTAAATGACAGCACTGAAATTGTCACATCTGGATTAGAAATGTTTCATCTGTTTATCTAATTAAACAAACACAAATAGAGATAATTAGGATACTAACAATGCATGTTTTAACAAACAACTTATGGCCTTGATTAGGTCAGAACCTGATTTTTTTATTTTTCTGTGTTCCTTTAAATTACTAAAAATGGGTTGACCTTCATCATGAAGTGCCTTTGAGTGATTAGAGCAAATCTATGATTTTGCATTTTGAAGTTTGAAGATCAAATTAATTGTTGGCTTTCAAACATTATACTTATTACTTATTTGAATATATTTCTATACATACACATGACTACATCCACACATATGTAATCATATACATTATATTGAGTTTACCTTATCATATTTTTCTTATTAGAATTGATCTAACATATTTCAGGAGCACTAACCTGTAGCTATGAAAAATCAGTCACACACATGAAAGTAAAATAAATTCCTCGGAAAATCACAACTATTTATATTTAAAAAAGCTTTTTAGTAAAGTTTTAAGCTGTTAATTGATGTTAAATTTAGCTTTACATGTAGATTAGAAGGTTGAACAAAAAGTTTTAATGTGAACTAAAATTTAGTAAGTCATGTTAGTTTCAGTTTCTAAAAAGAAAAGTATTTTTGATATCCTAAAGACAGGAACTTAAAATATGTTGTTTATATTCAGATCACATGTCTTGATTTTAATTAGTATAATCATACTTTCTTGTTAAGTTGAAAACATTTTCTTTAAATTTAATCACATGGCTTGGCATTAAATTAATATAATCATATTCTTTTGTTCACTTAGGAGTAAAGTAGTTGTTTAATTAAATTCACTATTTATAATAATGTAGTGTTCCAGAAATACTAATTCAGAAGATAGCATAAGGATTTATATCAAACATTTCAATCTAAAGAGTAAATTGCATTTCCTCTATCATAAAGAAATAAACAGAAAACTATATAGTGATGAAAAGACATTCTTACTAGTCAAAGTTATTATTTGTACCAGTTTAATATGTGCCAGTCTATAAAATATGATCTTTCCCATGTTCAAAATTAAGGTAACATTTGTACAACCATTAAATAAAATTCTCATTGTTAGTTTTTAGTATATTTAATATTTTATTAAAATTCCCATTGCTTTTACTAGTCAACTCAGAAGATGAAAACAATAGCAGGGTGGATTTTGATATAAAAATCTGAATAAATTGGAATCTGTATGTTATTATGTACACCTAAACATTGTCTCATTAAATACTAGATTCAAAAAACAGATGAAATATCTTCCAATTGAGAAACCAAAATTAGGAGGACCATGCACATTTTTTATCATTTTTAATTCTATTAAGTGACATTTATTTATAATTTCTTCTTTAAATGAAGTTTTTGTTGTTAAAGCAATTACCATTGCTTTTATTCTCATAAGTTTTTAGTTTAACTTCCAAAGTGAAAAATATAACAACAAAAATTATTTATGTGAAGTAAAAAAATACTCATAGCTTATCAGAACAAAGCAAACTGATGGTATTATATCCTCCAAAATAAACAGAGTTTTGCTGTTTGTTCAGATATCATGAGATTGTTAAACACGTTCTTGAAATTGCTGAAATATTGCCTCTCTATTCTATGAATCACAAGGTGTATATAAGTACCTATTCCTTCGGTCTTTACTTGATTCTCTGTGCATCCTTCTGTTGGATTTTGAAAGCTATTAAGATTGGAATATTTGTTTTGGCTAACATTTTTTGAGTGATCATTATGTGTCAGACATTTTAGATTTCCTATTTGGATAAACTTGATTACTTCTTCATAAACTCCTAAGCATACAAGTACACACAAACACATTATTCAGTTCATAATAAACTTCCATTTTGTTAAATAGATTACAATTATGTATGAAAGAAAAATTAGGAATGAGCCTTTTTTGATCGAGTTAATGAAAAAGGATGTTAAAGTGTGGTAAAAGCAATCTGGTATTAGTTTATGTTGGCAGTTATGTTTTTTTTTCTCCCCTCAGTGAATCACAAAGAAAGAAGATGGGTATGATTTTTACAGAGGTGAAATGGGTTGTCTGTCAGTTGGGGTTCGGCGACAGTCTGTCTGCAAGCCGTAAGATGATCTGCAGAGTGCCAGGGGAAAGCAGGCAGGATTCCTGGCTTGCAAGAATAGATATTGATCTACCTTAGCCACCTAGACAATGCCTCACCTGTTTGCCTTGTCCATACCTTATTTTACGCAGTCTAATGCTTGTTTTGTTTGACTTTTCTTTTATTTCTCTGGATCTGAGCTTTGATACACTTTGGGGAGTACATAAACACAGTGTTGTACTTGAACATCATCATACTTCTGAGTCCTCTGGTGGTTTAAGACCACCCCTCCCTCTTGAATAGCTCTGTTATTGAAAATTATGAACCAGAGCTAAATTAGTAGGCCACATACAGAAGTGGTTGATCCAGCAGCCTAGTGTCCAATAACACTGAATGTGAGATGCTGCTAATTACTGCTCTATGGATTTCATTTAAAATTTCTTAAGTTTCAACTCATAAAAGGCTTTATTATTATTAATTCTTTTTTCCCTAGCAGATAGCTGAAAGATAAGCTACTATAGTATTTAGAATTCTATCCACTTGTTTGGAGCACAAATATGTTACTATGTACTGCCTCAAGCACTAATGAAATACAAAACTACATTCAGTTTCCCAGTAAACTATAATATAAATATTTTACCAGCACTTATTATTAGTTTGCCATTTCCTGCTGACAGCTATTCCAACTTTGCCAGCAGGCACTGGGTCTCACAATTGTATTATGTTTTGAACAAATAGCGACAAACAAAAATTCTCACAAAATAAATGAACAAGATTTCTTGGGGAAACAAATCCTCTTCCAATGTTAAGTGAATATTTCTTTCAAACTCTGACATGTAATATTATTTAATTTGCATACTGCACATTTCACTTTTACTGGAAAACAATTAAGTTAATGAGCAACTAAATAATGTGCACTCAGGGATAATTTAACATTACTGGTTGCTTGATTTTAAGATTTTTTTTTTACTTTCTGATATTCTGGAGCAGCGCTTATCACAATACTTCTATTGATAATGGAGGACTCTGATTTTTAAATGATTGAGTTTAAAGACCAGCAGAGAATAATAACAAGCTTTCTAGAACCACAAAATGAAAAAGTTAACACAAAATTTAGTGGTTTTTTTCTTCCTGTGCTGTCAAGGAAAAGCATCAAATTTAGCAACTGGTGAAATCCAAAACACTTCCAATCTTCGTTTTAATTTGGGGTGATTTTTTAAGGGCTTCCTCTCAGTAGTGACCTCTTCTTTGCAAAGATCATCCACGATTTTGCTTTGTCCTTGTCATTATTCTCAGTAAGGTAAAGCACAAGTTTTTGAAAAGGCTTATTCATTCATTCACTCACTCATTCACTCATTCATTTGAAAAGTAGAGAGAGAGAGAGAGAGAGAGAGAGAGAGAGATTAAAAATTAGAGCTAACCTTCCATCTGTTGGTTCACTCCCCAAATGTCTGCAACTCCCAGGACTGGGCCAGGTCACAGCTAGGAGCTGGAACCCCATCTGGTCCTCCCATGTGGATGTCAGGAACCCAAGCAGTTGGGGCAGTATTTGCTGCCTAGGAAGGAACATAAACAAGAAGCTGGGTAACAAGCGGAGACTGTATTCAATCCCAGGCACTCAGATACTGGATGCAAACATAGGTTTCATCTACTGTGCCACAGTGACCCCCTTCAAAGCACAACTTTTGTTCAATTAAACCCTCAACATAATCTGCATTTGCCCATTTGCAATTGAATGAAGTTTGATAAAAATTAAATAATATTGTTCTCATCTTTAATTTAGGCTCACTCATCTCAACAGCTCCTTTATGTTGTCTAGCAATCATGCTATCATTTTTCTAATTCATTGTAAGACTTAGACAATCATTTTACACCATTTTACAATGCCTCTCTCCAAATCTCTAACATTTCTTTCCCTATTTTTTTAAAGATTTATTTTATTTATTTGAAAGGCATATTTACAGAGAAAGAGAGAGAAAGAGAGGGAGAGGAAGAGAGACAGAGATGGGTCTTCCATCTGTTGGTTCACTCCCCAAATGGCCACAACATACAGGCTGGACTAGTCCAAAGACAGAATCCAAGATCTTTGTCAGGATCTCCACAGTGGGAGCAGGGGTCCAAACACTTGGGCCATCCTCTGCTGTTTTTCCAGGTGCATTAGCATGAAGGTAGATTAGAAGTGGAGCAACTGAGACTCAAACAAGCACCCATATGGGATGCTGATCCTGCAGGCGAGGGCTTAACCAGCTATACCACAAGACTGGCCCTCTTTTTTAAATTCTTTTTTTAATTTCTTTATTTTTAATTATTTGAAAGGTGGAGTGGAGAAGTGGTGGTCATGGTCGGGGGGAGACAGGGCAGGTGGAGAGATCTCTCAGTTGCTTACTCACTCCCCAGATACCCACAACAGCTAGAGCTGGGTCAGGCCAAAGCCGGGAACCTGGACCTCCCATGTGATTGACAGGAACTCAAACACCTGAGCTATCACCTGCTGCCCTCCAGGAGTACATTAGCAAGAAGCTGGATCAGAAACAAAGTAGCTGGTAATTGAAGGAATAACTCTACTGTGCCACATGAAGGTCCTCAGCAGCGACTTAACCCCTGAATAGCAATGCCTGTCCCTCTTTCCCCATTCTTACCCTAAATTGTTGACCATGATTTATACTTTACCAAGCAAACAAGTAGAAGATATGTTCCTGACTCCTTCTTGACAGACGTTAACCTAACTGTGCTACTTTACTTGAACCTTGGTTAACATAATCCTAGGAAAGTGTAGCCCTCTGCTTGTTGTGTAGAAGACTATTCCTCTCCCACTACTCTAAGACATGACTGCAGCAATTTTCTGTTTTCTTTCTTGCACTACATATATTTCCCTTGATAGTGAACTGTTCCCACAATAAATAAACATGCTTTTGATGCTTCCATTTCTAAAAGTCTCATTTTTTTTACTCTGTTTTCTTTTCTGGCTGATTCTCTTTACAACCTTTCTTTATCAATCATTTCTTTTATAATAAAATTACTTGAAAAAAGATGTCACCATGCGCTGTTCCCAATTTGATTATCCTAATCTTACTTGCATCCATTCCAAATCAATTTTCAACACCAGTACTCGACTGAAACTGTTTTTATTCAGCTTTAACATGAACTCCATGTTGCCAAACCCCAAGGAAAATTCTTAGTCATCACCTTATTTTAACTCTCATTAGCATCTGACAAAACTGATCAATACCTACTTCTTATAAAAAACATGCATGTTTGTTTACTTATTACACAAAGAGAGAAGGCACTCCCATATCTTGGCTCACTTTTCAATTATCTAAATATCTGTAAGTATCCCAGGCTGGGGCTGAAATAGGAACACAATCTAAGATGTGTGACAGGGACATACCTAGTTAAGCCATTACCTGCTGCCTGTCTGAGTGTGCAAAGCAGAATCCTGAAATTGGGAGTGGAGCTGGTCCTCAAATATAGGCACTTTGGTATGGGATACAGGCATCAAAAGCAGCATCTTATTTTTTTCTTAAATCATGAAACACAAGCATAGGCTTTTTCTTTTTAAATTTTTATTTATTTTAAGGAAAGAGAGTGAAATAGACTGATAGAGGTCTTCCATATGGTTGGTCAATCTGCAAATGCTTAAGATAATTGGGGCTGAGCCAGGCCAAAGCCAGGAGCCAGGAAAGCAATCTGGATCTCCCACATTTGAGCCATCACCTGCTGCCTCCTATGGTGCACATTGCAGGAAGTTGGAATGGAGAGCACAGCCAGGCCTCAAACTCAGGCACTCAAATGTGGGGTGCAGGCATCATTCCAGGCAGCATCTTAAGCATAGCATCAAATGCTTGCCCCATTCCTGGCTTCTAAATGTTGCAGCATCCCTAGGCTTAATGCTCATTTCAATTCATTTTTTTCTATCCTTAATAATTAGTTGAAGTCATCCCTCTCAAGACTCTATTAATACAGATATTCTGACATAATAATTGAGTATATACTTAATATAATATTTTAAATATACATATAAAAATCTATACACAAGTCCACAAACATTATTTATATATTCATATAGGAGAGTATTTTAAAAATTCATGGAAAATAGAATCAAAAGCTGTTCATTTTGGTGCAAAAATTTTTTAAATCCATACTATAGTTCTTTCATATACACATTTTGCCTGACTTTTTTGAAAAAAGATTTATTTATAGTTATTTGAAAGGCAGAGTTACAGAAAGAGAGGGAGAGACAGAGATGGGGGAAGGAGGAAGGGATGGAGGGAGAGAAAGATAGATAGAGAGAAAGAGAGAGAGAGAATCTTCATCCACTGGTTCACTCCCCAAATGGCCACAGTGGCCAGAGCTGGACCAGGCCACAGCCAGTAGCCAGGAGCCAGGAGCCAGGAGCCAGGAAGTCCATTCAAGTCTCCCATGTGAGTGGCAGGAGCCCAAACACTTGAGTCATCTCCCATTGCTTTCCCAGGTGCATTAGCAGGAAGGTGGATCAGAAGTGGAGCAGCTGAGACTCTTCTATGTGCTCATATGGGATGTTGGCATCACAGGTGGTGGCTTGACCTGCTGTACCACTAAAACCCCAATTGCTGCAGGACCTTTTTAAGATACTTTGTGTGGGACCAGCACTGTGGCATAGAAGGTTAAGCCTCTGTCTGTAGTGCCAGCATCCCACATGGATGTTGGTTCGAGTCCTGGCTGCTCCACTTCTGATCAAGTTCCCTGCTAAAGTGCCAGGGAAAGCAATGGAAGGTAGCCCCTGCACCTACTAGGGAGACCTGGAAGAATCTAATTTTCCTGTTCAACCTCTTATTATTTTTTAGTAAGTTCTAGTAAGTTCTCACTCAGGCTAGAAGCTGACAATCTTTCAAAGAGGTATAAGATTCCAAGTAAATTGTGCTCCCCTTTGTCTTTCTGACTTCATACCCCTTACTCTCATCCTTTAACACTATATCTGGCCCTTTACTTCCAAATTTGTTTATCTTATTTAATCAATGAAAAACCTGCAATGCTTATAACAGCATAAGGTATGTTTGTAAGTATTTGTTAAATGTATAGGTGTGAATGAATAAATAAAGTTTTAGGGAGGGCTGTGTAAAAGAAAATGCTTTATTAAATTTTATTTTATAATTGTATAAAAGTGTCTGATGGCCGATGAACTGAAGAAATAATAATCAATGTATTTTTATTCTCTAGTTCTTCTAGTCTGTCCTATCAAGGCTGCTATGTACCTAGTTCATTTCTAAGGCTTCAATATCAGGCATGGTATAATTTAATCTTCTTATAGATCCAAGGCTTCCTAATTGAAAAAGGATGCTAGTTAAGACCTATTTATAAAATTAATTATGGTTGGTGACAGTAATTGAACATTACTAAGTCTGGAATATTTAAAATTATAATAAAAGAGAATGAGGGATCGTGTGATGATGTATTCCTCCCAATGGACTTTTTCTACTCCTTCTTTCTTGGTCCAGTCCGGTACACTTTTCCTTTGACATTCAGCCTCAGTCCTTGAAAAGTCTCAGCATAATTGACACCTTCTTGGTTAAGTCTACTCATAGCCACGTTCATCTTTACAGAGTGGGTTACGTGAAATACTCATCTCTATCAGGATATACTTAGTGAAATTGTCCAATTATTGTTCAAACACATTTTTAAAGGATTTACTTATTTGAAAGTCAAGGATACAGATAGAGAGAGAGGGAAAAACAGAGAAATCTTCCATCTGCTGGTTCGCTCCCCAAGTGATTGCAAAGGCCAGGGCAGAGCCAGGGGCCTTGAGCTTCTTCAGAGTCTCCTACATGGGTGGAAGGGACTCAAGCACTTGGGCCATTTTCTGCTGCTTTTCCCAGATCATTAGCAGGGAGCTGGATTGGAAGTGGAGCAGGCAAGACACAAACTGGCATCCATATGAGATGCCAATGTGGCAGGTGGCAGCTGTCCCAGTTACACAACTCCAGTCCCTGCCTAATTATTTTTCAATCTCCTAATAAACAGACTTTAAGCTTATCAGTAGTACGGCTTTTGTCTTATTCCAATTTTATACATATTGCCTAATTCACTTCCTAAGATATAAACAAACATCAGTAAGAGTGTCCAATGCTAGGTACATCTCCAGGGATGGTACTTAGTCAGTTGAAGGGAGACTCTTGAGAAATGGAACAGGGGACTATCTGCTTAGTTTATGGATACATTTTGTTTCTATGCCTAATCAATGTTGAATGCATGGTTGTAAATGAAGCCAGTTCTACGTAGTGAAAATAAGAATGTGTATAGGCACTTACAAATTTCTCATTCCTTCCTGCTCTCTTTAACAGTATCAAGAAGTTTAAAAAATCATCACCTGGTGAATGTATTCTGATAACAGTGCAAGCTTATTACTCTTTCCTAGATTTTTGGTAGTTTTCATCGTAATATTTGATTTTTTCTATATTCTGATTTCCTTCTAAAAGCCTGAGAATATCTTTCAAAACAAAGTAACATTTCTTGATGATATCTGGAGGAGTCAGTTTGCATTAAGCTGATTTGTCAAATTTATTATTTCTTTTAATTGGTCAGTTTTAGTAGAAAGTTTTTATTTTGTCATTATAATAGTATTTGAAGAAATGGTCAAATTTTTCTGCCTCAACTCTCTGCTGTACATTTGTAAACTAAGGGACAAAGAGCACAAAATATAGAGAATGTGGAAAAATTGAAGAGCATTCAAAATCCCTTTTCTCCAGCTTCATATTATTTGCATAAAATGAGATTAATCACATTAGCAATTGCCGGAACTTGATTTGTGGTTACTCTATTCTCATGTGCAAATAATTGCTTCCTTCACAAATCCATACCTTGTGCACACACAAACATTCACTACTGGCTCTTGTCTGGAACTATAAGTGCATTAAAGTTTTAGGTTAAAAGAACATTCTGATTTATATTGTTTTTAAATCATATAAATGATAATAAACACAATTGGAATAAATAATTTTTACAAATCAACCATAAAAAGTAACTCAATTAAAAAGGCCCAGATTTGGATATATGTTTCTCCAAAGAAGATATTCAAATGACCAATAAGTACATGAAAAGATGCTCAGCATCATTAGTCATTAGGAAAAATGGAAATCAAAACCACACTGAAGTATCACTTTACACTTTTAAGTATGGTTGAAATAAAAAAGATAAACATTTAAAGTATTGAGAAGGACATGGAGAAATGGGATATCCCATAAATTGCTGGTAGGATTCTATTACAGTAAATCCCCTTTGTAAATGTCTGGCAATTCCTTGAAATATTAAGCATAGAAATACCATATGACTCAGAAATGTTTCTCCATATATACCTAAAAGAAATAATGTATAGATTTACTTAAAAACTTGCATATAATAGTTCATAAAAGCATTATCTTGTAACCACATGGGAGACCTGGAAGAAGCTCCTGGCTCCTGGTTTCAACCTGGCCCAATCCAGGCACTTTAAGTTATCTGGGTAGTGAACCAGTAGATGGAAGATTCATTTTCTCTCTCTCTCTCTCCCTCTCTCCCTCTCTTAACTCTGACTTTAAATTAAATATATGTCTTTTAAAAGGTAGGGGAGATAAGAACAGGAGATGAATATTTGGCAGTGTTTAGTATGTAGGTAGTATATGAAACCTTGAATTGTTGGAAGCAACACCAGGTGCAGAGCATGCAAAGGAATACGAGCCTACGAGGAGCTGAGGAAAAGTAATCAGGGTAGTTGAGAAAAACTGAAAGAAACTTGTGTCTGAGGCCAATGAAGAATTTTAAGAGAAAGTTAGTTTGCCTGACCTTGAGGAGGTAAAGAGAGATGAGGTCTAGGTTAATTTAAATCTTTGGATGCCAATGGTGACCTCAATGAGATAAATTTCATTTGAGTGATAGGTAGAGGTACTTCTGGTTGTTGAAATTAGATTGAGTTGAGCAAAGTATGTTTAACTATGTTAGCCACAAATCAAGATGGTGGAATAGCAGCAGGATGATCCAGAACACACTGGACAAAATTAATAATTAAGGAGGAGAGAAGATACACGCCTGAGATATGGTTGTGGGAAATTCACAGCAGAAAACCCAGGAAAACAGAAGAGGCTGGCCAGACCCATGCCAAGAGAGCGAGTGTTAAGGGGAAATGGTGGAGGCTCAGAGGGGAGATCGGCACTGGCTGGCGGTGGGCTAGGTGATACAAGAATCTCTATGGAGCTTTGCATTGTGGCGGGAGGGAGAGATTGGCAAAATGCTCTTGAAATTTCACATGGAGAAAGAAGGAGGGGGTAAATATTGAGGAACAAGAGGTAGAGAGGTTGGGGACTTCCCCCACCTGGACTTGCAGCTGTCAGGAGAAGCCATCTTGCCCTGTTGTTTGTTTACATTTTTGGACACAAGTAGGGGCCTGTTGCCCCTAACTCACTAACTCAGTCGTGGGTGTCACTTCACTTCACCTCCACACAAGAATGAGAGCCACAACAATCCAGAAGAATTTCTTCCCCCACCAGGCAGGCTGTGCAGCCAGTGGAAGCCCTGCCTATTGGAAGCTCCTAACTGCTCCCACAACCATTGAAAAGTGAGCCAGCCACCAGTAGATGGGGCTCCACACACCAGAGCTAGTACTCACTCCCACAATCACTGAGAAGTGAGCTGAACTCCAGTAGGGTTGCAACACACAGACCCAGAGAAGTTCATAACAGAGGAAACAATGAGCACAGGAAAGTAGTCACAGAAAAGCAACCAGACCAAAAAAATATGCAAATGCCAAAAGCCAAAGGAAGAACACTAAATAAGACTAAGGAAGATACAATGAGTCCCCCAAAGGAATACTGCAACACTTCAATAGTAGAAGGGGAAGATGAAGAAATCAAGGATATGCCACAAATGGAATTCGGAAAATTAATTGTCAAAACTACTTAGAGGCTGGCGCAGCGGCTCAATAGGCTAATCCTCCGCCTGCAGCGCTGGCACCCCGAGTTCTAGTCCCGGTGGGGGCGCCGGATTCTGTCCTGGTTGCTCCTCTTCCAGGCCAGCTCTCTGCTGTGGCCCAGGAGTGCAGTGGATGATGGCCCAAGTGCTTGGGCCCTGCACCTGCATGGGACACGAGGAGGACCTGGCTCCTGGCTTCGGATCAGCATGGTGTGCTGACCGCAGCGGCCATTGAAGGGTGAACCAACAGAAAAGGAAGACCGTTCTCTCTGTCTTTCTCTCTCACTGTCCATTCTGCCTGTCCAAAAAAAAAAAAAAAAAAAAAAAAAAAAAAAAAAAAAAGACTACTTAGAAGCAATTGGAGGCAAATTCATGAAATAAATGAAAAGTTTTCTCATGAAATTGAGATATTAAAGAGAAGCCAGAATGAAATGCTAGAAATGAATAATTCAATAGATAAAATAAAAAAAATGTAGTGGAACACCTTAACAACAGAATAGGTGAGGACAAACTTTCGGAAATTTCACAGTCAGACCAAAGAAAAGGAGAAATTAGAAAACTAAAAAAACAAAACAAAACAAAAAAAACCTAAAAAACACTGTTGGTGATCTACAAGATACCAATATATAGGTCCTAGGAGTTCCTGAAGGAGTGGAAAAAGAGAAAGGATTAGAAGACCTTCTTAATGATATAATAAAGGAAAACATCCCCAATCTGGAGAAAGAAAAGAACATCCAAGTACAGGAAGTACACAGAACTCCCAAGAGACATGACCAGAAAAGATCTTCATCATGACACATTGTAGTAAAACATAAAGAAAAGATCCTAAAATGTGCATGAGAGAAACGCTAGTCACATTCAGAGGAATCCCAGTTAGACTCACTGCAGACTTCTCATTAGAAACTATACTGGCAAGGAGAGAATGATGATACCTTCCAAGTCCTAAGAGGAAAAAAACTTTCAGCCCAGAATACTGTGCCCTGCAAAGCTCTCATTTATGAATGAAGGTGAAATAAAGACCTTCCATTACAAACAGAAATTTAAGAAAATATAACTACCCATTCAATGCTACAAAAGATACTCAAGGACATGCTATACACAGAAACAGCAACATCACTATAAAGGAGGTGAAGACAGAAAATTGCCCTGCAGAGTTTTCCACCCTACAGCCACAGATTGCTCATTCTTCTCACCAGTACATGGACCACATGCTAGGCCACAAAGCAAGTCTTAGAAAATTCAAACAAATTGAAATCCTACCATGAATATTATCTGACCACAATGGAGTGAAGTTGGTAATCAACAACTCAAGAATCCCCAGAACATGCAAAGACATGGAGACTGAACAAAATGCTCCTGAATGGAACAAGGTGTCATTATAGATATCAAAAGAGGATAAAAAATTTTCTGGAAGCAAATTAAAATGACAATACAGCATATCAAAACTTATGGGATACAACAAAAGCAGTGTTGAGAGGAAAGTTTATAGCAATTGGACCCTACATCAAGAAATTGGAAAGGCACCAAATAAATGAGCTATCAATACATCTCAAGGACCTAGAAAAACAACAACAAATCAAACCCAAAACTAGTAGGGGAAAAGAAATAATTGAAAGTAGAGAAGAAATCAAGATAAAACAATACAAAAGATCAGCAAAATGAAGGGCTGTTTTTTTGAAAAAAATAAATAAAATTGACACACAATTGGCCCAATTAACCAAAAGAAGAGGGAAAAGACCCAAATTAATAAAATCAGAGGTGAAACAGGAAATATAATAACAGACACTACATAAATAAAAATAATCATCAGAAATTACTACAAAGAACTGTACACCAACAAAATGCAAAACCTATCAGAAATGGATAGAGTTCTTGACACATACAACCTACCTAAATTGAACCAGGAAGGCACAGAAAACCTAAACAGACCATTAAGCAACACAGAAATTGAATCAGTAATAAAAGACCCTCCAAACAAAGAAAAGCCCAGGACTGGGTGGCTTCACTGCTGAATTCTAACAAACATTTACAGAAGGACTAACTCCAATTCTTCTCAAGCTATTCACAACAATCAACAGGGAGGGAACCCTCCCAAATTCCTTCTATGAAGCCAGAATCATCTTAATTAGAGAAAAAGAACTACAGACCAATCTCTCTGATGAACATAAATGCAAAAATCCTCAACAAAATACTAGCCAGTTGAATCCAACAACACATCAGAAAGATCATCCACCAAGACCAAGTGGGATTTATTCTTGGTATGCAAGGATGGTTCAACATTTGCAAAACAATGTGACACATCCAATTAACAACTGACGAATAAAAATCATATGACTGTCTCAATGGACACAGAGAAAGGATTTGACAAAATGCAACACCCCTTTATGATAAAAACCCTAAGCAGACTGAGAATAGAAGGAACATTTCTCAACACAATCAAAGTAATATGTAAGAAATCTACAGCCAGTGTCCTGTTGAATGGGGAAAAGCTGTAAGCAATCTTGCTGAGATTTGGAACAAGATAAGGGTGCCCCCTCTCACCACTGCTTTTCAATATAGTCTGGAAATTTTAGCCAGTGCCATTAAACAAGAAAAAGAAATCAAAGGGATACAAATCAGGAAGGAGAAATTCATATGACATTTACATATGACATGATCTTATACGTAGGGGATCCAAAAGACTCCACTAACAGACTATTGGAACTCTTTATAGAAGAGTTTGGAAATATAAGATCAACACACAAAAGTCAACAGCCTTTGTATATGCAGACAATGCCATAGAGAGAAAGAGCTTCTAAGATCAATTCCATTCACAATAGCCACCAAAAATATCAAATACCTTGGAATAAATCTAACCAAAGATGTCTAAGATCTCTATGATGAGAATTATAAAACATTAAAGAAATAGAAGAAGGCAAAAAAAATTGAAAAATAAATCTTCAGGGATCGGAAGAATCAATGTCACCGAGAAGCTTGTAAATTGAGAAACTTCTGCACTACAAAAGAAACAATCAGCAAGGTTAAGAGACAACCAACAGAATGGGAGAAAATATTTGCAAATTATACAACTAGTAAGGGATTAATATCCAGAATATATAAAGAGATCAAGAAAATCAACAACAACAAAACAATCCAGTTAAGAAATGGGCAAAGGAATTCAACAAAAATTTTTCAAAAGAGGAAATCCAAATGGCCAACAGACACGTGAAAAATGCTCAGGATTGCTAGCCATAGGAGAAATGCAGATCAAAACCACAATGAAGTATCACTTCATCCCAGTTAGAATGGCTGTCATACAGAAATCAACAAACAACAAATGCTGGTGAGGATGTGGGGGAAAAGGAACCCTAATCCACTGTTGGTGGGAATGTAAACTGATAAAGCCACTATGGAATATTGTGCAGAGATACTTCAGAGGTCTGAACATGGACCTACCATATGACCCAGATTTCCCGCTCCTGGTAATCTACCCAAGGGAAATGAAATCAGCAATGAAAGAGCTATCTGTACCTCCAAGTTTATCACAGCTCAGTTCACAATAGCAAAGACATGGAATCAACCCAAATGTCCATCAACTGAAGACTGGATGAAAAAATTATAGGATGGGTACACCCTGGAATACTACACAGTAGTAAAAACAACAATAACAACAACAACAACAACAAAAAAAACAATGTCCGGGCATTTGCAACAAAATGGATGATTCTGGAAAAGATCATACTTATAAGCCAATCCCAAAGGGACAAATTCTATATGTTCTCTCTCACATTTGATAACTAATAGAGTACCTAAAAAGTAACATGTAGAAATGAAGTTGACACTATGAGAAGCAATGATTCTGAATAGCCCTTCTGCTGACTAGCTTTTTATTCTATATTTTTTGTTATCCTTTCCTTTCTTTTCCTCTAAAGCATTTTCCTTATCTTTTTCTCTTTCATATGAACCATTGAACACTATACTTAACATAGTTAATCATATATGTATAAAATTAATTGGAAATAGATCTTAGTAAAGAATAAGAGTGAGAATAATAAAGGGAAGAGGAAGGGAGGTGGGTGAATGAGTGGGAGGGCGGACATAGTGGAAAGAATTGCCAAGACCCTAAATCTACAATTTTGAAAAGCATGAAAGGCATAACTGCAAAGCAGTATAGTCCTACATACTCCCCTATGGAGTCACTTCTAAGGGTACAGCTCAACAAATTCCATAGAACTCCAAAACCCCTTATGTTGGCTGATAAAACTAGCAGCTTAAGTGTTATAAATACCAAATAGATAGGATTAAGTACTAAAGTGACCATATATATAGGATCAAGTGAACAAGTGATCATATAAAAAGGACTAAGTGTATGGAAACAATAATAAACAGGGTTAAAAAGGAGAGAAGGCTCCAACATAGGAAGCAATCCATACAGCAGACTCATGGAAGCATAATTGCTTTAGGTAGCACTCTGGTCAGGCTGGGAAGGCCAGGAGGAGCATATTAGGAATGGAAAGCCAAGACATCCTACACAAAGGATCCCTATGGGCGAGACCCCAGGGGAAAGAAGGGGCCACCAAAGAAGGATGTACTTTTCTCTGAGGGAAGGAGAGAACCTTCACTTTGCTTATGGCTCTGTCGAGCTAGTGGATCCAAAAGCTTTCCATAGCTGAGAAAGATCATATCAAGAGCCTTGGGCGATTACTGATGTCATACATAAGAGTGTTATTTGTTAAATAAACAACAAGAGTCACTGTGCACTAACTTCCCATGCAAGGGCCCCTGTCCCCAAAGAGTTGTACCGTGAAACTTAACAGTAAAATTTGTTCTTAAGAACCACTTCCTTTTAGTATATTAAAAGGAGGATATTACTATGACTCATAAGTTATAGTTATGTCCAAGAGATCACAAAAGAAGCAGCATCCTTGGGTTTTTCTTTAAAGACAATTAAATTTCTAAAAGGAAAGAAGGGGGAGGAAGAAAGGGAAAAGAGGAAGGGGCAGGAAAAAAGGAAAATCACATTTGATCAGTCCTTGTAAAGACAATGAGAAACACTTCTCTTAGTGTTTATTACTCCATTTGCTCTTTTCCTCTTCCTTCCTTCCTCCCTCCCTTCCTCCCTCCCTCCTTCCCTCCCTCCCTCTCTCTCTCTCTCTCTCTCTTTCTTTCTTTCTTTTCTCTTTTTCTCAGATAAAACAAAAGAGATAGCAGGAAGGGGGAGGAGAATGGGTAAGAAGGTGGGCATGGTGGGAAGAATTACTATGTACATAATGTTGTATTTATCAGATACATACAGATTGCAAATAAACAATTATTTAAAAAAAAACTCTGTTAGTCAAAGTATTTGAGACCAAGGATACAGTGCAATTGCTTTCCAATGCTTCCCACAAAGCCAAGAGTGGTTCTCCAGAGACAAAAAAGTGCCATCAGTTTCATTTGTGAAGAATTTTTACTCAAATTAAGGACTTTATATTTAATCAGTTTTGAAAATGTGAGCCACTGAAATTTTCTTAGAAGGGAAAGAAAATGACACAATCTTCAAGATAAATGAGTGATGAGGCATTAGAATTATAGATACTAGCTTTAAGGTTGAAGGTAATAGTTGCCACAGCTTGAATGAAGAGTGAATCGAGAAAAGCATAAAGACTTAAAGCAACAAAAGGCCCATGAGAGTCTCACAGGCATGGAAAGCTATGACATGGTGGCAAAAACAACCTAAATGAAAGATCCTGGTGAACAAGACCCCAGCAGAAGGAACAGACCATCAAGGAGGGAGGCGCCTTTCTCTGAAGGAAGGAACCTCCACTGTGATATGGCCTTGACTAAACAAGTTCAGAGTTGGTGAACTCAAGGAGCTTCCACAGCCTAGACAGCTCATGGCAAGAGCCTCGGGTGATTGCTGACGTCATAAATAAGAGTGCCAATTGTTAAATCAACAACGGGAGTCACTGGGTACATGCTCTCCACGTAGGATCTCTGTCCTTAATGTGTTTTACTATGAAACTTAAAGACAACGCTACTAGTCGAACAGTACCCTGTACCTTGTGCGGTTGTGTGAAATCCTCTGTTGAAATCCTTGCTTAGTATATACTAAGTTGATCTTCTGTATATGAAGGTAATTGAAAATGAAACTCAATGAAAGGCGGGATGGGAGAGGGAGTGGGAGAGGGGAGGGCCGCGGGGAGGGAGGGAGGTTGGTGGGGGGAAGCCACAACAATACAAAAGTTTCATTTTGTAAATTCACTTTTATTAAATAAGAAAAATAAAAAAAAGACTTAAAGCAGCAAAGAAAGTGAATTGCATAATTGGTGCTGGAATCATTAAGGTCAACATATAAAAATTACTTGGTGGTAAATGGTGGTTCTACAATATAAGGAAGAAGTTTCTAAAACTAAGAGCTGCACAGAAAAAAAAATGGAATATGTTGCATTACATGGTGGTAATCTCTTCTCCATCAGCAGAAAAGATTCAAATGAAAGAAGATAGATCATAATTGTTAGCCATGTTATGTACTGGATTAGAACAAATGGCTCAAATGGACTTCCTATTCTCAGATTTTGTCATTTTGGCTGTTTTTTGATTTCTTATTAATACTTCAAAGTACAACTAATACTTCTATCTCCTGCAGGACAAATCTACCCATTCAAAGTGAAATGGAGTATTTCTAAAATGATTGCAATACAGGATAGCTTAGAAACTCAATTTGTATTGTTTTGAATAGTTTGAGAAGAATTGGAGTTAGTTCTTCTCTAAATGTCTGGTAGAACTCAGCAGTGAATCCATCTGGCCCTGGGCTTTTCTTTATTGGGAGGGCCTTTATTACTGTTTCAATTTCTGTGTCAGTTATGGGTCTGTTTAGGTTTTCTATGTCTTCCTGGCTCAATTTAGGTAGGTTGTATGTGTCCAAGAATCTGTCCATTTCTGATAGATTCCCCTGTTTGCTGGCATACAAGTCCTTGTAGTAATTTCTGATGATTCTTTTTATTTCTGTGGTGTCTGTTGTTACGTTTCCATTTTCATCTCTGATCCTATTGATTTGGGTCTTTTCTCTTCTTTTTTTAGTTGGGCCAATGGGGTGTCAATTTTGTTTATTTTTTTCAAAAAACCAGCTCCTTGTTTGGCTGATTTTTTGTAATGTTTTTTGGATTCAATCCTGTTGATTTCTTCTTTGATTTTAATTATTTCTCTTCTCCTACTGGGTTTGGGTTTGGTTTGCTGCAGATTTTCTAGATCCTTGAGATGACTTGAAAGCTCATCTATTTGGTGCCTTTCCAATTTCTTGATGTAGGCACCTATTGATATAAACTTTCCTCTTAACAGTGCTTTTGTTGTATCCCATAGGTTTTGGTATGTTGTGCTGTTATCCTCATTTACTTCCAGAAAATTTTTGATTTCTCTTTTGATTTCTTCTATGACCCATTGTTCATTCAGGAGCATGTTGTTCAACCTCCATGTGTTTGCACGTGCTCTAGGGATTCCCGAGTTGCTAATTTCCAATTTCATTCCTTTGTGGTCTGAGAAGCTGCATGGTATGATTCTAATTCTTTTGAATTTGCTGAGACTTGCTTTATGGCCTAGTATGTGGTCAATCCTAGAGAAGGTTCCATGTACTGCTGAGAAGAATGTAAAGTCCTTAGATGTAGGATGAAATGTTCTGTAGATATCTGTTAGATCCATTTGGGCTATAGTGTCATTTAAATCTACTGTCTCCTTGTTGATCTTCTGTCCTGTTGATCTGTCTATCTCTGAGAGTGGAGTATTGAAGTCCCCCAGTACTATTGTATTGGGGTCTAAGTCTCCCTTTAAGTCCCTTAACAAGTCTTTTAAATAAGCTGGTGCCCTGTAATTAGGTGCATATACATTGATAATCGTTATATCTTCCTGTTGAATGGATCCCTTAATCATTAAATAGTGCCCTCTTTGTCTCTCCTAACAGTTTTTGTGGTAAAGTTTATTTTGTCTGATATTAAGATGGCTACACCCGCTCTTTTTTCATTTCTGTTGGCATGGTATATATTTTTCCAGCCTTTCACTTTCAGTCTGTATGCATCATTGTTGGAAAGATGAGTATCTTGTAAGCAGCAAAAAGATGGGTTTTGTTCCTTAACCCAATCAGCCAATCAGTGTCTTTTAACTGGACAGTTCAGGCCATTAACATTCAATATGACTATTGAGAAGGAGTAACTTTGCCCTGTCATTTGCCAAAGATTTCTTCTAATATACGGTTTGAGACTCCTGTGATCTTTTGCTGTGAGGTTTCCTTCCTTTATCTTCTTTCATATTGGTTACCGTGTTTCTGTATTTCTGTATGTAACACATCTTTAAGCATCTTTTGCAGGGCTGGACGAGTGGCGACAAATTCTTTCAATTTCTGTTTGCTGTGAAAGGTCTTTATTTCACCTTCATTCACAAATGAGAGCTTTTCAGGATATAATATTCTGGACTGGCAGTTTTTCTCTCTTAGTACCTGGGCTATATCTCACCATTCTCTCCTAGCTTGTAGGGTTTCTGATGACAAGTCAGCTGTGAGTCTAATTGGAGATCCTCTGAGAGTAATCTGGCGTTTCTCTCTTGCACATTTTAAGATCTTTTCTTTGTGTTTCACTGTGGTGAGTTTGATTACGACGTGTCGTGGTGAGGGAATCCTCCCAAATTCTTTCTATGAAGCCAGCATCACCTAAATTCCTAAGCCGGAAAAAGATGCAGCAGTGAAAGAGAATTGCAGACCAATATCCCTGATGAACATAGATGCAAAAATACTCAATAAAATTCTGGCCAATAGAATGCAACAACACATCAGAAAGATCATCCACCCAGACCAAGTGGGATTTATCCCTGGTATGCAGGGATGGTTCAACATTCACAAAACAATCAACGTAATACACTACATTAACAGGCTGCAGAAGAAAAACCATATGATTCTCTCAATAGATGCAGAGAAAGCATTTGATAAAATACAACACCCTTTCATGATGAAAATCTAAGCAAACTGGGTATGGAAGGAACATTCCTCAATACAATCAAAGCAATATATGAAAAACCCACGGCCAACATCCTATTGAATGGGGAAAAGTTGGAAGCATTTCCGCTGAGATCTGGTACCAGACAGGGATGCCCACTCTCACCACTGCTATTCAATATAGTTCTGGAAGTTTTAGCCAGAGCTATTAGGCAAGAAATTAAAGGGATACCAATTGGGAAGGAAGAACTCAAACTATCCCTCTTTGCAGATGATATGATTCTTTATTTAGGGGACCCAATCATCAAAATGTCTATTCTCCCAAAAGCAATTTATACATTCAATGCAATACCAATCAAGATACCGAAGACCTTCTTCTCAGATCTGGAAAAAATGATGCTGAAATTCATATGGAGACACAGAAGACCTCGAATAGCCAAAGCAATCTTGTACAACAAAAACAAAGCCAGAGGCATCACAATACCCAATTTCAGGACATACTATAGGGCAGTTGTTATCAAAACAGCATGGTACTGGTACATAATCAGATGGATAGACCAATGGAACAGAATAGAAACACCAGAAATCAATCCAAACATCTACAGCCAACTTATATTTGATCAAAGATCCAAAACTAATCCCTGGAATAAGGACAGCCTATTCAATAAATGGTGCTGGGAAAATTGGATTTCCATGTGCAGAAGCTTGAAGCAAGACCCCTACCTTTCACCTTACACAAAAATTCACTCAACATGGATTAAAGACTTAAATCTACAACCCGAAACCATCAAATTATTAGAGAGCATTGGAGAAACCCTGCAAGATATAGGTACAGGCAAAGACTTCTTGGAAAAGACCCCAGGAGCACAGGCAGTCAAAGCCAAAATTAACATTTGGGATTGCATCAAATTGAGAAGTTTCTGTACTTCAAAAGAAACAGTCAGGAAAGTGAAGAGGCAACCGACAGAATGGGAAAAAATATTTGCAAACTATACTACAGATAAAGAGTTGATAACCAGAATCTACAAAGAAATCAAGAAAATCCACAACAACAGAACAAACAACGCACTTAAGAGATGGGCCAAGGACCTCAATAGACATTTTTCGAAAGAGGAAATCCAAATGGCCAACAGACACATGAAAAAATGTTCAAGATCACTAGCAATCAGAGAAATGCAAATCAAAACCACAATGAGGTTTCACCTCACCCCGGTGAGAATGGCTCACATTCAGAAATCTACCAACAATAGATGCTGGCGAGGATGTGGGGAAAAAGGGACACTAACCCACTGTTGGTGGGAATGCAAACTGGTTAAGCCACTATGGAAGTCAGTCTGGAGATTCCTCAGAAACCTGAATATAACCCTACCATATAACCCAGCCATCCCACTCCTTGGAATTTACCCAAAGGAAATTAATTTGGCTAATAAAAAAGCTATCTGCACATTAATGTTTATTGCAGCTCAATTCACAATAGCTAAGACCTGGAACCAACCCAAATGCCCATCAACAGTAGACTGGATAAAGAAATTATGGGACATGTACTCCATAGAATATTATACAGCAGTAAGGAACAATGAAACCCAGTCATTTGCAACAAGATGGAGGAATCTGGAAAACATCATGCTGAGTGAATTAAGCCAGTCCCAAAGAGACAAATATTTGTTTTCCCTGGTCGGCGACAACTGAGCACCAAAGGGGAAACCTGTGGAAGTGAAATGGACACTATAAGAAATAATGACCTGATCAGCTCTTGTCCTGACTCTAGATGTACAATGTAATACTTTATCCCTTTTAGTATTTGTTGTTGTTGTGCTAGTACTAGTGGTTGAACTCTGTAATTAACACACAATTATTCTTAGGTGTTTAAATTTTAACTGAAAAGTGATCCCTGTTAAATATAAGAGTGGAAAAAGAGAGGGAGGAGATGTACAACTGGGACATGCTCAATTGGACTTGCCCCAAATGGTGGAGTTAGAAATGTGCCAGGGGATTCCAACACAATCCCATCAAGGTGGCATGTACCAAAGCCATCTCACTACTCCAAGTGATCAATTTCAGTTCACAATTGAAGGCTCTGATAGGTCTAAGAGTCAAAGGGATCACACAAACAAGACAAGTGTCTGCTAATACTAACTGATAGAATCAAAAAGGGAGAGAAAGATCCAACATGGGAAGCAGGATACACAGCAGACTCATAGAATGGCAGATGTCCTAAACAACACTCTGGCCTCAGAATCAGCCCTCAAGGCATTCGGATCTGGCTGAAGAGCCCATGAGAGTATTGTAGGCATGGAAAGCCAAGATACCATGGAAAAGAAAAAAAAAAAAAAAAGAAGAAGAAGACCTAAATGAAAGATCTCTGCAAGTGAGATCCCAGTGGAAAGAACGGGGCCATCAAAGAAGGAGATACCTTTCTCTGAAGGGAGGAGAGAACTTCCACTTTGACTATAACCCTATCGGAATAAGATCAAAGTCAGCGAACTCTAAAGGCTTCCATAGCCCTGGCAACTCATGACTAGAGCCTAGGGAGATTACAGATGCCATGAACAGGAGTGTCAAATTGTTAAGTCAGCAACAGAAGTCACTGTGTACTTACATCCCATGTGGGATCTGTCCTTAATGTGTTGTCCAATTTGAAGTGATGCTATAACTAGTACTGAAACAGTATTTTTACACTTTGTGTTTCTGTGTGGGTACAAACTGATGAGATCTTTACTAATTATATACTGAATCGATCTTCTGTATATAAAGATAATTGGAAATGAAAAAAAAACCTGGTGTTAAAATGGAAATGGCATAGACAAT
The DNA here is from genome assembly GCF_033115175.1 of Lepus europaeus. NCBI lineage: Eukaryota > Metazoa > Chordata > Mammalia > Lagomorpha > Leporidae > Lepus > Lepus europaeus. The sequence goes on along the minus strand of NC_084837.1, from coordinate 45,918,110 downwards.
TAATTAATTTAAAAAATATTATGTAGGATCTCTGTCTTTAATGTGTTGTACACTGTTATTTAATGCTATAACTAGTACTCCAACAGTATTTTTTTTTTTTTCACTTTGTGTTGCTATATGGGGGCAAACTGTTGAAATCATTACCTAATATATACTAAACTGATCTTCTGTATATAAAGAGAATTGAAAATGAATCATGATGTGATTGGAAGGGGAGAGGGAGCGGGAAAGGGGAGGGTTGTGGGTGGGAGGGAAGTTTTGGGAGGGGAAAGCCATTGTAACCCATAAGCTGTACTTTGGAAATTTATATTCATTAAATAAAAGTTTAATAAAAATAAATAAATAAATGAAAAAAAAGAAACTCCATTTGAAGACTAGACAATATATATTTTTAAATGAATTTATCAAATAAAAATAATTTGACTTCCAAATTTTGCTCGGTTTATTAGAATTTGTTTTGGTACACATTAGAGGGCACTTTGTTCTACTTAGGATAGTGGTCAAATTATATTGAACATGTACTAGTGGACTACGAACTTTCCTGTAAAGTCTTTCTCTTTATGATTATGAAAATGTCATTTTAAATAAAAACAAGCTTTCAACCATCAAAGTGATCAGGAAGCAGGAGACCAGAGCAAATATTATAGAGAGAAGATAATTTTAATAGTTAGATAGTTAGTTAGTTAGATAGTTAGTTAGTTAGTTAGTTTTATAGTCAGTTTCTTTATATTTATCAGATAGTTGCATTACCTCCTTTAACAGTTCATGAAATAAAGGACCAAAGAAACTAACTGGACTTAATTAGTCAAGTGGATTATCAGTTTTAATTTAAATTGCAACCATGTGAATGATGGTAGGTGGGAAAAAGACATGCTTTGCTTTCCAGCTCTGGGAATGTATTTGTATCTCAGGCATGAGTGTTGCAGAGACAGGTTTGTGTGAGCAGGTAGAGAAGGGGCATGAATATGTTGTGCAAAGGTTCCCTGGGGATTCAGATAAAGTTCTCCACCTTGGTTTAGGCTGATGTCAAGCTCCTGCTTTCACTTTGCAGTAGCCACCAGTCTCTCTGTTGCCTTAGATCTAACAAGCACTGCTGTTTCTCTCTACGCTTCATTTTTGGAAGGGCAACTAATTGTGATAAAAAGAGACAATTTGTGGTGAAAAGGATACAGGTTTAAACACCTTTAAAGCATTTCAAAAGCAATATAATTAGCTAAGCACTTATGTTTTATTAGTAATAGCAAGCAAAATTAATAAGTAAATTCAACTAAAATGATTATGTGTCAAAGTGTATAGTTTTTACATTGACATTTCACATAATCTGACTTTGCTTAGAAGAGAAATCACTCGGCTGTTAAAATTACTTTTAAAGAGCTGTCAAAATTGGAAAACCTGCTGTCAAAAATATGATGAGAAAAGTTTAAAAATGGTAAAGTATGTTGACTTAGACAAAAAATATTACCATCATGAAGGAAAACTTGAACATTTATCATTGTCTTCAAATGGGATGGTTTTTCCCCCTGAAATCGGACATCTTCGTTTAAAAATTTACATCCTGACACATATATTTTCATTTTCATGGCAACATGAATGAAACCATTTATATTCACACCACAATTGAGAACTTCTCAAGATGCTAGAAAATACTAAAATACTAATGCTGTCTGTACTTGTTCTTACCACTGTTCAGTTAGTCTCACTTTCACCTGAAGTTAAATTTTAACTCTTACCTATAAATATATATATATTATGACATCATATACATATTTATACATGTTTATGTGCATATGAATTGTGTAAATATGTGTATATTTAATATGTATACACATATTATGTATAAAAACATATTTAATAAATACTTACATATATTTTTTAACTAAGCATTTTTACCTAATGGAAAAAATGGAAGCCTGTGTTTTCTGGAAAGTTGATAGGATTTTTGCATTTTTATTCTGCCTATTCAAATGATATGAAAACAGCATCTCCTATGAAACAGATGCTCAATTATATACCACTGAGATTTTGAATTCTAATGTAGCTTAATTTTGAGACTTCACACTAAACTTCACTTAAATATTGATCCTTTTGTCTCTAAGATAATGTAATTACAAGAGATAAATATTTGAGAGGATTGACATTGGGAAAGCATATTCCATTTTCCAATGAAGCATATCTTACCTAATTTAAAAATAATTTCAAAAAATTTGATTTCGCTCTCTTTTTAAAAAGACTTTTTTATTAGTTTATTTGGAAAGCAGTTATAGAGACAGAGAGGGAGAGAGAGAGTGAGAGATCTTCCATCTCTTGGTTCAGTCCCGAAATGGCCACAACTTCCAGAGCTGTGCTGATCCGAAGCCAGGACCAAGGAGTTTCTTCCAGGTCTCCCTCATAGGTGCAAGGGCCCAAGTACTTGGGCCATCTTCTGTTACTTTTCCAGGCCATAGTAGGGGCTAGATTGGAAGTGGAACAGCTTCCAGGTAGCAGCTTTACCTGCTTTGCCACAATGCCAGTCCCTTCAATTTCTCTTTGACGTAGAGAACCAACAACATTTTCCAGAGTATGTTAGACATTCAGTAGCTACGTATGAACCAAAATTCTTGTTATTATAGTTATATTAATAAAATATGAATATGAAATAAAATATGAGTCCCCCACTCAGTTTTCCCTATCTACTCTAGATAATGTAGAAGTGTAAAGTTTGTATTCTGAGTAACTTCTGTCTTGCCAGTTTGTTGGGTTCTGTGACCCTGTGTGTTCACCATTTTCTCTACATGTAAAATATGAGTAATTGTGATTATCATCCATGTATCAGATTTACAAATACCTTTTGAATATTAGTATACACATGATTATAAAGCGTTTTGTAAATGTAAGTGTTTAAAAAGACCTGTTTAACTTTCTTTCTTTTTTTTTTTTTAATTTTTTTGATAGGTAGAGTGGATAGTGAGAGAGAGACAGAGAGAAAGGTCTTCCTTTTGCCGTTGGTTCACCCTCCAATGGCCGCCGCGGTAGGCGCGCTGTGGCCGGCGCACCACGCTGATCCGATGGCAGGAGCCAGGTGCTTATCCTGGTCTCCCATGGGGTGCAGGGCTCAAGTACTTGGGCCACCCTCCACTGCACTCCCTGGCCACAGCAGAGAGCTGGCCTGGAAGAGGGACAACCAGGACAGGATCGGTGCCCCGACCGGGATTAGAACCCGGTGTGCCGGCGCCGCAAGGCGGAGGATTAGCCTAGTGAGCCGCGGCGCCGGCCTGTTTAATTTTCTAAAGTAGTTGTAGCTATAAAATGTGGATTGTTTGAGCTGGTGTTGTGTAAGGAAAATATTTTCCTGTGGAAAGAAAAACAATATAATTTTCTATGTACAGCAAATAATATTGTATGTATTATATTACTGCATATGTGAAATAACTTAGGGCTGCTTATTTGATATATATATATATATATATATATATATGACAGTATTTTAAAACCAATAGATTTAATTATCAAAGTTTTTAGAATTGATTTGTACATAATACAGGATAAATGCACCATAAATCACACATTATATTGCTTAAGATAAAATAATAAAAATGCTTATAAGCATTGCTACAAATAACACCAAAATAATTTCATAACCTTGACCTGAAATGCAGCATAATTTTAAAGAACTACATGGAAAATTAATCATGAAACTTGCAAATCTAAATACTGAATCAAAGTATACAAATCTTGTTCTCAGAACCAGGTTGACACACCCTGTTATATGAAGGCACAAGAAATTATAAATTTAAAACCCTGACCAATAATACAAAGTACAGTGTGTGTACATTAGAGAAAAGTTTGTGTTGCTATGGGAACTTTGGCTTTTGTTTACATTATATTGCAAACTATATTATGTGCCTTGGTTCACCTTAATGACTACCTTCATATAGTGCTAATTATACTATTTTCCCTCATTCATTCTGATGATTAACTCCTTAAGGTTAATATTGCTCATCTTTATTGAGTTAGTTCATATTTTTCTTGAATACAGAAATATGAACTTACATTTACTTTCATTTGTGGAAATTGCATTATGCATGCTACCATCACCTGTTCATTACATTAAGTAAAAGGAGTTTTAGTTTTTATGAGATTTGCAAAATTACATTTATGAAAATTATAAGTTTGACCTTGTTTGCCTATAGGAACAACATATTCTAAATTGTAGAAAATCAAATTTGTGAACATTTTTTGGACACTAAACTACATAATTTCCTTATTCAAAATTTCCTGCAGCATTTTGAAGGAGTAAATTTAAGCAAATAGGAAAAATATTGTTCACTCTTTCAATGTGTAGGCAGATAATGATGAAATGGTATTTATCCAGAATCTCCTGAATTAGTAGGACTCCACTGAGTCAGTTAAAAATTAATGCATTGAATTATAAATATTAGGACTTTTTAAAGATGGTGTAAAGATTACATATGATACTGAAGTGCTGAATACATAACACTATATATTGGTCAGAAATCATAAAATCTTGCAGCATAAAGAGTGAACTTTAATGTATGCAAATATAAAAAATTCATTTGATGTTTGTGAGTTCTGAAAATGGAATGCGTACTTTGACAGAAGAATCCAACTGTATGACATGTAAAAACAACTTCACTTGCAAGGATGAGGAGAAAGGGCTCTGGCTTAAGAAAGTTTAGAAATGAGCAAAACCTCTAAGATTAAGGGAAAGATGCTTCACATAAATAGTGCACTTTAGTTAATGTCTGTTTCCCATGGCTACATAGGTTAACAATTCTGAAACCTCTACATGTGTATTGAAATTGAAGATATAAGTAAGTGGAAGGTGAATAATGGCACTCTAGTTTCTCCCTATTGAACTTGGAAAGGTACAGAAAAAAGAGGGCTAGAATTCATTTGGCAGTAGAATAGAGCTTGAGACTTCAGCATCTCTCTCTATATCTCTATGTATCTATGTATCTATCTATCTATGTATCTATCTATCTATCTATATATCTATCTTTGCTGATTCACTCCCCCGCATGCTTGCTGGTTCATTCACCAAATGCTCACAGTATTAGGGGCTGTGCCAAGCCAAAGCAGGAACAAGGAACTCCATTTGAGTCTCTCATGTGGGTAGCAGGGACTCAATTACTAGATGGGAAGGAGAGTAACCAGAGCTTGAACTGGCATTCTGAAATAGGATGTGGATGTTCCAGCTGGTTGCTTGGCCTGCTGTATGACGATGCCCACTGCAACACTCATTTTTAACTTAATCAGGTTCAAATGAGGATACATGTGGAAATACTTATGAATATTTCTATATAGAGAGGTTAATATACACATATATTTCTTCATAGTTGAGAGAGCCTAGAAACAAGAATACCCAGTAGTAACTGTCTAGCACCAAGATACGAATTTCCAGAACCATTGTCCAATTAAAGGGACTGGGGCTTTTCAGGGAAATGCCAGACTCTAGGATTGGGGAAGGGAATTTACTCCTGTAAGACACACACACACATACACACACAGATGAGAGTCCATCAAAGGGACACAGAAGCCAACTGAAAGAACTCCTACGGCCGGCGCTGTGGTGTAGCAGATTAAGACACTGCCTGTGCTGCCAGCATCCCATATGGGCACCAGCTGGAGTCCTGGTTGCTCCACTTCCAGTCCAGCTCCCTGTTAATGTGCCTGGGAAGGCAGTAGAAGAAAGCCCAGGTTCTTGGGCCCCCGCACTCATATGTGGGACCTGGAAGAAGCTCCTGGCTCCTGGCTTCAGAATGGCTCAGCTCTGGCCATTGTAGCCATTTGGGGGGTGAACCAGTGGATGGAAGATCTCTCTCTCTCTCTCTCAGTCTCTTCTCTCTCTTTAACTCTGCCTTGCAAATAAATAAGTAAATCTTAAAAAAAAATAAGGAAAGAACTCCCAGTGGTCAAAGCTGGAATGAACAACAAAACAAATCAAACAACAAAACAAATACAGTAGTATAGATTATAGTCCAAAGTATGATAGACATGTAGAAGTCCATATAGATACAAATAATTGATTGAGTAAATAAACAAATGGAAGACATAAATAAATCTTCTATGCTGAAGATTTTCAAATAATTTACATGGACATTCTTCCTTTAGGAGATGAAGCATAATTTATCATTCCTTAAGTATAGGTAGGGTTTAGTGATTTCCTTCTAATGGTACGCTATAGCGCTGGCCCCATCAGTATTTATTAATTATGGTAAATGTACCATACTTATGTAAGATATTTATAATAGGAGAAATGGTATATGGTATATTGGAGTTCTTTGCTTTACCTTTGAAACTTCTTTTTTCCCCTACATTCACAACTTATCAGTAAATATAAAAATAAAATTTTATTTAGATGAACTCTCACTAAACACTCCATAGGATACCACTCCTGCATTTTATCATGCTAGATTTTTTTTTTTTTTGGTTTTTATTTTCAGGGAACCTTCCATTTCTCCATTTCTCCAGGTCTGGCTCAATCACAATGAATACTCTCCAGGGTAAGGAGATTGTGAAAGCAGCTTGAGCTGGCAGAGTTAATTGTTTCAGGCTTCCTTTTTTAAAAAAAACCCTGATGCAAAGTACTTGTCCTGTCCTGTCCTGTCTCTCCTATTCTCTTTTGGCTACTTTATTACATCTCATTGATTATTACTAAACTTTTTGAACATTTAACATGACTTGTACCTACAGCTTTTTAGTAACTACTTGAAAATTTTTAATGTACCATATGGTTTATTTAAGGAGGAATGTGTGTGTGTGTGTGTGTGTGTGTGTAAATTTTGCCCATTATTTATTTAAAATTGGGCATGGGGATTTGGCATGGTGGTTAAGAAGCCACTTGAGATACCCAACAGTCCATTTTGGAGTACCTGATTCAAGTCCTGGCTCCTCCACTTCTAATCCTGCTTCTGCTAATGTTCACCCTGGAAAGGCAGCAGATCGATTCAATACTTGGTGTCCCTGCCACACTCATAGGATATCTGGATAGAGTTCCTCCCTCTCTCCCTCCCTCCCTCCCTCCCTCCCTCCCTCCCTCCCTCCCTTCCTTCCTTCCTTTCTCTCTCTCTCTCTCTCTCTCTCTCTCTCTCTCTCTCTCTTTCTTTCAGAAAGTTTTTATTTAAGGAATATAAATTTCATAGGTACAGCTTTAGGAATATAGTGGTTCTTCCCCCCATACCCGCCCTCCTACGCCCACTCCTGTCCCACCTCCTACTCCCTCTCCCATCCTGTTCTTCATTAAGATTCATTTTTAATTATCTTTATATTCAGAAGAACAACTCTATACTAAGTAAGGATTTCAACAGTTTGCACCCACACAGACATCCAAAGTATAAAGTACTGTTTGAAGACAAGTTTTACTGTTAATTTTCAGAGTACAACTCATTAAGGACAGAGGTCCTACATGGGTAGCAAGTGTACAGTGACTCCTGTTGTTGTTGATTTACCAATCAATACTCTTATTTATGATGTCACTAATCACCCGAGGCTCTTATCATGAGCTGCCAAGGCTATGGAAGCCTTTTGAGTCCACAAACTCCGTCAGTAGACAGGTCCATAAGCAAAGAGGAAGTTCTCTCTTCCCTTCAGAGAAAAGTACATCCTTCTTTGATGGCCTCTTCTTTCCACTGGGATCTCACTCACAGAGATCCTTCATATAGATCACTTATTGCCACTGTGTCTTGGCTTTCTATGCCTGAAATACTATCATGGGCCAGATCCAAATGCCTTAAGGGCTGATTCTGCGGTCAGAGTGCTGTTTAGGGCATTTATCATTTTATGAGTCTACTATGTGGCCTTCTTCCCATTTTGGATCATTCTCTCCTTTTTAATTCTATCTTGTTGTTACCATACACTTTGTCTTATTTATGTGATCCCTTTGACACTTAATTCTATCTATATGATCAATTACACACTTAATATAATCACTTGACTTCTGGCTTCTAAAAGACCAGCCCTAGTTGTTTCAGGCATTTTGGGAAGGAACTAGTAAAGGGAAAATTTCTCTCTCTCTTTCTCTTTCTCTCTGTCTCTCTGCTTTTCAAATACAATGAAAATAAATAAATTAATTAAAATATGTAAATATAATTAGTCTCTTCCCTATTTCTTTCCACAACATCCCCAATTTGAAATATCTTATTCTAGTTTTTATCATCCTAACTTCATCACATAGACTTGTCTCAGTGTCTTGATGCAAAACTTTAAATAATAACTTATCAAATCCCTGATAAAGGGGCTGGCTCTGTGGCATAGTGGGTTGGGTAAAGCTGCTGGCTGCAGTGCTGGCATCCCATATGGGTGCTTGTTGGTGTCCTAGTGTCCTGGCTACTCCACTTCCGATCCATCTCTCTGCTGTGACCTGGGAAAGCAGTGGAAGATGGCCCAAGTCCTTGGGCCCCTGTACCCACATGGGAAGACCTGGAAGAAGCTCCTGGCTCCTGGCTTCAGATTGGCTTAGCTCCAGCCATTGTGGCAAATTGGGGAGTGAACCAGCCATCAGATGGAAGACCTCTCTCTCTGCCTCTCCTTCTCTCTCTGTGTAACTATGACTTTCAAATAAATAAATAAATCTTTTAAAAAAATCCTGATAAGAAAGAGAAGTAAATTAATGTAAGTACTGTATGTCCCAATTACTTTTTTACTTCATTTTTCTTTAGCTTTATTGTTGTATTTGCGACACTATTATATTATCTGGGATATACATATTAGCGACACATGATACCAATATATTTTAAATATTTTAATTTTTAAGTAACTTCAAAGTTACCAAAAATTTGCAATAGAATTGAAAATTCCTAGAAATTTTCCCCCAGATTTACTCATTTAAAAAATTTTAAGAACAGCATCAAAAAGAATAAAATACTTAGGTATCAAACTTACCAAGGAGCTGAAAGATTGTACATGAAAACTAAGAACTTGTAAGAAATTAAAGAGGGCCCAAATTATGGGACGATATCCCATATTCATGGATAGAAAAACTTAATTTTGTTAAAATGTCCACACAACCCAAAGCAATCTATAGATTTAAATTTAAAGCAGTTCCTATTGAAATTTCCTTAGATTCAATGTATATTGTCTAAATATTGTGTTCAAAAACTACTTGTAGGGGCTAACCTTGTGGTACAGCAGTTTAAGCCTCTGCCAACTACCCACATGGGCACTGGTTGAGTTCCAACTGCTCCACTTCCAATCCAGCTTCCTGCTAACACTCTGTGAAAGCAGAGGGAGATGGACCAAGTGTTTGGTCCCCTGCACCAACATGGAGACCTGGATGTTGTTCCAGGCTCCTGGCTTCAGTCAGGCCCAGTTCCAGCCATTTTACCCATTTGGGGAGTGAATCAACATACGGAAGATCCCTCTCCCTCTCTCTGTAATTCTGCTATTCAAACAATATTAATATATCTTTTTAAAAAGTTAATTGTATTAGATCTTGTATTGTTTTCCCTTCAGTGTATCTAATGTTCTTTATTTGAAGTGTGATTTGGTATATTTGTTTTTGTGCATTTAGTTTTAGGTGTTTGATTCATTTATTGTCTATTTAGTTGCCTGAAAGCTAGAAAGAAAAACAGATGAGAGAAAAAGAGAGAGACAAAGAAGAAGAAAGTGGTCCCTTTCACTTGTCTGGCTCTCCAAATGCCTTGAAAGGCTAAGATGGAGCAAGCTTGAGTCAGGAGCAGCAGGTGAGTACAGAACCCAGGTACTCTGATAATGGGATATGGACTTCCTCTTCTTCTCCTTCTTCTCCTCCTTCCTTTAACATTTATTTATTTATTTGAAAGGCAAAGTTATAAAGAGAGAGAAGGAAAGAGAGAGCGAGAGAGAGAGCGAGAGCGAGAGCGAGAGCGAGAGAGAGAGAGATCTACTATCTGCTGGTTCACTCCCCAAGTAGCTACAAAGGCAGGAGCTGGGTCAGATTGAAACCAGGAGCTTCTTTTGGTTCTCCCATGTAGGCAGGGGCCCAGGGACTTGGACCATCTTCTGCTGCTTTCCCAGGCACATTAGCAGGGAGTTGGGTCGAAGTGAAGCAGCCGGGACTTGAACAGGCACCCTTATGGGATGCCAGTGCTGAAGGAGGCAGTGTAACCCAATACACCATGGCTCCAGCCACAAGAAATTATAAAAAAGAAAATTGTATTTGCTGAAATATTTACCAGTTCAAGTGCTCATTATTCCTTTATAGACATACAAGCTTTCATTTGGGATTTTTTTTCTTATTATCTAAAAAAATTCCATTAACTTTTTCAAAATGTAAATTCACTCTGAAAAAAAGTCTGAATTTTGCCTTTAACTTTGAAGACTCTTTCACTGGGGAAATAGAATTCTAGATTGAAGCCCTCAAAAAGGTTTTGTTGTCTTCTTTCCTCTTTTTTTAAAAAAAAGATTTTATTTATTCGAAAGGCACAGTGACAGAGAAGGAGAGACAGAGAGAGAGAGAGATTTTCCATCTGCTGGTTCACTCCCCCAATGGCCACAACTGTCAGGGCTGGGCTAGGCTGAAGCCAGGAGCCTGGAACTCCATCCTCATCTCCCACATGGGTGGCAGAGACCCAAGTACTTAGACCATCTGCTGCTACCTTCCTAGACACAATAGCAGGACTGCAGTGGGGCCGGAAGCATAGTAACTAGGTATCCAATTGGTACTCTGATATGGAACACAGGCATCACAGGTGGCGTTTTCTGATCTGGATAGTCCCTGAACAGAAGACTGTATTCATTCCTGTCATTGTTCTTTGTATGTGACTGTGTCATTTTTCTTTGGAATGCTTTTAATATTTTTTCTTTATTATGGTTTTAGCAACTTAATTATGATGTTCTCTGGTATAATTTCTTTGTATTTGTCCTACAGAAGTTTGTCAATCTTTTTCCGGTAGATTTATTATATTTTATTAAATATTTTCTGACCTTTAATGTCTCCTTTCTTCCTCAGATTCCAATTATTGTGTTATTATAATAGATAATATTGTGTCATGAGTCACTGAAACTATTATTTGTTCTTTTTTAGATAATTTCTCTGCCTCACATTTTGAATAGTTTCTATTGCTATGTCTTTAAGTTTATTGAAACTCTTTTTATCATGTCTAATGCACTATTAATTCCACCCAATGGATTGACCCTTTCATATGCTGTATTTATTTCTCTATAAATTCCGTACTTCTTGTTACATATTTCACGTTTTTTTCCTCATTATGTTCATGTTATTCTTTATATAATGGAGCATTACTTGGTAGCTTTTAAAAATCTTGTTTCCGGGGAGTAGGCATTTAGCATAGTGGTTAAAACCCTGCTTGGGATGCCTGCATCCTGAATTGGAGTTTCTGGTTTGAGTTCCAGCTACTCTACTTCTAATCCAGCTTCCCGCTAGTGCATACCCTGGGAGGCAATTGGAAATGGTTCAAGTGCTTGGGTTCAATTTTTATGTGGGTAACCTGGACTGAGGACCAGGTTCTTGGCTGCAGCCCAGCCCAGCCTTAGCTTTTGGAGACATTTGGATAGGATATTTCTATGTCTCTATTTCTGCCATTCAAATAAAATGAAAAAATACATAAATAAATTTAAAAGCTGGTGTTTGTTAATTTACTCATGTTTATTATTTGTGGTCTGTTTGTACTGACAATTTTTTTCCTAGTTGTGGATTTAATTTTATTATTTCCTCACATATATGTATATTATTTAATTGAATGCTGGACAATATTTTTTTAAACTTTTATTTAATGAATATAAATTTCCAAAGTACAGCTTATGGGTAACAATGGCTTCCCCCCTCCCATAACTTCCCTCTCACCCGCAACCCTCCCCTTTCCCGCTTCCTTTCCCCTTCCATTCACATAAAGATTCATTTTCAATTCTCTTTATATACAGAAGATCAGTTTAGTACATATTAGGTAAAGATTTCAAGAGTTTGCCCATATAGCAACATAAACTGATCAGCTCTTGTCCTGACTTTAGATGTACAATGTAATACTTTATCCTTTTTAGTATTTGTTGTTGTTGTTGTTCTAGTACTAGTGGTTGAACTCTGTAATTAACACACAATTATTCTTAGGTGTTTAAATTTTAACTGAAAAGTGATCCTTGTTAAATTTAAGAGTGGAAAAAGAGAGGGAGGAGATGTACAATTTGGAACATGCTCAATCGGACTTGCCGCAAATGGTGGAGTTACAAATGTGCCAGGGGATTCCAACACAATCCCATCAAGGTGGCATGTACCAATGCCATCGCACTAGTCCAAGTGATCAATTTCAGCTCACAATTGATGGCTCTGATAGGTCTAAGAGTCAAAGGGATCACACAAACAAGACAAGTGTCTGCTAATACTAACTGATAGAATCAAAAAGGGAGAGAAAGATCCAACATGGGAAGCGGGATACACAGCAGACTCATAGAATGGCAGATGGCCTAAACAACACTCTGGCCTCAGAATCAGCCCTCAAGGCATTCGGATCTGGCTGAAGAGCCCATGAGAGTATAGTAGGCATGGAAAGCCAAGATATCATGGAATGCTGGACAATATTAATTTTATGTTGCTAAGAGTTGCATTTTTTGGTGTTCCTTCAACCTGTGTTGGGCTTTGCTCTACCAGGCAGTTACTTTATTTATAACTCAGTTTTGTTCATTTGAGATTTTCTTTTAAGTTTTGAATTTAGTCCTCCTAGTGGCAGAAACATCTGGGTGGGGCTGATGTTGTGGTGTAGCTGGTAAAGGCACCACTTGCAGCACCACCATCCCATAGGGGCACTGGTTTGAGTCCTGGGTGCTCCATTTCCGATACAGCTCCCTGCTAATGACCTGGGAAAAGCAGCAGAAGATGGCCCACGTGCTTTGGCCCCTGCTACCCACATGGGAGACCTGGAAGAAGTGTCAGGCTGCTAGCTTCGGACTGGCCAAGCCCTGGCCGTTGCTGCCATCTGGGGAGTGAACAAGCAAATGGAAGATATTTCTCTGTCTCTGTCTCTGTCTCTTTCTCTCTGTAACTCTGACTTTTAAATAAGTAAATAAATAAATAAATATTTTATAAAAAAATTGTAGATGTTCAGTGAAGAATCTGCATGCTGCATTCTGTGATGGGAGTTTTTCTAGCCCTCTGAGGGCCAAATTGACATATAGCTCCCTTTGACCTTTGTCTCAGTCTCTGTAGCATGACAGAGTGTTCAACAACTGATGAAGGGAAGATCATGTGGATCTCCTGATTTATGATTTATGTGTCCACTCCTCCTGTACTCTTTGTTTAATAACTTCTACATAAACATTTCTAAGCAGCCCTCTGATCTCTGACCACTTCTCAGCATGACCACCAAGCTCTACTTGACATCTACCTCCTCACTATGTGGTCAAGAGTTATTCCAAGAAAGAATTCCAGCTGAGTATAAGGCTTATCTACATTTTTTTCCACTTATTTGGTGATCCCAGTGATGTAGTGACTATTGTAAAATGTTAACGCTTTGTTCTTGATTTGAATTTTCGTTATGAGGAACAATCAATGAACCGAAAGCTCATTTACCTGTACACCTACGTGCTTTTCTTGTTATGTATACTGTAGTTCAATAAAATGCTTTAAAAAGATGGTCCTTTATTATATTTACTCATCGTTTCTGGTTGGCTATGGTGGGCGTGTATGTCCTATTCTGTTTACTCCATCGTGACAGACTCATTTACCTCTTTTACTCGTCTGAATTCTGTAATAGTCAGTGAGCTTTTTTCCAATTCTTTTCCAAATCCTGTCAACTCACAATTCTTTCATTCTATTGTTTTCCCCATCTGTTCTTTGATTTGTTTCTCTTACTCTGTCTTCCTTCATAAGGGAGTTTGCTTTACTAAGTATTTAAAATTCTTGCTGAGCTATTTTGCTATAATTTTATTTTCCCTGTATAAATTATTTTCAGTTGATCTTTCTTTTCTTTTGTTGCCTATATTTTCCTTTCTTGCTCTTTTAATATCTCTGCTATTTATTTTTTGTTATCCACCACTGAATGATTTTTATATTTATTAAGCTATTTGCAAGATTCTTGTGCTGTAAAATAGTCATAATAGAGTTGTCAGTTTACTTGTTTTCTTCAATCCAAGGTCTCCTTTCTACTCAAATGCAACAGAAAGACTCTTCTATGACATGTTGGGTGTCTAGGCTGTTCCTTGTATGCTCTTGCCCCCTTCCACTTTTAGTAGCAGACTGAGTTTAATTATTCTGGTTCTGCCAGCCCAGCTTAGCCTAGCTGATGCATAAATAGGAATACAGTTTATGTTTTACAGTTATGTTTTACTCTTTTAAGAGGTGTTTTTTATTTGTTTGTTTGTTTTTTGTTTTTTGTTTTGGCTAGGACCTTTTATTTGATGTTCCAGAACTCTGTTGAAATTCTTCTCCATAGTTTTTTGTTTGTTTGTTTATTTTCAACTTTTATTTATATAAATTTCAAAATTACAACTTTTGGATTATAGTGGTTTTTCCCCCTATAACCATCTTCCCACCCTCAAATCATCCTATCTCGTACTGCCTTTCCCATCCCATTCTTCATTACGATTCATTTTTAATTATCTTTGTATACAGAAATCAATTTAGTATATACTAAGTAAAGATTTCAACAGATTGGACCCACACAGACACACAAAGTATAAAGTACTGTTTGAATACTAGTTTTACCATTAATTCGCATAATACAACACATTAGGGACAGAGATCCATTTTCAATACAGCGCCCTGCTAATGGCTGAGGATAGGCAGCAGAGGATGTCTCAAATGCTTGGGCCCCTGATACCCATGTGGGAGATGTGGAGGAAGCTCCTGGTTCCTGGCTTCAGCCTTGCCCAGCCCTTGTTGTTGCAGCCACCTAGGGGAGTAAACTGCAGATGGAAGATTCTCTCTGTCTCTACCTCTCTGTCAGTATCTCTGAATTTCAAATGGATAAATAGAAAGACAAGAGGATCTTGGAACTGAGAGAAAGCCTTTTGTCTCTTTTTACCACAGTAAGAACTACCACCACCTTATCCAGTGTGAAGCCAACACATTTGTTCATTATGGCATGTCATTCTGACAACAGCAGTGTGCATAAATGATTGTGTCTACAGTAGATAAAAGATTTTAAAAGTAACTTTTTGGGGCCAGAGCTGTAGTATAGTGGGTAAAGCTGCTGCCTGCAGTGCTTGCATCCCATATGGGCACCAGTTTGAGTCCTGGTTGCTCCTCTTCTGATCCAGCTCTCTGCTATGGCCTGGGAAAGCAGCAGAAGATGGCCCAAGTCCTTGGGCCCCTGCACCCACATGGAAAACCCAGAAGAAGCTCCTGTCTTCTGGCTTTGGATCGGCATAGCTGCAGCCATCTGGGGAGTGAACCAGTGGATGGAAGACCTTTCTCTCTCTCTCTCTCTCTCTCTCTCTCTCTCTCTCTCTGTTTCTGCCTCTGCCTCTCTGTAGCTCTGCCTTTCAAATAAATAAGTAAATCTTTTTTTAAAAGTATCTTTTTATTTATATCTTTAAATACATATACTGCTGTATTGTATTGATAAACTGAATAATTTCAGTTTGTTAGGTGCAAATCTGTTGCCTTTTGGTGTGTAATAGCCAGACTAACACAGTCATTTCTGTTTTTTGCCTTTTTGAAGTTACTCTGGATAATGTTTGAAGTTCAAGGCAAGAGCAACTTAAGTAGGACAGGTCTTTGTAAGATCTTTCAACATTCAAGGGAATCATCACTCCAGAAAGATAAATCTCTAGAGGATTCTGGAAAATATGCATCCATAATTTAGGACACCAAAAATACTTTTAAAAGAGGAAAATAAAAAAGTATGGCTTGAATTTTAGAGACTGGAAAGAAAGTCTATAATTTCAGTGTGATTTCCTAATACCAGTAGTTGAGAAGACAAGTTCACAGCTACCTTCAGACAATGTGAAAGAAGCTTTCATGTAACCTCCCAAGAGATGACATTGAATGGATTGGGGCATCAAGAAAGGCATCATTTTTAAACATTTATATTTAAGGTGTCCATTTCTTTAAAATAATGTGATGATGTCCTATTTTAGGAGTATGGCAAAGCAGACTCTTCCATGCAAATTGTGACATAATTTGAAGCTGCAAAAACATAAATACACTATGAGCCCACATGCCATGAAAAGTTAACAAATAGGGAAGGGAAGCAGCGGGGAAAACCCTAGAGCATTTAATCTTATTTTATGGTGGCATTCATGTACTGAAAAGAGTGAAAGAGCTGCCCCCACACTTCCAGAAATGACTCAGTTTCATGTCTCAAGCTGATTATAAACCATTCAAGGGTGGCAACCTCCCACAGCTGACTTTAACTGTGATTAGAATAGAGGGTGGTCGTTAGTTTGGGCATGCCATATGTACCCTGAAGCCTCAGAGCTTCATCATCAGGTAAACTTGAAGTTTCTCTAGGACCAAGAAAATAGCTCACAAATAACATTCCATATATGTATTCTGAAAGAGACAGCTCATCACCAGGCCAGCCGCCTATGCTAAAACCATACAATTTGGCATAAGCTAGAACAAGTTAGGAGTTCTGTCTTAATTTTCAATACCTTCAATTCTCCATTTCTTTTCCTTTTACAAAGAAAAGCATTCTGTCTGTCAGACGTAGGTCATAACACTGTGTCTAAATTCTCAGTTTTACTGTTTATGAAACAGTGTGGATTCAAGACTTCCTTATGATCTAGAAGGGAAAAAAAGTTGTAGTTCACATCATGGTCTTTAATGGTCAAACTCTGAATAAAAGTGCTTGTATGGTTGGAGAATTTTCAAAATATCTTTTTTGATAACATAAAACATTTGTATTTAGGTTTTTCCTTTCAATCCTTTCTACTAAACAGTTTACTCAGAACACACATAAAAAGAGACAAAACCTTTCTATGTGGCAGAATGCAAAGATTTTCCATATCTTTCCTTGACTAGAAACAAAAGTCCTAAAGCTTAATGTGTTCATAGTTGTGCTACATAGTTTCAAGTGGTCATACTCAGCTGCAAAACCACTTTCTTTGGTACATGATTAAACTTTAATTAAAATAATTGTGATACAGGCATGGAAAGCCATGACATGGTGGCAAAAAACAATCTAAATGAAAGATTCTGGTGAACAAGAACCCAGCAGAAGGAACAGGCCATCAAGGAGAGAGGCGCCTTTCTCTGAAGGGAGGAAGGAACCTCCACTGTGACACGGCCTTGACTAAACAAGTTCAGAGCCAGTGAACTCAAGAGGCTTCCATAGCCTAGACAGCTCATAGCAAGAGTCTCGGGTGATTGCTGACATCATAAATAAGAGTGCCAATTGTTAAATCAACAACGGGAGTCACTGGGTACATGCTCCCCATGTAGGATCTCTGTCCCTAATGTGTTTTACTATGAAACTTAAAAACAACACTACTAGTCGAATGTTGTTGTTGATTTCTCAACAATGTTGCAGTGGGTTCGTTTCTGAGAGGAGCAGCGTGTGGGGGCAAGAGGTGCGGAGTTACCACACAGACTCCGGGAGTCAGGTGAAAGCAGGCTTGAGGGGAGCAGCCCGAAGACTCGTTTATTTCAGGTGGTACAACAGCTTATATAGCCAAGACCAGCCAATCCTGTCACAGTTTACCAGGCAGTTTCCAAAGCCATCCAATCACAGTTTGCCAGGCAGTTTCCAAAGCCATCCAATCACAGCCTGTTGCCAGGCAGTTTCCAAAGCCATTCCTGAATAACTGATGCTCACTTGCCGGTGGCCACCTTGGCATGGCCTTCTCATTCCACCACATTTCCCCCTTTTCGTTTATTTTTGAGCAACGGGAGGCATAATTCTTGGCCATACCATTGTTGACCCCATTTCCATGTGGTCTCCGTACGCAGCTGTGCCTGTCTTAAGTTGTCCCCCAGGGGATCTTACCCGTCATTGACTAACCAGTGCTCAAATCGAGAGATCACAGGATTGCTTGCTCAGATAGGGGTAGGAATGAGGAATAACGGTTATCAGGAATGGCATGACCGCACACGGGCTGTGGGCCATTTGAGTGGCTGACCAGAGCTAGTGGGGTACACAACAGTAACAGATGTGGCTATGGGCTGTTCCTCAGATGATAGGATGATAGGGCAGGTGCGTCTGCTAACAAGGCGGAGTCTCGGTCTTGTTCAGCTGGTTCTGGTTGGCCGTCAGTTGCAGGCTTGATGTTTCTGGCTGGTACCCAAATGGGCTGTTCCGAATTCTCTGGAAAGACACAAGCATATCCTCGACCTTTGGTTAGCAGAGGGTGTGGTCCTTTCCATTCTCCTGTCAGGGGGTCTTTCCACCTAACCATAGGGGCTAGGGTCTGGGATGGAAAGGATCCCCAGTGTTTATAAGCTGGGCTGATCCCTTGGGAACAAAAGTAAGAAAACTGATAGTGAAAAGGACCTCAGTCAAAGCAAGCTGTGGGTCTGAGGGCATATGATTATTTTTTTGCCTTTGTAAGAGATCTTTAATCGTCCTATGAGTTCTTTCAATAATTGCCTGTCCCTGTGGCTTGTATGGGATACCTGTGGCAGACTGTATGTTCCAAGATTTCAGGAAGGAAGTAAATTCCTGTGATGTATATGCTGGCCCGTTATCAGTCTTTATGGTCCAGGGGACACCAAGGACCAGCATGGCTGATTTAACCGCCTTTATCACATTACTAGCCTTTTCTCCAGATTGGGCTGTTGCAAATACAGCCTTTGAATAAGTATCTACCACCACATGGGCAAACTTAAGTTTACCAAAGGAATTAATGTGGGTGACGTCCACTTGCCATAGTTTATTAGGAGCAAGGCCTCATGGGTTCACTCCTGCTTGTTGCAGTGGGCCTAATGGGGCAAGGGGTGCACAATTCTTGCAAGAGTGCACTAGGTGTTTGCATTGGCTCATTGTTAGCTCTGGGAAAAGCAATTTTATGTTGCTTGCTGACATGAAATTTTTGGTGTAAAATACGGGCTTGTTCTAAGTGTCCAATGGAAGCCGTGTTGCAGGAGATAAGACGATCAACCTTTTTGTTGCTTTGGAAAATAAAGCCAGGTAACCCAGTATGTGATTTTACATGTGAGATATACCATGGGTATTTTCTGTTCTCAGCTCTTTAAGTGTTGTGAACATCTGGTCGATTGGCTTACTGGTCGGGTTAAAGATTGCAAAAGGGATCGTCTTTGCTACCTGTACTGAATATTTGCTGTCCAAAAATATATTTACTGGTCCATCTTGGCTAAGGACCTTGACTATTGCTTTTATTTTTCCCAACTGTACTGATCCCCCATGGGGTTCTACATGGATCTTATCTTTTTCTGTTAAAGATTTGATCACTATTCCAAAGAGTGACTTGTTGACATCCGTAAACGCACATGGTGCCATGGGTATAGGTTGATTAGCAGGGAAAGCATGTTTTGGATAGTCTATTTCTAAGGATTTTAGTGTCTGGAGTAGCCTGTCTGCTGGCAGGTGATTGTCAATCTGTCCTGGAAAATTTATCATTAAAGTTTGAAAGAGCGTGCTATTCTGCATCAATGTCGACAGTTCCAATTGTGATAGTGGTAGGACCACTATGTCTGGCTCTGTGTTAAATATCTTATTGGTATAATATCTTAATTTAAGTCCCATCATAAGGATGGCATCTACTTTGTTTATTATTATTTTACGACAATCGCTCCAGGCTATGTGCACAAAAAAAGTGGTCCGTGTTGTTGCCAAATAACTCCTAAGGGGGCCTTGAGGGTAGATATGGTTATGGCAAATAGAGGCACCTGAGGGTCATATCTAAAGGTTTTTAAATTTGACAATTGGGTGTTAATCTTTTCTATAGTGGATTTGGCTGCTGGTGTCAATGTGATTTTTGAGGAAGGGCTGTTTCCCTTAGTCAGTAAATCGTATAGTGGTCTAAGTTCTGCAGGTGTTAGGGGAAGGAATGGCTTCAGCCAATTGATTTGGCCACATAGTTGCTGAAGTTCATTAAGTGAGTATTTATGCTTGGCTTTTAGGTTTGGGCCCAGTGGAGATATATGGGAGGAGATTTGATAACCCAAGAATTGAAAGGGAGGAAAATGTTATACTTTTTCTGTGGCAATAGACAAACCCAGGAATTGTAAATTTCTTACTGTCTCACTTAGACAGGCATTCAGAATTGCTGCATTCTTATGAGCAAGTAAGATATCATCCATATAATGTATGACCAAGCACTAATCTTTAAGTGTGCTGGTCGCATGAGAAACGTATCTTTGGCAAATGGCAGGGCTATTTTTCATGCCTTGTGGGAGTACTGTCCACTGGAATCTTTTTGCAGGGAGCTGGAAATTGGGCTCCCATACTGTAAAGGCAAAGTAAGCCTTATCCTGCTCTGCAATGGGATGGAAAAGAAGCAATCTTTGATATCAATGGTAACTATGTGATATCCGTTAGGAATGGCCCCTGGATGGGGAATCCCGGCCTGGAATGTTCCCATCTTTTTTATATTTTTGTTAATAGCTCTCAAATCCTGTAGAAGCCTATATTTTTCCTGTTTCTTTGGTATCACAAAAATGGGCATGTTATGAGGGCTAGTGGAGGGTTCTATGTGTCCCTTTTCCAATTGTTCCTGTACCAATTCTTTAAGGATGTTAAGTTTGGGTTGTATTATTGGCCACTGCTCTACCCAGATGTTTCCTGTTTTTTCCCATTCAATGGGGATTGGGCTTGGCTTTTGTATGAGGTGAGCAGTGGCCCCTAGAATTGGGGGTGAATCTTACTTGTAGGTTCTCCATTAAAGCTGCTGGCTTGTGGAGATTTGTGATCCGTAGTAAGGACCGCTTGCATTTGTAAGAGTACATCTCTCCCCCATAAGGTCATGAAAACTTCAGTAATTAGTGGAAAGATGATTCCTGTATCTCCATTGTCATCTCGCCAAGTTACAGGCATGATGACTTGATCAGCCAATTTTAATCCTCCAACACCTTGGAGGTCAGGTCCGGGTGCTGTCTTCCAATGTTGTATTTTTCTTGCATCCCTAGCTTTTAAGACAGTAACATCTGCTCCCGTATCAATTAAACCCACAAAGGCAATGTCATCTAAATACAGGGTCAATTTTGGCCTCAGATTGAAGATGGGCATTGACCAGTTAATGGTAGTGGGACTCCCTCTTACTTGCTGGGCTGAGGGCCGCCCCACTGGGAGTTTAAAGGTTTGGTCTTGCAATCTTTTGCCCAATGAAAGCCTTTTTTACATCTGGGACACAGCGTTTTGGGCTTGCCCCATCATTTAGTGTTTGGGCAGTTTCACTGTAGGTGTCCTATTTCCTGGCATCCCCAACAAACTGGAGGGTCATTGGACTTCCTTGTGCTCAATTTGTTAATGGCTGCAGTCAGGGCCTGTATGGGAGTATTAGCAGGGTTTACCTCTTTTGTGGCTACTATCAATTTAGAAATGTCTTCATTATGGACTGGGGCGATTGCTGCTTTTGCCTCTTTGGTAGCACCTTCCCAAGATAATTGTTTGACCAAATTGTCTTGATCAGGGCCAGGCAGTAATCTTTTCTCTACTGCCTCCAAGACTCTGGCAAAGAAATCGGGGAACCATTTGCCTGGGCCTTGAACTAGATTTCTAAAGAGCTGACTATAATCAGGAGGATTTATAATTTTTAAGGCTTTAAGTGCCAAATCTCTGACCTGATCAAAATAGGCAACTACTCCAATGCGGGCCTGTTCATGAGGATATATGTAGGTGCCACGGCTTGTAAGCATATCAAAGGTTACTGCTATTCCATAGGCAGCATTATTCCTTGCCACAGTTTCAGCCTCTTCCTGATAGGAGGCTTTCCATTGTAAAAACTATGGTCTTGACAAACATGCTTTGAGCAGTGCAACCCAGTCAAAATGAGTTTGAAGGTTTGTTGTCCATTGTTGGAGCACTTGTAAGGTCATTTATGGGTGTTGGAATCCAGGGCCTGAATTCTGCATCCTCTCCTACATTAACAGCAAATGTGCAGGTGGGACGGGGTCTAGCAGCTGCCCTAAGAGCTTGGGGTGTCCGAGTACTGCCATAAATGTGGGGATCCTCACTGGGTGCGGATGGGATGACCTTGCATGAGTTATTGTGTGGATGGGATGACCTTGCATGAGTTATTGTGTAGAGGTCCTCTTAGTTCATCCCACGGATATGTGGGGGGTGGCTGACTAGGCATTGCTACATTGTTTGTTACCTTGTTTTTTCCACTGTCGCAGCTCTCTCTCCCTAAGTCATCAACCATTGTCTGTGAGACAGGGACCTAGAGTGACAGGCTCTTATCACTCACAGATTCACTATGTTTGATAATCTGCACAGGATTCTGAGAGGGGGGTATCTTTCCCATGTCTGAGCGCTTAAGAGCGGCATGGTACGCCAAAGGAAAGACACATACAGCACTGCTGCCATAACAAAGCAAATTCCTAGCACCTCAGCTGTTGATGGCATTTTGCAGGAGGTTTCCCTACGTTAGACAAACAGATAGTGGTGTATCAGATCATACGTATGTCCTGTGCTTAGTGGGGGACTTCCTTGATTCGTTAGGTCAAGGCCGTATGCCCACACGGTGTCTCTGGAGCGTCACCTCTCTCGAGTGAGGGAAGATGACTTGGTTCCGAATTCTGGGATGATCAGTCCCTTATGTGAATTCGCAGGGCGAACCGAAAGTAAAAGGAGGAGCCGAGAAGCGACGTATGCTTCTGGGCAGTGTGTGCTAACCTGGGGTCGCTTAGACCAAGGACAAGGACAAGGAAAGGGGCGTAGGAGGGGGTTCAATGCTCACCCTCACAGAACCGAACAGCACACAAAACACTGAGGGGCCTACTTGCCGAAATCCAGGGGGGACCTCGCCGAGTCCGACACACTGTCTCTTTCTCAGTCACGTTGGGCTCCAGATGTTGCTGTTGATTTCTCAACAATGTTGCAGTGGGTTTGTTTCTGAGAGGAGCAGCGTGTTGGGGACAAGAGGCGCTGAGTCACCACACAGACTGGGAGTCAGGTGAAAGCAGGCTTGAGGGGAGCAGCCCGAAGACTCGTTTATTTCAGGTAGTACAACAGCTTATATAGCCAAGACCAGCCAATCCTGTCAAGGGGCGGTCTATGCCCCAACCAATCAGTTTGCCAGGCGGTTTCCAAAGCCATCCAATCACAGCCTGTTGCCAGACAGTTTCCAAAGCCATCCAATCACAGCCTGTTGCCAGGCAGTTTCCAAAGCCATCCAATCAGTTTGCCAGGCAGTTTCCAAAGCCATCCAATCACAGCCTGTTGCCAGACAGTTTCCAAAGCCATTCCTGAGTAACTGATGCTCGCTTGCCAGTGGCCACCTTGGCATGCCCTTCTCATTCCACCACAGTCGAACAGCACCCTATACCTTGTGCGGTTGTGTGAGTGCAGCCTGTTGAAACCCTTGCTTAGTATATACTAAGTTGATCTTCAGTATATGAAGGTAATTGAAAATGAAACTCGATAAAGGGCGGGATGGGAGAGGGAGAAGGAGAAGGGAGGGCCACGGGAGGGAGGGAGGTTGGTGGGGGGGAAGCCACAACAATACAAAAGTTGCACTTTTTAAATTCATATTTATGAAATAAAAAAAATAATTGTGATAGTGTCAGAGCCACAAGATACTAATCATGTTTTCTATCAATTGGCAGACAATAAAAGCAATATGTACTGGCTAATTTTATATGTGGTATACTTTAGTATTGCTGCAGCTTAATAAAATTATAAAAGAATAGATTTAAAATATTACAGCTGAAATTTAATTATTTCTTTGTTCTTCATAATATTCCTATTTTATTTGAATCAAAAAATGAAAACATTTCCCAGTATAATTTGTGGCTACTTTACATAAATAATTAAATACTCATCTATTTGTGTATAACTCATTATAAACACAGAATGTTGAATTTAGGAAAAATATAATCTATAGTCTATATTTTAATGAACACCTTTTCCCTGTTAAGCCTAATTTTTAAAATGATAAATCTGAAATGGTTGTAGCAGAAGATTTGGAAAGAAAATCCTTTCCCCCTACACTCATCGAAGTGCAAACCAAATTAAAACAGCATGCAACTCAAAATTGCACAGTGATATTCAAAATGAAATTTCAAAATTTGGATAAGTGATTCATCATATGGGAGTTTTATGTGCTCATTTTGCAGAGTCTTCTTGGCTTTGTTCTCAGATAAACATATTCTAAAAGTAAGTTGAATTATTAAGGCACCTGGATGCTTAAAACCCCAATTTTGTCACCCACACCCCCATTACCTTGACATTAAGGAAATCTACTCATTTACAAATTCACATTTCATTTTTCCTCAGAGGAGGTTTATGGAAAAATTAAAATTTAACTTATTTTACATGTAAAGGAAGAGATAAGAATGGTCACTCTACCATTTTACTTCCTCACAAGGAAAAACAAATAAAGTACATAATTTATCCAAGACTAGTAACCCAGGATCCACATAAGTGGCACTACACATTTCTGAAACGTCCTCCAAACTAAAGGTTTATAATGAGTGAGACAAGAAATTATAATTCACTCTATCAAAAATCTGAAGAGGGAGGGAATATTTTTGCTATGCACAAGCTGAATCAAGTTAATGAGGCATCTAACATTGCAAAAAGAACGTTGTCTATAAATAAATTCTGTCTGATTGGGATGTATTAGTTGTCTGATAATATTCTGTAGCCTACAGATGCTTTGGGTGGAATGTAGATTTCTTAAAAGAGAAAGGCCAATGGAATTACTTTGGCAAAGCTCCAGGTCAGTTCTTGTCAACAGCATTAAAAGAAAATTTCTCTTTAATATATGATTGCATTCAGGATAATATTTCCAAAGCAATACATTTAGGAAGAGACAAAAGGTTTTTTAGCTGAAATCCACCTACCTTAGTATTTGAGAAAAGTACCTCCACACAAACTCATTTCTTTCTAATTGAAATCTGTCTCCAAAGGTACTACTCTTGGGCAGCATCCTGAATTCTAGAGCCTAAGAAAGGAAGCAGTTAGAATTTTAGCGATTACTTAGCCTACATCTAGCTGTTGTGTTTGTGCTCATATTTACGGTTGATAGAGGTGGGCTTGGACTTTTATTACTGAGCATATATGATGTCTGATTTGCTGCCAGGTGTTTCTATAGAGTGATGTGAACCTAATTCTTCCAATAAAATGAAAGGTTTCATGAAACTGTTTAAAAAATAGGAATTTACAGTCTGGAAGTGAAATATATTTTATATTGGCTATTCCATAGTTCCCTTAGGAAACTGTAATTTGTCCATTTCATAAAATTTTTAGTAATTCTGAAGTTATATATATCCTCAAAAACATTCTCCATATTCTCAGTAAATCTACTTCCACTATGTTTATCATTGTGAAATTGTTTAAAAATATAAAATGCATTCTTTTTGCTGAAAAAGCCTCAAATTGTAGAGAAAGATACAAAATGAAAAGTAGTAGTCATGATTGTCCATACACCTAATCCCCTTCCCTAAAATTTTTCACTGTTAATGCTTTCTTGTGTATTGTTCCAGAAATACTTTAGCAGTTTTGTGAATCCTCAGGAAGCTGATACTCTCATTACTACTTTCTTACATCCAGTTTTCCTTTGTCTCTCCTCTGGCTTCCTCATGCTCCAGGATTAGTACTTCTAAGTAAAGGCTCATTGGTGGAGAATCCATCCACATGAAGTCAGGAGACACAAGTATAACTCTTAGGATCCCTTAAGGTCTTGTTTTACAGGTTTGGTTTAGAATTCTGACATTTTGTAGACTTTATTGATGATGATTTTTTTCATAATTTTTATTGTTTTTGCTCCTTTATTTTATAGGAGTGCTAGACTGAGCAGTTGAATAAGTATATCTTTATACTAGCATATTTTAAAAAAATTATTTGTTTGCTTGTTTATTTACTTTTATTTGAAAGAGTGTCAGAGAGAGGTATAGAGAGATATCTTCCATCCACTGATTCACTCTCCAAATGCCTGCAATAGCAACAGCTGGGCCAGACCCAAGCAAGGAACTAGGAATTGCATCCAAGTTTCTCACATGGTTGGCAGGGACCCATGTACTTCAGTTATCAATTGCTGCTTCCAAAGATGCACATTAGGAAGACACTGGATAGATATTGTGGTGTAGCAGGTTAAGCCGCCACTTGAGATGCCTGCATCCCATGTTGGAGAGATGGTTTGAATTCTGACTACACTGCTTCCAATCCAGTTCCTTGCTGATGTACTTGGGAAGCAGTGGATGATGGCCCAAGTACTTAGCCCTCACACACTTTGGTGGAAAATGGGATGGACTTCTGGGCTACTGGCTTTAACCTGGCTCAGCCCTGGTTGTTGTGGCCATTTGGGGAGAGAACCAACAGATGGAGGATCTCTCTCTCTCTCTTTCTCTCTCTCTCTCTCCCTTTCTGTAACTTTACCTTTCAAATAAATAATTTTTTTTAAAAAAATCAGCATTTCCAGTATTAGTTTTCTCATTCTTAGCACAGTTATGTTTGGACTGGATAATTCTTTGTTACAAGGATCTGTACTGAATTTCTTAAGATATTTAGCAGAATCTTTTGTCTCTACCCACTAGACACTAGGAGCTCCCCCAGCTATACAATCTAAAATATCTCCAAAAATTATTAAACATCTCTTGGAGGGCAAAGTCAACACAAGTTGAGAATAATCGCTCGAGAGCAAACCATTACACAACATGAGCCAGGAGGAAATAGCCTACCTATCAAATGAATTAAAGTACTGTCAATACACATCATTGAAAGCCAGGAGAACATATATAGGAATGGATTTTAATGAGTTAGACCAAGGAAAGCAGACTATAACTAGTTCCCAGCCAAATTTATTAATGTTTCTTATGGGATATTTCAATTTTAATGTGTTAGCTCATGGTGGTGGCTCAGTTGACTCACTGACTAAACCTGGGCTCAATGCTTCTGTTTAATGAGATTGAGATCCAGAACTTCTCTAGTACAGTGCAAAGAAGGGAGTCCAAACATTTATGGAGGCAGAAGAGTTGTATTGAAATTATCATGTGTAATCTACAAACTCATCTCCCAGTATGCACTGTTAGAAGTCTAAGAGGACACTTCCTTCATTCAAGCATTAATATCACTGAAAATATTGCCTACAACCCTGAAAATCTCTGTAATTGGTCTCTTTTGTAGGCTAGAAGTGACTGGAAGGGATGTCAGCAATGAGATGGGTTCCTTAATTTCAATGAGGATGACGTATCCCCAGAAGAGCAGGGGTTAAGTGGCTGTGCTTAATTGTTAAAGACAAGGTGAACATGCCAACTAGGAAAAGACAGCATTAATTTATAAGAAATAATAATATCTTTGACCATAGAGCTCTTTGGAAGTGGGTGACTCCCTACAAATGAAACAAATGGCAGTCTACAAAATTGTCTTAAATCTGGTATACAAAATCTTGATTTGAGCACCACAGTCTCTCACACACTTTCAAAAATAAGTCAGTTCACAGACCCAGAGGTCCTTGATTGAAAGGCAAGCTATGTCTGCTCTTGGAAGGACCTTGCACCATTGTTACAAACACATATTATAAATTTCACTCCAACTCTTCTCCAAAGAAACCAGTAGCAAATATTCCTTTAGAAAACACATGAGTTCATTGAGGGTGGCGCTGTGGCATTGTGGCCATCTGGGGAGTGAACCAGCAGATGGAAGACCTCACTCTCTGTCTCTACCTCTCTCAGTAACTCTTTCAAATAAATAAAATCTTTAAAACAAAAAGAAAAACACGTGAGTTTGCATATTTGAATAACTGGAGCATAATGGTCAAGGCAACTAAAATTACTGGAAAGTAAAAAGAGAATATCAGGCCAGCATTGTGGTGCAGTGAGTTATTAAGCCGCCTGCCATGCCAGCATCCCATATTGAGTTGCTGGATTGAGTTGCAGCTGCTCCACTTCTGATCACATTCCCGCTAATGCACCTGAGAAAGCAGTAGAAGGTGGACTTGGGCCCCTGCCACCCAAGTGAGAGACCTAGATGGAGTTCCAGGCTCCTGACTTTAGCCTCTTTCAGCCCTGGCCACTGCAGCCATTTAGGGAGTGAAGCAGTAGATGAAAGATTTCTGTGTGTCTCCCCTTCTCTCTCTGTAACTTTGCTTTTCATAAAAATAAATAAAATCTTTTAAAAAAGAGAATACCCTAGAAGGAAGACTGACAGAGAAAGTATTTCCAATTTTTTTTTGTGTGTAAAATTTACCTAAATATTTGGTATGTTTTGGCATGCATAGCATAACATCCAAACAAAAGTTGACTGAATTAACAGGAGAAATTGATAATTCTATAGTCACAGTTAGAGATGTTAACTCTCAGCAATTAATGGAACAACCAGAAATAAATTAGTAAGAACCTAGAAAATCTGAACACTAATTGACATAATTGATACTACACAAGTGTAGAACACACACTCTTACAACTGCACAGAATATATTCATCAAGATAGACCAAATGCTGGGATATAAAAAAAGTGTCATTAAATTGACAAAGACAAAATTCTTATAAAATATGTATTTAACTATGTAAGAAAGCACATAGTACCTAGAACACTTTGGTAGTTAATAAAATAAGTATCTTTTTTTTTAAGATTTATTTATTTATTTGAAAGTCAGCGTTACAGAGAGAAAGGAGAGGCAGAGAGAGAGAGAGTGAGAGAGAGAGAGAGAGAGAGGTCTTCCATCTGGAGCTGTGCTGTTCTGAAACCAGGAGCCAGGAGCTTCTTCCGGGTCTCCCACGTGGGTGCTTTCCCAGGCCACAGCAGAGAGCTGGATCGGAAGAGGAGCAGCCGGCACCCATATGGGATGTCGGCACTGCAGGCCAGGGCTTTAACCCGCTGAGCCACAGCGCCGGCCCTGGCCCCAGGAAGTATCTGTTAATTGGGTAAATTTATGCATTAATAAGTCATGGATTTGGGATATGTTTATTAACATATTGGCCATCCAACACAGTATGTGGGGATGATTTGCTAATGTAAATACCATGCAATGCATGGTATATTGTGATCTCAATATCTGCTTTCTGAAATAAAACTACTACTCACTTGCTACTGTAAACACTGCCAGAAATAAATCCCTAAAGAAATTGTCTCAGCTTCAGAATGTAGCCTTGTTCAGGGTCACAGCTTTTACTGGGTATGCTAACTCAGTGACTATTGGATGTATGGATGGAAAGTATGGATGGAAAGACCTGAACTCTTCAACCCCCTGAATAATGGTGAAGATTCAGCCAGTGTCAGAATTCTCTTTCGCACTCACTGAGGCCTCCATTTATGCTGTTCTTAGAGTTCCGTTCTCTCCACTGACCTACTCTTCCATTCTTTTCTGAAATGTGATTACCTCACACATCAAAACTCTGTCACAGTGATCTCCATCTCTTTCAAGAGGGACAACTTGCAGCATCCTCTAGAGAGCAAAGTGCCAATTAGCAGAATTACTATATATTCTTGGGAAGTATTTTTCATTTTCCTGGCCATTGTATTTTCTGTTTGCTGTTGTTATTCTTGAAGTTTCCAGATTCTTCTGATGAAGTCTTGGTGTATTGGTTTTCGATGGCTGCCCTAAGAAATTACCGGAAAGCAGTACACCTTTATCATCACACAGCTCTGTACATCTGGAGTCTGGCTGAGCTTCAACATTTTCTTGGTTGATATAAGCCAACTGGAACATTTACTGGGAGTCTGGGAAAGAACCACTTCCAAGCTCATCTGCATTATAGACAGAATTTAACTCTGTGTGTTGGTAAGGCTAAATATCCCAATTCCTTGCTGACAGTCAGTTGGGAGTCACTCCTTAAACCACCTGCATTCCTCATCATGTCGTCTTCTGTCTTCAAACCAACAAGGGCACATTTAATTCTTCTCAATTTTGGTTTCTCCTGCTGCATCTTTTCTTACTTCAGCCAGAGAAATTGTCTGCTTTTTAAGGGCTCATGTGATTAGATTCAACCCACTTGAGTAATTTAGGCTAATCTTCCTATTTCCAAATCCATAATCTCATTCAAGCTGGCCCAGGTGCTTGGGACCCCGCATGGAATTTCAGGTTCCTGGCTTCAGCTTGGTCCAGCTCCGGCTTATGTGACTGTTTGGGGAACAAACCAGCAGGTAGAAGATCTTATTCTCTGTGTCCCTTCCTCTGTCTCTGTCACTCTGCTATTCAGAAAAATAAATAAATTTTTTTCTTAAAAAAGGAATGCCAAATAGCTAACTACATGGCAAAATAAAGATATTTTCCAATAGGCGAGGACTTAGAAAGCTTAATGCTATGCAGACTTTGAGTTAAGGGGATTATTTGAGGGTTTACTCCAGGAAAATTTTAAAAGAATGAAAGGAAGGGAAAGATAAAATAGGGAAGAGGCAATTGGACTACTGCAGAACTGGTGATTATGCATTAAGTCTAGAAACAATCAGTTCCCAACTGTAACAGAAGTCAGAGTGAGATGAAAAGAACATTTTCACAAAGATGTTTTATACATCTTTTATCATATGACTATAAAACTCTGTATGATTTTTAAAAATTTTTATTTATTTTTTTGAAAGGCAGAGTGACAGAGGGAGAAAAAGATCGACAGATCTTCCATCTGCTAGTTCACTCCACTCCCGCCCAGTAGCCAGGAACCTAATCCAAGATTCCCACGTGGATGGCAGAGACCCAAATACTTAAGCCATCACCTGCTGCCTCTTAGGGTATACATTCATAGGAATGTGGAATCAGGAGCAGAGCTGTGACAAACCCAGGCACTCCTATATGGCAAGTAGAAGTTTCAAGTGATGTCTTTTTAAAAAAAGATTTTAAAATTTATTTTTATTTATTTGAGAGGTAGAGTTATAGTCAGAAAGAGGGAGAGACAGAGAGAAAGGTCTTCCATCTGCTGGTTCACTCTCCAAGTGGCCACAACAGCCAGAACTTGGCAGTTCCGAAGCCAGGAACCAGGAGCTTCCTCTGGGTCTTCCACATAGGTGCAGAAGGCCCAAGCACTTGGACAATCTTCTGCTGCTTTCCCAGGCCACAGCAGAGATCTGGATGGGAAGAGGAGTGGTCGGGACACAAGCCAGCACCCATATGGGATGTTGGCCCCATAGGCAGAGGCTTACCCTAATATACTACAGCACCAGCCCTCAAATGATGTCTTAAGTTCTAGGCTGAATGTCTGCCTTCTGATTTTGTTTGTCTTTTAAAAATAATTATTTTTTCGAAGAAATTCTGTGGCAGTTGATTTTGTGTGTCACATGGAGAATGTTTTTGGGTGAGACTCACATTTGAATAAGTAACTTTTGACAGTGCTAGATTTCCTTCTATATTTGGGTGGGCTTCCTCCAATCATTTGAAGGCTTGAATAGAGCAAAAAAATCAGCTTTTAGCAAGAGGGAATTCTCTAGCAGATGGCCTTGTTCTCCAACTTGCTGGCCCATACAGCAAGCAATGGACATAACCTCCATAGTGTGTGAGCCAATTCCTGCACATACATATATACAAGTGTATGTGTATGTACATATTTCCTGTTGATTATGTTTCTCTAGAGAACTCTAAGAGAGTTCACATACATTCTTTTTTCTTATTTTTTTTAAAATGGAAGACAATTTACAACAGTGCTGTTTGCTCTGTCATTGGCTGTATGCTAGCAATTGGTGCCTTACTTTGACTAATCACTTTTCTTAGCAATGTTCCAATAATCAGTTTTCCAAAATCTCTATGGCCAGGGGCGGTGCTGTGGCATACCAGGTTAAGCTGCCACCTGCAATGCTGGCATCCCATATGGGTGTTGGTTTGAGTCCCAATTGTTCCACTTCCAATCCAGCCCCCTGTTGCTGCACCTGGGAAAAGCAGTAGAGGGTGGCCCAAGTGCTTGGGCTCCTGCACTCATGTGGGAGACTCAGAAGAAGCTTCCGGCTCCTGGCTTTGGATCAGCTCAGCTCTTGCCCTTGTGGCCATTAGGAGAGTGAACCAGAGGATGGAAATTTCTCTCTCTGTCTCTTTCTCTGTGACTCTGCCTTTCAAATAAATTAAATGAGTCTTTAATAAGTTCCATAACTGGGCCAGCTCTGTGGTGTAGCACGTAAAGCTGCCACCTGTAGTGCCAACATTCCATATGGGCACTGCTTTGAGTTCCAGCTGCTTGGCTTCCTATCCAGCTCTCTGCTATGGTCTGGGAAAGCAATGGAACATTGCCCAAATACTTGGGCCCCTGCACCCTTAAGGAGCCTTAAGGAAGCTCCTGACTCCTGCCTTTGGACTGGCGCAGTTCTGGTCGTTGTGGCCATCTGGTGAGTGAACCTGTGGATGGAAGACCTCTCTTTCTCTCTGCCTCTGCCTCTCTGTAACTATGGATTTCAAATAAATAAATAAATCTTATAAAAAATACTCCAAGGCCAACAGAAGTGCAAGGTACAAATATTGGACACAGTCTATCTCTCTATTTCTCTTCCTTCTTTTCCTTTTCCTTTTGGTGTGTTTCTGGGATAGCAAAGTTCTATTATTTTTCTATTGACAATTTAAACAAATAAATACTTATAATGATATAAATAGTATATATAATCAAATATATACAGAAAAAAATACATCCTAACCATGTCCTCCTCCTCCTCCTCCTCCTCCTCCTCCTCCTCCTCCTCCTCCTTCTTCTTCTTCTTCTTCTTCTTCTTCTTCTTCTTTTGACTGGCAGAGTTAGACAGTGAGAGAGGGAGAGACAGAGAGAAAGGTCTTCCTTTTTCCATTGGTTCACCTGACAAGTGGCCGCTACGGCCGCCGCGTTGCGGCCAGCACACTGCGCCAATCCAAAGCCAGGAGCCAGGTGCTTCCTCCTGGTCTCCCATGGGGGTGCAGGGCCCAAGCACTTGGGCCATTCTCCACTGCACTCCCAGGCCACAGCAGAGAGCTGGACTGGAAGAAGAGCAACCGGGACAGAATCTGGTGCCCCATCTGGGACTAGAACCTGGGGTGCCGGCGCCACAGGTGGAGGATTAGCCAAGTGAGCCGCGGCATCGGCCAACAATGTACTTTTTTTCCTTTCTACCTTCCCCATGAATTGTTTTTCCATCTTCAAAATTTTTGGATAAGGACCTGGGACTCTTTAATTCTTTAGAATAACCAGGTATAGATTGAAACTTAATTTTGTGCTTCCATTTATATGATGAGATACTGTGTTGCCTGGAGTGTATGTGTAGAGGGAATCAAGTGAGTGAGGCAAGAGAAGGTAGGGAAGAGATAGATACAAAAGCTAATTTAGAGAATTAGCAAAAAGGAATGGGTATGTGAGTTATTGGAGAAAAGAGTATTTCTTTCCAAGAGATGGTGTCCCTTTGGTTGGCAGTTTATCCTGAACTGCTGTCCTAGCCACCATGAACAAAGCCCAATCCCTCATCGTTCTGCTCCATACAATGACATTTTCACAGGACCTTTGACGTTTCTTTCTACACTTTTTTGACTACCTCTAAACGACTATCCATTATAGTGTTTTCGTCCAAAATGTTCAAAGTAAAAACAACCAAAAGATTAAAATTTCGATTTAGCCATATTATATATCTTAATTCTTGAAATTTCTTTTAAAACATTTATCCTTTAACTCCACTTCCCATAAACTTTTGAAAATTTATTTATTTATTTGAAAAGTGGAATCAGAGAAAGACAGACAAGGATCTTCCATCTCCTTGTTCACTTTCCAAATGCCAAAATAATTTGGTATTTATAGTTTATGCATTAATGTAATAAAGCAAAGTAAACTAATTAAAAGTTGATGTAACTCAGAGTATAGGATGTATTATTTCAAAAATATATTAATGCTTTAGATACTATGTATTCTTCTGACGTACATTTAGACATATTTCTCCCTTTAATACTTGCACACATACACGAAGACTATTTTGCATGAAGCAGAAACATGTGAAGTTTGCTTTACTTTGAACATGGTCACCTATATTAATCTAAGCAAATGGAACAGTGTCATGCAAGTTACATAACGTACTAAGGGGTGGTAGTTCATATGGTTGGAAGCCTTAAGACTCTCATGTGGGAGGCGTGTGTCAGAGTAGGCAGACCTCCACTTTTTTCTGTCTTGATTTGGTAAAACCAGTAAAACTCCCTTCCATCCATTCTGAACACTAAGTATTTTTGGTGTCTTTATCTACTTACTATTTTTCAAAGGTTTATTTATTTGAAAGGCAGAGCATGAGAAAGGAGAGAGAGAGAAAACGAAATTCCATGTGCTGGTTAGAGTGTCCTAAATAGTCCTGTGCCAGACCAGGACTGAAGCCAGTGCTAAACCAGGGAGAGATGAGCTCAATCCAGGTCTCCCATGTGGTGACAGGGGCTCAATGACTTGAGCTGTTACTCTGGCCTCTTAGGGTCTGCATTACCTAAAAGCTAGAGTCAGGAACTGGAACAATTATGGAATTAGGCACTCTGATAATCGATGTGATGTATTCACGACTAAGTTAATTGTCCAGGCCTCTTTGAAGTTCCTGCATTCTTCTGGACAACTTATTATTTAGAAAGCCCAGGGTTTGCTCTCTGTTCGAAACTCTACACTTACCTGTTGTTTTGCTGCTGCTTCTGGGAGCCTCAATTTCTTTCAAAGTGAGGGGATCTTCTGAGAAGATTCTCATTCATGCTTCGCCAGAGATAGTTTTTATGATCTTAGCCTGTAACATGTGTTACAAAAACCCTGAGCTAGTCACCATCTGGGATTTGGTCCCAGGGAACGACAACTTCTGCACTGTTAAGATCTAGAGTTCAATTACAGTTGTACTGTCATTGTTGGATCATGGGGCCACTGTTATGAAGGCTGTGTGATTCGCTTTTTCTTGAGTTAAATATATTCTCTTCTTTTATTTTCTTAAGCATTCACTCCTGCTTCTAAGGGAGGTGGACATGTCATGATAATCTTCTCTTTGACATCCAGATCTTCTTCTGGGACAATCTTTATGGAAGCCTTGACAGTTCTTACAGGACAAGTGAGATGCAGATTCAAATATCATGCTCTGGATTGTAGTGAAAATGAGGAAATGGGCTTAGGGAAGATGGAAAAGAGTAGATAGCAAAAAGACAAGGGTGTGAGTGAGACTTTTCCAGTTGTAGAATATTTTTTTTTTTTAAATTACTTATTTGGAAGACATACAAGCAGAGAGATCTTCCACCTGCTGGTTCACTTCTTAAATGCTTGTAAAAGCTGGGGCTGAGTCAGGAACTCCATCCAGATCATCCATGTGGGTGGCAGGGACTAAATACTTGCACTATAATCTATGCTTTCCCATGTAATTAGCAGGAAGATGGATCAGAGCAGAGCAACCAGGACTCAAACTGACACTCTGATATGGGATGCTGGAATTACAAGTGGTGGGTTAATCTGCTGCACCACAATGGTTGTACAGAGTTCTGGATGTATAATGAATGTTACCTTCAAAAAAAAAAATACCATGGTCATGAAGTTCAACCCTGGACTCAAATTGGCTTATGGATAACAGGTATCATATAGTTTGCAGAAGTTCTGTGCAACTTTTTAATAGTGTCTGCCTCATCATTGGTGATGGTTTCAACTGTTCTTCAGGGTGTTTTTTCAAGGTTTTAAATGTTCAAATCGTGAAGCAGTGAGGCTGTTGCCTCAGTCCCTGCATCACGTTACCGTGTTCAAGTTTGTTCAAATCCCCTCCCCACCCCACCTCACGCCACATGTCTTCTGGCCAACCGACCATAGGATAATATTTTCAGAGGAATTTCTTCAGTTAGATTGGCCTCATCCACCTTTTCCTACATGACTTCAAGACTTGTAAGGCATGCTTCAGAGGTTTCCTTAGAGGTGATGATTAGTCAGATCTTTCCACACACCAAGATCCTTTCTATGGATGCTAATCCTTGGCAGGATTTGTTGAGTGCTGTTCTTTTTCGTGAAGTTCTGCTTTCTAAGGGTTGCAGCAGCCAGTCTGTGGAGTCCATGAATGGTAGGAAAAAGGAATTTATTTGTAATAAAAAGATCCTCTAAAGGTGTGGTCTTGCTCCCAATGTGGATTTCAGAGCAGAAAGGAGCTCACCATTTTACCCCAGAAATACGAATTCTTGGCAGAGTATTTTTCAAACTAATGAAAATTTCTTAAAAAATATTTCTAACTTTTTATCAGCTGCATATATTACAGTAAAAATGGCAGTTTCTACATTGGTATATATTTGAAACAAATTGTTTATTCCATACAGAGCCAAGAGTCCAAGCAACACTTCCCTGTGCAGGTGAGGATTTTTCAAAAGTTTTTAAAAATAGCTTTTTTAAAGTAAAATTGATATATTTAAAAACTACTGTGTTTAATATGGTTGATTAATATGGTTTAACCTAAGTATGCGCTAATCACCACAGTCAAAATAATGAACAGGGGCTGGCGCTGTGGTGCAGAGGGTTAAAGCCCCAGCCTGCAGCGCCGGCATCCCATATGGACGTGGGTTCGAGTCTCGGCTGCTCCTTTTCTGATCCAGCTCTCTGCTGTGGCCTGGGAAAGCAGTGGAAGATAGTCCAAGTCTTTGGGCCCCTGCACCCACATGGGAGACCCGGAAGAAGCTCCTGGCTCCTGGCCTCGGATCAGCTCAGCTCTGGCTGTTGTGGTCATTTGGGGAGTGAACCAGCGGAATGGGATTCCCCCACCCCCCGTCTCTCTGCCTCTCATTCTCAAATAAATAAAATAATTCTTCAAACAAAATGAACATGCCCATCACAAGATAGAAGAAAAGTCATTCTAAATGTTTACTTGTGAATTCTTGATTATAAATTTTCTTTTTCTTTCACTAATAATTGCCCATGTAATTCCACATTTTCCAGGAGTCTTTTTTTTTTAAAGATTTATTTATCTGAAAGTCAGAGTTACACAGAGAGAGAAGGAGAGGCAGAGAAAAAACGGTCTTCCATGCACTGGTTTACTCTCCAATTGGCTGCATCGACCAGAGCTGTGCCAATTCAAAAGTAGGAGCCAGGAGCTTCTTCTGGGTCACCCACATGAGTACAGAGGCCCAAAGGTCTTGGCCCCTTTTCTACTGCTTTTTACTGCTTTCCCAGGCTGTAGCAGAGAGCTGGATCAGAAGTGGAGCAGCCAGGACTCAAACTGGCACCCATATGGGATGCTGGCACTGCTGATAGTGGCTTTACCTGCCATGCCACAGCACCAGCCCCCAGGAGAGTCTTACAGAACAAATGAGACAATTCAGATGGCCACACTCTATCAGAAACAGAGTTCATTCTTTCAGAGGCATCTTCTCTGCTTAGGCGCATCTCCTTTTTTCCCCTTCTTTCTTCTTGTTTGCCATTGCTCTCCTTTTTGTTGGTTTTCTGCACCTTCACCCCTCCTCTTCCACTTTGTCTGCCATATCGTCTAGTTCCTCCTCAGCATTTTTCTTTCCTGTCTTCTTTGTCTCTCTCCCATCCTGACCTTTTGCCCAACACACACTTATTTTTTAACTTGCATTTAAACATTTTTAATTTTAATTTTAATTAGTTTTTTAACAAGTTCAATGTGCTTTATAGATATAATTGTGAGCGTATAATGATATTCCCTTTCTCCCTCTCTCCCTCCCTCACCATCCACTTCTATGCACCTTCAGCCTGACTCTCTCCATGTAAGTAAGCCACATCTGCTTCTGCAGGCATACTTCAAACGGCGTGTGAAAAAAACTGCAAGTAAAGTATGTTTATGTTGGTGTAAAATATTTTGGAATAATGCATATTTTTATAATATGTATGTCCCATGAAATTTTGGTGATTCCTAGTATATTTTGTACTATAATGATAATAGACACATATTTTTGAAAACGGGAACTGAAAAGGTATTCTCCCAAGGAGCAAGTACTACTAGCATTATTTTGAACAAATGATGTCATTTTCTGTATACAAACTTTGCTTGTTTTATGGTACCCAGTAAACTTTATCACTATACATTCAGCTACCTCATTTCTAGCTTTTATAAATAATAAGTGTTAATTTTCTGTTGAATAATTTTCAGTATTAAACAAATTTGCAGCTAATATAACTAAATCCATATCTTTGTATGCTTCTATCAACTATATTCAGTGCAACTCACTGTTGCATTGAAATAGAAATGTCATAAATGTTTCTTGATAAACATGGAAAAATTTCTCCCCAAAATTCTGTGAAGATTTATATCTAACAACAGTGTTTGTGAATAATATGAAGTGTTTTATCATTTCAAAAAATAAAAATACTGAACCACATATGGTAGGTGGACCATAACAATTTCAGTTAATGTGAAATATTTTGACTACTAGAAAATGTTTTAAGTATTTATAAGAACAAGCCAGTGAGCAACTTCACTTTAATAAGCGTTGCATTTTTACACTTGATCTTAGCCAAAAGGCCGAGAAGCGATATTAAGGATTACATTTTTGAAAAGGCAGATAAGACCTGCTCAAATGCCTCTACTTTCAGGTCTTACAATGTTTAAATTCCAGACTTAATTGGAGTGGTTTGATGGAAACAAATTTTCTTTGTTCATTTTTTATAAAAAAAAAACACATTTTGTTATGGGAAGTTGCATCAAGGGATTTTGGTGGGAAGACAGGTTTTAGCTCATGAAAAAAAAGGTTTTGTTTCATAGAAATATTTGAGCCAAAAATTAACAATGAAAACTGGATTGTGAGTCACCAGGCAAAGAAAACAACAGTTTTTGTAGGTGGGTTTGAATTTTTCCAAACCATGGAGCAAATATTTAGAAGTTCACATCTGGAACAAAAGGAAGTTGAAAGTCACTGTAGTTTTCTAAGAGACGGAGTGATGTTACCCAAACAACACTTTGGAAGATTATTCCAGCAGCTGTGTTGGGCTTCTTTAGTTGCCTTTCAGTTTATTGCCTGATTGCAAGTAGCATTTCAAAATGTGGCTGTAGAAACATTTGAGAAGTTAATCAAAAATGTTTCATCTGTCAAAGGCCATAATATAATGATAAAGTATATAGCATATATATTTTAAAATAAATTAATATTAAAAATTTACATGAAATGATTATCCATGTTCCTTCTTCAGAATAGAGGAGTAACCCAGACGTGTTTCTGAAAAAATTCCCATTACATTAAATGACTAATAAATAAATTCTGCCCTCAAATATGCTCCGTGCACTGAGCAGGTGCTTAGTATTGACCTTTTTTTCTACTTTGAAAGCAGTGAAATTTCCTAGAATTGCTCCCCAGGTAGTCATTTAAAGGAAAATACCATAGAAGTAACTCTGCTTTGTTTGAATCATTCTTCATATTTTGGAAGTGTATTCCTCTTCTGAGCCTGAGTACCAATACATTTTATACTTTATGAGGGTTTTTAAATGAAATATATTCACATCTTAAATTTTCATAGTCATTTGTTATGTGCTGAATTGTGTACTCCCAAAAATTTCATATGTTGAAATCCCAGTCCCCAGTACCTGTGTGAAGGAACATTTTCCAGGAAGTCTTGATGTTGGGATGATAGAACTGCATGAAGAGTATTCAAAATGGCAATCCCCATCATCCTCCCAATGACCACGTCACAGAGGTGATAACCAGGACTTGTACAATCTGCCCAGGTACAAGGTCACTGGGATCCCTTCAGAGCTGGCTCCAGTGAAAATACCATTGCCATTACTAATATTAGAATCATGGTAACCATGTAGACTTCAAATAGCTGTCCCTTTCCACATACTAGAGAGTCATCAAGGTTGCATTTTGCCTGTAATTTTTATTAATATCTTTGACTTGTTAAGTTATGTGGTCTTGAGGAATGATCAGATTTATCAGGCTATCGCTGTATAAATTGGCTATTCCTTGATCTTTTCCTTGATGTCACTGTAGGTCAAGCAGCACAAGATGACACTCAGGCTCTCAGAAGAGTAGGGCAACATCTCCTTGCTGGCCAGTTGAAAGAACTCCAGGTCATGTGTGTTCTGTCCATGCATCGCTAGTATGTTGGCCATCTCGGTAAACCTTACGCAAGGGAGTTCTTCATTTCTTTCTTTTTTTTTAAGATTTATTTTATTTATTTGAAAGACAGAGTTACAGAGAGAGGCAGAGCCAGAGAAAGAAAGAGGTCTTTCCATTCTGTTAGTTCACTCCCCAAATGACCGCAAGGGTCAGAGCTGAGCTGAACTGAAGCAGGGAGCTTCTTCCGGGTCTCCCACGTGGGTGCAGGAGCCCAAGAACTTGGGTCATCCTCTACTGCTTTCCCAGGCCATAACAGAGAGCGGGATCAGAAGAGGAGCAGCCGGGACTTGAACTGGTACCCATATGGGATGCCTGCATTGCAGTCTGGGACTTTAACCTGCTGTGTCACAGTACTGCCCCAGTTCTTCATTTCTTTCAAGAATTTTCCAAATATCGCCTGACACATCTTCTGAATCTCTGATTCCGAGAATCCAGAAGAGTTTACATAGGCTCTCTGGTAGGTAATGCAGCAGTTTAAGGTCTGATACAGATGCCAGAACCAGGACCCAGGAGATGAGGAATTTCCAGGATCACTCACTGTTGAAATAAGTCCTTTTCTTCAATCAAGACCTCAGGTCCTCTGTGTGAAACTTGTTGCTGTCAGTCACACATCCTTTAAAAGGCAGGTTAGATGCTAAAGTCTGTTTTTTCACACTGGAGTCTGCTCAGCAACCAGTTTTAGTCCATCAAGAGAACACTGAAACACAGCAGCCCCATGCTTGGCATTTACAAATGCACTAAGCTGTAAATAGACTGATCTCTGGCTTATTAGTATAGGCCTCTGTTTTCATCACTGAAGCAGGTCAGCATCAGATGCATCAGTCCCTTCACATAGAGCCCTAAGTCCTTGCTCAGTGCCATGGAGTAGCCAGCCAAATTGATGATGCCGCTTCCAGCTATGCGGGTGCTGAGACAGAAAAATTTCCTAGAATAGCGTCTGGATCACATGCTTTATGTGCACAACATGTTCTGAGCTGCAGACTCCTTGTAGATCATAAGTGCTTTCATCTTCTTTTTGCACACCTTGACATTGAGAACATGCATGATGTTGGAAATATCACAGTGCAATGTCTTTCTTGGAGTTCATGGTACAGCATAACTGCCAGACTGGCACCTGGCCTAGAGACGTCTGTGGCAGGTGGCCAGCCTACTGAAATCACATTTTTTTCTTTCCTCTGTAATGATGCACTCCCTCTCCCTTTTTTTTTTTTTTAAAAAAAAGAACTTTTATAAGAATGTGTGCACATCTGTTGTTTGTTTTTTTCCTGCCTTAAGCTTTATAGGAATGGAATAATTATGTATATCATAGTCTTCTCTTTAAATTCATTATGTTCCTGGGAGTCATTCATGATGATTTGTATAGTTCATTCATTTTCACTGCTCTATACTATTCTATTATGTGAACTTAACACTGCAAATTCATACTCCTGTTGATAGACATCTGACAGATTCCTATTTTTCATTAATTCAGTCGAAACCTTAGCTGTTATCTCTACAAATCTTCCTTTTTTATTTAATGAATATAAATTTCCAAAGTACAGCTTATGGATTACAATGGCTTCCCCTCCCATAACTTCCCTCCCACCCACAACCCTACCCTTTCCCACTCGCTCTCCCCTTCCATTCACATCAAGATTCATTTTCAATTCTCTTTATATACAGAAAATCAGTTTAGTAGATATAAAGATTTCAACAGTTTGCCCTCACATAGCAACACAAAGTGAAAAAATACTGTTGGAGTACTAGTTATAGCATTAAATAACAGTGTACAGCACATTAATGACAGAGATCCTGCATGATATTTTTCAAAAAAAGATTGATTAATTTTCTATGTAATTTCCAATTTAACACCAAGGTTCTTTTTTTCGTTTTCAATTATCTTTATATGCAGAAGATCGCTTCAGTATATACTAAGTAAAGATTTCATCAGTTTGCACCCACACATAACCACAAAGTGTAAAAATACTGTTTCATACTAGTTATATCATTACTTCACATTACAAATCTTCCTTTAATCCATTCTCCCTTTTTCTAAGATTTCAATTACACAGATGATGTAGTCTCATTCCATTCATATTTTAAATATTTCTTTTTCAATGTTTACTTTTCATCTACTTGAAAAACAGTCATACACACACACACTGTGTGTGCGTGTGAGAGAGAGAGAGAGAGAGAGAGAGAGAGAGTACTTCCATCCATTGGTTCACTCTACAAACACCTGCAACAATCAGGACTGGACCAGGTGGAAACCAGAAGCCTGAAACTCCATCCAGGTCTTCCATGTGGGTAATAAGAACCCAGGCACTTGGGCCATTCTCTGCTGTCTCCCAGTTTGGAATTAGCAGGAAGCTGCATCCTAAGTGGAGTGAGTGGGCACTCCAATATGACATGCAGATGTCCTAACCAACAAATTAACATAACATCTCAGATTAACACAATGCCTGATCCCATAGCTGGAGTGTTATATAAACTGTGTGCTGCAAATTTGGACAATTTCTTTAGGCATCTGCTAGTCAATGTGCCCAAAGTTTTAAACTTCAAAATTATATTTTTCTATTTCTAAAATTTCATTCTGGCCCACTTTTAAATCTTTGCTCATATTTTTAGTACTTTCTTACATTTTTGTGATTACATCTTCTATTTTCTTATACATTTCACTCATAGGAATTTTATAAGTTTACCTAAAATCTTGGAAATAAACTGGTAATTCCTTGTTTCTACTGATTCACTCATGATGGTATTTTTTTCTTATGTGTTTGGAAATCATTGAGAACTCAGGTTTGCTTGGTCTTTTATTTATTTTAAATATTTATTTATTTATTTGAAAGTCAGAGTTACAGAGAAGCAGAGGCAGAGAAAGAGAGAGAAAGGTCTTCCACCTGCTGGTTCACTCCCCAGATGGTCGCGCCCTTTTGAAGCCAGGAGCAGGTCTCTCACGTGGGTGTAGGGGCTCAAGTACTTAGGCCATCTTCCACTGCTTTCCCAGGCCATAGCAGAGAGCTGGATCAGAAGTGGAGCAGCCGGGACTCGAACCAGAGCCCATATGGGATGCCGGCACTGCAAGCTGAGGCTTTACCTGCTACACTACAGTGCTGGCCCCTGCTTAGTCTTAATTTGGGAGAATACTGAGCACCTCTACACAGCCATT
Organism: Lepus europaeus; assembly: GCF_033115175.1. Lineage (NCBI taxonomy): Eukaryota > Metazoa > Chordata > Mammalia > Lagomorpha > Leporidae > Lepus > Lepus europaeus. The sequence goes on along the minus strand of NC_084837.1, from coordinate 45,875,059 downwards.
TCATGTTATAAACAGTTTTTCAAATTAGAGATAGTGTATGTATGACTCTTTGTTATTGCAGCAGCCAGAATTTCTTCACAGTACCAGACCTGTCTTCTTCCTTTTAAAAATGAGAACCTCATTATTCAGAAGATTATCAGTTTGAGATCACTTTAGGTATTTTTCTTTAGTTTTTTTTTTTAAAATGTTTTTCTGTTGTAGGAGTTCAAGTTTCAGGTTCCCCATCTTGAAGGTAGTTCAAGAATGTTTGCTGATAGCAACTGGAGTATCATCCTGAAACTACTTACATTTCTTCCCAGAGCCTCACATTCAGCTTTCTTTCCTTGAGGTTTGTTCAAGACTTTATTGATAACAGTGCTTTTTTTTTAGAATTATTTTATTTATTTGAAAGGCAGAGTTACAGAGAGAGGTAGAGCCAGAGAGAGAGAGAAGTCTTCCACTCTGCTGGTTCACTCCTAAGATGGCTGCAACTGCCAGAGCTGAGCTGATCCGAAGCCAGGAGTCAGGAGTCTCTTCCAGGTCTCCCATGTGATGCGGGGTCCCAAGGACCCGGGCCATCTTCTACACAGCAGAGAGCTGGATCAGAAGAGGAGCAGCGGGGACTCGAACTGGCACCCATATAGGTTGCTGGCACCGCAGGCGGAGGATTAACCTACTGAGCCACAGCACTGGCCCCAGAGTGTATTTCAAATACACAGGTTTAAGAGCATAGTGATTCTTCCCACTCTACCTTCCCTCCCGCCCGCATTCTCACCCTCACTTCTCCTTCCTTTCCCATTCCTTCTTTTAATTTTTACAGTGATCTACTCTGCCTATTTCATACTCATAAGATTAACCCTACACTAGGTAAAGAATTCATCAAATAGAAGAAAAAAAACTTCCTCAACAGTAGAGACAAGGGCTGTAAACAATCACTGAATCTCAAAACATCAATTTTATTCATATACACTTTTGGGGTACTCTGATAACATTTGACACCTAACATCAGGAAAGCTCATTGGTTCTCCTTTGATCCCACTTCAAGTTCAACAAATATATTGCTTACCCCTGTAGGAGGTGCCCTTGGTAATGATTTCCTATTTTTCCTGTGACCTTGGCAAAGCATAGCAAATTAAGTTTATCAAGGACGTAGTTTTGCAGCAGGAAGGTCCTTTGGACAATTTTGGGTCATACTTGGATTTTATATTATTAATAAGTTCTTTTCCATAAACTACTTTTTAAAAAAGATTTTATTTATTTATTTGAAAGTCAGAATTATACAGAGAGAAGGAAAGGAAGAGAGAGGTCGGTCTTCCATCTGCTGGTTCACTCGCCAGTTGGTTGCAATGGCCGGAGCTGCACTGATCGGAAGCCAGGAGCCAGGAGCTTCTTTTGGGTCTCTCACGTGGGTGCAGGGGCCCAAGGACTTGGGCCATCTTCTACTGCTTTTCCAGGTCATAGCAGAGAGCTGATTTGGAAGTGGAGCAGCTGGGACTCAAACTGGTGCCCATATGGGATGCTGGCACTGCAGGCAGTGACATTACCCATTATGCCACAGCGCTGGCTTGTATACCAAGAATGAGAATTAGCAGTATAGACTAGACATGAAAATGATTGGAATGCTCCTGTAATGGTGGATGCTTCAGTTTGACTGAACCCTAGCCTGTGTAAGAATGTTTCTCACCACAAAGTGCATTGTCAGCTGTGTTTTTTTTTTTAATGTTCATTATTTCTGTAAGATATTTTATTTATTATTTGAAAGGCAAAGCTATGGGGAAATGTGAAGAAAAAAGAGAGAGCAAGAGAGACAGATATCTTCCATCTGCTGGTTCACTCCCCAAATGCTCACCAGCAGCCAGACAAGGCTGGGCCAGGCTGAAGCCAGGATGCAGGAAGTCCATTCTGGTATGTCCCCATGAGTAGTGGGGACCTAAGGACTTGAGCCATCTTCTGCTGCCTTCCAAGGCACATTAGCAGCAAACTGGGTCAGAAGTCAGTTAGCCAGGACTGGGACACTCCCTGATACAGGATGCAGGTGTCAGAAGCAGTAGCTTAAAGCAGGCGCCACAACACTGGACCGAGATGTTCTTTATTAAATTTAGGTAGTTATCTTCTATTTCTAGTTTTCTAAGAATTTTTTAATAATAATAAATGAATGTTGTAGTTTTTCAAATGCTTTTTCTACTTCTGTTGATATGGTCATGATATTATCACGATTTTCCTTATTTAAACAATTGAGGTATATTATATTAATTGATTTTCAAATATTGAACCAACCTTTAATTAATGAAATGAATCCAAATGTATAGTATGTATATTTTATTTGATTTGTTAATAATTGAGGATTTTACTCTGTGGTCTGTAATTTTCCATTCTTGTAATGCTTTTGTCTGGTTTTGGTTTTGGTATAACGCTGCCTTCACTTGATGAATTATGAAGTTCCCTCTGCTTATATTTTCTGGGAGATATTTTAGAGACTTGGTATCTTTCCTTATACTAAATATTTGGTAGAATTCACCAATGAAATTACCTGACCTGGTACCTTCCATTTGGTAAGGTTAATTGCTAATTAAATTTCTTTTAATGATATAGGTCTATTCAGTTTATTTCTTTTGTCTTTTAAGGAATTGGTTCATATCATCTTGGTTGTGAAATGTGTAGGCTGAGAGTTGCTCATAATATTTCTTTAAATGCTTTTAATGCCCATGGAATAAATAGTAATGATCCATTTTTAATTTCTGATATTAGTAATTTATATCTTTTTTTCTGTATTGATTAAGCTGACAAGAGATGTACCAATTTCCTTTTTCTTTTTTGAAGAACTATTATTGGTTTTGTTTATTTTGTGTGTAAATTCCTGTTTTCAACTTCATTGATTTATGATGTGATTTTTATTATTTTCTTTGACTTGCTTTGGATTTACTTTGCTCTTCATTTTCTAGTTTCATTGTGTGGGAGCTTATAATATTGATTTTAAATCTTTCTTTTCTAGTCATGCATAAATTTTTTTGCTAAAGATTTTTCTCTAGGCTCTGATTTTGTTGCATTCCAAAAGCTTTTATGTTTTACTTTACTTTTTATTTATATGCATGCTGAGAAATATAGTCAGTTTTTGAAACTCCATTTCTAGAGCTGATCTGAATTTTCTATATGGTTCTACCTTTGCTACGAAGTGAGTTTAAAAGATCTAACATTTATTTAAATCTATAAGCCTAATCAACTCCAATAATTTAATTGTTTTCTTTAATTGCATGCTTCATTTCTAATGGGTTGAATCAGATAAATGCTCATTTTCTTCTGAGATTTTGGGAACAAATTTCATTTCCTATGATGGAGTTCTTAGATTATTAGGACAGGAGTAGTCCAGGTATTTTAATTTTGAATTACCTGAATCTTCTTAGGGCTTGGCTAGGAACAGTTAGTCTAATCTTATCTCTGTCCTGGGGTCTGCTGAGTCTGGGTGGTGCCATTCTTGGTCAATCCTTCAGTCTGTGTTACTGAGTGCTGCCACTGGTTTAATTCATGATTGGATTTCTTAGCTTGGTCAGAACCTAGTGTTCTCCCAGACTGAACTGAATCCCACTTCAGCTTTTGCTAGAGCTGTGAACTGCCCAACTCAATGCCATTTTTTCCCTTCTAATTCTGACTTATCACAGCCCAAATCCTGTGTGGTAGAGTTGTTTGGCTCTCATTTCACAACCCAACTTACAGGCTCCTGAATATTAATTCAGCTGTATTCTCTGTCCCTATCTGAAAGTTATGAGAACTACAGAATACTTTTCATGCTATGCAGTAGCTGAGAACATTCTTGTGGTACCAGCTCGGGTCTTTTCCCTATTTCCAAGTAGTACTACTAAGTTTTCTATTTTGTGACCAGCTCCATTCTGACATGGTTCCATTCCTTTCTGAATGGGATGCTGAGTAGAGACTCAAGACAGATTAGGTGGTTAATGACATCCAGAGAATGTATATTTCAGTATTTTCTATGGTGATGCTATAAAGGATGCAATATTTTAAAATACTTTAATGTGTTTTTTCTCACAGACCAGGAGAAGCACCTGGCTCCTGGCTTCAGATCAACGGAGTGCACTGGCCGCAGTGCACAGGCTGCAGCGGCCATTGAGGGGTGAACCAATGGAAAAGGAAGACCTTTCTCTCTGTTTCTCTCTCTCTCACTGTCCACTATGCCTGTCAAAAAAAAAATAGCAAAAAAAAAAAACAAAACCCAAAACTTGAAGATAGCTTCAAATATATTTCTAGTATTACAATTTTTTATTTTGTTTATTTTTTGAGTTTTTAAGGACTTTTGTATAATTTAAAAGGTTTAATTTCCCCTTTAATTGAGAGAGACAGACAGACAGAGAGAGATCTTTTATCTGTTGGTTCACTTCTCAAATGCCCACAACAGCCAGGGCTGGTTCAGGCTGAAGCCAGAAGCTAGGAACTAAATCTAGGTTTCTCATGTCAATGGCAAGGATCAAAGTAACCAAGATATAGCCTACTGCCTCTCAGAGTGCACATTTTCAGAAACCTGGAATCAGAAGTGGAGCTGGTACTCAAAGCCAGGCACTCTGATATGGGATGTGGGTATCCCCAGCAGCATCTTTCTTTTTTTAAATGTTTATTTATTTATTTGAAATGCAAAGTTACAGAGAAGAAGGGAAAAAGGAAAGGAGGGAGAAAGGGAGGGAGGGAGGGGGGGAGAGAGAGAGAGAGAGAGAGACAGAGACAGATTCCATCTGCTGCTTCACTCCCCAAATGGCTACAACAGCCCCAGCTGGGCTGGGCCAGGCCAGGGTCAGGAGCTTCATCCAGGTCTCCCACATGGGGACAGGGACCCAAGTACTTGGGCCATCGTTTGCTGCTTTTCAAGGAGCATTAGCAGGGACCTGAGCTGGAACTCATATGGGATGCCAGCACTATAGGCAGCAGCTTAACTCACTGCACCACTGTGCTGGCCCCTCCAGTGGGCATCTTAACCACTACATGAAATGCTCAACACTCATAACATTTTTTGATAATACTTTCCATTAACTTTTTATAATTTTATGTGACTATAAGACTGTGTATATATATATATATTTATATATTCTTCATATTTGCAACGACTATTACTATTATAAAAAGGATTTGTGAAGGAGTTACTAAATGTGAAAATAGACCAAAACAGGCTCTGGGGATTTTATAATGAAATCATTAAAGACTGCAAATGGGGGAGTTAGAAATGTGCAGGGGATTCCAACACAATTCCATCAAGATGGCATGTACCAATGCCATCGCACTAGTCCAAGTGATCAATTTCAGCTCACAATTGATAGCTCTGATAGGTCTAAGAGTCAAAGAGATCACACAAACAAGATAAGTATCTGCTAATACTGATAGAATCAAAAAGGGAGAGAAAGATCCAACATGGGAAGTGGGATACACAGCAGACTCATAGGATGGCAGATGTCCTAAACAACACTCCGGCCTCAGAATCAGCCCTCAAGGCATTCAGATCTGGCTGAAGAGCCCATGAGAGTATAGCAGGCATGGAAAGCCAAGATACCATGGGAAAAAAAAAAAAAAAAGACCTAAGTGAATGATCTCTGTGAGTGAGATCCCAGTGGAAAGAACGGGGCCATCAAAGAAGGAGGTACCCTTCTCCGAAGGGAGGAGAGAACATCCACTTTGACTATGACCCTATCGGAATAAGATCAAAGTCAGCGAACCCTAAAGGCTTCCATAGCCCTTGCAACTCATGACTAGAGCCCAGGGAGATTACTGACGCCATGAACAGGAGTGTCAAATTGTTAAGTCAGCAACAGGAGTCACTGTGTACTTACACCCCATGCGGGATCTGTCCCCAATGTGTCGTCTAAAGCCAAGTGATGCTACGACTGGTACTGAAACAGTATTTTTATACTTTGCGTTTCTGTGTGGGCGCAGACTGATGAGGTCTTTGCTAATTATATACTGAAGTGATCTTCTGTATATAAAGAGAATTGGAAATGAAAAAAAAAAAAACAACCTGGTGTTAAAATGGAAATGGCATAGAAAATTAATTATTTTGAAAAAAAATTATGTAGGATCTCTGTCTTTAATGTGCTGTACATTGCTATTTTATGCTATAATTAGTAATCCAATGGTAGTTTTTTCACTTGATGTTGCTATATGGGCAAAATGTTGAAATCTTTACCTAATATATACTAAACTGATCTTCTGTATACAAAAAGAATTGAAAATGAATCTTTACACGAATGGAGGGGGAAAGGGAGCGGGAGGGGGGAGGGTTGCGGGCGGGAGGGAGGTTATGGGAGGGGGGAAGCCATTGTAACCCACAAGCTATACTTTGGAAATTTATATTCATTAAATAAAAGTTTAATTAAAAAAAAAAAAAAAGAAATCATTAAAGACTGTGAGACATCATTTTAATTTTTTGATAGATAAATTTGGTTTATTTGAACTAGTAGCACAAAGTCGGATAATAATCCTTTTGGTTATGTGGCATATCTTTTAATTATTTCAATAAATTAAGGTGCCCTGGTCATTCACAGCTCTGTATATTTAAGGGTAGAATAAAACAATTCAGTGTAGGTTTTGTAGTTTGCAAGCCTAGTGTGTATTCCACTTGAACTCTACTATGTAGGTAATTTTGTGAAATTTACTTAACTTTATTCAGGCCTAAGTTTCTCATCTATAAAACAGGAGTAGTACAGGATCCTTATTTTAATTTAAAGGATTAATATATCAAACATAAAGCTCCACACAAGTACCTATTCATGTTAAGTACATGAATACAAAATTTAACAGAGCTTACTTATCAAAGACAAGAGTTTATCAGTAAAATGTGATTTTTAAAGTATTTTTTGGAATCAAGTCTGGAAGAAAGCTTACAGAAAATTGAGTGAAAAATAGTATTAAACTTGTGTCTAGATTTGGTAGAAGTGTTGTTATATAGTTAGGTGGTTTGTACATGTAGTATAGTCTTTACATGACCCATTTTACCTGTGTGTTAAGGAAATTTCCTTAGAGACTGGATTAAGGTTTTGTACCTAGCTTCTCAAAGGAGGAAACTAGCCCAGTTGGTATTCTGGGACTCTTTCCATCTTTGGTTTGACTTGATGATTCAGCAAAGTACATGCTATTCTTGCATCAGAAATAGCAGTGTTAATTCCTTTATGCCAAATATTTTCACAGGATCTCAGGATGAGATCCCCAGATGATCGCTTTTTGCAGAGTCACTGTAGCAGCTGTTGGAAAAATCCATGTTAATCCGTTGAGACCTATGGCTTTAGAAAATATTATGAGGGTTTTTTTTTTTTTTTTTTTTTTTTACATTTCAGAGGAGTAAGAAACATGTTACAAAACCACCATTTTCATTTTCATTTGCTTGTAGGAACCCCATGCACAACTTTATAGTATCCTATACTAAGACTGACCATATAGTTTGTATCCAAGGAATTTTTTTTTAAATTTAATTTTTAAAATTTTATTTGAAAGAGAGACAAAGAAAGACAAAGAGAGATTTTTCATCAGCTGTTTTTTTTTTTTTTTTTTGACAGGCAGAGTGGACAGTGAGAGAGACAGAGAGAAAGGTCTTCCTTTGCCGTTGGTTCACCCACCAATGGCCACCACGGCCGGCGCGCTGCGGCCGGCGAACCGCGCTGATCTGATGGCAGGAGCCAGGTGCTTCTCCTGGTCTCCCATGGGGTGCAGAACCCAACCAGTTGGGCCATCCTCCAACTGCACTCCCTGGCCACAGCAGAGAGCTGGCCTGGAAGAGGGGCAACCGGGACAGAATCTGGCGCCCCGACCAGGACTAGAACCCAGTGTGCCGGCACTGCAAGGCGGAGGATTAGCTTGTTGAGCCACGGCGCCGGCTGATCCGCTGTTTTATTCTCAAATGCTCACAATATCCAGGACTGGCCAGATAGAAGCCAGGAAACTGGAATTCAATATGGGTTTCTCCCATGGATGGCAGGGACCCAAGTACTTGAGCTATTGTCTGTTGCCTCCCAGAATGTACATTACCAGAACTCTGAATTGGAAGTGTTACAACCAGAACTTGAACTAGGCACTCAAGTATGGGATGCAAGCATCCCAAGTGGCAGCTTAATAGCTGCACCAAATGCTCTTCCCCAAGGAACACTTTTGAGAATGAAAGGGGGCATAGGTAGTAATTAAGCTGGAACAGTAGATGGAAATTTGGACTGTCCTGAGTAAATCGCATTAAATAGTCACTCAGAATCTACAGCCCATGATCCCATTATTCCTTTTTAGTTCAATTCCAAACCTGAATAGCCATGCTTCTCTTCTGTGTCCCATGCAAGAAAGTTCCAGAATAGCCAATATTTGTTTTTGCTTCCCTGCTAAAATATTACTTTTGATATTTCAAGACAGCATTAATAGTTTTCCTTCATTCTTATTAGATGGTCTCATTTGGAAAACAATGTTATGAATATCTTCTAGTAGGCATTCTAATCATTTGTTTATCCCATAGTATTTACTGGGTGCTTAACTATAGGTGGGAGCTGTAATATGTGCGGAGGAAATGATAATGCAAATGACTGACAATGTGCCTTCTTTGTGAAACTTACATACACAACTTGCAACATATAAATAATGAGACAAATATTTTATTGTATTTATTTTTTGTTTTTAAAATATTTATTTATTTGAGAAGCAGAAAGTGAGTAACTTTGACTTTCAAATAAATAGAAAAAAAATCTTAAAAAAATGAAACTTAGATTGTGACTTAGTGAGGGAAGACCTGAGATACAAGAAACCTGATAGGTGGATGTAATCATACATGGGAAGAGTGTTGTAGGAAGGGCAAGGAGTATGTACAAAGGGACAGGTGGTCTCAATGCAGCACAGAAATAGGAGAGAATGTGGAGAGTGTGAGTGTGGAGAGAGTAAGCCAAAGAGTGCTGAGGAGTCAGATCAGGTGTGGAATTTGAAGGATTTAATTCTAATTGCAATAGAAAGCTATTTGACAGTTTTCAGCATGTGAGGAGTATAATCTGACTTATGAAAGGTCACTCTAGTTGTCAGTGGGAGAGGATACTGTGAGGGTCCGAGTTCAGTGTGATCAGGTAATAAGCCATGATAGTAGCCTCAGCCAGTGATGATGGGGGCTTGATCTAGTTGGTACCAGTGGAGAGGGTAGTAAATGGTCAAATTCCAGAAATGTTTTAGGAGTAATGCTTATAGGAATTGCTGCTGATTAGATGTGAGTGGTGAAGAAAAAATGATTCTTACATTTTTTACTTTGGGTGAATGGAGTGACATTAACTAAGATGAGGAAGGCAATTTGTGTGTGTGTGTGTGTGTTATAGAGAATTCCAGTTGCATTACAATATGTTTTCACTTCTGCCCTCATAGCTGTAGTCACTGTAAAGAAGGACCTACCTCAATCTCTGTTATAAACATTACTAAATCCACAAGTATAGAATCAGGGCCGGTGTTGTGGCATAATGGGTAAAGCCACCATCTACAATGCCATTATCCCATATCGGCACTGGTTCATGTCCTGGCTGCTTCACTTCTGATCCAGCTCCCTGTTAATGGCCTATGAGAAGCAGCAGAAGATGGCCCAAGTACTTGGGCCCCTGCTACCCATGTGGAAGACCTGGAAGAAGCTCCTGGCTCTTGGCTTCAGCCATTGTGGCCATCTGGGGAATGAACCAGCCGATGGAAGATATCTCTCTCTCTCTCTCTCTCTCTCTCTCTCTATCTCCCTCTCCCTCTCCCTCTCTCCCTCTATCTCCTCCTCTCCCTCTTCCTCTCCCTCTCTCTATAACTTTTTCAAACAAATAAATCTTTAAAAAAATACAGCACCTACTACTCCAGTGTCTTTCCTTTGTGGCATCTTTGCTTTCTTACTATTTTAAGTGTTTCTAATTTCCCTGTTTCTAAATCCATACCAGTCTTTGTGATTAAAATAATTAACTTATTATTCACTAAATGCAAATCTAGATAATTCCATTCTCTCTGTCTCTGTCTCACACACACACAAATACACACACATGTGCCCATACACACAGATATCCTTTGACTCTTTTATGTGAAAAATATCTATTTTAGAGGGAGAAGAAACTCCCATCCACTGGTTATTCCACAGTAGCACAGAAAGGCCAGGCTGAGTGGAAGCCCCAAGCTGGTAAGGCAGTCTGGGTCTCTCAGTTGAGTGGCAGTAATCCTATTGCTTAAGCCCTCCCCACTGCCTCCCAGGATCTATATTAGCAGGCAGCTGGAATCAGGAGCCAGAGTTGGCACTCAGATTGCTAGGACAAATGCCTACCCTTTTGCATTTTTCTTGAACAAGCACTGAAGATTATTTTCTCAGGTCATCTTTTAGAGTTTCCTTTTCCAGAGTCTATATATGATTTGAACTAAAGATGACTCAGCTGTTTACTTTTGTAGTACCACCAATCCTGTGTTGTATCTTTTTTAAAGCCAAACTTATCTTAACATACAATTAATGTTTTTACAATGTTCCTTCAACACTTTCTTGCTGACTTCAAGTGTTTACTATTTAAATTTTTTTGATTAGCATGTGATACTTGTACATTTCTATGGGGTTATAATGGAATACTTCAATACAAATACATGATTCTAAGTGAGAACTTTTCAGTCCTTCTCTGGTAAAAACTATCCCATAGCCAGTCTCACCTCCCTCAATGCATAGGTCTCATTTGTCAGAGGTGGTGATACAACCAGGGAAAAACTGCAAGAGCATCCTCTCTTGCAGGTAGGGCACAGTAGGGTTCAAAGAGGTATGACTGGAAGTAAAAGTTAGGACGTACTAAGATTCAAAGAGGTATGCAGGCATAGAAAGAGTCTTTCTTCAAGGCTTCTCAGAAGGGAAAGGGGAAATGGCACAGTCACATTGCATTCTTTCCCTTTCTTCTGGCTTGGAATACAGTCCCAATGCTGCCTTAGAAGATAAATTGTGATTTTGAGTTTGAGAGCTAGCTGCACACTATGAATCATGGAGTGGAAAGAAAGATGGAACCTGGGATGTTGATTATATCTTGAAGTTCCTGATGTGTAGCTCTCAGTATTAAAAATGTTTTTAGCTGATATATGCGCTTTGGAGATCATCAGCCAGTTGGTGTCCACTTGTTCTTCTTATAAATGTAGAATTTTTAGTGCCAGTAAACAGAAGTCTTTCCATTGTTTCAAGTTTTTGCTTAAGTTTCTGCTCATGAGCCTTGAGAGATGCCACTGATGTCTACCTCTATGTCCATCACTTGATGGCAGAAATCACCAGGGACAGTGTTTGAATCTTGCATATCAACTAAACTGAGCATAGTATTGTGCACATAGAATGTCTTCAGTATTTGAAGTATTTCATTTCCTTGTGGAAGCTTATTTAGTTCCCTGCCTTTTCATTATATAGTTCTTAATTACTTTAAAACTTGTCTTAAAATGAGTTTTCTCTGGAAAGTTCTCCTTGATCTATTCTACTTTACTTTGATTATGTTTGCATTTGACATTTTCATGGTCCTTTTGTTACTCTGCTTAATAGAAATGTTTGCTGAGGGGCTGGTATTGTGGCATAGCAGGTTAAAGCCACCATCTGCAACCCTGACATTCCCATATAAGCACCGGTTCAAGTCTTGGTTGCTCTACTTCCTATTGAGATCCTTGCTAATGTGCCTGGGAGAGCAGCTGAAGATGATCCAGGTGCTTGGGTCCCTGCCACCCATGTGGGAGACCCAGAAGAAGCTCTGGCTACTGGCTTTAGCCTAGCCCAGCCCTGGATGTTGCAGCCATTTGGGGAGTGAACCAGTGGATGGTAGGTAGATCTCTCTCTCTTTGTCTCTTTCTCTCTCTCTCTTTCCTTCTCTCTCTGTAATTCTACCTTTCAATAAAATAAATAAATCTTAAAATTTTTTTGATTGACTCTTATTATATGTTTGTATTCTCCAATATGTACTAAAATGTTCTGTGGGCAGGAATTCTTTAAATTCTCCCTTCCCACACCACCCCCACATGTGTTTGGGAATATTACCATATAGTATGGAATATAGTGTTTTATTATTAAATATGAGTCCAAGAAATATTGTTGACTAAATAAACCTTGGGAAGTCACTTGAGCCAATCTCTTCCCTGGTATTGTAATTTTCTCCCCAAAAGATTAACTTCCTGTAAGAAGAACACCTAGTAAGATAACCATATATTTGTAAAGGACTTATTTATTTATTTAAAAGAGAGAGGGAGAAGGAGGGAGGGAGGGAGTAAAGGAAGGAGAGAGAGGGAGGGAGAAAGAGGGAGATTTTTCCATTCAATGGTTCACTCCCCAAATTTCCATGAGAGCAAGGGTTTGTCCAGGCTGAAGCTAGGAGCTAGGAACTCCATTGAGGTCTCCTGGGTGTATAGCAGGTATAGCACTAGGGCCACCATCTGCTGCCTCCCAGACACTTTAGCAGGAAGCTGGATCAGTAGCAGAGTAGCCAGAACTTAAACCAATACTCCAATATGGGATGTGGGCATCCAAGGTGGTGGCTTAATTAACCATAACCACCACCCCAGATGACCATATTTTTACTTTCCAAATAAGTTGATGATTTTGGAATAAAACATTTTAATTCTATAGGCGTATAATTGGTTATAATTATTATATATATATATATATATATGTTTCTAAATGTTTGTGGAGAAGTGGAACTAAAATAGCATCCACAGTCCCAAAGGGACAAATATCATATGTTCTCCCTGATCTGTGACAAATAACTGAGCACCTAAAAGGAAAATTGTAGAACTGAAACAGACACTATGAGAAACAATGACTTGATCAGCCCTTGTCCTGACTGTCGAGGAACAACTTACTATTTTATTCCTCTTAGTATTTTTTTTTTTGTTCTACTTAATGCCACTGGTTGAACTCTTTAATTAGCACACAATTATTCTTAGTTGTTTAAATTTAACTGAAAAGTGATCCCTGTTAAATATAAGAGTGGGAATAAGAGAGAGAGGAGATGTACAGTTTGGCACATGCTCAGTCAGACTTACCCCTAATGGTAGAGCTAGAAATGTGCCAGGGGATTTCAAATCAATCCCATCAAGGTGGCATGTACCAATGCCATCTCACTAGTCAAAGTGAACAGTTTAAGTTCATAATTGATCATAATGATAAGATTAAGTGTCAAAGGGCTCACATAAGCAAGACTAGTGTCCACTAGTAATAACTGATAGAATTAAAAAGGAGAGAACGATCCAACATGAGAAGTGGGATACACAGCAGACTCATAGAATGGCAGATGTTCTAAACAGCACTCAGAATCAACGCTTGGCTGGCGATGCGGCTCACTAGGCTAACCCTCTGCCTGCGACGCTGGCACACTGAGTTCTAGTCCCAGTCAGGTCACCGGATTCTGTCCCGGTTACTCCTCTTCCAGTCCAGCTCTCTGCTGTGGCCTGGGAAGGCAGTGGAGGATGGCCCAAGTGCTTGGGCCCTGCACCCTCATGGGAGACCAGGAGGAAGCACCTGACTCCTGGTTTCGGATTGGCACAGCACGCTGGCCATAGAGGCCATTTTGGGGAGATAAACCAATGGAAGGAAGACCTGTGGCAAAAAAAAAAAAAGTGACCTAAATGAAGGATCTCTGTGAGTGAGATCCCAGTGGAAAGATCGGGCCATCAAAGAAGGAAGTACCTTTCTCTGAAGGGAGGAGAGAACTTCCGCTTTGACTATGGCCTTGTTTAAATAAGGTCAGAGTTGGTGAACTCAAGAGGCTTCCATAGCCTTGGCAGCTCATGACAAGAGCCTCGGGTGATTACTGGATTCATAAATAAGAGTGTCAATTGTTAAATCAACAATGGGAGTCACTGTACACTTGCTCCCCATGTAGGATCTCTGTCCTTAATGTGTTGTACTATGTGAATTAATGGTAAAACTAGTACTCAGACAGTACTTTATAGTTTGTATATCTGTGTGGGTGCAAACTGTTGAAATCTTTACTTAGTATATACCAAGTTGATCTTCTGTGTATAAAGATAATTGAAAATGAATCTTGATGAAGAATGCGATAGGAGATGGTGTGGGAGATGGGATGGTTGCGGGTGGGAGGGAGGTTATGGGAGGAAAAGTTGCTATAATCCAAAAGTTGTACTTTTATATTTATTAAATAAAAGTTAAAAAAATGGAATCCACAGTCTCTGTAAACTTTGTGAAGACCCCTAATATACCCTATGCAAATATTTATTTTTGTGTGTAGTTATAATATTCTCCAGGGTATGCCATCTGCACTGGTGACACACCTATATTAATTGGAATATATATTCTTTGCATGAAGAGTGAAAGAATTGAATAAAAGTCATGTATTTAATAGTCATAAACAAAAGAACTTTAAAAGATATTGGAAGAATGTGAGCAAGCTGAAAAAGCACAAATCATTCACTTTGGGCGGGGTGTGCACAAATACCCTGTGATCTGTAATACTCTTTATTCACAATTGATCATTAACTTATTTTAACTTTCTGAAGTTACTTGAACTATGGGCAGCTACAGCTTTCAGTACATTACAGTATGTACTCAATTCACTGGTTTTGCATGTTTTTGAGTGACAAGGTGTAGTACGATATAGAATAAAGGGAACCGAGGGAACAGAGCATCATTTACACTTAACTAAATTCTAAAAGGTTAAATACATGAGAACTAAAGACTTGAATTTATTTCCCAGAACAGTACTTTATTACCAAAATAAACTTGAGACCACCACTTAACTGCAAAGAGAAGTCAACAAAGATGGTAGTCATTAATCATCTTAAATAAAGAGTACTTTTAAAGTGTCTGATTGACACTGTTAGCAGGAATTTTGTCCTTCTCTGATAAATATGCCTCAGATTTATATCATACGCCTACATAACTTAATTCAATGTGTACTCTCTTAGAATTTAATATCTGAAAGCAGAAATTGGTACAAAAAATTTTCTAAACATAAAAACAGTACAAAGTAACCATGGGAATGTTTTGTGGTTGTTCTAGTTTGAATGTGAAAAATTTTGTTCTCTTGTCCATGAAGAGGTTCTCAGTAATTTGAAACATTGGCTATTTTTAACTGATTGAAGCTACACAGAGGCAGTTCAAAGTTTGCTTTTAACAAATTCTGTCTGTCTGAGTCTCTTTCATGGTATAGATTTCCATGGTGAATAGCAGTCCATGCTGTTTACTTACTCAAATTAAGCAGCTACAGAACTGAAACTTTGTATTTTTACATGAGGTTTCTAATGATTTGACTAATACTGTCAACATTTGATAGATATCATACATTTTATAGCATTCCTTTTATATTTACACATATTTGATAATGTTTCATAATTTTGTACAAATTATGGACTTACTTAAAAAAGGCCATGTTTTGAATTTTACTTTTTTGTCACCTAAAATATCCAACTTTCTTTCTTTTTTATAGGATTGATGTAGCATCCAAATATGGCATGCCACAAGCTGCTTATTGTTCTTTTAATTCCTATTCATTTTATTTTCCAGTAAAGATATAATAAAAAAAACTGTGTAATAATTACTAATTACAATGTGATATTAACCTGAAGTGACCTATACCATTACCATATATGCTAGGAATTGGCATGATCTGTTAAGATAATATATATTTGCAATTTTGCATCTGGAAAGTCTCAGTTAATTTAATTTAATGAATAGTTACTGAATACCCACTATGGACTTGGTGTTGGATAAAAGTTAGACAATAAAGCATAGATTTGCACATAAGTTTTTACTAGCCCTGATCATAATAAACTTTTGTCAGAAAATATTAAGATGTTATATAAAGTCTAAAGAGTATTTATTTCTAATTTTAGTTTATCAACAAATTGTCCATGAAGCAATCCTAAATTTTCTTCTAGGTGATAAAAATAATGATTGTTCTCAACAACATTAAAATGCTAGCTAAGATGTATGAGTTCATGGGACAGGCATTATGGTATAGCAGGTTAAGTAACTGACTGGAATATCCACATCCCATATTGGTGATCCAATTCAATTCCAGGCTCTTCTGCTTCCAATCCAGTTTCCTATTAATTTATCATGGGAGGTAACAGGTAATAGCTCAAGTGCTTGTGTCCTTGCAAATTACATGGGAGACTCAGAAGGAGTTCTGGTCTCCTGGCTTCACCCTGGCCCAGACCTGGCTGTTGCAGGTAGGTATTTGGGGAGATGGAATATGTTTCTGTCTTGAGTGTGCGCACATGTACTCTCTCTTCCTCTTCTCTCCCTCTTTGTCTGTTTTTTAAATAAGTAAAAGTTAATAAGAAACATTAAAAAAGATTTATGAGTTCTGATACTCAATGCATTAAGTGTTTAAAGATAGAGTTACACATCAAATAACACATAACACATATTAAACTCATTGAAAAAATAAGTTATTGATACACAAGATTATTCATATTGTGTATAGATGTTATCATTATTTGCCTTATGCAATAATGATGGGAATCATTTCTATCCCCAATAGATATTAGGCTAACATACTGTCTGACATTTGGCAGATTTTTTTTGAATCATGGGGTTAGGGAAAACCTCACTAAAATGTTGACAAATGTTTTAAGCTTTTTAAAAAATAGAAATGAAAGTAATTGGGCTGCCATGAGTTATGTGAGATATGATAGGGAAACTCAGTGGACGAAATAAAGACCAGGAATTACAACTTTATCAACCCAAGTATCTGTGATATGTCCTTTTAAGTAAATAACATTTTGTCTTTATTATATTAGCAAAATGAAGTGCTGGTTTTGTAGCTATTCAATAAAAGTAAGTGGTTGCCATTGAAGCACATGCATTGCATGCCACGTGTGTTACTTCTCAATGAAAAGTGCCATGAAGCACTTCACATATTTACATTATTTTAAGGAGACATGTTTGAAGGAGATGATCCATTTCAACAATTATTTGGTTATTATCTTGTCATGCAAATGTCTTTTTACTTAAGTTTGTTTGAAATAGTTGAATTTGTTGATGGAAAACATGAAGCAAAAGGTTCTGTTTGTGGAAATAGAAAGGAGTGTACATGAGGGGTAGAGTGTGTTTTGCTTGGCAGTTCTCTTGCTACCATTTTGTTTTGGTTTTTAGTGCTGGAGGGCAACAAATTGGCAGGTGCAAATAAGGCTCTAGCCTTTATGGGTTAAAATGTCTGGGTTGCATAGGGAATTAGGCTCACAACTTCTGTTAAGAGTAATGGAAACTTAAAGTCTTACTTGCAGTATAGCAAGCATATACTTTTGTAGCCTAATCTGCAGTAACTACCACTAATATTTATAAAATGTATACAAATGGATGGTTAGGGCTCTTGCTGTTTGTGTCTCATTTTGTACTTGTATAAAGTTGGATAATTTGAGTATGCATTTTTTTTGCATCTCAAATTCTAGGTTATCATTTCATTTTCCATAGTAAGAATAACTGGAAGAAAAGGAATAAATATTCCTCTACAACTAACTTCCTCAATTTCAGAGATTAATTGGTCTATGGTATCTATATAGCATTTGTCATAATTTTGAATTTTTCCAAATAGAAAATAGCTGTTCGCCTATCTAATTTGATGTAAAGCAGGATCATTGTACACTTTGCACTTTCCTGGGACTTGCATGTGCCACGTGGCAAATCATGTTCCAGACACACAGCAACCTATAGCAAATACAGCCTAATGTCACATGGGCAGGCAGAATACAAAGATGATCATGTCCATGGGAATGTGGTCTTTTCATATGTAATTTAATGTTCAACAAAAAGAAGGAGAATATTTTTGTTAAAATTGTACAATGCATAACAATTCCACAACACCTTCACCCATGGCAACTTTTTCCAGAGCTCATGAAACATAGATTCCCCATGGCTCCTCTGCCTTGACACAAAGAGGCAAGCTGGTCTTGACTTTGAGGAGGAAGAGTGAAGAAAGATTACAGGAGAGAGAGATGAAATAAATAGTAAATAGATAAGTGACCGTTGAATAAAACAATTAGTTTTGCCCCCGGGATTCTGCAAGAGCTTATGAATGCTTATCAGCATTGGTTTACAGCTGTAACTTTAGGATATAATAGGAGATTGAATCTTATACAGGCAATGAAACAGATGATCAAATTCACAAGGGATTGTGTCAGGCTTTTTCCAGTACTAAAGAAACATATTAATCCTTGTCACTGTTTTCAGAAACGCTGTGACAGAAATAAACCTGTACTGTAACTTGGCCCTTTTAATGAGCTTCTGGAGTGTGGGCTTTCCACTCAGCACCTGAAAAACACAACAAAACACCTTTTATATTAAAGATGTGAGGTTTGCTGCTGGCTAAATTTGTACACAGAAGTCTATAAACCAGTGCTCAGCCAGCTGGGAAGCAAGAAAGCAAATTCAGATTCTGCCATGAACTTCACAGACCAATTATCTACTTGGAATCATGGGAGTTTAACAAACAAATACCAGCCCCTGCTGAGCCTTTTCAGACCAGCAGCTTATGGGTGATTCAGTTGCATCCGAGGCTTTTAGACTGATCAATTCTTAATCACAAAGCGCAAAAATTATTCTCAGACTCATGTCAGTTTCTTTGGACACCTTTGTTAACAATCTGCTTCAAATCATTTTTTTAAAAGAAACTGCAGACACTGTTTTTATTGACTCCCCACTTGTAAAATGTTTATAGCTTGTTAATTTATATTTACCCCTTTACTTTTGCCTGCAAATCAACATCACTTAGCACAGTTTGGTTACACTTTGTCCAAAGGAAATTACAGAAGCCTGCTATGGGGCTAAAATGAAGGAAAGCTGCGGAAAATCAATACACTGCTGATTAAACAGATCGTAGCAAATTCACGGCTGTATGCTACAGCATGGAGACACCAGTGTGATGCCTATCTAGCAGCTAATGTGCTTTCAGTCAGGTGAAGAAAATTTCAGAATAAGGCAAAATCACCCAGAAAAATAAGAACTACCTAATATAAGAATGCATGTGCTTGTATGAAACCTACATTTTTTTGGTAAGGTAATATTTCACTTGTATAATTAACGAGATGCCTTTATTTTAAGAAATAAATCGGTGTTTTTTTGTATCTCTATGGAGACATTTACCCTGAGTATGATGAAAGGAACTAATGACATTGCAAGATACTTCTTACTTGCTACCACAAGTCAAGTTTTTTTTTTCTTTTTATAGAATCATAGGTTTATCGAAATTTTCTTGTATAACTTCAATTTGGCAATAATCAAAATGCCTGAAGGTAGATTATTTCTAGAGGTTGTCCAAAACTAATCATGATATCCAATGAAAATATTCTAAGCAATTCAGGAGAATCATTTTATTTTACATTTTAGAATAGAAGAATGAACATGAAATAAATCAGGTATAAAATGAAAATGCAGTTCATACATAATTAATGTTTTTAAAAATGTACTGGAAATGCATAATATTAACAGAGCTTGGTTGCAAAGACCAACATTTAAAAAAATCATAGACAAAGGCAGCATTTGGGTTACAGGGAGTTTCTGGGTAGCCTGACGAAAGCAAAGGTACTCAGAGTTAAAGTGTAAACTCTCATTTCTACGCTACCCAGTTCTTAAGTTCTGCCAAGGTAATGCTCTGAGAATTGTAGGAAAATAACACATATCCTAAGAGTGGATAAGAGGTGATATCCCCTTCAGTCCAACTTAAGATATCGCATTGTCCTTTACTGAGTGTGAATTAAGGAAATGATAAACATCAACAAAAAACAAATGTAAATATATTCTGATTGGAAAAATGAAATTGGAAGAAATTTTCTCTCAATCTCTCTTTAAGCTTTATATTTGTCATACACATTTGTTTGTTATCTAGCTCTTCATCAAAAAATTTATGTTTTGTTTTATTTTTTTTTGACTTGATACACTGGAGTGAAGTTTGTGGCTCTACTTACGATTACATTCTGGATAACTATAGCTTTGACATGTTATGGTACTCTGACAGACACATTTAAGTAGTAACTCCTTATTTTACAGAATATGCCTGAGACAATAACGTTCTATACACAAGAGCAAGCTGAAGTCTCAAGCCCTTTGCTTTTATTTCTCTTTTTCAAAATATCAAAGTCTTTCAAATGGTAACATGGTTAAGTTCTTTGCCAAATTCCATGTGTTAAAATGAAGGTGTTTTTGAGTCATCAAAGCTTATAAAAAGACATTTAACAAGTAAACAGCTTTTTCCTTTTTTGTAAAAAAACTGGAAGATGTGGGATAAGAAAACACATTCATGGACACCATATGTGAACCAAGTTTCGTCCCAAGATTTTGAGATTTTTGAGAATTCCTAGAAAATAAGAGATTAAAATGTATAGCTTGAAGAGGTCTTCTCAGTGATATTATTTTCATATGTATGTCTATGTGCATATGAAATTCAAAGTGTTATGCTTTGATTATTCTACTTAAAAATAGTTGTTAATTCTTTTTGGGAAAAATGCTGCATGAGATCTTCACTAGTTCAGGAACATGAAACATAAATATTGTGTTAGGATTTCCATTTTAGAATAAATAGTAACATTGCTTTCTTGTATTGTCAACTATTTATCAACTTTTTGTGCATAAGTTTCTAAAAATGAAATTACTCATAGCCAATGAAATATGCTTTTTTATGATAGTAGGAGAGCAAAGCATTGGGTATCAATGGCAAGAGCAAAACAAACAGGTATTTTATAAAGTAGAGGAAAAAAATCTGTCTTTACAACCCTTATTGATTTGCTAGGTTAACTATGTTCTTGAATATGTCTTTTCAGACTTTTCTTTCTTGGTGGCATTGAAGAAAATCTACATTGAGTGATGTTTTTGAATGGAAAGGGATAATGGAAGAAGAAAAGGCTGAATAATGGAGGTATAACATTCTGAACAAAAATTAATTTTTTAAGTTTCATGATTTATGTATTTTCACATTTTTATAGTTACAATAAGTTAACAATGATTGTTTGTAAACATGCTCTACTCTATTTAAAATCCATGCACAGTATAAATCTGAGAGTTGGCAGGGGTTTGAATACCCTTTGGTAGCAACCCACTTTTTCTTATTAATACATGGTAATTTATCACCATTAAGTATATGATCCCTCTGGAAAAAAATTGATGCACATTGCTCTCTAGACTATAATTTTAGTGTTCATGATATTAATCTGTAATTAAATTATAGTTATTTTAGAAATGTATATCCTTAATTAAATTACACCATGCATATACAGAAGAAATGACTATGGCATGATTAAAACATGTTTAAAAATATACTACTGAATTTTGAATGCTGTCTGTCATCTCCAAAGTATGACTAACTAGGCTTCAGAAATGACTAGAAAGTCAACTGAAAAATTGCCAAGTAAAACTGTTTGGCTCTTTAAAGAACTGTGCATTAAAATTTTGGACAGTTCCTCTATTAAATCTAAATATACTTCCTATAGTATATACAGTATTACATTTCTAAATTAATTGCTGTACTCCCATTTGTTAAAGAATTTCACTCCATGTGAAAAGCAAAGTCTCACTAGATGTGAATTTTACACTGCGCTAGATCAATCCCAATACCAGTAAATGGATATTATTAAACAGCATGGGGTAGTGCAAACTGGGAAAGAAAACTTGTAGTGTGCTGCCTTTGAGCAGACCTGGCTTGCATGCTGTGACAGGGCAATTGTCGACATGCTTTTTCATGCCAATCTGCAGCTTTTTCAACTCTAGATGCTATGGCAACCAGGGTTTAACAGACTAAGCAGCTAACAAGCTTCCCTGATGGAATTGTCTGGTTGTGTGATTGCCTTGTCTTAGGGAAAATATAAAATAGAATGAAGATGCTTGTGGACATTTGTCAAACTGATTATAATTTGGACAGTTGAATCATAATTGTCTGTTGTGTACTGTACAGTGGTGACATATGCTATTTTCCACGTTCTGTGCAGAGCACACCATTGCATTCCCGCATAGGATACGTTTCCCTTGGGAACAATGGGTCCTGGTTGCTGTGGGTTTGGTGCAACATGGCTGTCCACATCTCACACCAAATCATCTGGGAAAGAGAAGCACAGTGAACAGTTCTTACTGTGTTTCTCTTTGAAAAGGCTTATGTTGGATTTAAGCTATATTTGTATGAAATATAAAAAACATAAGTTGGTGTGAAAAGATATTTCTCTTTTATAAAATGTTCTTGTTCATAGGGTAGATCAAAATATGCAGGTGAATTAATTTTTGTTATTTATGATTGGGCATAATTTTAGTTCTTTGAGAATATTGATTTTTTTAAATTTGCAACCACTTAAACATGTATTTGTGTCACCAATCATATGCATAATTTAAAACGCTGAGGAAATAATCAAGCTTCTCTGATGGAATGGTCTTGTTTTAATGCTGCCTTGTCCTATTGAAAATTAATAAAAGATACTCTATTGTTTTAAAAGATTAAAAGTCTACTAATAAAATTTAACTTCCTTCATACAGTCTAAAGCTTGGCATTTTCAAGATCATTTCATACCAAACTTTTTGGTATCACTAGAAAAAACATTCCAAATAAAATGTGAATTATTGTAAAACAGAATCTGGCTTTATATTTTATAGATAAACAACTTAAAATAAGCTATTTATTTAGGAAACCTCACTAATTATATCATAGAATGCTATGAAATAGATTATTTTCTTTAAAAATACCAGAGTTGTATGCCTTCAAGATAAACATTTAATGCCTTTCATAGAGCACTCTGATCTGGTTGATGTTTGTTAAGTAGAAGTTGATGGTAAGAACATTTTAGCTGGTACTCAGACCTGCTAGAAAGGATGCACATAATTCCAGTAGCACACTCATCTTGGCCACATCTCACTGACCACAGAGTTCTGGTAGTTTTTGTGTTTTTATTTAAATTTTGAAACACTGAAATTGATGTCCTTGGTTTGTGAGACACCAGTGCTTCAGGAAAAGTGGGATTTCCCTCCCTTCATTTCAGATGAATGGACTGAAGTCCAAGCTGTCTTTTTTTTTTTTTCAAAGTCATAAATAATGACATGTCTAGATGGTGCAGTTCCAAGAATAGGCCCATTTCTAGTATGAAAGACCTATTTTTTTTTTCTAAACAGAAATGTCTGCAAGTGAGAACACCTTGTATGATGAGTGGTACACAAAAGAAGGCCAAGAAAAAAATTGGGAACATTTTGCTCTCCACATAAAAACCTTTCTCTAGAATAAATTGAAAAAAAAAAAAAAAAAACAAAAAAAAAAAAAAAAACAACTTACTGCAGAGTAGTGTATCAAAATTGATAAGCTGAGAATAACTACCCCAAAGCTTCATTTTATTTCAACATTCATAATATTTCACAAAAATAGTTCTTAATCACTGGCTTCCAGATTTTCCCTTTTAATTCTAAGTTTTGAAATTTGCCTCCTTTATTAGTCATCTTCGTGTTGTCCAGTGACTAATGTTGCATCAGAGAGACCTCTGTTCCTTTTATTTCTCTGAAGAATACAACTTCTTTCCTATTCAACAGGGATCCTAATTGAGTCATGTGCTAAATTAATGACTTTTAAATTTAAGAAAAACCTTATATTTTTCAATGAGAAATAGCTTGTAGACTTCTAGCTTCCTATGGAGTGTCAAAGTTACCAATCATAATAGGTATGATAGATTCTACCTTTGAAGTCATCGAAACTCCTTTTTATTCAATATGCTGAAAGTAGAACATAGTAGATAGTACCTACTCTGGATTTTAAAGTACTTTGCTGAAAGTGAAAGAATGATTCAGTCACTACAGAGCATAGGTGAGAGTCAGTGTGTTTATATTAGTTTAATGACAATTTACCAGTGTATAAGAAAGTTATTGTTCAAGGTACAAGTATCTTCACCTCAATTAGGAGCTAAAAGCAAGTAAAGAAATGGTATTTACTCATTCACTAAAATAAATTTCAACACAATTGAGAATTACCACACTTTGTAAAACATTTTATATCCATAAAAATGCTTTATAATCATTATTTGGAGTTATATTTATTATGTGAAGCAGGCATTTATAATCCAATTTTAAAGCTAAAACTAAAAGAAAAAACTTTTTCTGGGCTCACTGAAGAGATAGCTTAGTTTTTAAAATAGGCAAAGATGAGTCTTTGCCTTTCCTTTTTCATAACTTTCCTTTCTTTATACATTTTTTACTTGCACAATACATACATAATACTGCATGAATGCTGTGACATTACAGTTGATTCCTTATCTTTATTAAAGAATTATTTTCTATTTATATGAAAGGCAGAATTACAGAGAGAGAAGGAGAGACAAGAAGAGATTTTCCATCTGCTGTTTTACTCCCCAAATGGCCACAATGGCCTGGGCTGGGCCAGGCATAACCAGGAGCCTCAGCTTCTTCCTTGTTTCTCACATGAGTCTAGGGGCCTAAGCACTTGGATCACCCTCTGTTGCCCCTGCCAGGCCATCAGCAGGGAGCTGGACCCGAAATGGAGCAGCCAGGACTCGAACCACTGACCATTTGGGATGCCAGCATCTCAGGGGGGAGGCTTAACTGCTATACCACAACGCTGACCCCAATTCTGCATTTTTAAAGGCACAATGCAGGTATAGCACCCTTACACTCTCCTGCAATTATTTTTCAGTGAAAAATCTCATTATCCCTAAAATAAATTTAATTAATGTACAAAATTACTTAATTTACAATTAAAATATTACATGGAAGTCATTAACACTTTAGTATCAGTTATTTTGAATGCTTATCATCTTGGTGATATTACCAATTTCCATTTGGAGCTAGGCAGAGAGTTTTCTCCAATTCCATATACAACCACAGACTTCTATTCAAAGTTCACATTCTTAGATATCAGGGGAATGGCTTAGAAAGGCAGCCTTGATGGTGGTGTCTTGTCCTTCAAGTAGCTTATAAATGTTTGACTTCTGGGAGGTAAGCAGAGATTAAAAATAGAAGTGGGTCTGGTGTTGTGGTACAGTGAGTTAAGCTGCCATCTGCAGCACCAGCATTCCATATTGGAATGTTGATTTGAGTCCCAGCTGCTCCACTTCAGATCTAACACCTTTCTAATAATGTTCCTGGGAAAGAGGAGAAGATGGCCCACATACTTGGACCGCTGCCACACATGTGGGAGACCAAGATGAAGTTCCTGGCTCCTGGCTTAGGCCTGGTTCAGCCCTAGCTGTTGCAGCCATTAGGGGAGTGAACCAGCGGATAGAAAAATCTCTTCTCTCTCTCTCCATATAGACATTGATATAGATATAGATACAGATATAGATATAGATATAGATTAGATATAGATATAGATGGATATATCTTGACTAAATAAATAATTCTTTAAAAATGATAAAAATAGAAGAGGGGAGCATTTGGTTTAGTGGATAAGATATTGGTTAGGACACTCAAATCCCTTATCATGGTGCCTGGGCGCTATACCAGGCTCAAGTTCCTGCCTCCAGTTTTCTGCTCTTATGGACCCTGGGTGGCAGCTGTGATGTTTCAAATGATTGGATTCTTGCCACCCCACAGGAGACCTGTCACCCCATGGGAGTTCCAAGCTCCTGGTTTTCGACTGACCACATCCTGGGTGTTTCAGGTATTTGGAGAGTAAACGAATGCATGGGAGTGCACGTTCCCTCTCTCTTAGGCAAAAGAACGGACAAATAACAACAACAAAAAAAGAAAAATTAAAACTAGAAGTGAAGCTTGTTTCTGGAAACAAAATGAAGCTTCCTGAGAATATCAGATGGGAAGTTCGAAGGAAAAGAAGTTTGCAATAAAATATGTGTGTCAAGGTCTAGCAACAATTGTGTATTTGTGTAAATGTGACCATTCACATAGTCACATGCAGGTGAAGTGGTGCTGTTTAGATTTTGATGGATTTTTCCCCTGAGGAATGGTAGGACTGGGGAGACATTTCCTTAGATTATTAATTGGGTCACTTCTCGGCATTTTGGCTAAGAGCAAGTGTAGATTACTAATTAGAAGAGGTTGCCACTCTGCTGTAGTAAGTTATGACATCTTACATTACATTAACTTGAATATTTTCTCAATTTAAGATGAATTTGTTTTTGCATGTAAAATTCCCAGTTGAACTAAGATTTTTTTTAAGTTGAATGTAGAAAATTTACTTTTGCTTTCCCTGACTTTAGAGTGATAGTCCCTAGGGGTCTGTAACCTTACTTGGCTACACAGTAACTCTTTGTCTTTGGTGAATTCTTTAAGGACAGAAGCGTCAATTCCTGTGGAACGCTTCACCATATCACTGGAACTCAGTCATCAGGTAAGGAATCTTGTCAGAATTCAGGCAACGCCTAGCGCTTGGAAGAGGTAGCACAGGGATGGGGACCCTTGAGGAGAGAGGGTTACCGAGTTAGAGAGCAAGTTTCTTTTGGGATAGGACTACGGAAGCTGCTACAAGTCTCTGCTCTCTTCAGGGCTTTCATCTAGTTTGGCCTCAAGGTGATTAATAGTTACATATCTACTTCCAGATTCAGAAGTATTTGTGGCAATCTTTGACATTCTTGGCTCTGAAATTTATCCACATACAACACTGAGCCTCTGTCTGAGATTTCTCTCCCTTTCAACTGAGGAAGGGTTAAAAATATAATCTTTCCTCACTACTCTTAAAATAACTCACAAGAAAAAAACGTCACAAGATATTGTTTCAAAGTATCACCTAAAGTTAATAATGCTATTTTTTCTTTCAAAACATTTTTCTCCAAATAAGAAAGTGAAATGAATGTAAAAATAATAGCAGTAATAGTAGCAATCAAGTAGATTAAAACAGCTAACATTTATTAAATAGTTACCATATCCCATGCTTTCATGTAATTATTTTCATGTATTAACTTATTTAATTCCTTCAACAATTCTCAGAGATAGCTATTGCAATTTGTAGTGTACAAATGATGAAAGCAAGGTGAAGAAAAGTTTCTGATTTGCCCACTGTGAACTAATAAGTGTGAAACCAGTATTTTAACTCAGGCTTTCTGACTTCAGAATCTCTTAACTCTCAGTATCTGTCCTTGGTACTTAAAAATGTGAATGTGAAATCTAGGTACTAATGGATGAATTTCATTATTCACATTTATTATCAATATTACACTTTATGGAGATGGCCAAGTTTGTCTCCTGACTTCTAATTGTTTGTCCTTGATGCTCGTATTTACACAAAAGGTACTTCAAAAACATTGTGGAAAATGTACTTAAACAGTAAGCTTATCTTGTTGGAAAATATTTTAAATTCATGCATAGCTTTTTAAAATTTTTTTTATCTTTTATTTAATGAATCTAAATTTCCAAAGTACAGCTTATGGATTACAATGGCTTCCCCCCCCTCCATAACTTCCCTCCCACCCGCAACCCTCCCCTTTCCCACTCGATCTCCCCTTCCATTCACATCAAGATTCATTTTCAATTCTCTTTATATACAGAAAATCAGTTTAGTAGATATAAAGATTTCAACAGTTTGCCCTCACATAGCAACATAAAGTGAAAAAATACTGTTGGAGTACTAGTTATAGCATTAAATAAGAGTGTACAGCACATTAAAGACAGAGATCCTGCATGATATTTTAAAAAAATTGATTAATTATCTATGTAATTTCCAATTTAACACCAAGTTTTTTTTTTTTCATTTTCAATTATCTTTATATACAGGAGATCGATTCAGTATATACTAAGTAAAGATTTCATCAGTTTGCACCCACACATAAACACAAAGTGTAAAAATACTGTTTCAGTACTAGCTATATCATTACTTCACATTGGACGACCCATTAAGGACAGATCCCACATGGGATGTAAGTACACAGTGACTCTTGATGTTGATTTAACAATTTAACACTCTTTTTTATGGCGTCAGTAATCTCCCTAGGCTCTAGTCATGAGTTGCCAAGGCTATGGAAGCCTTTAGGGTTCGCCGACTTTGATCTTATTCTGACAGGGTCATAGTCAAAGTGGAAGTTCTCTCCTCCCTTCAGAGAAAGGTACCTCCTACCTTGATGGCCCTGTTCTTTCCCCTGGGATCACACTCGCTGAGATCCTTCATTTAGGTCTTCTTCCTTCTTCCTTTTCCTTCTTCCTTCTTCCTTCCTTCTTCCTTCTTCCTTCCTTCTTCCTTCCTTCTTCCTTCTTCCTTCTTCCTTCTTCTTCTCCTTCTCCTTCTCCTTCTTCTTCTTCTTCTTCTTTTTCCCAGAGTGTCTTGGCTTTCCAATGCATAGCTTTTTTACTACATGCATTTTCCATGAAAGTTTTAGAAATTCATTTAACACATGGATTTAAGTTTTTGCATAAAAATAAACTTATCTTTTAGTTACATTTTATTTTTAAATAGATTTTATTTATTTATTTGAAAGGTAGAGTTACAGAGAAAGAGAGAAGTGGGGAGAGAGAGAGAGAGAGATCTTCCATCTGCTGATTCACTCACCAAATGGCCACAATGGCTGGGGCTGGCCCAGGCTAAAGCCAGATGCCAGGAGCTAGGAGCTTCCTCTGGGTTTCCCACGTGGGTGCAGGGGCCCTTCCTCTGCTGCTTTCCCAGGAACATCAGCAGGAGCTAGATTGGAAGTAGAGAAGGCAGGACTCAAACTGGTGCCCATTTGGGATGCCAGCACTGCAGGCAGAGGCTCAGTCTGCTGTGCCACAGTGCTGTCCCATAATCTCATTTTCTACAACATTGTAAAAGTCCTCTTGTATATAACATTTTCAAGGATGCTAAACAGAATAAAGTTAATCATGGCTTAGACATTCATCTTATAAACTGTATCAAAATTATTATAATTCTATAGCAAGGAGTGATAATAGTGTTATATGTAGCAAAGTTAATGTTACTTTCCCTGAGTTTAGAGTAATAGTTTCAGGAGTATTGCTTCAGATATCCCCAACTATAATGCTCTAATTAAAATTTATATGATTCATTTGAAAATCATTAATAATTTCAGACAAATTGAAATAAATATTTGACTCAAAACTAACAAACTATCTCTATCATCTCTACCTCTACATCTCTACCTCTACCTTTGTCTCTGTCTCACCAGTCTTGGCCACATCACTTTTCGGGGTGAAGAAAAGCTGAGAAAGGACACATAGGATTTAATTCTGACCTTCACCTTCATTGTGACTTTTCTTCTTGCCCTAGGAATGAAAAAGGTTTCTATTTGCACATCTGGAAGGAATTGATGCTATTCATCTATTACTATTCATCTATTACTTTCTTAAGTAACATTATTTTAATCTTTACTGGAATGAAGTACCTGAATTACTTCAGAGAAAATCAATTATGAGTACAAGGCAGGCTGAGAGGGTACGCCTGGATCTTTAACAGACTCTCTGTGTGTACTTGATTGTCCTTTCCAGTTGTTCCCAGGAGTTTAGCTTTCTGGTTACCTTGAGAGAACTGTTGTTCATTACATGCTAAAAGGAGCCATTATTTTTCCTCTTAGATGTACTGAATCCAACTAGTCAGTGTACATTATGGTGATTGTTTGAATACAAACCAATTTGAATATAGAATCAAAGCAATATAGGGAAGTGAGCTGTACATAGTTAAGTTCCATCATTTTCCTTCCTGCTTGTTTTTGAGAGACCTGTCAATCCTAGAATAAAGTCTGTCCATAGACAACCTTAAGCTTTCCACTTTGCCTTTCAGTGCCATAAACATTCAAGCACATTATAATTTCCAGGTCTTCTCTGGAGGATGACAAATAAATGAGGCTATATTTTAAGAGTCCCCGATTAAAAAAGCTACTCATGGTCTGAAACTTCAAGCACTAAGGTTTCTGGGAGAAAAGCAATTTCTAGCATGAGAATTCTCTATGCTTTACTTGAAATGTGAACAGTTTTAAGATGTTTTTATTTAAAACTATGATGAGATCAAAAGGTGTGTGGACAAATGGAGTAACCTGTGTAAAGATTTAACAGTAGAAAACAACAAACTATGAGTTTGTTGTGAAATCAAACCCCTAAGAGTCAAAAAGATAGGCATTTTAGCAGGTCTGGGAAAATGAGTTCTGAAACTGCTGTTTTCCCTTAAAAATATGAAAATTACTTTTCATTTTTATGTCCATTTAATAGTACCTTTTGAACTATGATTTGTGTGTGTCTGTGTGCGTGTGTGTGGTATGTTGGCATGCTAAAAATAGGCTTTATTTTTTACAGGATTACATTTTTGTAACTTATTGAAAATATTTTATTTACATTGAACAAAATTTTGTACTCAAACTGACTTAACTCATTAGAAAAAGGAGTACACAGTCTCTTGAAGAGGTAAGGTGCTTTTACAGTCATGGGTAGAGTCCTTGCTATATTTTAAAAAAACATTTTCTGTCTTCTATTCGATGTTCCATCATAGATTATTATTTTCCAATTTTCCTTATTTCGTAGTTAGGAATTACTGTTAAAATACTTTCTGGCAACTTAGTTTAGGATAAATTCTTGCAATTCAGATATTTATCATATCTTAAAAGACAAAATAATTAACTCTGAACTGCTTGTAAGTATCCTTTGCCCAATAATAAGTGTTCGTGCTAGAGAAAAAACTCTTTTTCATGTTACTGGGTGTCACCTATGTATGACAATAGCAGTATCCACCATAGAACTATTAACTGATGTTCCATCAACCAAAAGACACAGTCCCTCCGTCTTGTATCTGGATCTCCTCAAACCTTGAACATTTCTTTGTGGTAAAACTGTTTAGAATCTTTTCTTTTAGTTTGTCCCTTTCTTTTAGTTTGTCCTTTTGTTATGTTTTTAACATCTAGAAGATAAACTTTTTTAGTTCCTCATGAATGAGACCATGTGATACTTTTCTGTGCTTGATTTGCTTCACTTAATGTAATGACCTTTGTTCCACCCATATTATTGCAAATGACAATATTTCAACCTATTTATGTGTTTGTTGGAAAGAGAGAAAGGAGAGAGACAGTTTCCATCTAATGGGTCATCCCCCAAATGCCCACAACAACGAGGATTGGAGGAGGGCCAAAACTGTGTCAGGAACTCAATACATATCTCTCATGTGGGTGGCAAGAACCCATCCACTCTAGCCAATTTCATCGCCTCCTAGTGAATACATTGGCAGCAAGCTGACATCATATAGCTGAGCATCAAACACAGGCTATGGGATATAAAATGTAAGTGTCTTAACTACTAAGCCAAATTCATACTGCAATGTCCTATTTTTTTAATGACTATTATTCCATTGTATATATGTACCACATTTTCTTTATCCATTCATCAGCTGATGGACAGTTAAGTTGCTTCCTTTTCTTGGCTATTGTGAAAAGTGTTGCAATAAATCTGGGAGTGCAGATGTCTATTCAGAGGACTGATTTCATTTCCCTCAGATATATATATATAGCTAGTAGGGGACTGCTGAATTGTGAGGCAGTTCTAGTCTTAATCTTGAGAAACCATCGCATTGGTTATCACAACAGCTCTGTTGATTTACATTCTCACAATGTTGCAAGGTTACCCTTTGGTTCTCATCCTTTCCAGCATTTATTATCTTTTGTCTTTGCTATAATAGCAGTCTTGGGGCTAGCACTGTGGTGTATAGGATTAAACCTCCATCTGCAGTGCCAGCATCCCAAATGAGCACTGGTTCAAGTCCCAGCTGCTCCACTTATCATCCAACTCCCTGCTAATGTGCCTGGGAAAGCAGTAGAAGATGGTCTAAGTGCTTGGGCCCCTGCACTCATGTGGGAGACCAGGAAGAATCTCCTGGCTCCTGGCTTTGGTTTGGCCCATCCTTGGTCTTTCTTCACGGCCATTTGGTTAGTAAATTAGCAGATGGAATATATCTCTCTCATTCTCTCTCTCTCTCTCTCTCTCTCTCTCTCTTTCAAATAGACAAATCTTTTTAAAAAATGAATCTCAGTGTAGTGAGGTGTTATAGTAGTTTTAATATGTATTTCTCTCATGATTAATGATGTTACTCTTTTCATGCACCTGTTGAAATCTATGCCTTCCTTTGAGAAATGCTTGAAATGTTTGTCTAGATCTACTTACCCATTTTTAATTGGATATTTATTTATTTAGCCATTGGGTGGTTGAATTTCTTATATATTCTGCTTATTAACTCCTTGTCGGATTCATAACTTGTAAATATTCTCTCCCATTCTTTGAGTTGCCTTTTCACTTTGCTGATTATTTTCTTTTCCATGAAGAAGCTCTTTAGCTTGTATGTTTTTCCTTTTGTTTCTTGTATTTCTGGAGTCTGATCCAAATAGCCTTGCCCATTTCAAAATTCTGATGTGTTTCTTCTAAAATTTTTGTATTTAAGTATGACAATATAATTTTTTGCATTACTAAGTTTACAGATTTAAACTTTGGAAATAATGAATTTTTATTCACTGTTTTGAAGTAACAATGTGGAGTGGAGTTATGATTAAACTAAAGGGGCATATTTGCGTGGGAGAAGCATCTGAAAAACAAGCAATTATTCAGCATGTTCCCAGCACACACAACAAGTGTACCCTTATGTCCCTTGATCAAGGAGTTTATACTCAACATGGGAACAGATATTTAAAAGTTAAATGTCCTTATATAAAGCAATGATCATGATGATGAATGATGATAGCTAACTCTGACTAAGAGCTTGCTATGGGCCAGACACTAAGTTAAGCCCTTCTCATACGTCATCTTATCTACTTTTTATATAGTACTAAAATAATGTGAAAGCTGTTTTCAAAGAATTCTCAAAAAAATTATAATAACTTGTTTCATGATTGTGTTTGCTGTTAGTGTAAGTAGCCACAAATATATTTTTCCATGTAATCCTTTTATGATGAGTTTTTTTTTTTTTTATAAATTACTCATCTTGTATTTGAGAATTGTGTTCGGATCTTTATGAACCTGCTCAAGATTGAGTTCTTCTTTGTATTCTTAAAAATCACTTTTTAGAAGTACTAGACTAGAATATTTACTTCTAATGTCTAAGAAATAAATGAAATAATAAGTTAGCCTTATCATTAGCTCAAAATTTGGAGAAAGAAAGCACTTGAAATTACAAGTTCAGAGTAAATAAGTTCCTAAAAAATTTACCCACAACATTAAAATTCCAAATGAAAGTTTAATGAATTAACTAGAAATAAAAGCTTCAGTATCTTCATTGCAATAATAACAAGTGTGGGGGCCAGCATTGTGGTGTGGCAGGTAGGGTCAATGTCTGTGATACCAGCATCCCATGTGGGCTCCAGGGTATATCCTGGCTATCCCACTTCCATTCTGACTCCCTGCTGATGGCCTAGGAGAGGTGGTGGAAGATGGACTAGGTGCTTGTACCTCTGCTACCCTCGTAGGAGAGCTGGGGGTAGATCTTGGCTCCTGACTTTGGTCTGGCCCCAGTGCTGGCTGTTGTAAACATCTGGGAGGTAGATCAACAGCTAGAGGATCTCACTCTCTCTGCCTCTTCTCTCTCTGTAACTCTTTCAAATAAATGAATAAATCTTAAAAAAAGCAAGTATGGTAGAAATTTGCTCTATATATATCTGAAATCCCTTTAACTTCCAAGGGTTTAGTTATTCTGACTCAAATTTTAAAAATTTGTATCTTTTCTTGAGTTATAATTAATATGTTTCTATTTTACTATTGTATCATATATTTTACATTATATACTATATAAACGTAAATATAAGCAACAGTTATTATTGACTTTAAGATTTAAAATTTCTTCTAAGATACACAATTGCATGATTTATAAGCTGTAAGTAGTTTTGTGATATTATAAATACAAAAATTCCCCTTTCAAATAAGATTATTTCCTTGTACTATCTTCTCAACTCAATTCTAGTTGGCTTGTGAATGTGAACAAAAATGTAGCAAGTTAAGTAGATTTCTCAGTTGCTTTGATAAGGAACAGTCTTAATAGGTTGAAGGAGGTGGTGTAAAACATATTTAAAAAAAGTAACTTGGAAAACATCATGCTGAGTGAATTAAGCCAGTCCCAAAGAGACAAATATCATTTGTTTTCCCTGATCAGCAACAACTAACTGAGCATCAAATGGAAAACCTATTGAAGTGAAATGGAAGAATCAATGACCTGATCAGCTCTTGTCCTGACTCTAGATGTACAATGTAATACTTTATCCCTTTTAGTATTTGTTGTTGTTGTGCTAGTACTAGTGGTTGAACTCTGTAATTAACACATAATTATTCTTAGGTGTTTAAATTTTAACTGAAAAGTGATCCCTGTTAAATATAAGAGTGGGGAAAAGAGAGGGAGGAGATGTACAATTTGGGACATGCTCAATCGGACTTGCCCCAAATGGTGGAGTTAGAAATGTGCCAGGGGATTCCAATACAATCCCATCAAGGTGGCATGTACCAATGCCATCTCACTAGTCCAAGTGATCAATTTCAGTTCACAATTGATGGCTCTGATAGGTCTTAGAGTCAAAGGGATCACACAAACAAGACTAGTGTCTGCTAATACTAACTGATAGAATAAAAAAGGGAGAGAAGGATCCAACATGGAAAGTGGGATACACAGCAGACTCATAGAATGGCAGATGTCCTAAATAGCACTCTGGCCTCAGAATCAGCCCTTAAGGCATTCGGATCTGGCTGAAGAGCCTATGAGAGTATTTCAGGGCATGGAAAGCCAAGACACTCTGGCAAAAAAAAAAAAAAAACAAAAAAACAAAAAAAAAAAACCCTAAATGAAAGATCTCTGCGAGTGAGATCCCAGTAGAAAGAACGGGGCCATCAAAGAAGGAGATACCTTTCTCTGAAGGGAGGAGAGAACTTCCACTTTGACTACGACCCTGTCGGAATAAGATCAAAATCGGCGAACCTTAAAGGCTTCCATAGCCTTGGCAACTCATGACTAGAGCCTAGGGAGATTACTGATGCCATAAACAAGAGTGTCAAATTGTTAAATCAACAACAGGAGTCACTGTGTATTTATGTCTCATGTGGGATCTGTCCTCAATGTGTTGTCCAATGTGAAGTGATGCTATAACTAGTACTAAAACAGTATTTTTACACTGTGTGTCTGTGTGGGTGTAAACTGATGAAATCTTTACTTAGTATATATTGAATCAATCTTCTGTATATAAAGATAATTGAAAATAAAAAAAAAACCTGGTGTTAAATTGGAAATTGCATAGAAAATTAATTAATTTTTAAAAAATATCATGTAGGATCTCTTTCTTTAATGTGCTGTACATTGTGATTTAATGCTATAGCTAGTACTCCAACAGTATTTTTTCACTTTGTGTTGCTATGTGGGGACAAACTGTTGAAATCTTTACTTAATTTATACTAAACTGATTTTCTGTATATAAAGAAAATTGAAAATGAATCTTGATGTGAATGGAAGGGGAGAGGGAGCGGGAGATGGGAGAGTTGCGGGTGAGAGGGAAGTTATGGGGTGGGGGAAGCCATTGTAATCCATAAGCTGTACTTTGGAAATTTATATTCATTAAATAAAAGTTAAAAAAACCCATCTATTTCCTGCCTGCAAGAAACACATATCAACAAAAACGATGCATGCACACTGAAAGTGAAAGGTTAGAAAGATATTTAATGTTAAAAGAAAGCAAAAAAGAGCTGGCATAGCCATCTTAAAAAATAAAATAAATAAAATAAAAATAAAAAAAGTAACTTGATCTGCTGATTAATATGTACCAGCTGCTGGTCAAAGCTCTTAGTATGAATTGTATCCCAAATGCTATATTTTAAAAAATTTATTTATTTATTTTCATTTTATTTGAAAGGCAGACACACATACACACAAGTACACACCCAAAGAGAGAGAGAACAAGAGAGAGGGAGATAAGGTGAGGGAGAGAAAGAGAGGGAGAAGGTGAGGAAGAGGGGGAAGAAGAGAGGGAGATGGAGAAAGGGAGAGGGAGAGAAAGAAGGAGAGAGGAGAGGGGGTATGGGAGAGAGAGAGAGAGAGAGAGAGAGAGAGAATCTCTCAAATGCCCAAAACAGACCAGGTCAAAGCCAGGAGCCAAGAACTCAGTCTGTGTTTCCCACATGGGTGGCAGGACCCAAGAACTTGAGCCATCACTTCTTGCCTTTCAGAGTATGCATTAGGTGAAAGCTAGAATTGGAAGCAGAGATGAGCTTTCTACCAAGCACTCTGACATGTGATATGAGCACCTCAAGAAGCATCTTACGTGCTGTGCTAATCGTCCACCCCAAATCGAGTCTTCTGTGGCAGATAATATCACCATCCTCCCTATTTTATAAGTAAGAAAAATTGTTTTGAGAGGTCAAGCAATTCTCCCAAGACCACAAATAGTAAAAATGCTACAGTAGGATTTAACCCAGGCATTCTGGCTGTATGGTGTATGTGTTGAAAGATTAACACCTTACTGAATATATGTAAGATAAAAGTAATTCCAATACTCAGATGACATACAGAGCCAGGTTAGTATCTGCACAGGCTCAGCTTGTGTTGTGCCCCTGTGTGAGTGGCAACTTAAAGCTATGGGTAAAATCTAACATAGCTAAATATTTATTCCCAACAAGTTGAATTCACATCAAACAGAGATACTTTTTCCCCTCAGTAGATGATAGCTTTAGGACAGTTTCAATGAGATGGATCTGCACTAGGCTCCAGAAGTTTTGGATCCCGGCTTCAGGCTAATCCAGACTTGGCTGCTGCAGCCATTTGAGGAGTGACTGGTGGATGAAAGATCTCTTTTTTGCAGCCCCTGACTTTGTTTCTGTCACTCTGCCTTTCAAGTGAATAAATAAACAAATCTTCATACAAGAGGCCACTATGTTATGTACCCCCTCACCAGTGCAGGCATTTGGAGGGTGAACCAGAAACTGGAAGCACTGTCAGTGTTTCCCTATCAATTTATCCATCTATCCTTCTCAAAAAAAAAAAAAAAAAGAATAGGGCTGTTTAGGCTCTGGGAACTGGCTTTAGGTTTAATTTTTTTTTTTTGATAGGCAGAGTGGACAGTGAGAGAGAGAGACAGAGAGAAAGGTCTTCCTTTTCCATTGGTTCAGCCCGCAATGGCCGCTGCGGCTGGCGCGCTGCGGCTGGTGCACCGAGCTGATCCGAAGCCAGGAGCCAGGTGCTTTTCCTGGTCTCCCATGCGTGTGCAGGGCCCAGGCACTTGGCCATCCTCCACTGCACTCCTGGGCCATAGCAGAGAGTTGGACTGGAAGAGGAGCAACCGGGACAGAATCTGGAGCCCCGACCAGGACTAGAACCTGGTGTGCTGGTGCCGCAGGTGGAGGATTAGCCTAGTGAGCCGCGGTGCCGGCGGGTTTAATTTTTTTAAAGATGTATTTATTAATTTGAAAGTCAGAGTTACACAGAGAGATAAGGAGAGGCAGGGAGAGAGAGAGAGAGAGAGAGAGAGAGAGAGAGAGAGAGAGAGAGAGAGAGAGAGAGAGTCTTCCATCCGCTGGTTCACTCCCTAATTGGCCACAATGACCAGAGCTGCAACGATCTGAAGCCAGGAGCCAGGAGATTCTTCCAGGTCTCCCATGCAGGTGCAGGGGTCCAAGGACTTGGGCCATTTTCTACTGCTTTTCTAGGCCATAGCAGAGAGCTGGATCAGAAGAGCAGCCAGGACTAGAACCGGTGCCCATATGTGATGCCGGCGCTTCAGGCCAGGGCTTTAACCTGCTGCTTCACAGCGCCAGCCCCAGAGCAATTTTAAAAAATATTTATTTATTTGAAAGTCAGAGTTACAGAGAGGGAGGAAGAGAGAGAGAGAGAGAGAGAGAGAGAGAGAGTCAGTCTTCCATCCGCTGGTTCACTCCCTAATTGGCCACAATGACTAGAGCTGCAACGATCTGAAGCCAGGAGCCAGGAGATTCTTCCAGGTCTCCCATGCAGGTGCAGGGGTCCAAGGACTTGGGCCATTTTCTACTGCTTTTCTAGGCCATAGCAGAGAGCTGGATCAGAAGAGCAGCCAGGACTAGAACCGGTGCCCATATGTGATGCTGGCGCTTCAGGCCAGGGCTTTAACCTGCTGCTTCACAGCGCCAGCCCCAGAGCAATTTTAACCGGGATACACAGCAGACTCATAGAATGGCAGATGTCCTAAA
The DNA here is from genome assembly GCF_033115175.1 of Lepus europaeus. Classification (NCBI taxonomy): domain Eukaryota; kingdom Metazoa; phylum Chordata; class Mammalia; order Lagomorpha; family Leporidae; genus Lepus; species Lepus europaeus. Next base: position 45,837,099 of record NC_084837.1, on the reverse strand, counting down.
CAACACTCTGGCCTCAGAATCAGCCCTCAAGGCATTCGGATCTGGCGGAAGAACCCATGAGAGTATAGCAGGCATGGAAAGCCAAGATATCATGGAAAAAAAAAAAAAAAGACCTAAATGAAAGATCTCTGTGAGTGAGATCCCAGTGGAAAGAACGGGGCCATCAAAGAAGGAGGTACCCTTCTCCGAAGGGAGGAGAGAACCTCCACTTTGACTATGACCCTATCGGAATAAGATCAAAGTCAGAGAACCCTAAAGGCTTCCATAGCCCTGGCAACTCATGACTAGAGCCTAGGGAGATTACTGACGCCATGAACAGGAGTGTCAAATTGTTAAGTCAGCAACAGGAGTCACTGTGTACTTACATCCCATGGGGGATCTGTCCTTAATGTGTTGTCTAATGTGCAGTGATGCTATAACTAGTACTGAAACAGTATTTTTACACTTTGTGTTTCTGTGTGGGTACAAACTGATGAGGTCTTTACTAATTATATACTGAATCGATCTTCTGTATATAAAGATAATTGGAAATGAAAAAAAAAAAAACAACCTGGTGTTAAAATGGAAATGGCATAGAAAATTAATTAATTTGAAAAAAAAATTATGTAGGATCTCTGTCTTTAATGTGCTGTACATTGCTATTTAATGCTATAATTAGTAATCCAATGGAAGTTTATTCACTTTACGCTGCTAGGTGGGCAAAATGTTGAAATCTTTACCTAATATATACTAAACTGATCTTCTGTATATAAAGAGAATTGAAAATGAATCTTTACATGAATGGAAGGGGAGAGGGAGCGGGAAAGGGGAGGGTTGCGGGCGGGAGGGAAGTTATGGGAGGGGGGAAGCCATTGTAACCCACAAGCTATACTTTGGAAATTTATATTCATTAAATAAAAGTTTAACAAAATCGAAAAAAAAATTTATTTATTTGAAAGTCAGAGTTACAGAGAGGGAGGAAGAGAGAGAGAGAGAGAGAGAGAGAGAGAGAGAGAGAGAGAGAGAATATTCTATCTATCTTCTGGTTCACTCCTCAGATGGCTACAGTAGCAACAGCTTGACCAGGCTGATGCCATGAACCTCATCCAGGTCTCCCACATGATGGCAGGATCCCAAGGATTTGGGACATCTGCTGCTTTTCCCATGCACATTAGCAGGGAGCTGAATGAAAGTGGATCAGCTGGAAATTGAAAGGATCCCCATATGACATGCGGGCATTGTGTGCAACAGCTTAACCAGCTATACCCAGACATCTGCCCAGAACAATTTCTTAATACAAAGTCTTGTTTTTCAATAATTTTTGGCAAGAAGTGACTGATTTTCTGTCAGACTAAAGTGGATTCTGTTTGAGAACTAGTATCTAAATAAATGTTGAAAAAAGGTTGATATTTAAAAGTTAAATAAAAATAGCTGATATGGGATTAAATCAGAACATGCTGTACAAGGAACTCATGTGACATCACTGTGTGCAGTGACAAAGAAGATGATAATTGTGTGCTAATGGAATTTGGGGTGTATTTTGATGATATGACCAATTACTTGGTCATTGTGAACATTCATGAAATTATTTTATTTGATAAGACCATTGGGTCTCTTCAAAAGAATTTTTGTTTCCTGGAAGATATTACATATGTAGAGCATTAAACTATCAGTTAATGTAATTAGTCTAGAACTATTTTTCTTTGTGTACTATCAACACATTAGCTATCAAAAGTGAGTGGTAATATATCCAGCCAAAAATGAGTTACATGGTTATCCCAACAACTTAAACAAAAGGAGGAAGAGGGAATGCCTGTATTACATTCACCCAGATTTTTCCTGTAACTGGAGCTTTTAACCTAAGATTGATAGAAAATAGTGTTTAGGAAGAAATAATGCATACTGATTTATATAAAATGCCATTCGCTGTATTTTTTCTCTTCGTATTAGCTTTAATGAATAGATATGCCTTTTTATTTTGTGGTACTCTACCATTAAATGATACCATCACTTTTTTCTGCCTAAATAAATTCAAATTCTTGTCACCTACTATCTGTACAGGAAGATTTGAGACATTATTCCTAATTGAGATTTTTTTTACTGAATATCTTTGAAGATAAATTTGTTTTATTCTTTCACCCACTATTTAAAAGGATTTTCACATTTTGATCTTCTAAAGGAATTGTCAATGAGAAACTAAAACTGCATAGACTATACATTAAAATCACTTTAGTTTTTAAGCTGTCATGAACTGTTTCAAAAAATGCTAAGTTGCTATTGTTTAATGTCTGTCATTTTATAATGCTTTAGAAGTTATCTATCCTGTAAAATTATTAACTGATGCTAAAATTGCCTTGTAAGTATTAGGACAATAGCAATTTTGTAACAGCTGGGACACTGCCAATGTAAGATAAGTACATTTTGCTCTGTAGATTCATAAAGTGCTTTGAAATGGTTTGTAACTGATGGATGGATGCATTTTCTAAGTGTAGAAAGCAATATTTTGTAGAAGGAAATGGCTTGAAAGCTGACACACATGCATGCAAATGCCATTCTCTTCAGTAAGTAATTTGCTTTTTCTTTCAAAAGCATAAGTGGCATAGTTAGACACATTATTTTGTATATTGCACATAACAATACAAGATGCACAAAAACAGCAAGTACAAAACATTTCATATTGATAGAAGAACCCATGGCTGTGGTATATGATTAGCATAAATGTATACACACTGAAGTAATGCCTTCAAGATTAAAAAGTGAAACTGAAAAAATGGGAAAGTTTTCCTAAACTTCAGGAAATGAAAACATTTATTATGCTTTCTTTTAATTTAATAATGCTACTTGATTGGAATACTAGGAATCTTATTTTAAAAGGATATATTTTCCTTAAACCACTAAATATAAATCATGGTGCCCAGTGCCAGGTTACAAGCCATCATCTTTTTGTGCAAGCTTGCTTAGTATGGGTTATATTTTTGGCTCACTCTTTCCTTCCTTCCTTCCTTCCTTCCTTCCTTCCTTCCTTCCTTCCTTCCTTCCTTCCTTCCTTCCTTCCTCCTTCCCTCCCTCCCTTCCTCCCTCCCTCTCTTCCTTTCTTCTTTCCAATTATCATTCCTTCCTTCCTTTCTTTGAATGAATGTCAACAATATCTTTTCCTGTGTGAAAAGTGTTTTTATAACACTAGTTTTTATACAGTCAAAATTGTCCTGTGACTTGAATCAGGTTTTTAAATTTTAGAAAAGTATTTAGTTACCAATGTATCTCCAGTTGTTAAATACAACTGGCAGAGTGTATGTAATCAATAAATATTTGTGTTATGAATTTCTGAAGGCATTTAAAAAAAAAACCACTGACTTTGAACTGAATTGTGTTTCAGAGACAACTAATTTAGAATCACGTAAAGCAGACCCAGGTTGGTAGGTTTGAATCCTGCTACCAACAGTTCTTCACTTTATGAACTAAGTTTAGCCTTTTGACTTCCACTTTCTGTTAAACAAAATAAAGGTGATAACACCTATCCTTGTTATTTTTTTATCAAGAGTAAATATATATAAAGTGCCTTTTGACCATGTCTGCACTTATCACTCGATAAATCTAGCTTTGCTTGTGATATTATTGTTACACCTCCATCATTATTCACCTTATTTTTTTGTTTGCTGTATCAATCCAGAATTATCTCAGTTCTTTAAAATATTCTCAGATTTTCCATTGTTTTGGGCAATTTCTGTGAGAATCCATTCATTAATGGGAATTGAGTAACATCAGAGGGGAAATTATTAAAGTCAAACATGTTTTCATTTTCAATTTAGCGAAGTAATTATACAACTTTTTGCTATATCTTTCATCTAAGACATTTAAAGGAAATTAGAAATGAAGAAAGCATATTTGTTCAGGTACTATTTTGGATAACAGTAATGCAACACTTCCACTTTATATTTTGGAATGTGCATTGTATTCATCAGTTTTATCAGAGATTGAATCTGGACATTTTTTGATCCAGTGAATGAATGGATTAATTCATGAAATTCTCTACCATCTCAAAAGGGATAGTCACTACTGACCTGAAAGATTTTGTCACAAAGGCTTACCAGAGGAAAGCTTTTAGACTACAGATTTTAACATCTGAATCATTCCCACACAAGGAGACCTCGGATGGGAAGCTTAGATTGGAAAATCTCCTGTGATATGAATGTCTGTCCTTTGACTGAAATGACTTCTTATTTCATGGATTTTGTGAAACGTGTAGCAAATTAAATAACAAATATTCACTTTACCTTTTGTTTTGTTCATATATTTTTAAAAATTTTACTTCACTATGTCTTTAACTCTTGATGGGAAAGTCTGTATTTGTGTTTTTTAAAAAGATTTATTTATTTATTTGAAAGGCAAAGTTAGAGAGCGAGGCAGAGGCAGAAAGAGAGAGAGAAAAAGAGACAGAGAGAGAGAGAAAGAGAGAGAGAGGTCTTCCATCTGCTGGTTCACTCCCTAAATGGTTGCAACAGCCAGAGCTGGGCTGATCCAAAGCCAGGAGCTGGGAGCTTCTTCTGGTTCTCCCATGTGGGTGCAGAGGTCCAAGGACTTGGCTATCTTCTACTGCTTTCCCAGGCCATAGCAGAGATCTGGATCTTTGCACTGTGCAGACCCTTTTTGTTTGTTTGTTTGTTTAAGATTTATGTATTTGTGGTTTTAGTTAGAATTGAGTCACCTCGTGTATGATACAAATACATTTGATGTGTTAATTATAATAGTTCTCTACCAAATCCTCTATGAGAAAGAATGGCATGAAAACATTTCCCAACTAACTTGATATTGGATGGGGGTCAGATAAATCCCAGAACCATAGGACCAAAGTTCCTGAGGAAATATCAAAGGCATTGATGGCGTCCCTGAGTGTGATGCTGGAGATGGGGCTTCATCCTGTTTTCTCAATCCTTGACATTAATTCACTGAGAAATAATTTGCTTCTATCTGCCTGTTTGTCGAGAACATCTGATAGAGAAAGATTGCAATCCTTTCACAATAGCACTTTAGAGTTTTCATCGCAAAGTTTTGCCACGTACAGACCAAGTTCCTTAGGTATGTATACAGTATAACCAGACATTGGCAGGCTTTTGGCAGCTATCATTATTGATACTTTTTTCCTTTATCATTTTGTGGACAAATCTACTGGAACAACATAAATTCATTCATACCTCTTATTTACATTTGAGTCCATGGACTGGGAGTATCTATGGAGGAAACCATGGTAGCTGTTCATGTGTCTATAAAACCTTTTACTACCACATGTTAGTGATCATAAGAAGTACACCAGCAGATGTTCTGGTGGGATAAGAATTTTGTATCCTGTTACTCTATCTTTTTGAAGTTTTATGGCCTATCACTTAATATTACTTGCGTATGTGTTGAATAAATGACTCTTTTCTCTAGACAAAATAAAGGAAAGCATTCTTCTATATGTTGTCCATAGCTTTGATGACAATACATTTGCAAAGCTCTTGACTTATAACTGATCATGCTCCATATTTACTTCCAGAAAAAAAAGCGTTTAAAGAAATATGGTGCCATATACAAAAATGGTAAATGACTTCCAATATTTAACCTATTTGAAATTACCAACTTGATATTCAAAAATACATCTGGAACATATTTTCTTAGTGCATATGACTCTTTCTATATGACTACTTTGAAGTGTTTAATAACTTGTACAGGTGGTTTATTTGCCATACTTTTATTGATTGATATTTTTTATTTTTTTCCTAAAGAAAGCTTTTATTTAAGGAATAAAGACTTCATGCATTTCACAAGTACAACTTCAGGAATATACTGATTTTTCCTACCATACCTGCCCTACCACCCACTCTCCCACCCCTTCTCCTCCTCCCTCTCGCATTCCCAGTCCCATTCTCCATTAACATCCATTTTTGACTAACTTTATACACAGAAGACCAACTCTATACTAAGTAGAGAATTCAACAATTTGCATGGTAAAAAAAAAAGCAAACCAAAAAAACCCAACACAAAGTGAAAAAAAAATACTGTTCCTCAACAGTTGAGACAAGAGCTGTTCAACCTCATTGTATCTTTAAGTTAATTTCACTTCTTCTTTTTTTTAGAAAGTTAATTAACTTTAACAGATCACCCAAGAATGATACATCTTTTGGAAGCACTTAGACATAGTTATAATACAACTCTGTGAATACAGAGGTCCTGCATGGATAGTTAGTGTACAGTGACTCTTTGTTAATGTAACAATTAACACTCCTATACATATGTCAGTGATCACCTGAGGCTCTTGACATGAGCTACCTAGGCTATGGAAGACTTTTGAATCCACAAACTCTGTCGTAGTTAGACAAGGCCATGAGCAAAGTGGAAATTCTCCCTTCAGAGAAAAGTACTTCCTTCTTTGATGATCATTTCTTTCCACTGGGGTCTCACTTACAGAGATACTTCAAGCAAGACATATTTTGCCTCAGTATCTTGGCTTTCCATGCCTGAAATGCTCTCATGGGCTTTTCAGCCAGGCAAGAATGCCTTTGGGGCTTATTCTGAGGTCAGAGTGCTATTTAAAGTGATTGTCAATCTATGAGTCAGCTGTGTGGACTGCTTCCCATGTTGGAGCATTCCTTCCTTTTTAATTTTATCTATTATTATTACCAGACCCTTAATCCTATCCATATTATCACTTCAACACTTAAGATGGTATTTTTACAACTCAGCTTAAGGGGATTTGGGGTTCCATGGCAAGCTTTTAAACTGTACCCTTAGAAGTAACCTCATAAGAATGTATGCGGAACTATACAGCTTTACAGTTATAAATTTCATATGCTTCATAATTATAACTTTAGAAACATGGTGATTCTTCCCACCTTGTCCACCCTCCCACCCATCCTCCAAATCCCTCTTCCTCCTCTCTCTCTTATTCCCACTCTTATTTTTTACTGAGATCTATTTTCAGTGGACTTTATCCATATATGTTTAACTATGCTAATTAAAGAGTTCAACAAATAGTATAAAAAAGACAAAACTGTTCTTCAACAGTCAAGACAAGGGCTGTTCAAGTCATTGCTTTTCAAAGTGTCAATTTCACTTCTACAGATTGCCTTTTAGGTTCTCTGTTAGTTATCACAGATCAGGGAGAACATGTGGTATTTGTCACTTTGGGACTGGCTTATTTCAGTAACTATGATGTTTTCCAGATTAATCCATTTTGTTCTAAATGATCAGATTTCATTTTTTAACCATTGTGTTGTATTCCATAGTATACATATCCCATAATTTCTTTATCCAATCTTCAGTTGATAGATATTTGGGTTGATTCCATGTCCTAGCTATTGTGAATTGAGCTGCAATAAATATGAGAATGAAGATAACTCTTTCATATGCTGATTTCATTTCCCTTGGGTAAATACCCAGAAGTGTGATGGCTGGGTCATATGATAGGTCTATATTCAGATTTCTGAGGTATCTCCATACTGTCTCCATAGTGGTTTTACCAGTTTACATTCCCACCAAAAGTGGATTAGGGTACCTTTTTTCCAACATCCTCACCAGCATTTGTTGTTTGTTGATTTTGGTATGAAAGCCATTCAAACTGGGGTGAGGTGAAACTTCATTGATTTGTATTTCCTTGATGGCTAGTAATCCTGAACATTTTTTCATGTGTCTGTTGGCCATTTGGGTTTTCTCTTTTGAAAAGTCTAAGTCTTTTTCCCATTTCTTAACTGGGTTGTTTGTTTTGTTCTTATGGAGTTTCTTCAGCTCTTTATAGATTCTGGATATTAATGCTTTATCAACTGCATAGTTTGCCAATAATTTCTCCCATTCTGTGACTGACCTCTAGGTAATTTACAATTTTGAGCTACTATGGTGTAATTGACTTTATCTTGCATGTCCTGTTGTATATACATGTCACCTTTTTGTTAAGCAGATCATATAGACTCTGTCATAATAACTTTGCAATTTACACTGTTGTATTCAGTATAATATGGTATTCATTTCCCCAATTTTTAGCCAACTAAACATCATTAATTTTTTTAAGATTGATTTATTTATTTGAAATGCAGAGTTACAGAGAGACAGAGGCAGAGAGAGAGAGAGAGAGAGAGAGAGAGAGAGAGAATCTTCCATCTGTTGGTTCACCTTCCAAATGGCTGTAATAGCCTGAGGTGGGCTGATCTGAAGCCAAGAGCCAGGAGCTTCTTCCTGGTCTCCCATGTGGGTGCAGGGGCCCAAGGACTTAGACCTTCTTCCACTGCTTTCCCAGGTGCATTAGCAGGGAGATGGATCAGAAGTGGAGCAACCAGGACTCCAACCTGTGCCCTTATGAGATGCTGGCACTGCAGTTGCAGCTTTACCCACTATGCCACAGAGCTGGCCCCCATCACTAATATTTTAATTCTTGCCAACTTACTAATGGGTTGAGATACATTCTCTTTATAGTTTTAACATATTTCTCTGTCTATCATGAGTTTATCTTTCATATGTTCATTTGTCATTTATGTTTATTCTCTTATGAATTTTCTATTTACTTCACTTGCATACTTTTTATGTTATTTTCTTTTTCCTTTGTAGGGTGACCAAGTGCATATCCTCAATATTTGAAAATATGTATTTATATATATTTATTTGAAGGTCATTATTACAGAGAGACAGAGGAAGAAATAGAGAGGCAGCAATCTTCCATCTGCTGGTTCACTCCCCAAATGGCTTCAAAAGCCAGCGCTGGGCCAACCTGAAGCCAGAATCCTGAAGATTCATCCAGATCTCCCATGTGGGTGCAGGGACCCAAGTACTAGGGCCATGTTCTACTACTTTCCCAGGCTCATTAGCAGGCAACTGGATTGGAAGTGGAGCAGCTGGGACTCAAATTGGCATCCATAAGTGATGCCAACATTGCAGATGGCAGGTATATGTATTTTGAACTTTGATAAAATTAGTATTCTGTTAAGTCATATAGATTGTCTTTAATTTTCAAGGTAGAATTAAATTCTATGTATTTCAAAACATGTAAAGCTTTGTTTTTGACAAAATATGTTAGGAAATCTATTAAACATTTGGCCTCTACAATCATTTATAGATACATCAAATTTTATCTTTGGATAATTCCAAGCTTTTTTTTTAAAGATTTATTTTATTTATCTGAAAGACAGAATTACAGAGAGAGACAGAGAGGAAGAGAGGTCTTCCATTCACGGGTTCAGTCCCCAAATGGCTAAAGCCAGGAGCCAGGAGCTTCATCAGGTCTCCAACAAAGGTGCAGGGGCCCAAGCAGTTGGGCCATCTTGTTCTGATTTCCCAGGTGCACCAGCAGGAAGCTGTATTGTAAGTGGAGCAGCTAGGACTCAAACTTTCACCCATATTGGATGGAGAAGTTATAGGTGGAGGCTTAATCCACTCTGCCACAATGCAGGCACCAGTGCCAAGCTTTAAGCAAGATTTCTGTGTGGACTGCAATGCTTTGGCCTCTGACATCTGAATTAAAGATAATTATTTTTTAAGTGATACTGTAAAAATTATCATTTTGATATTTTAATTGGAACACAGAAAAATCATGGCTGTTCATTCTGTCAAGCAGTTTTAAAGTTAATGACCACTAACAGAAGAACTATTTCTCAAATTTTGTTACAAAAAATTTGAACCAATCCCATCAAGGTTGCATGTACCAATCCCATCTCACTAGTCCAAGTGATCATTTTCAGTTCACAATTGATCACATTAATAGGTCTAAGAGTCAAAGGTAGCACACAAACAAGACTAGTGTCTGCTAATACTAACTGGTAGAACCAAAAAGGGAGAGAAGGATCCAACATGGGAAGCAGGATACACAGCAGACTCAGAGAATGGCAGATGTCCTAAATAGCACTCTGGCCTCAGAATCAGCCCTTAAGGCATTTGGATACGGCTGAAGAGCCCATGAGAGTATTTCAGGGCATGGAAAGCCAAGACACTCTGGAAAAAAAAAAGGACCTAAATGAAAGATCTCTGTGAGTGAGATCCCAGTAGAAAGAACGGGGCCATCAAAGAAGGAGGTACCTTTGACTATGACGTTGTCTAAACAAGATCGAAGTCAGCAAACTCAAAAGGCTTCCATAGCCTTGGCAACTCATGACAAGAGCCTAGGGAGATTTCTGATGCCATAAACAAGAGTGTCAATTTGTTGGGTCAACAACAGGAGTAACTGTGTACTTATTCCTCATGTGGGATCTCTGTCCTTAATGTGTTGCCCAATGTGAATTAAAGCTATACCTAGTACTGAAGCAGTATTTTATACTTTATGTTCTGTGTGGGTGCAAACTGATGAAATCTTTACTTAATATATACTAAATTGATCTTCTTTGTATAAAGATAATTGAAAATGAATCTTGATGTGAATGGAATGGGAGAGGGAGCGGGAGATGGGAGAGTTGCGGGTGGGAGGGAAGTTATGGGGGGGGGAAGCCATTGTAATCCATAAACTGTACTTTGGAAATTATATCTACTAAATAAAAGTTTAAAAAATATATATTTTTTCCAAATAATTACTTTAAAAAACTAGTCATTGTATGATTTATTTATTTATTTTTATGCACTACTGGAAAACTCAGAGCAAAGTATAGTGCTCCTCAGAAGACAAAGCAATGATTAACACTCCAAACATATTCGATAAAGTTCCACATATTTTCTATAGCTTTTCAGCACTTTATTTTAAAATGATTTCCAATAATAGGAAGTTGCAAAAGTAGTACAGAGAAATCCTGTGTACTTCTCACTTAATTTTTCCTGATGGTTATTACTTAAATATAATTACCTTATTATTTTTGTGCATTTATTTTCCCTATTACTCAATTTCCTTCCTTGTATTTGAAACATATTTATAATGCACATCTATACATAATTATATATGCAATTATAATTATGCAAAATTTTGCAAATTAATTTTACATAGATAGATGCAATCTGTTTTTAAGCAGATGTTATAGTGAAATTCACATTTTCTTTTGCCAGATATTTAAAGTTTGCATTTCATATTTAAATTTTATCTGATATAGAGAATATAAAGAAAATATCTTTAATTATTAAGTAGAAAAAATATATAAAATAAATGATAGTTTTTTTGTCCATATACCAATATACTCACCTATTAGTGACTTGTTAGTATGGGACTAAAAAATGTGTAAACTATCAATTAAAAATCATTTGTTGGCCGGTGCCGTGGCTCACTAGGCTAATCCTCCTCCTGTGGCGCCGGCACTCTGGGTTCTAGTCCTGGTTGGGGCGCCGGTTCTGTCCTGGTTGCTCCTCTTCCATTTCAGCTCTCTACTGTGGCCCGGGAAGGCAGTGGAGGATGTCCCAAGTGCTTGGGCCCTGCACCCGCATGGGAGACCAGGAGGAAGCACCTGGCTCCTGACTTTGGATCGGTTCAGCGTGCCAGCCATAGCGGCCATTTAGGGGGTGAACCAACGGACAGAAGATCTTTCTCTCTCTCTCTCACTGTTTAACTCTACCTGTCAAAAAAAAATCATTTTGTTATGGAGCTATTTTCCTCTATGTGTACATTGGACCAGTTATAATTTTTTTTAAAAAACAGCATTTTAAGAGCCAAAATATTAAAATCAACTTATTAATAAATAGTTTTTAAAGTAATGATTTGCAGTGTTAGAAAAGATTTAGATTTTAGGACTAAGTACTGCTGGTGAGTTTTGTGGATAGAATTGTTGCAAATGACCGTATTTCTTTCTTTCTTTTTTTTTTTTTTACTGATGTATAGTATTCTCTAGTGTACATATCCCATAATTTCTTTACCCAATCTTCTGTTAATGGGCATTTAGGTTTATTCCATATCTTAGCTATTGTGAATTGAGCTGCAATCAACATTGAGGTGCAGACAGCTCTTTTATTTGCCAATTTAATTTCTTTTGGGTTAATTTCAAGGACTGGGATGGCTGGGTTGTATGGTAGGGCTAATTTCAGGTTTCTGAGCAGTCTCCATAGTGGCTTTACCAGTTTGCATTCCCACCAACAGTGGGTTAGTGTCCCTTTTTCCCCACATCCTCACCAGCATCTGTTGTTAGTTGATTTCTCTATGTAAGTCATTCTAACCAGGGTGAGGTAAAAGCTCATTGTGGTTTTGATTTGCATTTCCCTGATTGCTAGTGATCCTGAACATTTTTTCATGTGTCTGTTGGCCATTTGAATTTCCTCTTTTGAAAAATGTCTAGTTTGTTGGCCCATCTCTTAAGTGGGTTGTTTGTTTTGTTGTTGTGGAGTTTCTTTACCTCTTTGTAGATTCAGTTTATTAATCCTCTATATGTTGCATGATTTGCAAATATTATTTCCCATTCAGTTGGTTGCCTCTTCACTTTCCTGACTATTTCTTTTGCAGTACAGAAACTTCTCAATTTGATGTAATCCCAATTGTGAATTTTGGCTTTGACTGCCTGTGCTTCTGGGGTCTTTTCCAAGAAGTCTTTCCCTGTGCCCATATCTTGCAGGGTTTCTCTGATAATTTGATGTTATCTAATAATTTGATCGTGTCTGGTCATAGATTTAGATCTTTAATCCATGTTGAATTGATTTTTGTGTAAAGTGTAAAGTAGGGGTCTTACTTCATGCTTCTGCATGTGAAAATCCAGTTTTCCCAGCACCATTTATTAAATAGCCTGTCCCTTCTTCAGGAATTGTTTTTGGATCCTTGATCAAATATAAATTGGCTGTAGATGTTTGGATTGATTTCTGGTGTTTCTATTCTGTTCCATTGGTCTATCCATCTGTTTCTGTACCAGTACCATGCTGTTTTGATTATAACTGCTCTGTAGTATGTCCTAAAATCTGGTATTGTGATGCCTCCAGCTTTGTTTCTGTTGTACAAGATTGCTTTAGCTATTCTAGGTCTCCTATGACTCCATATGAATTTCAGCATACTTTTTTCCATATCTGAGAAGAATTACTTTGGTATTTTGATTTGTACCACATTGAATCTATAAATTGCTTTTGGGAGAATGGACATTTTGATAATAATGATTCTTCCAATCCATGAGCATGGAAGATTTTTCTTTTTTATATCCTTTTCTATTTCTTTCTTTAAGATTTTGTAATTCTCATCATAGAGATCATTAATGTCCTTGGTTAAGTTTATTCGAAGGTGTTTGATTGTTTTTATAGCTATTGTGAATAGGATTGATCTTAGAAGTTCTTTCTCAGCCACAGTATTGCCTATGTATAAAAAGGCTGTTGATTTTTGTGCATTGATTTTATATCCTGTTACTTTGCCAAGCTCTTCTATGGGTTCCAATAGTCTCTTAGTAGAGTTCTTTGGATCCCCTAAATAAAGAATCATATTGTCTGCAAAGAGGGATAGTTGACTTTTTCCTTCCCAATTTGTATCTCTTTAATTTCCTTTTCTTGCCTAATGGCTCTGGCTAAAACTTGCAGTACTATATTGAAAAGCAATGGTGAGAGTGGGCATCCCTGTCTGGTCTAGATCTCAATGGAAATGCTTCCAACTTTTCCTCATTCAGTAGGATGCTAGCTGTGGTTTATTCATAAATTTCTTTGATTGTATTGAGGAATGTTCCTTCTATATCCAATTTGCTTAGAGTTTTCATCATGAAAGGGTGTTGTATTTTAGCAAATGCTTTCTCTGCTTCTATTGAGATAATCATGATTTTTCTTCTGCAGTTTGTTAATGTGGGGTATCACATTGACTGATTTGTGAACATTGACCCATCCCTGCATACCAGGGATAAATCTCACTTGGTCTGGGTGGATGATCTTTCTGATGTGTTGTTGCATTCTATTAGCCTGAATTTTATTGAGGATTTTTGCATCTATGTTAATCAGGGAAATTGGTCTGTGATTCTCTTTCTCTGCTGCATCTTTTTCAAGTTTAGGAAATAAGTTGATGCTGGTTTCGTAGAGAGAATTTGGGAGGATTTCCTCTCTTTCAATTGTTCTGAATAGTTTGAGAAGAATTGGAGTTAGTTCTTCTTTAAATGTCTGGTAGAATTCAGCAGTGAATCCTTCCAGTCCTGGGCTTTTGTTTATTGGGAGGGCCTTTAATACTGATTCATTTTGTGACTCAGTTATGGGTCTGTTTAGGTTTTCTATGTCTTCCTGGTTCAATTTAGGTAGGTTGTATGTGTCCAGGAATCTGTCCACTTCTGATAGATTTCCCTGTTTGCTGGCATACAACTCTTTGTAGTAATTTCTGATGATTCTTTATTTCTGTGGTGTCTGTTGTTACATTCCCTTTTTCATCTCTGATTTTATTAATTTGGGTCTTTTCTCTCCTTTTTTTAGTTAGTGGGGCCAATGGTGTGTTAATTTTTTTTTTTCAAAAAAACCATCTCTTCGTTTTGCTGATCTTTGTAATTTTTTTTTATTCAATTCTGTTGATTTCTTCTCTATTTCTATTCTCTTACTAGTTTTGGGTCTGGTTTGCTGCAGTTTTTCTGGATCCTTGAGATGCATTGAAAGCTCATTTATTTGGTGCCTTTCTAGTTTCTTGATGTAGGACCTATTGCTATAAACTTTCCTCTTAACACTGCTTTTGCTGTATCCCATAAGTTTTGATATGTTGTGTTGCTATCTTTATTTGCTTCCAGAAAGTTTTTGATTTCTCTTTTGATTTCTCCTATGACCCACTGTTCATTCAGGAGCGTGTTGTTCAGTCTCCATGTGTTTGCATATGCTCTAGGGATTCCTGAGTTGCTAATTTCTAGCTTCATTCCTCTGTGGTCTGAGAAGATGCATGGTATGTTTTTGATTCTTTTGAATTTGCTGAGACTTGCTTTATGGCCTAGTATGTGGTCGATCCTAGAGTAGGTTCCATGTACTGCTGAGAAGAATGTTTTCTTCAGGTGTAGTATGAAAAGTTCTGTAGATATCTGTTGGATTCATTTGGTCTTTAATGTCTACTAAATCTGCTGTTTCCTTGTTGATTTTCTGTCTAGTTGATCTGTCTATTGCTGAAAGTGGAGTATTAAAGTCCCCCAATACTATTGTATTGGATTCTAAGTCTCACTTTAAGTTCCTTAACAAATCTTTTAAATAAACTTGTGCCCTGTAATTAGGTGCATATAGATTTATAACAGTTAAATCTTCCTGTTGAATTGATCCCTTAATCATTATATAGTGCCCCTTTTTGTCTCTTTTAACAGTTTTTGTGTTAAAGATTATTTTGTCTGATATTAAGATGGCTCTGCCAGCTCTTTTTTGGTTTCTGTTGGCATGGAATATCTTTTTCCAACCTTTCACTTTCAGTCTGCATGCATCTTTGTTAGAAAGATGTGTTTCTTGTAAGCAGCAAATATCTGTGTCTTTTAACTGGAGAGTTGAGGTCATTTACATTCATTGTGACTCTTTATAAGTAGTGACTTTGCCCTGCCATTTTTTCAAAGTTATTTCTTATATACTTTGAACTTCCTGTGATCTTTTACTGAGAGTTTTTCTTCCTTTATCTTCTTTCGTATTGATGGCCGTGTTTCTGTGTTTCTGTGTGTCACACATATTTAAGCATCTCTTGCAGGGCTGGACGAGTGGCAACAAATTCTCCCAATTTCTGTTTGCTATGAAAGGTCTTTCTTTCACCTTCATTCACAAATGAGAGCTTTGCAGGATATAATATTCTGGGATGGCAGTTTTTTCTCTTAGTACTTGGGCTATATCTCACCATTCCCTCCTAGCCTGTAGGGTTTCTGATGAGAAGTCTGCTTTGAGTCTAATTGGAGATCCTCTGAGAGTAATCTGGCGTTTCTCTCTTGCACATTTTAGAATCTTTCTTTATGTTTCACTGTGGTGAGCTTGATTACAATGTGTAGTGGTAAAGATCTCTTTTGGTCATGTTTATTGAGGGTTGTATGTGCTTCCTATACTTGGATGTCTCTTTCCTTCTCCAAGCTGGGGAAGTTTTCTGCTAGTATCTCATTAAAAAGGCCTTCTAATCTTTTCTCTTTCTCCATGCTTTCAGGAACTCCTAGAGCCCAAATGTTGGGTTTCTTAATAGTATCCTTTAGATTCCCAACAATAGCTTTTAGATTTCTAATTTTTTCTTCTTTTCTTTGGTTTGAGTGTATACATTACTGTGCTCTGTTCTTTGTCAGATATTCTCTCTTCTGCCTCACTGATTCTGTTTTTAATGCTCTCAAATGTGTTTTTTATTTGTTCTATTCAATTCTTCATTTCTTTTTGATTTCAATATCTCAATTTCATGTTCTACTAAATTACTCATTTCATTTTGATTCTTCCTTAAGATTTCATTTTCACAAGATATTTTCTGTCATGTCCTGCATGGATTTCAGTAGTTTATGCATTTGTTTTTGATTACTTCTAAATATTCTTATAAATTTTTTGAGTTCCATTTCTTGCATTTCTTCTATCTCATCATCTTTAAAACCTTGTATTAGAGTGTCATGTTCTTTTGGGAGCATCATGATGTCTTCCTTTTTTGGTTTCTTCTTCTTTTTTTTTTCCTCTGTGGTTTCTTTTCTCGTTATACTATGACTCTAGATTAAGTAGACTGTCTGCTTTTGGTGAATCTTTAGAGGCTTGTGGTGGGTGTGTCAAGAGATCTCTGTTCAGTTCTTCAGGGTTAAGGGTGTGCCAAAGGTGACACACCCATGTTTGGCGTGGTAAATCTTCTCTCTCCCCTTTTTAATTCAGAAGGGAAGTAATTCTGCTCAGCTGAGCTCTTCTCCTGGATGGCAATCAGTGCCTGAGCATTAGCCCCAGTGGGTATAATATTTGTCTGCTCTGTCCCAAGAACCACACAAAGGATTTGTGCAGTCCTCAGTGTACGCTCAGATTCCCCTGCAATGTCTCTTGCTGGGTGGCCAAGGCTGCCCAAGCTTGTAGCATCTCCCACCAAGACTACTCACATCTGAGCCACACCGTGAGTATTCCCACACACCTTCACAATCCTGGTTCATAAGCTCCGCACATTCACTAGGTCTTATCCTCCTGTTATTACTCCCCACCAGAGTCAGGTTTTTCTGCTTGGTTGAGGGTGGGCACAGCCCCGAGCCAGCGCAGCTGTTACATATGTCCAAAATGGCGCCTGCTCTGTTGTCTCACATGCCTTTGTAAGGTGAGTGGAGAGAGAGAATCATGTCTGTATCATCCCTTTTATTTTTTTTTTTCTCCTTTCCACTTAGGCTGGTGTGCTTTCCCCCATGGGGCTTCAAGCCTTGCTCCCTCTAGGCTCTTCCTGCTGCTTTTCTGCCAGTGTCTTGCACTACTGTGGCTTCATCTCACCTCTCTTTCCAGAGCTGGTGCGGAAGAGACTCTCAGCAACTGGGGTCCCAAGCCATGGGCACCTGTGCCCTCCACGTAGATCCACTGTGTCCCTCTAATTCTGCAAGAGTTTCCTCTGCCATTTTCCCCCTAACTCTTCCCTGAGACTACACTATCTCCACTTTTATTAAACTATCTTTTTCCTGGCCTAACAGTGAGCTCCCTCCCTATTCTGCCATCTTCTCATTTCCTATTTATTCTTTAATGTTAATACATGAGCTGCATGCTTTAACATCATACCATTGCCTTGTCTTTAGATACTCACTTTTTAGGCATTCACTGTTCTCGCTACACCCCTGAAATGGTAGTATTCTCATGGCCAGATTCAGGAAAACATTTCTCAGTCTGTAAGTTGTTTTATATCTTAGCAGAATTTAATGTGAATGACTCCTTCATCTTTGAACAGGAAATTTATCCCTCCTATGATACGACTTTGACCTCACTTTTTTTGTTGTTCACTGCTTCTCATTCTTTTGTGCCACCTCCTTCCTATTCAAGTATTTTTTGTGAGTTCTGTTTCCCAGTTGTCTCATAGTTTCATGTTGGTACTCTTACCTATTTGTGCACTTTGGAGTCAGACATCTGGTTTTCAAATCTGTCTTACCACCCACAAGCTATGCAAACTAGGGCAAGTCTCCTTTTTATATTTAATTTATTAAGTATAAAATAAAGTGATAATGGTTCCCACATCATAGAATTATTATATTAAATAAAAAATCTGAACAAAATGTTATCATTATTATCAAATTTTCTTCCTAGAATATTTTAATAATGTCACACTTGAATCTATTTCTATGCTGCTAACAACCAAATTTATATTTGGTCTAAATACTGCATGTAGCTGTCAAATATTTTTAACCCAACTGATGTTTCCAGGTGTATGTGTAAGAGGCATATCAAACTCTACTCATACAAAATGGAAATCTTGATAATGTCCTTCAAATCCTTCTGCTTTGATATTCCTGCCAATTCCATTGCTTCATTAGAAAATTTTGGAATAATCATACCTCCTTAAATTTCTCTTAACTTGCATATTCAGTTCATTAGTAATTCCTAATTTTTCTACCTTCAGAAAATGGTTTAAACCCACCAATTTCTCTGAATCTCATTGCTGTCATCTTTTTGAAAGTGACCATTATTTCATACCTGATGTCAAGTACTGGCAATTCTTTCTGCTTTCAATCTTTTTCTTTTTCTATTCATATCTATGTATTAGTTCTAGTAATCTTTATGAAACATACAGGATATCACATACCTCATGCTGTGTACATGGTAACCATTCAACAGCTACATGTTGAATTAATTAATGAATGTGTTGCTAATTGACTGCTATAGAAAAGCAGCGACACTTTTTGTTTTTATTTTTCAAATAAAAGGAAAGTGATGTAAAAGGAAAGTGATGGAAAGAAAGGGAGAGCCAGAGACAGAGAGATAACTCATCTACTGCTTCACTCCCCAGATGGCCACAATAGCCAAGATTGGGTCAGGCCTAAGCCAGGAACCAAGAACTCCTTCTGGGTCTCTATCATGAGTTACAGGGTTTCAAGTACTTGAGACATCATATGCCACTTCCCAGGCACATTAGCAGGAAGCTGGGTTGGAAGTGAAATAGCTGAGACTTCAACTGGCATTCCATTATGCCATAACATCCACCCTAAGTGATTTTTCAAAAGTGGATATTGGCATACTGTGAACTGATAGAAAAGGAAAAGAATGGTAGATATTAAATAGAAATTGGCATATATTGAAAACACAGAGGCAAGGCCAGTGTTGTGGTGCGGCATGTGAAGCTACTGTTTGCATAATCAGCATTCCATATCATAGAGCCAGTTTGAATGCATGTAGCCTAGCTTCCTCTTCCTATTTGTTTGCTAAAGCTCCTGGGAAAACAATGAAGATGGCCCAAGTACTTGGACCCCTGCCACCCACAAATGGAGTGGAGTTCCTGGCTCTTGGCTCCAGCCTGGCCCAGCCTCAACTTGTTCAACCATCTTGGGAGTGAGCCAGAGGATGGAAGATTTCTTGCTCTGTCTCCTCCTCTGTCATTCTTCTTATCAAATAGATAAAATCAATCTTAAAAAACTCAAGGTGGCTAATGAAGCATGCTCTGAACAGGTATATTTTTATGTTTTAAATTGACAGAGAAAACTATATTATTAATCATATACAACACAATATTTTGAAGTAAATACAAGGTACTTCAAAATGTTTGTGAGGTAATAAAAATTAGAAGAAAATATTATTTTGCTGTAAAAGTTGATATATATTAGTATTTTCTATAATATCATTTTCTAAGAACTTTTTGAAGACTTTTATATACACCATGAAATGACAAAATCTTGCTAATTAACAAATGCATTCCTTCACATAGATATCATTTTTGTGGTGAGGACATTTAATAACAACTTTCTTATCACTTTTCAGTAATACAATATATTAACATTAATTATAGTCACCATATTGTACAATACATCTCTTGAAATTACTCCTTCAAAATAGTTGAAATTTTGCATTCATTTACCAATATTCCCTGTTTCGTCCTGACCACACCAAACTATCGTTATTGTCATTCTACTCTTCTTCTCTAAGATCAACATTTTTGGATTCCACATATGGGTGAAATCCCCTAGTATTCGTCTTCTTGGGCCTGTATTTCACTTAACACAGTGTCATCCTAGTTCTTACATGGCATTGGAAATGACAAGATTTCCTTCTTTTCTGTGTCTGAATATGATTCCATTGTGTATATGTATGTCATCTTCTTTTTAACCATTCATTTGTTGGTGGACAGGTAGGTTGATTCCACATCTTGGCTATTGTGAGTGATGCTTCAGCAAATATGAGAGAACAGATATTTCTTAGACATATTAATTTCATTTCCTTTGCATATATACACAGTGGTGGGTTGCTGGATCACAGGCAGTTTAATTTTAATTTTTTGAGTGACTTCCATACCGTTTTCTTTCTTTTTTTAAAAACTTTTATTTAGTAAATATAATTTCCAAAGTACAGTTTATGGATTATAATGGATTCCCCCCCCATAACTTCCCTCCCACCCACACCCTTCCCATCTCCTGCTCCCTCTCCCATTCCATTCACATCAAGATTCATTTTCAATTCTCTTTATATACAGAATATCAGTTTAGTATATATTAATAAAGATTTCATCAGTTTGCACCCACACAGAACATAAAGTGTAAAATACTGTTTGAGTACTAGTTACAGCATTAATTCACATTGGGCAACACATTAAGGACAGAGATCCCACATGAGGAATAAGTACACAGTGACTACTGTTTTTTTTTTTTTTAACAGATAGTTTATTCTTTTTTTTTGACAGGCAGAGTGGACAGTGAGAGAGAGAGAGACAGAGAGAAAGGTCTTCCTTTTTGCCGTTGGTTCACCCTCCAATGGCCGCCGCGGTAGCGCGCTGCGGCCAGCGCACCGTGCTGATCCAATGGCAGGAGCCAGGTGTTTATCCTGGTCTCCTATGGGGTGCAGGGCCCAAGGACTTGGGCCATCCTCCACTGCACTCCCTGGCCACAGCAGAGAGCTGGCCTGGAAGAGGGGCAACCGGGACAGGATCGGTGCCCCGACCGGGACTAGAACCCGGTGTGCCGGCGCTGCAAGGCGGAGGATTAGCCTAGTGAGCTGCAGCGCCGGCCGACTACTGTTGTTGACTTAACAAATTGACACTCTTGTTTATGGCATCAGAAATCTCCCTAGGCTCTTGTCATGAGTTGCCAAGGCTATGGAAACCACTTGAATTCGCTGACTTTGATCTTATTCCGACAGGGTCATAGTCAAAGTGGAAGTTCTCTCCTCCCTTCAGAGAAAGTTGCCTTCTTTGATGGCCCCGTTCTTTCTACTGAGATCTCACTCGCAGAGATCTTTCATTTAGGTCCTCTTTTTTTTTCCAGAGTGTCTTGGCTTTCCATGTCTAAAATACTCTCATGGGCTCTTCAGCCAGATCCCAATGCCTTAAGGGCTGATTCTGAGGCCAGAGTGCTATTTAGGACATCTGCCATTCTCTGAGTCTGCTGTGTATCCTGCTTCCCATGTTGGATCATTCTCTCCCTTTTTGATTCTATCAGTTAGTATTAGCAGACACTAGTCTTGTTTGTGTGATCCCTTTGACTCTTAGACCTATCAATGTGATCAATTGTGAGCTGAAATTGATCACTTGGACTAGTGAGATGGGATTGGTACATGCAACCTTGATGGGATTGTATTGGAATCCCCTGGCACATTTCTAACTCCACCATTTGGGGCAAGTCTGATTTAAAGATTTATTTATTTATTTGAAAGAGTTAGAGACAGAGAGAGAGAGAGAGAGAGAGAAAGAGAGAGAGAAGTCTTCCATCTGCTGGTTCACTCCCCAATTGGCTGCAATGGTTAGAGCTGCGCCAATCCAAAGCATGAAGCCAGGAGTTTCTTCTAGGTCTCCCACGTGAGTGCAGGGACCCAAGCACTTGGGCCATCTTCTACTGCTTTCGCAGGCCATAGCAGAGAGCTGGGTCAGAAGTGGATAAGCTGGTCTATGTGAGAAGCTGGCAGGTGGCAGCTAAACCTGCTATGCCACAATGCGGACTCCCCCATACCATTTTTTCCAATGGGTCTACTAACTTACATTACTATTGACAATGCAAAAGAGTTCCCCTTTCTGCCACATCCTTGCCAAGATTTGTTATCTTTTGTTTTCTTTTTTTAGCAGCTGTTCTAACAGGTGTGAGGTGATAGCTCATCATACTTTTAATTTCTCTGATGATAATGATGGTCCAGCATTTATTTTTTCATAAAGCTATAGGCCATTTGTATGTCTTTCTCTGAGAAATGTCTATTCAGGTCCTTGGCCAATTTTAAAATTGGATTATTTGTTTTCTTTCCATTGAATTGAGTTCCTTACATATTTTGGAGATTAACCTTTTATCAGATGTATAGTTCGTAAATATTTTTTCCCATTCTGTATGCTGTCTTTTCATTCTGTTGAGGTTTTTTTTTTTTTTTTTTTGGCTGTGCAGAAGCTTTTTAGTGTTCCATAATCCCACGTGTCTATTTTTGCTTGCACTTCAGCAGTCATATCCAAAAGCAGGCCGGCGCCGCGGCTCACTAGGCTAATCCTCCGCCTTGCGGCGCCGGCACACCGGGTTCTAGTCCCGGTCAGGGCACCGATCCTGTCCCGGTTGCCCCTCTTCCAGGCCAGCTCTCTGCTGTGGCCAGGGAGTGCAGTGGAGGATGGCCCAAGTGCTTGGGCCCTGCACCCCAGGGGAGACCAGGAGAAGCACCTGGCTCCTGCCATCGGATCAGCGCGGTGCGCCGGCCGCAGCGCGCTACCGCGGCTGCCATTGGAGGGTGAACCAACGGCAAAAGGAAGACCTTTCTCTCTGTCTCTCTCTCACTGTCCACTCTGCCTGTCAAAAATAAAAATAAATAAATAAATAAATAAATAATAAATAAATAAAACAAAAGCAATCATTTCCCAAAGCAAAGTAAAGGAGACTTACCCCTATGTTTTCTTCTAGTCACTTGATAGTTTCAGATCTTAATTTGTGTCTTTGATCCACTTCCTCTTAACGTTTTAGATGATGTGAAATAATGGTTTAATTTCTTTTTTCATATCAAGTGCATGTGGTTATCTACTTTCCCCAATATCACTTGTTGAAGAAATGATCCTTTTCCCATATCATTTTGGCACCTTTGTGGAAAATCAGCTAATTAGAAATGCATGGATTTATTTCTGGGCTATCTTGAACAGATACATTTAAACAAATCCTCATAGACTGAAAGGGAGCTACTCTGGTTAAGATTTTGCACAAAGAAATCCAGCCTGAGGTTTTCTGGGGTGGGAAAGCTCTTGCCTGTTTCACAAACCTCAGCTAGCCAATATACCTCAATCTTTATCAGGAAGAGAAATGAGCTTGGAAAATTAGGCTGCAGACAGGCCTTTTGGACTTTAGTGTGGTGATTGGTGCTGACCTTTTACTAGCAACAATGAAACTACTGCAGAGTTTTTAAGCAGAGACATAATGCAACCCAATTTGTGTTTTGTGAAAGATGGTGATTGGATTCTTTGTGGATGGACTGAAAAGAAACAAGAGTGGAAACAAGAAAGCCACTAGAGTAGACAAAAAGAAAAAGAGGATACTAGCAGTGAAGAGAAATTTTGGAGATAAAATGAGATAGCAAGATGACTAGCTAATATTTGGCCATGGAGAATCACAAAAGAACAATTTTCAAGTCTCTGGCTTGAAGTCTTGGGCATATATGGATGCCACTTAATGAAATGAGTGATTGGAAGTTAGACCCTAGAGCACAACAGTGATTGGGTTAGAAATGCAACTTTAACAATAATGAGCTTTTAGATGGTACTATGATCCAGAGAATAATTGAGGTGTTCCAAAAAGAAAATAGAGACAGCAGTAGGGAGAATCCAGGATTTGATACTGAGAAACTTCAGTTTTTAATGATAGAAGTAAAGGGGTGGGGCCGACACTGTGGCATATCGGATTAAAGCCCTGGCCTGAAGCGCTGGTTCAAGACCTGGCTGCTCCACTTCTGATCCAGCTCTCAGCTATGGCCTGGGAAAGTAGTAGAAGATGGCTGAAGTCCTTGGGCCCTTGCACCCACCCACTTGGGTGACCCAGAAGAAGCTCCTGGCTCCTGGCTTCAGATAGGTGCAGCTCCAGCCATTGCAGCCAGTCGGGGAGTGAACCAGCAGATGGAAGACCTCTCTCTCTCTCTCTCTCTCTCTCTCTCTCCTTCTCCTCTCTCTGTGTAACTCTGACTTTCAAATAAATAAATAAATAAATATTTTTTAAAAAAAGAAGTAAAGGGGCTACAAAGATGTCATCACATTTAAATTATTATGTTTCTACACCTATACCTTGTAGAGTACACCTCTATAATCCATTTGGCAAACTCCTATTTATCCTTTTTTTTAAAGTTTACTTATTTGAAAGGCAGGGTTACAGAAAGGCAGAGAGAGAAGAGAGAGAGACCTTCTATCCACTGATTCACTACCCCCAAATGGCTGCAACGGCCGGAGCTGAGCCAAAATGGAGCCAGGAACCAGGAGTTTCTTCTGGGTCTCCCATGTGGGTGCAGGGGCCCATGGACTTGGGCCATCCTCTACTGCTTTCCCAGGCTATAACAGAGAGCTGGAACAAAAGTAATGCAGCTGGGTCTTGAACCAGCACCCATGCTGGCACTGCAGGCGGTGACTTTACCCACTATGCCATAGTGCCAGCCCCTATTCATCCTTTGTGGCATAAATCAAAGCTCATCTCTGTATTACTTTTGCTACCTCTGTCAGAGAGTTAACCATTTTCTCATATGTGTAACTGTTACCTCTTCCATAAATACTAATTATTTAGCCAATATTTATCAAGTGATTATTAAATGCTGGATATACTTTAATAGATGGTTGAATGCATTCTCTCATTTAAGCTTCATTATAGCGATTCTGTGAAGTAGGTAGTAGTGCACTATTTTGCAAACCAGAAATGTGAAGTAAGTTACAATTGTTTACCTATGGAACTGGTAGTTATACAGGTTTTTAGCAGTTGAAGCTTATCTACATAAGTGTAATTATTAAATTATTGTTTTATACATACCTAGTAATTTACTTTCATAGTGTACTTTAAGGTGCTTTGCATATACAAATTAGCATAAGTGTTACAAATAAAAATAAACAGAAACCTAAACAAAAATTTAAATTATTCTTATATTTTTCTTTGTCTTTCTCCATTTGATAAATTTTGGTCACTTCCTGGCTTACCAATTTTTGAAGCTACCAGGTCAACATGTCTGTTGTACAGCAGACACTAAATAAAAATTTGTTGTGTGCTTAAATGAAATAAGTCCCCATGTTGAGAGTAAATCTTACAAAATTTAAATTCTGCTTAATCTCTTCTTTTTTTAAAATTTTGTTTAAGGAATAAAACTTCATGCATTTAATATATACAAACTTGGGAACATGGTGATTCTTCTCCCCACACACATTTATACTCCCACCTTTCTTCCTCCTCCCTCTTCCTTTCCCAGTCTTATTTTTTACAGAGATCAATTTTCAGTTAATTTTACTATATATTTACTTGTTCAACATTAGAGGTGGAATTCAAATTCCATAAGCAGAATTTTGAATATTAGGTTTCTGAGTTTATTAGGCCCAAGCTTTGTATTGTGCATCTTCTCCCTACCAAAATCTATCAAAATTACATCACCAAAATATCATGCTGATTGTTTGTTAAATTATTTTATGTAATTTCTTCTAAGTTGTTATTTCATGCAATTTGTTCAAGCCCATCTTTTTTTTCTGGATTCCCCACCATTTTGAAGTAGTCTTCTATTACTAAGAATTTAATTTCATGCTGCTCTCAAGTATCTTGAATGGAGACCAAAATGTGCATGAATTCTGGAATGGTAAAACACTAATTTTGTATAATTCACCATAGATAACTGTGTTAAGTGTTCTTTGCTGTAAAAATGCAGTTAAAAAAAGATAAAGAAATATTCTTTTTAAGTAACATTAATTCAGCAAACTACCTTTTATTGTTAGAATTATGAAAGAATACTGCTTAAATGGACTAGAATTATTACTGAATTAAAAGATAAATTGTCTCTATTTTAACAATGACTAGGCTTTGCTTCAGAAATGTTGACATCATTAAACTGTTTCACTTTGTCAGGCAATTTCCATTGAGACCATTCCATTATTAAGAAGCTTTCATTGCTTGGCCACACTTTCCAAAATGCATATAACTGTTTTCTCCTATAAATGAAATCAAAACACTCCAAATATTTCCATGCAACATAATATTACTCAATTCTTAGGAATGCATAGATTGTTTCCAACCTACAGAGCAACAGCTTTTTCAGTTTCACTTGCAGTGAAATTTTGTTCCCTCTCCCAACCTCTATGCCTCAGCTACACTAAGGTCTAAGCTGGGATTCACTATTAGAAGGTCATTTTGAGATACAATGAGAAATCACTGATGGTGATTTTATACTCTTTCAAATGGACTTTGACTTAAAATCAATTGTAAATTGAAAAAAACCCTGTATTTTTCATGATGCTCCCCTTGATACTATAAGGTAGTTACTTGGCAGTCAACTTCAGCCTAATCATTCGCCCAAACGAACAAATGAATCCATCCACCAAAACTTAACTATTTTCTTTCTTAAAACATTTTATTTCAAAGTGGTTTTATGTCCACAAAAGAAATACGGCGAGGTAAAAATACAAAAAAAAATCCTATATACGCACATTTCCCCTTAACTTATATTAATATATTTGTCACAATTAATGAACCTCTCCCAGATTCCCCTGTTTGTTTGTTTTTTTAAATCAAAACTCTCTTTTTTCACTCCTGTGAACAATCTGTGTTCAAATTTTTAGATTTTTTTTCTCCTACATATAAGGGAGAACAGGCGATATTTGTCTTTCTGTATTTGGTTTATTTAACTTGACATGATGCTTGTATCTGCACAAGGTCGAGTACCTTCTAATTTTACGTGTCCTTTGAATTACTATATCACAGTCCATTCTAGCACTTGGAATGCCATTTAGTAACTTTATATGTTTTGGTTTAGTATCATTAAATTTTAATTCCACTGTTTTAACCTTTTTAAAAAAGATTTATTTATTTGAAAGGCAGAGTTACAGAGATATAGAGACAGAGAGAGTCTTCCATGCACTGGTTCACTCCCTAAATGGCTACAACAGCTGGAGCTGAGCTGATCCAAAGCCAGGAATCAGGAGCTTCTTTGTTGCCTTCCCAGGCGAATTAGCAGGGAGCTGGATTGGAAGTAGAACAGCTGAGACTCAAACTGGGGCCTGTATGGGATGCAGGTGCTGCAGGCCAGGCCTTTAACCCGCTGTGCCACAGCGCTGGCCCCTCTTTTGAGCTTTTAAAGTAGATCTCCTTTAGAGTATGTAAAAGTACAAGTGCATTTACAGTTTTAAATTTTTTACTTGCTATATTATTATTATTTTTCTTTCCATTTCAAAGCTACCACCAATCTTATGTTCTTCAGCTTTCCCACTTGCTCAGTACATTGGTCTGTAGTCACTTAACTGGAATCTCTATCATAGTCATCCATTCCATAGAAACTTAGCATTATAGAATCTCATCACTTTGATTTAATTAACACATCCAGATCTATTGTCACCAAAACTTTACCTCAAAATCTCCTTCCATGTCCTAAATACTTCATGCTCAAGCTGGATAACTATACTTATGAACATTATTAGTCATCCTTAAAGTCACTATAAACTCACGTTTGCTGATTTCATCTTGATCTACATCACACTAGTTATTTTAATTTCTCAGCAACCTTATATTCCCTACTAAAATTTCACCACAGTAAGCTAAAAACCTAAATTTATGTATTTGTTCTTGGCATACACAGATAACAAAGTATCTCATCTCCTATTTTGCTTTAATGTGAGAGGGAGCAGGGAAGAGAAAACACTCCCATCTACTGATTCACGCCGGGAAATGAACTCGTTTCGGGCCTCCCACACAGGTGGCAGGGCCCAGCTATGTGAGTCATCACCTGCTCCTTCTCAGGAAGCTGGGGTGGAGAGAGACACAGGAATCAAACCAAGACACCCAGGAATGGGTCAGAGGTGTCACAAACTGCGTCTTAACCACTCGTCCAAATGCCTGCCCTCTCATTTCCTATTTTTAAAATCAAAGGCGTTCTGCCCTGGCCCATCCTCCATTTGTTAAATTTATCTGACTGTACTGAGTTGTGGTTTCTGCTTCATATTCTTCCTCAGAAGGAAATGTCTCCTCCTTTATAAGCTTTTGCCCTGAGCTTGTGTTGTATCCCCTCTTGTCTTCCTTGTGAACCATTTATTTTTCTTGCATCAATAATTTCTCTCCATTGGATTATTTCCTCTTGTCTACAAAGAGACTAAGACATCTTCTGGCTTAAACATGCCTCCATTTCTGTTTCTTTTTTTTTTTTCCACTACCAAGAATCATAGAAAGATTACTTTCCATTTGTCACTTTCCTTTTCACACACACAACTGCTCTTCTTTCCCCTTCAGTCTTCAGCATGTGCTTTGTTGGAAGTGATTTACATCCCCTGTGGGATGCTTGATCCTTTACCTCCTTGTCCTTCTCCATCCATGTCTTTTTCCAAATCTCAAACACCACCTTCTTCAACTCCTCTGGTTATTTTTCTGTATTTTTTTTTGTATCATTTCCTACTCTTGTCCTTTAAAATAGGCAAACCGTATTAATAAAAATAGGTAAACCAAGAAACACAGGCATATTTTATAACAGATAATGCAAGATTCTTTTCTCATGCTTAGGCTTTCTTTTTCTTTTTTTTTAAGTTCTTTCTTCTTTCTTTATGTATCTCTGTGCTTGTCTACCATTTCTACATGCATTCACATCACTATCTGCAGTTCTAGATGCCAGATATGATTGTCCAGCTGCGTGAGGATTGGTTGTGTTGGATATTTTCTTTTTTTTTCTTATAAAAATAAATGTATGTTTATTTTTAAAAAGAAGAAAAAAAAAAGCCCCAACCAAGAACCAAGGGTGGGACCAGAAGTCAATGTTTCCTGTGAAAGTCATACATAGCCAGTGTTGAAACACCTGCAAAGGTCAGGTACCTCCGACCAAAGATCTGGTCTCAAACATTCTTCCGTGATGAAAACTGGCATTTAGCCAGTTGCTGGTCTGCGTGGGCGTTGATCACTGGCATGGGCGACTGTTCCTGCTGGAGGTCTGGCTGCCTTATGCCAGCTACCACAGCCCATATCCACCAGCACAGCTCCACAAAGTCACATATCCTCAACGCTCCACTTGTAGGCAAGCTCTTCCACTGCCTTCTTGCTGGCAAGCCTGGCAAAGCGCTTCTGTTCAAATCCATTGGATCTGTCCACTCCATCCCAGCGATATCCAGGCCAGATATTGAATCTGTTGGGAGGAGGTGCTGGGCCATTGTAGCGAGGTCGCACTTTCTTATTCTTGCTCTCATTGGCCTTACTCTTCTTGATGAAGTTGGCCATGGGGTCTCCTTCTCTTTCTTGTTCTCTCAGCACCTGATCCAGATCTTCATCATCAATATAGCAGGCCAGAGGCTTCTGCATCTCCTTGATTGCATCCTCCACATTGTGTTGCTGTTGCCGCTCCTGGGCCAGCCCTTTTCCCCATCGCGCGTACTGCTCATTTCTCTCCATGTCCTTCTCTGCTTTTCTCCTCTCCTCCAAACATTCCAGTTTCAAATTCCTCTTACGACCAAATTACGGTTTCAGCAAACTGGAATTGAGCTTCAAATGCCAGGGTTTCTTGGTCCTGTTTCTTGAGCTCCTGCTGTTCTTGCTCTACCTTAGTTAACACCAACCCAGTTTTAGCTCCTGAATACATGTGTGCAGCCCGCTTTCCGGCAGGTTGACTTCTCCTGGGTGGAGACAGATCCAAAGCAGGAGACTTGGTCCCCCGTTTCCTCCTTGGTGGAGAGAGGTCAGAATCAGAGCTTCGGTGTTGAGATCTGTTCCATGGAGGAGACAGCTCTGAGTCAGAATCCTGAGGCCTTGGATTTGGTTTATGCCCTGTAGGAGAAAGATCGGAATCAGGCTTTCGGGCAGTCACCTGTAGAATCAAGCTGCTTCTTATCTCCAAAATGGGATTTTGCCTGTCTTTTTCGTGGTGGAGAGAGATCCGAGTTACACTCATATTTGCTCTTCTTCGGGAGTAATGAATGAGAGGTCTGTGGCTCATTCCAAGGTGGGAATGCTCTTTCTGGGGCTTTCTTACTTTTGGTTTTGGACACTGAGTGAGTGACACCAGGTGCCGAATTGGGGGAATTGTGTCGGGTCCCCCTGAGTTGCCCTGTGTCAGAGGTGCCGA
This sequence comes from Lepus europaeus, assembly GCF_033115175.1. Lineage (NCBI taxonomy): Eukaryota > Metazoa > Chordata > Mammalia > Lagomorpha > Leporidae > Lepus > Lepus europaeus. The sequence goes on along the minus strand of NC_084837.1, from coordinate 45,806,979 downwards.
GAATTTTCCTAGGTTGGGAAGCATCAGGGGAGCTGTCAGGGGCCCTTCTGGAGGAAGCAATATCTGCGGAATTATGAGACGTCCTCCTAGAAGGAGATGGATCTGGTGAATCATCACGGGTTCTCCTAGGAAACACAGCTGAAGAACTGTGATGAGGCTTCCTGGGAGGAGAAGGATCCGGGGTGTCGTGACGGACCCTCCCGCCTGGGAGAAGATGACCCGGGGTGTCCTCACGGATTCTCCTGGGAGGAGTAGGATCCGGGGTGTCGTGACGGAAATGCCCTTGTGAAGGTAGGTCTTCGTCGTGGCCTCCTAGGAGCTTCCATTTGGCACTGGAGCGAAAGGCCTCCATCTGTTTGACCTCTTCCGGCCGTTCATCCACAAACTCAGCCACCACAGGCAAATCTCCATCATCTTCTTCCTCCTTTTCTGGTTTAGCGGTAGAGATGGCTGTCTGGCTCACATCATCATTCACAATCCCTTACCGCCGGCCCCGCTGGGCTTCGGTCGCTTTTTGCGCCGTTTGCGCCGGGAGTTGGAGGCCCCATCGACACCGGCATCTGGCCCAGGTGAGTAACGCTTCAGGTACTCGGCCTTGGAGAGCTGCGGAGCTGCCGCCATGGCAGCGGCTCTGATATTTTCTTAAAAACTTTTTTATTCACTAAGGCATTTAAAGTCTTCCATTACCCATCTACAGCTTGAATTTATTCACATTTCACACCAAGGAACTCAATGCATTTGACAATTAAATTTAACAATTTTGTTTCCTTCAAATGTGTAGTTTTACTTACTATTTTACTTACTTACTTATTACTGCATTTCCTTCTCTCCATGACACATTTTACAATTCCTAGCTCTTCATAGGTGAGCTCATATCATGTGTCTTTACCTGGAATATATATAACATGAATAGGGTAAGCTACTCCTTTCCTCTGAACCCTCCAATGTTTTCTTAGCTTTTTCATGCTTCTCACATTTGCAAAATATCAGATCTCAGGTTTAAGTGAAGAGAGGTTATTCATTTCACTTGCTGAATTGTACTGGTTATTTATCTTTAGAATCTATACCTGTGATTCCTACAGGTCTAAGTAAAGTCAAGTCTTACCCAAGTGTCCAGCACTCCAAAGCACCCAGTATAATGTTTCATCAGTTATCGTAGATGCCAAATAATATCTCAAATAAATATCCAGGTTGCTACACATGCACTCTTAGCATTTAGATTGGAAAACTCAAATTGTTTCTTTCCTCATTTCCACTCAGTGATAATTTTTCTATACATTGCTCCAAATTTGGTTTAATAACCATTTATTATTTTCCCTCTTACCAATAGGAATGTTTCCAAATACACAACTTGTAGGAATGCTGTTGAAAATACCAAAACATCTATTGCTTTTGCTGATTTAAAAAGTCCTGGGTATAAAAACACAGTTAATTATATTATCAAATTTTTCAAATGGAGAAAAGCAAATACTTTATTAAGTAATTATTTATCATTCTCTATAACTCGAATACTATTCGTATTTCACAGTAAAGAACTCCATGCATTTGACACTCTTACTTAAGTTACACAAGCGTGTCTTTCTGAGTGTGTCTCTTTACTTAATACTCGCCTGTGTGTTTCCTTCCTTCTGTGATGCATTTTACTATTCTCAGCTTTTTATAGCTGAGCATACGTCATATGTTCTGAACTGAATTCTAGAAAAAATGGACTGTGTTCATGTTCTGTCCAGTAGAAGACCACTTTGATGCAGATATTTTATTTTTAGGTGAGTACAATGTAATAAGGTTTAATTAAGAGGGTTTTTGTGAAAGATATCATTTAAAAATTTTATTTATATAAGGGGGACATATCTCATGTATTTCATATATATAGACTTAGGAGCATAGCGATACTTCACACCTTCCCCTCCCTCCTGCACACGTTTCCCCCCCCCCCCATCCTCCTTCCTTTTAAATCAATACATGATTTGAGAAATGTAGGTATTCTAGGACAGGCTGCAGCAACAGAGAGGCAATAGGAAAAGAACTTTAAGGGAACAACAGTCAAACACTTTATGCCTGAAACAAAGTAATGAAATAAAACCTAAAGAAATGGAAAGATGCTACATATATTATTTAAATAGAGTAATAAATGTGCAACATATGCATATCAAGATCTCATACTGACAGTAATACATGTCTCCAAATCAAGGACGGATATGTACCTTCAAAATTTTTGCGTGCTTGGTAGATGATACCTTTCAAACTATTGTAGGTTACATGAGAGAAATATTCAATCAACTGTTTTACATTAAGAATGAAGGATGAAGCAATGTTAATCATTTTTTAAAAACGTAAAATTTAACTTTACATCATGGTTGTCATTTAAAACTTGATTTTTTAAAACATAAACAAATTTTTTAACAGTTTTATATCACAGGACATTAGACTAGAAATATTGATTGCTTCATGGACTCATATAAATTAAAATGAAATAATCAGAAATCTTTTTCAATACAGAACAATGCAGCGAACTAAATGACAAAAAGATCCAATAATCAACATTTTCATTACTTTGGGATTATTAGTTGCTTTCAGGATCTAAACAAAGAATCTGAATATTTGGACTTCTTTTGCTGTATTTTATGTATATCTCCCTATCTATAGTCAGTCAAGTTACTTGACCTACATGTTTGATGTGTTTTAATATTTAGCTTCATAACAAAGATTTTCTATCTACAGCTACTAATTTGAAAGAAAAGAGATGCCATTGGCGTAGGTGATTGGCACAATGGTTAAATTGTCTCTTAGGATGCTTGCATCCCGTATCATAGTGCCTGATTTGAGTCCTGGCTATTCTGCCTCTGATGCAATTTGCTGCTAATGCACACCCTGGAAAGCAGAAGACTATGGGTCAATGGGTTCCACCCATGTGGAAGACAGATTGATGTCTATACTCCTGGCCTGGATACTGTGGACTTTGGGGAGTATACCCACATATGGAATATCTCTTTGTCTCTCTCTGCCTTTCAAATAAAATGGAAGAAAAAAGATACCATAGTTTGCTTATTTGTGGGGCACCAAAAGTACAGAAGGAATATCCTCTACCTCCTATTACTAATTCCAAAGCAAAGCTTGGAAAGTCAAGGCAGTACAACAACGAACATTTGCGCATCACTCATCTTCCTGTGCCAAGACACTGCGGCTCTGGAGTCAGCCCACATATCATCAGAAGAATGCCCCCAGAAGAACCAAGCCTGACTGCTATGCCATCACCAAGTTCCCCTGACTGCTGAATCTGTGATGAAATACACAGAAGATAAAAACACACTTGTATTCATTGTGATGTTAAGGCCAACAAGCACCAGATCAAAAAAGCTGCGAAGAAACTCTGACATTTATATGACCAAGTCCAGCACCATGATCAGGACTGATGGAGAGGGAAATGCAAATGTTCATCTAGCTCCTGATTATAATGCTTCTGATGTTGCCAACAAAATTGGGACCATCTAAACTCAATCCAGCTGGCTAGTTCTAAATATGGTTTTATCATCATTACAAAAAGATGTCATAAGGAAGAATTTATTTCTATGAACTTAATCTTGTGTTTATTAGTTAGTAGAAGTATTGCAATTATGAAAATATTTATTTGGGGTAATTCCTGAAGCCACTTATACATCATTGATACAGAAGTTAAAAAACTAATTCAGTGTACCTTTGCTGTGACAGAAACAAATAATTTGTTGCATTTGCTGTTGGGTATTTCTAGAAATCTGAATAAATTTTAGAATGACATTGTGACAAAAATCTTTAATTTTTGATGATCTTTAAAAGTGAAGTATATGTAGGGTATAAAAACCAATAATTTATTCTGGTGTAGTTTTTTAAACACAATATTATGATAAATTGGTGACATAGTGATGTTAGTTTTAGGAGCTTTTGTAATTATAATTATATTACTTAATTTAAAAGTGTTCTTAGCACCTATTTCTCTAGCCATAATACTTGTAACACATACAAACACTTTAGTCATCGTTATTTTGTAGACATTAGTAGGATTCTACAAGGTCACTTAACAAAGTCCTCTCTGTCAATAGTCTTTTTTAAAATTAATTAATTAATTTATTTGAAAGTCAGCTACACAGAGTGAGGAGAGACAGAGAGAGAGAGGTCTTACATCCGCTGGTTCACTCCCTGACTGGCCGCAATGGCCAGAGATGTGCCAATCTGAAGCTAGGAGCCAGGAGTTTCTTCTGGGTCTCCCCCGTGGGGGAAGCAGGGGCCCAAGGATTGAACCATCTTCTACTGCTTTCCCAGGCCGTAGCAGAGAGCTGGATCAAAAGTGGAGCAGCTGGCACCCATATTGGATGCCTGCACTGCAGGAGGTGGCTTCACACGCTACACCACAACTCTGGCCCCTGTCAATGGTCATTACATGTTTCCTTTTCCTCTAATGAAATAATCCAATGAAGTGATTCAGATATTCACCACCTCTTACCATTTCCCTTTGTGTCTGTGGATAACCCCTATGTAAAGTAGATACCATAATGTGTGAGCCCAAGGCAGTAAGTTAGTGGTGTCACATGGAGCAAGGCTTTGTGACTTCAGTTCTCAGCTCTGCCATCTTCTGGCTATTTGGTCTTGGAGAACATTCCTTAACCTCTTCCAGTATCACTTTCCTTATCTATACATTTCAGATAATGATACTAATTTCACAGCATTGTTGTAAAGACTGAAAGTGTTATTGAATGTGTCTGACACAGTCTAACCACTTGAAAAGTGTTTCCTATGCTTATTATAATCAAGAGGAAGCTAAAAATAATTGATTAATTATGAATTCAGAAAATATTTGTGTTCTTGTTAGTACAGATCCTGTCCTTGACATTGTTCCTGGTCTCAAGAAAGTCACAAGTCATAAGAAAAAATGGCCAAGATAAACATTTATAATCAGGCATAATTAAGTGCTAAATAAAAGTTGCTTTAAAGATATTGTGACAAAACAAAGGAAATTTGATAAAAAAAAAAAAACCACAAAAGCACATGAATTAATAGTAACAAGAATTGGACTGTAAAATCCCTACTGGAATAATATAAATTTTAAAAAAGAAGCAAAAATATTTAAAAAGAGTAGCTTTGACAATTTTATGTTTTTTTTTGGGGGGGAAAAGCAGAATAGGAGACTAAAAGTCTACAGCTTAATAATAATGGCTCTGATTATTATTAATTTATGTAATCCCTATTTTCTTTAATAAGAAAAAGGCTTTAAAATTTTTATAAATAGTAGGCAAGCATTTAAGATTCAAATCATATACACTATATTCATTTCCTATACATATAGTCTTACATACCGTGACAGGTGGATAAAAATTATTCTGCTGAATTTCTACCTACTGATACATGACATTATAATGCAGATTTGCTTTCTTTTCTTTCAAATACCCTCAAATCCCACAGGGCAGAACAAAATTTTTGGTGGTCATTATTATACTTGCTTTATAACTATGGCTACTCACACTCCTTATTAAAAGAAGTGCCAATAAAAAGACAATACATAAATATCAGAGTGATTGTGTTATATTTTTAATAACTTAAACTCATTTCTCCTTTCTTGGGAAAATAATGTGTCTGTTGTTTCTTAAGAATCTGGATGACTATTGCTGCATGGTACATACATACGCTGAAATTACGTAGAACTTTGAATTGTGTACATGAATATTTGCAATGCCTTAATTAAACTCATGTTAAAAGGAGTTTATATTGCTGAAAGATAAATAACTCCTGCTAACAATTTGTTTCCTTCAACCATGACATATGATTAGGAATCCAACCTAATTACAGCTCAGTCTATAATGGGATTCATAATTTTGGTTTTCTGGCTTATGATTGTGAGAAATGTTTCCAAATTTGCCCCATAAAGCAGAATCCAACTATTTTTTAAGGTTCCATGGTTACATTCTATATGGTTTAGCTCTTTAAGCTTAATTTTGATTTCAAGTGTATTTCAACACACATAATTTAAAAATAGGATTAAGTTTTCGTTTTTGAAAGTTTTATTTATTTTTAGTTATGTGAAAGGGAGAGTGCACAAATGCAAAACAAGAATGAAAGAGAGAGAAAGGGGGAGAGATCTTTCATCTGCTGGCTTACTCCCTAAATTCCCACAACAGCCAAGGTATGGGCAGGCCAAAATCAAGGCCTGGGATTCCATCTGGGTTTCCTATAGTGATGGCAGGGACTCAAGTATTTGAGCTGTCATCTGCTGCCTTCCATTTGCCCATAAGCAGGAGCAGGATCAGGAGTGGAGCACAGCTAGAAGCCAGGGGTTGAATCAGGATGTGGGTGGTGCAATCTGTGGCATAACCACCATGCAACAAAGTCCACCCTGAATTAAATTTTCTGCAAGAGATCCTCTCAGAGGGTTCAGGAGGTAGATGTCATGATGTTTTAGAAAAAGTAAGTGTCCAGTCTCTCAGAAACTTTGTTCCAAGTTTTCATAGCAATACTTTTTCCAGTCAAAATTAGAACTTCAAAATATGCACAAGTTGAACTTTCTAGAAGATTCTCTCTGGTCAGTGTCTTCTGGAGTTCCACCTGTGACATTGATTTTGGGTTTTTTGTTTGTTTTTCAAATATTGTACTTTGGCATACACAATGAGATCATAAAATGCATAAACACTGATAAGTTTCACTATGTGTTGACCCAACCTATGAAATTCTTGTTAGAATGACATCAGTGATTAAACTTCGTAAAGATAGGAGGCAGAGAAGGCCAATAAAAAAGAAATCAGATGAGATCGGGTGCATTCAGGGACATGGAAAAAAATCAGCACTGCATTGGAAGTTGAAATTGTCTACACTGTAGTGAAATTTTACTATTGTTTTACTAGGTTCTGCCAGCTAAAGAACCTTGTCTTGCATGTATTAGCTTTCTTATTTGTACACATAGTAAATCTCCCTGTTATATTTGGAGATAGCTTTAGAAGAAAAAGTTTAAGTTGTATGTTTCATGATACATAAAAATTTAAATAAGGAACTTTTTTATGATACACATAATACAATTTTGATCATTTAAAATAGAGAAATCAAAGAAGCTGTTGATGAAATACACATTTCTGGCTCCTACATTTGTGGAGCTAGCATTGTGGCACAATGGGTTGAGCAGTTGCCTTCAATGCCAGCATCCAATATGTGCCCTGGTTGGAGTCCGAGCCACTCTACTTCCAACCCCATTCCCTGCTATTGCACCTGGGAAAGCAGCAGAAGATGGTCCAAGTGCTTGGGCCTTTGCCACCCACATAGGAGACCTAGATAGAGTTCCTGGCTCCTGAACTTTGCCCTGCATCAGCCTTGGCCATTGTGGCAATTTGAAGAGTAAACTGGAAGATGGAAGACTGATTCTCTCTCTCTCTGACTGTTTCTCTCTTTCTCTGTAACTGTACTTTTCAAATAAAATAAATAAATCTTTAAAAAAAAAAAAAGGAATAGTCTAGTGCGGGACTATTTGTCTACTAGGTACAATAGGGTGCCTACGGCCCATACGACTTTTAGGAGACCATGGATATGTTCTATTATTATTATTTTAATCAGAAGAAAAAAATACCAATTTCCAGATGAATAAAAAATTTAAATATATAACATTAACATATTTGTTTTTTGAGTAACACATGCAGAAAATACAGTTTTAACATTTTCTTACAGAGTAAGGAGCATGCAAAAGTGCCAATGGAAGACAAAAATCATAAAGTGGCTCTGTCAATAAGATTAGGTGAACATTTTTAAGAATTTATGCAAATTATTATGAAGAGGATAATCTCTACCCCCATGTGAGAATCTATTCTAGATTCTTCTGTTATACTCCTAGTTCAAATTTATTAAAGAATTTTCTGAATCAAAATATCCATTTTATAAGATTGTCTCTTTATACAGAAAATAGGCTTAATACATTAAAATGATATATAAATCATCTTTGTCATATTTAGGAATAAAATTCATAAATCACATTAGAAGATCAAACCAAAGAAAATGACAGGTAACTTTACTTGTAAATAGAGTTGTCAAAATTATAAATAATATTTTAGTTCACTTCACAGACTTAAAAATTAAATTAAAATACATTTTTCCATTAAGACTGAATAGAATTTAGCCCATCCATGAAATTCTGGTATAACTTAGGAGAGATTATTAATGTAATTCATCACATTAGTAAGAAAGATAGTACAAAAATCATGTAATTATCTCAATAGATGATGAGAAGAAATGCTAAGATTCTACATCTATTTTTGATTAAAGCATTAAGATGATGTTTGGAGTATTTCATTCTTAGCATTACAGAGAAAGCATATTTAAAAACTGGAGCTAACACTATACTTAATGGAGGAGACATTATGGTTATTCTCATTAGAAATAAAAATGAGATTATACACCATACCTATTCTTACTAAATAACAAACCATAGCATACTGGGCCTTAGCTAAATAAAAGGGAGATAATTAAGATACAAATATACAAAAGTAAAAAAGAATAGAAATATAAATCTTTCTCCAAGGGTGGGCATTTGGTGTAGTAGTTAAGTTGCTACTTGGAGCACCTGCACCCCCTGTCAGAGTGCATTCTTCGAGTCTTGGCTATTCTGCTTATAATCCAACTTTGTGCTAATATGCACACCGGCTCTGCTCAGGTCCCTGCCACCCATTTAGGACACCTGAATTGAGTTCTGGGCTCCTGGCTTTGGCTTAGCCCAACCTTCATTTTTCAGGAGTGGACAAGGGATGGAAGAATTCTCTCTGCCTTTCAAATAAAGTGAAATTAAAGAAATAAAAAATTTTAAAAAGCTTTCTGCAAAAAATTATTACATATCTAAATTCAAGAAAGTCACTCAAAAATTTATTATCCAAGGTCATAAAGATATCAAATAAATAAGAGGTCTCTAAATAGCTTTGTATCATGATATTCACGGAAATGTAGAGTGCCTGGAAGTAGAAGTGCTAAAAGTTTGTACATTTTTTTGTACCCGTTTAAAATTTATGGTGCCTTTGTATGATGTACTTTGAACTACATGCTTTTTTAAAAAAAATAGATTTATTTATCTGAAAGGCAGAATTACAGAGGCAGAGAGAGAGAGAGAGAGAGAGAGAGAGGGACAGAGAGAGATCTTCACTCCCCAAATGGCAGCAATGGCTGGCACTGGGCTGATCCAAAGCCAGGAGCCTGGAGCTTCCTCTGGGTCTCCCACATGGATGCAGGGGCCCACCAGGCCATAGCAGAGAGCTGGACTGGAAGTGGAGCAGCTGGGACTCAACCAGTGCCCATTTGCCCATTTGGGATGTCAACACAGCAGGTGGCATCTTTACTCACTATGCCACAGCACTGCCCCTGAACGACATCTTTAAACCAAGATATAGTGATGCACAGAAAGCTCCAAATTATCACCACATATCTAAATATGTGTACCTATGCCCCATGGAAGAAAGGCAAGATTTCTTCCTGAGTGTTCACTTAACCACACACTGATATGGCTTAGATGTTTTCACCTCCAAAATTCATATTGAAATTTGATTGTCATTGCAATGGTATTAAAAGGAGATTAGACAATGAGGACTCCAGCTTCAAGGCTATGGTATTGATGCTATTATTAAAGCACATATTTGAGGATATTTCAGCAAGTTCATGGAAATCACAATAGAAAGATAAGCTCATTTTGTTGCAAAAAAATTTAAAATCCTTATATGCAAGAGGTAATGAGAAAGTTCATAGAAAAGTGTATATTATGGGAAAACTAAATGTGAATTTCAAATTTTTTGTCCTCAAGTATACTTATCTCTAATTCCATTTCCATAATATGTTTGATTCTCATATATTTATACACATATAAGCAAGCACATCCATGTATGTTTGTACATACACCTACAAAAATATAAACAGATACAAAAATACAAACACATACACATAGACTTGTCTTCTTCCTGAAAAATGTCTGACAAAAGTCCAAAGGATTAAAAATCAGAATTTTTATAGAAGAAATATGGAAAGGGATGAAGCCAAGATTCATAGCTCAAAAGTCTGGGCAGGGAGTCCAAGCTTATTAACCACAGTATTTTGCTGCCATCTCTGTAACTTTGAAGTGAAAATATCTGCCTTATTAGGGTTTATTGAGGATTAAGTTAATCACATAAAGTGATTAACACAATGCTTGGCATACAGTACACACTTTAAAGCGTGTTAGGCACTGCTGTTTTATTAGGAGCTTTTCCCACAAAATGTCATTATCTAAAATTCATGTGACAGCTCCACCCCAGTCTTTGGTCATTACTATTTCTATAAATCTGAAGGATTGGGAGATTTATCAAAAGGAGAACCTTATAACTTTTCAATATCAACCACCTTACTCCTAGACCTAGAATTATGGTCTTTGTATTTAACAGTGAAATGTATTTATTTTATGGCCTTCTAGACTAAGTTTTAGAGCATTAGAAAAGAGAAGTAGAATCAATAAGTAAAAATGTGGAGAAGCAATTGTTTAAAGGAATAGATAATTTACTGAGTTTAAGATCATAATAAAAGCAATCATACTTTGTAATACATATTATTTGGAGAGAAAATAAATGAATTAAAATATCTTTTGGAGGAACTACAACAAGGAAACTATGGCTCTTCAAGGAGTAAGGAAAATTTAATGAAGTTGTTCCTGAAGTGTTCAAATTGAAGAGGGAGTAGGCTATCCAAAATCAATGTTTTTTTTTTTTTTTTTTTTTTGACAGGCAGAGTGGACAGTGAGAGAGAGCGAGAGACAGAGAGAAAGGTCTTCCTTTGCCGTTGGTTCACCCTCTAATGGCCGCCGCGGTAGCGCGCTGCGGCCGGCGCACCGCGCTGTTCCGATGGCAGGAGCCAGGTGCTTATCCTGGTCTCCCATGGGGTGCAGAGCCCAAACACTTGGGCCATCCTCCACTGCACTCCCTGGCCACAGCAGAGAGCTGGCCTGGAAGAGGGGCAACCGGGACAGGATCGGTGCCCCGACCGGGACTAGAACCCGGTGTGCCGGCGCCGCAAGGCGGAGGATTAGCCTGTTGAGCCACGGCGCCGGCCCAAAATCAATGTTTTTAGGAAGGAAGGAAGGAAGGAAGCAAGAGGAGTAAAGGGAATATCATTATATTCTTATAACTGTATCTATGAATTACATTGATTCTATTCTCTTTGTATTAATATAGCATTAACATGAGAATTGATGAGAACTGTGTTGTAGTAATTATTATGCATTTGATGTGACCCTGAGAATTTAATGTAGTATAGAAGTGCTGGTGGGAGTCCCAGGTGTTCCACTTTTTATCCAGCTCCCTGCTACTGTGCCTGGGAAAGCAGTGGATGATGGCCCAATTCCTTGGGCCTATCACCTACATGGAAGCCCAGATGGAGTTCCAGGCTCCTGGCTTTGGCCTGGCTCAGTCCCAAGTATTGTGTCCATTTGGGGAGCAAAACAGTGTATAGATCTCTCTATCACTCTGCTTTTCCAATAAATAAATAAATAAAAAAATCCAGATCCTTTAGGCTGAGTATCAGTTTTCTCAAGTGTAAATGGAGAAAAAAGGACAAGTAGAAGCATGTACCTAAAATAATTTTTCATTAAAAAAGTTTTTCAGTGTAAGAAATGAATTACTGGGGCCAGTGCTGTGGCATAGTGGGTAAAGCTGCTGCCTGCAGTACCAGCATCCCATATTGGCGCCAGTTCAAGATCTGGCTACTCCACTTTTGATCCAGCTCTCTGCTATGGCCTGGGAAAGCTGTAGAAGATGGCCCAAGCCCTTGAGCCCCTGCACCCATGTGAGAGACCCAGAAGAAACTCCTGGCTTCAGATTGGCACAGCTCTGGCCGATTGGGAATGAACCAGTGGATAGAAGACCTCTCTCTTTCTCTCTCTGCCTCTCCTTCTGTCTGTGTAACTCTGAGTTTCAAAGTAAATAAATAAATCTTTTTTTTTTCTTTTTCTGACAGGCAGAGTTAGACAGTGAGAGAGAAAGAGACAGAGAGAAAGGTCTTCCTTTTTCCGTTGGTTCACCCAACAAGTGGCCGCTACAGCCGGTGCGTTGCAGCCAGCGCGTTGCGCCAATCCGAAACCAGGAGCCAGGTGCTTCCTCCTGGTCTTCCATGCGGGTGCGGGGTGCAAGGACTTGGGCCATGCTCCACTGCACTCCCGGGCCACAGCAGAGAGCTGGACTGGAAGAGGAGCAACCGGGATGGAACCACAGAACCGGCAACCCTACCAGGACTAGAACCCAGGGTGCCGGCGCCGCAGGCGGAGGATTAGCCTAGTGAGCTGCAATGCCAGCCAATAAATAAATCTTTAGAAAAAAAGAAACGAATTACCATTTCTTTGTATATTTCCACCATTTGACATTTACTACCTACTTCCCTATTGTATTTCTTAGCAACTTACTTAGAACCTAGTAGAAACAATACATTTTTGTCCAATGGGTGAACACATGACTATAAAAGGAAAAGTAAATTAAAAATTGAATGTTGCTGCCTCTCTTTAAGAAGTAAGGCAAACTTTTAATAAAATATTTAGATATGTGAATAGATAGACGAATAAATGAGTATTTTTGTCACATGAATACTTATTTTTTGTTTTTGGTCTTATATTTTTCTTCCATTCACCCAATCTGACACTTTGCATAAGACTCTTGATTATCAAGTTTACTCAGCATAGAATTATTTTTTTACCCCAAGTACTGTTGTATCATGCTAATAAGAATGTTGTGGGATCTGTTCATTATGTTGGCCTGCTCATTAATGAGACTCATGTGGATTTTCACTGTAATTATCCAACTGAAAGAATGATGTGGTTCCCCGCCTGGCAATGAGTCTGACTACCAGAACGAAGGGTAATATTATTTCACCTCAGCAGTTTACTTCTATTTGGAAAAAAAATAATATAAATGACATAAAATAATGCTGTTTACTTTCAGTATATTTTATCAACATTAACTGATTTCTATATAATACTGTTGTTTACTGGTCTGGGTATCTAATTACTAATGTGATTTTGAAAAGGTGCTTTGTTGATGACAAAAGCTGGGAAAGTAGTAAGATTTCACTGAGATTAGAAACTGGATGAGTCTGAATGTAAATGCCCCATGATACTCTCTCACATAAAAGAAACAAATAATACAGGTAGCTTTTGAATTGTGATAGAGTTCTATTCTAAAATTGTGATTACCACTAGTTAGGAACCCAGTATTCATTATCTTGGGAAATTACTTTGCTGGTGAGGGGCTCAGGTCCACCAAAACACATTTACCGTTTAATGGACTAGAACTATAGCTAGTCTGAAATACATCTGTATCAGACAAACTAACTCCAGTTATTTTATGAGGATATGTTTCACTTTCAAATTTGGTAGCAAAAATATATGGCATTGAGAAAAGAATCCCATTCCACACCCACTTAATTCCCATCAAGAAAGTAGAATTAGATTCCCTTCTGTTCCCTGCCTTACAGTAATGATTCCTGTAGGAAGGGATGGATCTTAAATACTCTACAGCAGAGGCTGAGAAACATTTTATATAAAAGGCAGCATAGTAAATATCTTGATTTGTGCTCCAATAAGCAAGTTGTAGATGTGTAGATACTTATAAATAAGAGAAAGAAGTAACTTCTACACTTTTTACTGATGGTTTCAAAGTATCATCATCATAATTGTGTATTTTCCTGTAACTCAAGTATATGGACAATATTCTGTTTACAATGGTTCAAAGTTAGTATTTCTTATCAAAAATAACTCAATGTTTACCTGTTAAATTTTGTCTGTAAGATGATTTTACATTTTTTATCTGTGAAAACATGTTTTAATGCAGATCGAATGCCACTCTGGAGGCATTTATGGGCTTCTGATTATTCACTTGATATAATCCATTGAGCATGCATTACATTGCAAATTAGTCTCTTCCAATTGAAAGTTAGGTGGAGGGGCTGGCGCTGTGGCTCACTTTGTTAATCCTTTGCCTGTTACGCCAGCATTCCATATGGGCGCTGGGTTCTAGTCCTGCTTGCTCCTCTTCCAGTCCAGCTCTCTGCTGTGGCCCGGGAGTGCAGTGGAGGATGGCCTAAGTGCTTGGGCCCCTGCACCCGCATGGGAGACCAGGAGGAAGCGCCTGGCTCTGGGCTTGGGATTGGTACTGCACCGGCTGTGGCGGGCATTTGGGGGGTGAACCAATGGAGAGAGGATCTTTCTTTCTGTCTCTCTCTCTCTCACTGTCTAACTCTATCTGTCAAATAAATTTTAAAAAAAAGAAAAAAAGAAAGTTAGGTGGAAATTCCTCAACTGTATAGTTGAGTAGATTTTGAAATATAGAAATTTCCTTTGCATTTGCATCGAGAGCTTCAAAACACTATTTGGAAATGTAGCTTGAGCTCATACAATGCAACCACTAAAATCTTCTGTGGGAGTGAATGTCTCATCTTGTTTTAATTTTTTTTTTTTTTGACAGGCAGAGTTAGACAGTGAGAGAGACAGAGAGAAAGGTCTTCCTTCCATTGGCTCACCCCCCAAATGGCCGCTACGACCGGCATGCTGTGCCAATCCGAAGCCAGGAGCCAGGTGCTTCCTCCTGGTCTCCCACGTGGGTGCAGGGCCCAAGCACTTGGGCCATCCTCCACTGCCCTCCCGGGCCACAGCAGAAAGCTGGACTGGAAGAGGAGCAACCGGGACAGAATCCTGCGTCCTTGTTTTAACTTTTGACAATGTGGAAAGTATATAAAACAGCTTGATTTACTTGTGACCCAAACAATATTTTTTACCCCCAAATTAATTTTATAATAGTATGTGTTTATTACATAATAATGACAATTTTCCCTGTAATTTTAAGTTGAATTCAGTAGTAAACACTGCTAATTCTGTGTCAAAACATAATTTCCAAAGCCATTTAGTATTCAATAATATTAGTATATGATAGTTCTTATTCTTAAAAATTTCAATTTCAACCATGAACTTAAAAAAATCCATGAAATTGTTATGAATATTCAAATGCAAGTATTTGTGTAGACATGTTTTCAAAATCACTTGAGTAAATACCAAGGCACACAATTGCTAGGTTGTGTGAGATTTTTATGCTTAATTTAGAAGAAACTGCTAAACTATCTTCTAAAGTGACTGTGCTGCTTTACATTCTCCTGGCAATTGATGAAAGCTCCTATTCAGCGTTTGCTTTTGGTTTGTATTTTAGCCGTTATAATAGAGGGATAATGGTATCTATTGTGGTTTTGATGGGCAGTTCTCTAATGACACAACATTGATTATCTTTTTCTTGAATTTATTTGCTCTCTTTGTATCATTTTCATTGATATTTTGCCATTTTTTAAACTAAAATTATCATGTTTGGTATTTTAGAAACAATTTTATTTATCAAAATTTTTACTTAAAAATTTAAAACATAAAATTTGTACATATTTGGGGCCAGCCCTGTGACATAGTAGGTTAAGCCTCTGCCTCCTGCGCAGGCAACCCATATGGGTGCAGGTTTGAGTCCTGGCTGTTCCTCTTCTGACCCAGCTCCCTGTTAATGGCCTGGGAAAGCAGTAGAAGATGGCCCAAGTGCTTTGGTCTCTGCACCCATGTGGGAGACCAGGAAGAAGCTCCTAGCTCCTGGCTTTGGATTGGCCCAGATGGTGCAGCCCCAGCCATTGCGGCCATTTGGGGAGTAAACCAGAGGATGGGAGACCTCTCTCTCTGTCTCTCCCTTTCCTTGTCTGTAACTCTGTCTCTCAAATAAATAAATCTTTCAAAAATATTATACAGAAAAAAATATTATACATATTTTGGGGTGCTATGTGATGTTTTATTACATGTATATTTTGTATCACATCATGTTAAATACATTTATCATTTCAAGCATTAACATTTTTTATAGAGACAATATTCAAAAATCCTATCTGATGGTTTTTTAAAATCTTTCTTGTTGAGTTTTGAACATTCTTTATATTCTCTGAATGAAAGTTACTTATCAGAGATACATAAGTAAGTATTTTCTCTCGGTGTGTAATTTGTCTTCATTCTCTTATCAGCCTTTCATAGAGTAAAAGTATTTACGTTTTATTAAGCCAGGTGTTTTCTTCAATTCAATTAATTTCTTTTCTTGGATGGATTGTTTTTTATTGTATATAAAAAACCACTAACAAACTCAAAGTTATGCAATTTTTCTTCTAGAGATTTTATAGTTTGACATTTTAAAATTGACATTTAAAGTTACAGAAAGAGAGGAAGAGACAGAGAGAGATGTTCCATCTACTGGCTCACTCCCTAAATGGTTGCAGTGACCAATGCTGGGCCAGGCTGAAGCCAGGAGCTAGAAGCTTCTTCTGGGTCTCTCACATGAGTTCAGTGGCCCAAGCACTTGGTGCATCTTCCACTGCTTTGACACGTGCATTAGCAGGGAGCTGGATGGGAAGTGGAGACGCCGGGATTCAAACTAGCACCTATATGGGATGTTGGCACTGCAGACAGTGACTTAATCTGCTGCACCACAGCACTGGCCCCTGGTTATCGGTTTTTAAGTTTCAGATTCTAAAGGTTCATTGCTAGCATATAAGGAAAAAAATAACCTTTTTATATTTAACTTTATCCTGTGACCTGGTTAAATTCAGTTATTAGTTTCAGATATCTGTAGCTTCTATATAATTTTCTACATATCCAACTGTAGTTTATGCAAATAAGGATTTTGTTCCTTCCTTTCTAGCCTGTAGGCCCTTTTTAAATTTATTGCATCTTATTCTTTTTTTAGAAAAAAAATTTATTTATTTATTTATTTGAAAGGTGGAGTTACAGGGAGCAGCAGATGAGGAAAGAGAGGTCTTCCATTGCTGGTTCACTCCTCCAATAAGTGCAATGGCCAGAGCTGGACCAGACTGAAGCCAGGAGCCACGAGCTTCATCTGGGTCTCCCACATGGGTTCACAGGCTCAAGAACTTGGGCAATCTTCCACTGCTTTCCCAGGTGCATTAGCAGGGAGCAGGATCGAAAGTGGAGTAGCTGGGACTCAAACCAGCTCCCATAGGTGCTGTAGGCAGTGGCTTAACTAGCTTAGCCACAATGCAGGTCCAACATCTTATTTTTGCTAAACATTCTGGTATGCTGTTATCTTGCTTTCAATTTGTTACTTTTATTGTTCTTCACACCCTTAACTCATTGAGCAGCAGTTTTTGATAATGAGCTGGAGGTCTCTTTTGAGAGTCTGAGTGACAAACATAAAGAAGGAGAGAGATTTATCGAGTGAGAGCTTGCCTCCAATTTATCTTTCTGCAAATGCCCATAAAGGCAGGGGCCACAGCTGGGAGCAGGGTACTCAGTCTGGGTCTCTAATGTGATCTGAGTACTTGAGCTGTCTCAATGGTCTAAATTAACAGGAAGATGGAGTTAAGAGTGGAGCTGGGTCCCAAACCCAGGCTCTCCAGTATGGGATATGAGAATCCCAATCAGCATATTTATTGCTAGGCCAAATGCCCACCCCAGCTATTATAGTCTTAAACCATGTGCTTTTCTCTAGATATTTTTACTTGTTTACTTGTGTGCAATCAAGCATTTTTTAATTAAATCACTTTCTTAGCCTGTCTAACAAGTAAGTCTCTCAAAAACCAGTTTTATCTTAGTGTATGCATGTGAAGAAATGCTGGTGTGGTTAAATACTCCACTTTACTTTTACTAATTTCTGAACACCTCCGTGATTTGGAAATATTGTGTTAAGTATTTAATATAGTAAAGCCAGCATATATCATGTGCTTTTAGTATAGCTACAATGTCATTATAAAATAAGAATTTGGAATAAATTTTATTTGATGAATTTATTTTTTTAAAGATAAGCCACATTCTTTTTTTTTTTTTTTTGACAGACAGAGTTAGACGTGAGAGAGAGAGAGACAGAAAGGTCTTCCTTCCGTTGGTTCACTCCCCAAATGACTGCCACAGCCGGTGCAGTGCCAATCTGAAGCCAGGAGCCAGGTGCTTCCTCCTGTAGGCGTAGGGGCCCAAGCACTTGGGCCATCCTCCACTGCCTTCCTGGGCCACAGCAGAGAGCTGGACTGGAAGAGGAGCAAGCAGGACTAGAACTTGGTGCCCATATGGGATGCAGTCGTCACAGGCGGAGGATCAACCAAGTGAGCCACGGCTCTGGCCCTATTGTGTCTTTTTTTTTTTTTTTTTTTTTAAGATTTACTATTTATTTTGTAAGTCAGAGTTACTTAGAGAGGGAGAGATCTTCAATCTGCTGGTTCACTCCTATATGGCCACAACAGCTAGCATTGAACCAGACCTTAGTCAGGAGTTTCATCCAACCCTCCCTGGTAGGTGCAGAGACCCAAGTACTTGGGCCATTTTCTGCTGCTTTTCCCAGGCCATTAGCAGAGAGCAGGGTCAGAAGTGGAGCAGCTGGGTCTCAAATTTGCATCAATATGGGATGACGGCATCTCAGGTGGTGGATTTACCTGCTCTGCATTAGCTCCAGCCACTCTATTTTGTCTTAAGAACACAACATTAGAAGTCCCCTTTTCTCTTGTTCTTAAAATTTCATGATGGGTACACACAGGTAACAAATGTCATAAAGGGTGCAGTGTGGACATATGTGTGATGTTGAAATGCTGTTGATTTTTTTTTTTTTTTTGACAGGCAGAGTGGACAGTGAGAGAGAGACAGAGAGAAAGGTCTTCCTTTTGCCGTTGGTTCACCCTCTAATGGCCGCCGCGGTAGCGCGCTGCGGCCGGCGCACCGCGCTGTTCCGATGGCAGGAGCCAGGTGCTTCTCCTGGTCTCCCATGGGGTGCAGGGCCCAAGCACTTGGGCCATCCTCCACTGCACTCCCTGGCCACAGCAGAGAGCTGGCCTGGAAGAGGGGCAACCGGGACAGGATCGGTGCCCTGACCGGGACTAGAACCCGGTGTGCCGGCGCCGCAAGGCGGAGGATTAGCCTAGTGAGCCGCGGCGCCAGCCAAAATGCTGTTGATTTTAACCTCAACATTGTGATTTCTGGTGACCTCTCTCACTAGGAAACAGGCAGAGCCAAATGTGGTCTCTCATGGAAAGGGCAGCTCCACTCTTGTACTTTAAAACAGCCTCAGGTAATATATAAATGAGTAAGCCTGGCTGTGTGCCAACAAAAGTATATTTATGGCTCCTGAAATATGTATTTCATATAATTTCCACGTATCTGAACTGTTACTCTTCTTTTGATAGTTTTTCATATTGTTTTAAGATGTAAACATCATTGCTACCTCACAGAGTGTATAAAAATAGAGCAGATTTAGTCCATGGTTTGCTAGCTCTTGGTCTAGTGTTTGGAACACCAAGAGGGGATGGAGAAGGGGAATAAGCCTTCTACTCAAAGACATAGCCTAGAAGTGGGCCAAAACACTGACCTTTGTTCTGGGAGAGAGCAAGTGTGTGTGTCAATGTGCATATGTTGTGTACACATGGGTGAGAGCATGTGTGGATGTATTTATGCATCTGTGTATATTAATTTGTGCATTTGTGTATGTAATGGGTGCTTTTTTCCTGCATGCTTGCGTGTTAATGTGCAACTCAGGAAGAGTTTCTGCAACTCAGAAACAAGCCCTATGTTTTATCCTTCAAAAGGTAGGTTTAGTTAGTTGTGTCTTGATAATTCAAAGAGACCAATTTTAAACGTATCTTGGCCTCAGGATCTAGTTCAAAATTATACTTTGTTACTTTTTAAAGAAGGGTTTAAATATGTCTCTCTCTCTCTCTCTCTCTCTTTTTTTTTTTTGATAGGCAGAGTGGACAGTGAGAGAGAGAGAGACAGAGTTCAATAGTACTACACCTCTGACCAGATAATCAGAAACTGAGTTGCCACATGACTGTTCAAATAATTGCACCTCATTTAGGGCCAACATTTAAATGTTTATGCCACCAAGGCATTTTCCCACTTATTTACCCTACTTGTTTAAATCTTGTCTTAAAACATATGACTCTTCCTGAGAGCTATGCAACTGAATTTGACAGCAAATTTCCATTTAATTTTCCTTTTCTGCATGTTATTTCAATTTCTGGAGTGTTTGCTGGCACCACGGATAAAGGGGTAATATAACAAGTGTAAGAAGTTTTTCACATCCTGTGTGACTATATGCAGTGGGAGTAGGGTGGCCAGGTCAGTACACATTTTTTTACCAATTCCATATGTGAAATTCATGGGATACTCAGAAAATAGTCTGTGCCTCAATCTACTCAGCTGGAAAGTTGGATTTTAAAAAATGGCGTGCAGAGAGAATAAGGAAGGTATGGTGCCTGGCAATTGAAGTGGACTGTAGGAGATTCCCAACACATCATATGTCTCAAATCATGAGCACTCCACGTAATAGAACAAGGAGTGAAAGCTTATTATCAAATCCTGCCTCAGTCAACAAGAGGATTTCCTGCTGTCTGTGGACACAAAAGGATGAGAAAACATGAAATAATGTTTTTTCTAAGATATTTAGGAGTAATTTTATCATAAAATCTACTTCTCCTGTAAGCTGCCAGAAACCTCTGAAAGAAATCAAATCAAAGCTTTGGGCAAATGGACAGTCCCTGGACCCATCAAATATAAATCTAATGTTACAATTGTCAGCTATTCAACATCTAATTATTCCATGTTTATAGGCTGACATTTTTTAGGAAATATCTGACTTCCATTTATATTAAGCTATTTTATTCTTTAATTTCTAAGAAATATTCAAATAATTGATTTCATCTTTTTTGGGGAAATTATAACAATTTCTAATATTGTGCTTCTAGAAAGACATAACAAAAGAAGAATTCAACTTGATGAATAATGTATCACAACTTTCATCTTGCAAGTGTTTTTTTCTTGGCCCAGATTGGAAGTTTATACCAATAATTACATATTAAAGAAACGCCTATCTCAAAAACATGTGCATCTGACTGTTGTCCCTGAAGACAGGAAGTGAAAATCCAGTCTAATATAAACTAAAACAAGACTGAATGTATCAATTATTATTTATAACTCCAAAGAGGTAGAGAATAGCATGTCTGGGAATAATGGAAGAAAATCTCGCAGGTATGATATTGGTAAACTTCCTTTGAGTGCACACAATTTATAGTTACCAGAACTATTTCAATGTTATAATTATCAGTAATGTGAATATCCAGAATTTGTGGAAAATAGATTTTGAAATGCAACTTAAGGTAGATTTTTACAATTCTGTTTATTTTTTGATTTATTTATATTTACATTTTTTATTTTAAATTTTATTTAAGTTACACAAGTTTCATGTTTTTCATATATACAGATTTAGGAACACAGTGATATTTCCCCTTCCTTTTTCCCTTCCACCCAAGTCCCAATTCTTCTTCCTCTTCCCTCTCACATTCCCACCAAATTTTTACAGAGATTTTTTTCAGTTTACTTAATGATCACATAGTTACCCCTACACCAAATATAGGATTTCAACAAATAGTATGGAAAAACAAAAATCACTGGTCCTCAACAGAAAAGACAAGGGCTGTAATCATCAACTTTCAAAATATCCATTTCACTACTAAACATTACATTTTAGGTACCTTTTAGTTACCTCAGATTAGGGAGAACATATGATATCTGCCTTTTTGGGATTGGCTTGTTTCACTAAGCATAATGGTTTCTAGTTGTGTTCATCTTGTTGCAAGAGACAGAACTTCAATTTTTTTTATGCTGAATAGTATGACACAGTGTATATAAACCATAATTTCTTTATCCAGTCAACAGTTGATGGACATTTGGGTTGATTCCATATCTTATCTATTGTGAATGGTGTTGCAATGAACATGGGAGTACAGATAACTCTTTTAGATGCAGATTTCTTTTGGTTTGAGGAAATTCCCAGGAGTGGGAGGGCTGGATAATATGTTAGGTCTATATTCAGATTTCAGAGGTATCTCCAATTGTCTTCCACAGTGGCTGTATCAGTTAACATTGCCACCAACAGTGGCTTAGTGTACCTTTTCACTCACATCCCAAATTTTACCATCATTTTTTCTAGATCTGCAAACAATACTATTTACATTTTGATTAGGATCACATTGAATCTATAAATTATTTGTGGTAATATGGACATTTTGATGAGATTGAGTCTTCCAACCCATGAAAATGCAAGATTTTTCCGTGTTTTTTTAATGCCTTCTATTTATTTCTTTACTGTTTTTTAATTTTATTGTAGGGATTTTTGACATCATTAGTTAAATTTATTTCAAGATAGCTAATTCTTCTTGGAGCTACTGTGAATGGGTCTGATCTTAAAAGTTCTTTCTCAGCCATGGCATTGTCTATGTGTACAAAGGGTATTGATTTAAGTGATTTTTCCATGTTGATTTTATACCTTGCCACTTTACCAAACTCTTTATTAATTCCAATAGTCTCTTAGCAGAGTCTTTTGGATACCTTACATATAGAATCATGTCATCTGTAAATAGGGATAGTTTGATTTTTTTTCCTTTTCAATTTATATCCCTTTGATTTCTTTTTCTTGCCAAATGCTCTGGCTAAAACTTCCAGGTGTATTAAACAGCAATGGTGAGAGTGGGCATCCTTGTCTGGTCTGGATCTTAGGAGAAATGCTTCCAGATTTTCCTCACTCAATAGGATGCTAGCCTTTGTTTGTCATAGATTGTCTTGATTGTGTTGAGAAATGTTCTTTCTATACCCAGTTTGCTTAAGGTTTTCATCATGAAAAGATGTTGTATTTTATCAAATGCTTTCTCTGCATCTATTGAGATAACCATATGGCTTTTTGTTCTTCAGTTTGTTAATGTGATGTATCACATTTATTGATTTGCAAATGTTGAACCATTCCTGCATACCAGGGATAAATCCCACTTTGTCTGGGTGAATGATCTTTTTGATGTGTTGTTGGATTTGATTAGCTAATATTTTATTTAGGATATTTGCATCTATGTTCATCAGGGATATTGGTCTATAGTTCTCTTTCTCTGTTGCATCTTTTTCTGGTTTAGTAATTAAGGTGATTCAGGCTTCATAGAAGGAGTTTAGGAGGATTCCCTCCCTTTCAATTGTTTAAATATCTTGATGAGAATTAGAATTAGTTCTTTACATTTCTGGTAGAATCCAGCAGTGAAGTTGTCTGGTCCTGGACTTTTCCCTATTTATTTGAAAGACAGAATTCCACAAGAGAGCTAGAGCTAGAGAGAGAAAGAGAGAGAGAGAGAGAGAGGTCTTCCATCTGCTGGCTCACTCCCCAGACTTGGCCCATCATCTGCTGCTTTCCCAGGTGCATTAGTAGGGTGATAGATTGGAAGTGGATCGGCCAGGACTTGAACTGGTGCCCATATGGGATGGCAGCACTGCAGACTGGGGCTTTAACCCACTGCACCATAGCTCTGGCCCCAAAACGTGATTTCATGCATCTTGGTAGTGTGTAAATACTGCACAACTACAAGTTTTTCACACCCTTGAGAAGAAAATAAGTAGAAGCAAGGGACCAAAACAAAACAAAGACTAGATAGCCAACTTCTAGTTACTCATGCCTTGAGTAACTGGATAACTTACCTTAGTCATTCCCATTGAACCTTTGTAATCAATGACTATTTCAGAAACACAAATGACCCAATTATTGTGTCCCTGGGTCTCTTTCTTTAAGTATTTCAGTCTGACTTGAAAAACAATTGGATACCACAATAAAATTAAATCAGCATATGCATATTTAATTTATGTTTGCATGCTTGATCTTAACTGAAGCTAATTATGAGTTTCCTTTCTGTTAACAGATAAGGATGTTTTCTCCTAACACTGTGAGATTTTATCATCTGTAGTATATACATCTTTTCATATTGATCCTATAAAAACATCCATATGGACATATATCAATGCTTTCAGGTGTCAAAATTTGTTGACAAACATATGATTTATAAAATGTATATAAGTGGCAAATAACCAACTGTGAATACTAAAGAAACATAACATTCAAATAAAAATGTTACTATGTCCTAATAAATAAAATTTATGGATCAAGGTTCAAATTAGAAATGGACTAGTACTGGGGCCGGCGCCGTGGCCCACTAGGTTAATCCTCCACCTGCGGCACCGGCATCCCATATGATGAAGGCAGTGGAGGATGGCCCAAGTCCTTGGGCCCCTGCACCCATATGGGAGACCAGGGGGAAGCTCTTGCTCCTGGCTTCAGATTGGCACAGCTCCGACCATTGTGGCCACTTGGGGAGTGAACCAACAGAAGGAAGACCTTTCTCTCTGTCTCTCTCTCTCACTGTCTGTAACTCTGCCTGTCAAATAAATAAATAAAATCTTAAAAAAAAAGAAATTGAGTAGTCCTGTTGGTGAAGTCATTTTACATAGCAATACCTGTAAGACAATAAGAAAAATATAGCAACCAACTAAAAGTTAGAAGTAAACTAATTTTTTGATAAGTCAGTCATCATCCTTTTTACTAAAGTGATTTCTGTTTACAATACATTGCTGTTTCCTGTTCACATTTTACTCAGGATATATAAATTTTCATTACATTGGATGATTAACTTTGATTATTTATGTTTTCTTTTCATTATACCATCTGTTTCATTAAGGTTTAAGTTGGAGATATATGAAACTACTTTGGCTATTTTGAGCAGAGAAAGGATCTAATAAAGAATTAAGTCTAGAATTAAGTCTATACAAACATATTGGAAGGCCTGGGTGACAGGGTCCAATACTTTAATAATCCATCAGGAGAATTTCTATCTCTGTTATACTTAAGAATCTGGGGCACTGTCACCAGAATCATTGGATCTAGAAATATATTGCTTTTACTATACAATTAATATATTAGAACACTCTATATTGTTAACACCAAAATTGTGATATATCTTCTATATTGTGAGGCCAATAATGGATGCCTTGAGCCCTCTCAATATTCAAAAATTAGTCATAGAACACTGGAATCTGTGAAAATGCTTTTGTAGGAATATTTAAGGCCTATATGACTGTTCTAAGAAGCAGAAATGGTAAACCTATGGCCTCCTCATCACCCTGCCTTCCAAATACTATACTATTATATCTGACTGTCTAAACCTAAACAACATTTTGAGCCTGGTCTGCAAAAGACTTAGAAATGTGGATGTTAGATTCTCAGCTTTATTAGTATAGGAAAGTACAGCAGCAGTGCTGAGTGGATATTGAGGACAAATCCATCATACCTTCCACTCTCCTATTTTTCTGTTCCCTGAACATCCATTCTTCACTTCTCATACATAAATGTCCAAATAATAACAGCAACACAAGTTTTCACCCATGGTAATGCAACCATTTCCCCATATACGTGAAAATATGTACACTATCCCAAAGGCAAGAAACCCAAATTTCTATTAATAAAGGAATCCATCTCTCAGTGATATTCCTTCCTCTTCTAACTTACTGACTTTCCCATCTGTATATCTTTCAGAGTTATCAGTGGAAAATATACATAATATAAAATGGAAGAAATGGAGTAAAGGCAATATGTTTACGTAAAATAGAGAAAGAACAGGGAAGTACTTATACCAATTGTTGCTCCAGATGGTCACATCAAAATTAGAATCATGCATCCTTCTTCTACCCTTAATTTCATGCTTAAAGTTGCCTTTAGCTGTTTGAGGTTAAATAGTGGGTTAAAGCCAAGCCTCATTTTTGATGGCCCTTTGTCACTGGTGGATTTGCCTATTTTGGATTTTTGGGATTATGCAGCTCATGGATTTTGTAACTTGAGTACATAGCCTAAAGGATCCTCTCTGTTCAAAACAGACTACCCAAATACATTTTTGGGGGGGACAGGCAGAGTGGACAGTGAGAGAGAGAGACAGAGAGAAAGGTCTTCCTTTTCCTTTAGTTCACCCCCCAATGGCCGCTGCAGCCGGTGCACCACACTGATCCGAAGGCAGGAGCCAGGTGCTTCTCCTGGTCTCCCATGCGAGTGCAGGACCCAAGGACTTGAGCCATCCTCCACTTCATTCGCAGGCCATAGCAGAGGGCTGGACTGGAAGAGGGGCAACTGGGACAGAATCCAGCCCCACAACTAGGACTAGAACCCAGTGTGCTGGTGCCGCAGGCGGAGGACTAGCCTATTGAGCCACAGTGCCGGCCCCAAATACATTTTAATAGCAACCCTGTATCTACTTAAAATGAACAATTTTTTCTTTTTGAAACTCCAATAATGCATATATTTGTTCACTTGATAGTGTTCTATAAAACACATCTCAACTATTGTTGTTTTTATTTTCCTCTTATTGAGCTCCCAAAACAATTTCAAATGATCCACCTTTGAATTTTATGATTCCTTCTTCTGGTTGATTGAATCTACAGAGGAAGCTGTTTATTGAATTTTTCACCTTAATCATTGTATTTTTTATCTCCAGAATTTGTTTGTTCTCTTTATAGTTAAATCTCTTTCTCAAAATTTTGAATTTCATTACATATTTCCCTGATTTCATTTAATTATTTAATTTCTTTTCTCTTGAATCGTATTAAACTTCTTTAAGACACAATACGGTTACTTACTTTTCAAAAGGCAGTTTGTAAATATCCATTTCTTTAGGGATGATTGTTGGAACTTTATTTTGTTACTTTGATGGTGTCATACTTCCTTAATTTTTCATGATTCTAGAGCCTTGCATTAGTGTCTGTGCATTTGGTGTAATAGTGACTTCTACCAGTCATTGTAGACTGCCTTTGGCAGGAAAAGCTCTTTGTCAGTCAGTCTAGAGATGCTAGGAGATGCTGAGGTCTGTAGGAATGTGGGGCCTTGGTTCTCCAATCCATAGGCAGATGGGTTTATTTTCAAAGTTTGTAGGTTTTCCACTTCTTTCTTCCAAAGATTTGATCCAGAGTTGTGGTATAGCAGGTAAAGCTACTGCCCATGATGCCAGCACTGAATAAGGGTGACAGTTAGTGTCTTAGCTATTCAAATTCCTATCCATATCCTTGGTAATGAAAATTAGCAGAGAATGGCCCAAGTGTTTGGACCCCTATCATGCACATGGGAGACACAGATGAAGCTCCTTGCTCCTGGATTTGGCCTGTCCCAGCACTGGCCCTTCCCATCTTGGGAATGAACTAGTGGATGGATTCTCTCTCTCTCTCTCTCTCTCTCTCTCTCTTTCTGTATCTCCCTCACTCTGTCAGTCTTTCAAAATAAATAAATAAATCTTTAAAAGAAAAACAACAACAAAAACCTTTATTTATTTAATAGGCAGGCTAACAGAGAGGGACACACACATACAGAAAGAGAGAGACAGAAATAGAGACAGAGAGAGAATTTGCTGGTTCACTCCCCAAAGGGCTGCTAAGGCCAGGGAAAGGCAGGCCAAAGCCAAGAACTGGAGCTCCATCTCAATTTCCTACATGGGTGGCAGGGTCCAAGTGCTTGGGCCATCTTCCATTGTTATCCCAGGCACATCAGCAGATAGCTGGATTGGACGTAGAGTAGCTGGGACTTGAACTGGTACTCTAATATGCGATGCCAGCATCGCACACAGCAGCTTAACCCACTACGTCACAACACCAGCCTCCAGGTTGTCCACTTCTTCTTTTTTTTTTTTTTGCCAGGCAGAGTGGATAGTGAGAGAGAGAGAGAGACAAAGAGAAAGGTCTTCCTTTTTGCTGTTGGTTCACCCGCCAATGGCCACTGCGGCCGGCGCATCTCGCTGATCCAAAGCCAGGAGCCAGGTGCTTCTCCTGGTCTCCCATACAGGTGCAGGTCCCAAGGACTTGGGCCATCCTCCACTGCCTTCCCAGGCCCTAACAGAGAGCTGGCCTGGAAGAGGGGCAGCCGGGACAGAATTCGGCGCCCCGACCGGGACTAGAACCCTGTGTGCCGGTGCCGCAAGGTGGAGGATTAGCCTGTTAAGCCACAGCGCCGGCCTGTCCACTTCTATAATACAAAAATGATGAACTTTGTTATGGCTCAATATTCAAAATGTTATAAAAATCCTCCTTTTTCTCCAATTATTCAATTGCTTTTGTTCCTTGCTTTATTCCATATCTTAATTTTACACTCGGCAGAAAATATTCTCTTTTAGATTGAGTATATTCATTTTGTATCCAAGATTTTCATATTTTATTAGTCAGCTTTCCAACCTTGTAGTGAAATACCTGAGACAAGCTACGAAGATAGGTTTATTTATCTCACAGATTTGGAGGCCAAAAGTCCAAATGGCATGGTGCAGTCTTTGACAAATGACCCGTGAGGGATTGTAGACTTTGTGCAAAGGAAGGATCACGTGGTAAGCTGTAGAGGATACTGCCTAAGTGTTCAGAGGGCACGCACTCCCCTGGAATAGGACATGACTGCAGTTCTGCCTCTGCCTATGCAGACACACCCTCCCAACAGAATGTAGTGGCAGAAGGCAGCAGGGTGGGTAGTCGTAACTAATGATGAATAGTGGTTTTGGAGCTCAAGATTGTAAAGAAGATTTTGGATCCTGGTACTACATGATAGGGCTAAGCTTGCTGTCTCTTGTCTTGGAACATACGATTTGGTTTTTCCTGTTCTTATGGTGGGCTTTTGTTAGTGTATTGCTGTGCCTACATGCTTGCTAGCTTGTAGATTTACTTGTACCCTTTAATAAGAAGTGCTGCTGGAGAGCTATCTGGCAGCATGCTCTTCTAATGGAGGCTCCTGTGTTTCTGTCTCTGCATTTGGAAAACACCACAGTGAGCCAGGAAGCAGAGAGAGAGAGGCTGGACCAAACTCTTTTATTAAAACCTTTTTGCAAGAACTGCTTTCTAAGAGCATATCTCTAAAGATCTGAGACCCTCCCTTTAGGCTTCATTTCTTAGTAGTTCGACTACCTCCCGACCCTGGGAGCCAAGACTTTAACACATGAGCCTTTGGAGAACATTTAATATTCAAACCATAGAAAATGTCATCATTATACCAGGAGTAGGTCCCCTCAAGTTATCTTGTCCTTATGGCCCTTACTTGTATTTCATTGTTCTAGGTTAAAATTTATGCTTATCTCTTTTAATTGGCTTCCAAGTGAAGCTTTTTCATACCCATTCTGTGAAAGTTTGACTACTAATTCAAATGATAACCCTTGGTTTTGTTAATTATTAACAAAGTTTTACATATATAATATATATTTAGTTCTGATATATTATTAAATATTCCTGAATTTCTTACTGTTGAATATTTTCATTTATATGCTTTAATATTCTTATAAGTATAATAATTTATAAATTAATAAGTGTAATAACTTTATCAATAAGTATTTGCTCAATACTTTCATGCATAATAAATTAATTGAATCTATGAGATAAGAGAAATGTGTGGCCTGATAAATATGGACCATTACTCTCCACATAAAATCTATCAGGCTTATTATTTTTCATATTACCAAAAAGGATGGAGTTGTATGTTTGCCACAGGGACACTAATCATAGAAAGCTAACTCACATTTTAATTTTTTAAAATTTTTAAAAATATTTTATTTATTTATTTGACAGAGTTACAGACAGTGAGAGAGAGAGAGTCAGAGAAAGGTCTTCCTTCTGCTGGTTCACTCCCTAACTGGCAGCAATGGCCATAGCTGCACCGATCTGAAGCCAGGAGCCAGGTAGTTCCTCCTGGTCTCCCACATGGATGCAGGGGCCCAAGCACTTGGATCATCTTCCACTGCATTCCCAGGCCACAGCAGAGAGCTGGACTGGAAGAGGAGCAACCGAGACTAGAATCGGTGTCCATAGGGGATGCCAGCGCTGCAGGCAGAGGATTAACCTAGTGTGCCATGGCACCAGCCTCCTAACTCACATTTTTATCAAGGAACACATCACAGTACAGATTGAGACATAAATTTAAAAAATGCGGGGAGGCATACATCAAAGTGTTCAACACTAAATAGCTAAGTATTTTTAAATAAGACATTTCAATTGCTCACAACATTATTACATTTTATGTTGCCAGTTTCATAGCTTTGTTCATTTGAATTCAAGGATATTCCAGAAAGGTGAAATTAGTTTTAAAAGGATTCTTTAAAGAACATTTAGGCAGTAATTGATTCTTTTAATTCTCCTTCATGCTTACTGGTTTTTAGGAGATAATGTCCCTAAAAAGAGGGAGAGAATAAGATATATTAATATTATCTCTTTCTCAACACTGCTTTCAATATACCTAGTAATATTTAATACAAAATACGTTGAAAGAAACATTTTTGCATATATAATTGTATTTATGTCTTGTTTTGTGTTTGAGACCAATTTTTTTCAAAACTTTAAAAAAGAAACTTAACGGTCCATATAATCTAAAAAAATGACACACACACACACATTGAAATTTAGCCATTCGTACTTATGCAGATACAGTTAAAATATCTAGTTTGTTTGAAGAAGATACTTTAGAATCTTCTAGTTGGTCATGAATTGTTGCCTACATTATCCAGTTGTTAAAGAGAAAAATCTCCAGTAAGTTCCATTCCCCCATAAATTAAATGAGTATTTACATGCCTCATTTCTTAGCCACATTTATTGATTTAATTTATCATAGCTGTAAGAAAACTTGTTTAGCTTCTGCAAGGAGACACATTTAGCCTAGAGCTAAATACTGTTTATGTTTTAGGAAAAGCAAAATCAGACCTATGAGAAAATAGTAGCTGTAGACTCTCAAATTTATTTTAAAATATTTTAGGTTATAAATAATGATTCTTTGAGTTCAGTCTCCTTGGAAACCCTAAAACAAAGTCAAGACTGTAATAGCATACTCACACATAAATCAATTAACAGCAGAGCTGTAGACATATACCTCCATGTCTCCGTAATTGTCAATACAGGTAACAAGGTGTAATTGGACTATTTTATGGTGTGAAATAATGATATTTTCTGTTTTAGGCCCTTGTACATGTAAGTCACAGCAGATAACACATCTTAAAATTGAGGAGATGGGACTGACACAGGCATTCAGATAAACTTGGTGTAAGTCTTCATACTACATCCTATCATCCTATCGAGTGTTGAAGTATTTGTCAATTATTATTACTTATACTCAAACTTTTAAACATAGTTTATTTCCTCAAAATTTCTTGGAAACATTTACAGTCATAGACAAGGGTTGTTTGATGAGAGCTTTGACCTATTCCAGGTTTTCAAAACTAGTTTCAGATAGGCCTGAGTAATCTGGCAGATGAAGAAAAGGCAGGTATTTCACAAGAATTCTTTTGAACTCCTTTGAATTCTATGCTTTCCTTCAAGTTCAGAGACTCTGATACTTATCTTGGCTCCAAATGCTTTGTTGCTCTTCCTCTAGCCTCTACTGATCCTTGAACTTTGTCACCAGGTTGTAGCTTAGAATCACAGAGATTTAAAAAAATTATACACTTGTATATCTCATATGATATAAATATTCTGTTAGAAATATGTCCTCCTTACATCTAAGGGTAAAGCTAAAAACTTGCCATGGGACTCCAAATCCCATTAAGTTGGCAGGTACCAATCCCATCTTATTAGTTTAAGTGATCAGTTTATGTCCATAATTGATCATAAAGATAGGATTAAGTGTCAAAGGGATCACATAAATATGACCAAATGTCTGCTAATAATAATTGATAGAATTAAAAAAGAGAGAACAATCCAACATGGGAAGCAGGCCACATAGCAGACTCATAGAATGACAAATGCCGTAAACAGCACACTGACCTCAGAATCAACCCTTAAGACATTTGGAACTGGCTAAAAAGCCCATGAGAGCATTTCAGGCATGGAAAGCCAAGACACTGTGGCAAAAACTGACCTAAATGAAAGATCTCTGTGAGTAAGATCCCAGTGGAAAGAATGGCCATCAAAGAAGGAGGTACCTTTCTCTGAAGGGAGGCGAGAACTTCCACTTTGATTATGGCCCTGTCAATATAATGTCAGATTTTGTGATCTCAAGAGGTTTCCATAGCCTTGGTAGCTCATGACAAGAACCTCAGGTGATCACTGACGTCATAAATAAGAGTGTCAATTGTTAAATCAACGACAGGAGTCATTGTGTACTTGCTCCCCATGTAGGACCTCTGTCCTTAATGTGTTGTTCTATGAGAATTAACGGTAAAATTAGTCTTCAAACAGTACTTAATACTTTGTGTGTCTGTGTGATTGCAAACTGTTGAAATCCTTACCTAGTATAGAATTAATCTTCTGTATATAAAGATAATTAAAAATGAATCTTAATGAAGAATGTGATGGGAGAGAGCATAGGAGGTGGGATGGCTTGAGGGTGGGAGGGCAGGTATGGGGGGAAGAACTGCTTTAATCCAAAAGTTGTACTCATGAAATTTATATTTATCAAATAAAAGCTTTCTATAAAAAATATGTCCTCTAGGTGCCTTCATTGTGGTGTAGTAGATTAGTAGGCCTCTGTCTGTGGTGCAGGTTTGGGTCAGGCTGCCCTACTTCCTATCTGTCTCCCTGATGGTGACTGGGGGGTGGTGGAGGATGGTCCAGGTACTTCGACTTATGTGCCCAATTGGAAGACCTGGGGGAGGCCCCTGGCTCCTGGCTTCTGATTGGCCCAGTTCTGGCTGCTGTGGACATTTTGAGAGTGGGCCAGCAGATGGAAGACCTCTCTCTGCCTCTCCTACTCTCTGTAATTCTGCCTCTCAAATAAATAAATAAATAAATCTTTAAAAATATGTCCTTTTGAGTTCCAGAATTTTTCTCGGTGTGTTGAGCATTAGTCATTTGCATTGGCTTGACACAGTATGTTTATAACAATGCAACTCCCAAACCTTACCCAGAAATCTATGGGTATCAGAATTTCTTGGAGTAGAACTTAGTAATTCTTTCATATGCCATGGTTTTCTCATTGTGAACAGAAAATTGCGAGGTGGATAATGTTTACATAGTGGAGTATTTTTAGATGATTTGTGGAGCTGCAGTTTGAAGTTGCTGTGTTTGTTAGTCAAACTCCTTTGGATTTCGGCTGTTGGTCTAGCTGATATTCATCAGAGACACTAGTGATCTTTGGTTTTCCTGGTCCAGTCAGTCACGTAGCAGTGGAATGTTTTTCGCACAATGGTGACTTTATAAATGAGTCCTAGTGTGATGCAGACTCCAGTATCTGATAGCTGGACTTCAGAATTGGATTAGCATTAGTGTCAGGTGTGTCCTCTTCTAACAAAAGAGAAACAATATGATGACATGTATGTTTGCAAAGGAATCAGAAGGCAAATATAGAATGATTTAGGGAAGGAATTCTAAATATACTTATTGGAAAAATTAGGATCCAAACCTGCTTTGATAGATGATCATAAGATGTAGATAAATTATAATAGGATTTACTTTTAAGAATATCTCTAAGCCATACTGAAAAATCACTAGAAATAAATTTATGCTTGATTAGAGAATGAAGCTAACTGTTTTCCCATGACAAAAAACAAAGCACTTTCTCCAAAATAAATTATTTTCTTTCTCCTCACTTATAAGATCAAGATTCAATTAAAGATGATAGAATGGCAAATCTCTACTTTTTTTAATATGTGAAAAGTCTTTATTTTTGTAAGAAATCTTAATGTCTTTATTCATGATATAACTCTAACAAAAATTAATCAATATATTGATTTATAGGAAAAGTCTTTAGAGTATAAATGGACTTTTGTTTGACAGATAAATTAAATTGCTAAGCATGGGTATTGTATTGAGACATTGATGCCCTGAATATAGAATCACAATGGCATTTTATCTTAATGTTGTGCTAATTAATGCTAAGTTATGATGATAAAAGTACAAATAGCAATGAATAGAAATGAGCTAATACAACAAATAGCAAGTGAATCAGTCATGCCAGAGAACTTATCAGATTCATACAGTTTCTTTGGTTACTCTGAAGTACTCTTAAAATTTAAGAAGTTTATCATAGTTTTCAGAGTCTGAAGAAAGACTGTGCAATATAATTTTCATATCTTTTAATGTGTTTATATTTTGTAGTACATTTACTTTGTTTAAGATTTATTTATTTATTTGAAAAGGAAAACAACAGAGGGAGAGGGAGAAGCAGAGGAAGAAAGAATCATTCATCTTCTGGTTCACTCCCAAATGGTTGCAGTAGCCAGATCTGGGCCAGGTTGAAGCCAGGAGCCTGGAACTAGTAACTCTGTCCTGGTCTCCTATGTGAGTTTCGGGGGCCCAAGTCCTTGTGCCATCTTCTGCTGCCTTCCCAAGCCCATTAATAGGAGTCTGATCTGGATTGAAAGCAGAGTAGCTGGGATTCAAACCAGCATTCTAACATGGGATCCCTGCATCACAAGCTGTGGCTTAACCCTTGGGCCATTACAGCATACTTCAGAAAAGATTCTTACATTCTTAGTCCAATCAAAATCCATCTGTGTATCTGATGTGTGTGTGTGTGTGTGTGTTTAGTGACTCAGAAATTATTTGTCCTTACTGAATTCACCTCCTCAGTTACCAATCTTTCAGTGTGCAGAATAATTAGAAGTTATTGTAGATATACTCTCCAAATAGCTTCAGTGGCAGGGAGCCAGACAAAAGCACAAGAGCCCGGAACTCCATCCAGGTTTTCCACATGGGTATCAGAGGCCCAAGGACTTGACCCACCTTCTGTTGCTCTCCCAGGCACATTAATAGGAAGCTGGATTGGAAGTGGAACAGCCAGTAACTGAACTGGTGCTCATATGCGATGCTGGAATTGGAGGAAATGGTTTAACATGCTGCACAGCACTGCCCCGCAAAGAACTGGAAGGTGGAGAAACAAGGAAAGGCAAATGTAGGGAATAATGGGCAAAGAAAGAGAATTGTAATTCTGGTGCCAACCTCTAGAGCGCTTTTTTAAAGATTTATTTTATTTTATTTTATTTGAAAGGCAAGTGACAGAGAGGGAGAGACACAGAGAAAGAGATCTTCCACTTCCTAAATGGTTCACTTCCTAAATGCCTGCAAGTGCTGGGGCTGGGCCTGGCTGAAGACAGTGGCCTGGAACTCCAACTGGGTCTCCCACATGGATGGCAGGGACCAAGCACCTGGGCCATTTTCTGCTGCTTCCCCAGGTGCATTAATAGGGAGCTGGATTGGAAGTGGAGCAGCTAGGACTGGAACTGGTACTCATAGGTGTGCTGATAGACAGGCGGTGCTTTAACCTGCTGTGCCACAATGCCAGCTCCAGCAATACCTTCTTAACACAATCCCCTCTCTACTTTTCTGAATGGAACTAAAGACTGGTGTCACAGGGGTGATGATCACTTTATATATTTCATTGTGATCCCTAATGTAGCTTTAAATACTTTATGTTCTTGGTTATTAATTAATGAAATTTGATTGCATTCCATCCCTTGCTAATTTGTCTCTGGACTGCAAAATATTTGAGTATGTCATTAGCTAGAAAAGTTCTGCCAATAAAGGCATGTATTGATTGAGTATATTTCAATCCAATGATTTCCATACTCTTTCCTTATTACAGAGCATTTTACAGTTACATGAGTGGGAAGTACAAAATTACAAAAAGCCTCAAATTGGAAAGACATTTCCACTTTTGTTACCAGCATTTTCATTAAAAGAAAACATTAAATGCCTGCTCCTTTCTGAATAATTCATATTCGTTTTGTATTATTAAACTTTTGCTACTCAGATTGATCTTCATTCACGAAAGCAAATTTATATAATGGCTTGGTTGGTGATATATAGTAATTTCAAAGCCACTTTTCATAAGACTTTAAAAAGAGTTAACCAACTTCCCTTTCAAAATATAGTTCTCCATGTATAGACGATGTTGATGTTAAATGAACATGATAGGGCAGTTTTTTTATGTAATACAGTGGTATAAGACAAAACAATGTTTTATGTAATTAGTGTTATATATTAATAACTGCTCCTCATTATGTATCTTTTCATTATTAGTGTCACTGCAAGAGTAGTTTAGACAAGGCTAGAAATCCACAAGATGACATCGGTTAATACAGTGAAGACAGCTGAAAATGTAGCGTATTCATGCAGGAGACAATGTATTGTCATGGAGATTTTCGTTTTCTCTCTCAGCAGAGAGCAGCCACTGTCTTTTGTATTTAGATAGACATATGGATATATGAAAAATTATAGAATAGGAGAAAGGACATGGTAATCCAATGAGTGTCCTGACCGAATGTTCTAACCTATGAAATTATCCGTCCATAACTACCTGTTCAGAACTTATGAGCAACATTATCTTGCATTATATCTGTAAGTACATTAAAGGAAATAGCTGGAAGAATAAAATTAAGAAAAAAAGATTTTTACTTAAAAAGCTTCTTTTTAGGAATAGTAGGAGTTTTTTTTCCCAAGCCACCTTAATTTTAAAGTGGCTATCAGAACCCAGAGAGTGGTACTAAAAGTAACTAAAAGTCTTTTAAGAGGCACTCACTTTTCTAAGCTATTGCTGAGATCCATACTAAATTAAATGTGTATGAAGAAGAATGTGTAGATAATTATTTTAGTAAGCTTGACTACTTCCTTTCATTTGAATCCCTCAAGTTTCTTTTTACTCTCCCAAAATTCACATCAAAGAAATATCCAATGTTAAATTAACAAATGTTAAACAGAACATATATTTCTTTGAATATATCTTTCATTTCTATTAGGAAAAGTATTAAGTCTTAATACATATAGTCATCATAAATATTCTTTTAGCTTTTTGGTAGCATAGGTCAGCTAAATTAGAACTCTTACTTTTTAGGGATTTAAAGGAGAAGATCAAATAACTGGTAGCTGGATAATATAACTAGAGCTCTTAATTACTCAAAGATGTTTGCATTTTTCGCTGTCCTTACAAATACTGTCTTATATCACACCCACAGATTGGTTATTGGTGGCTGATCTATACAACTAGCTTTGGACAGCAGGAAATGTTACCAAAAAACAACATGAGAGTAAAAGTAATGGGTGGAAACTATCTGAAATCAGTATCATTTCATAAATATTTTTTAAATCCTCTTCACTATCATTTCATACCGCAGATTAATTGTATTTATCTAACGGGTAGCTGTGCACATGATCAACAGCAAAGGTGGAATATTTTCTCTATACTTGAACGTCAGATTTGGAAGCTTATGCTGTTCAAACTTCTCTGTAAGGATAGTCTACAAATAACCCACTCTCTTTTGTACATTTACTTTGTCTCTCTTTTGTATATTTACTTTCAAGCCTTGCCACTCATTAAATAATGCATTGATTCAATCACAAGATATGTTTTGAGCTCTACAAGCCAGGCATACCGTGAGATGCTGAAGATGTTCAGTTAGCTTTATTTCCCCATGGAACTTTCTTTCCACCAGGACAAGGCAGTGAAAACAAAGATAAATAAGTAAAAGACAGTTGGGGCTGGTGCTTTGGCATAGCGGGTTAAGCGCCAGCATGCTTATGGGCATTGGTTCAAGTCCGAGCTGCTCCACATCTGATTCAGCTCCTTGATAATGTGCCTGGGAATCAGAAGAAAATAGCTGAAGTGCTTGGGTCCCTGCACCCAAGTTGGAGACCTGGAAGAAGCTCCTGGCTGCTGTCTTTAGATAGACTCCATCTCTGGCTGTTCCAGCCATTTGGGGAATGAATCAGCGGATGGAAGAACTCTCTCTCTCTCTCTCTCTCTCTCTCTCTCTCTTTCTCTCCCCCCCCTTTCCCTCTCTCTGCCTCTCTCTCTCTGTAACTCTGCCTTTCAAATAAATAAATAAAACTGCTAAAAAACAAAGACAATTTCAGAAATCTATAGCACTAAGGAAAAACAAGATAAGTTTATATAATAAAAAAAAATGCTTATTCTGGGAGGAAGGGTGCAATGGAGTTTCCTTAAATAAGATTGTAAGGAGATTGGGTTGTATGGTAGGGTTATGTTCAGGCCCTGGCAACTCATGACTAGAGCCTAGGGAGATTACTGATGCCATGAACAGGAGTGTCAAATTGTTAACTCAGCAACAGGAGTCACTGTGTACTTACATCCCATGTGGGATCTGTCCTTAATGTGTTGTCTAATGTGCAGTGATGCTATAACTAGTACTGAAACAGTATTTTTACACTTTGTGTTTCTGTGTGGGTACAAACTGATGAGATCTTTACTAATTATATACTGAATCGATCTTCTGTATATAAAGATAATTGGAAATGAAATAAAAAAACCTGGTGTTAAATTGGAAATGGCATAGAAAATTAATTAATTTTTAAAAAAATATTATGTAGGATCTCTGCCTTTAATGTGCTGTACACTCTTATTTAATGCTATAACTAGTACTCCAACAGTATTTTTTTTTTCACTTTGTGTTGCTACATGGGGGCAAACTGTTGAAATCGTTACCTAATTTATACTAAACTGATCTTTTGTATATAAAGAGAATTGAAAATGAATCATGATGTGATTGGAAGGGGAGAGGGAGCGGGAAAGGGGAGGGTTGTGGGTGGGAGGGAAGTTTTGGGAGGGGGAAGCCATTGTAACCCATAAGCTGTACTTTGGAAATTTATATTCATTAAATAAAAGTTTAATAAATAAATAAATCAGATTTGGTAGTGGCAAAAAAAAAATTGTAAGGAGAGTCTTGCTAAGCAGGTAATAACCGAGCTGAAAACTGAATGATGAGAGCAGTCTGACCATGAGAAAGTCTAGAAGAAGGATGTCTGAGGTCAAGTGAACTGCAGATGGAAAGGTGTAAGACAGCAAAGAACTGGGCCCATTCAAGGAACTGAAGCAAGCCGAGCGGCTGCAGCCTGGAGCGCATAGAGCGGTAGAAAGTGGTGAGGGAGAGGCTGGCAGGGAACACATCATCTTCAGCCTGACATGTCAAGCTGTCACACGTTATAAGCAGGGAAGTGAGGCAATCTTGGTTGCAAGTATTTCTATTTTGTTAATGAAATAAGGGACTGGGTCATCAGTTTACTGCTGGAAAGAAAAGTCCCTGATTCGAGGAGAGATGACACGATGCAAAGTGGCTGTCTTGACTGGAATGTGAGCATTGTGACAATACTGAGGTCTAGTTGAGATCCACATGTACAGGATCAAATCACCATCACTTCAGACTGAGCAAAAATCAGAACGCAAAGAATAATTGTCATCCTTCCGCTGACTCTTGTTTTCTTTATCAATCACTTGTATGGGTACCACTACATTGAAATCTTGTAATATAGGCAGCTATCTCCCAAAAATTTTGCAAGCTCCTCCAGGACATAAACTCATTTTTTAAAATTCCATCATATATTCTGCTGTCCCTAAAATGCTTTAAAATATCAGGGACTCTGGGGCTGGCATTGTGGTGTAGCGGGTAAAGCTGCCACCTGAAGTGCCAGCATCCCAAATGGGCACCAGTTCAAGTCCTGGCTGCTCCACTTCCATCCAGCTCTCTAGTATGGCCTGGGAAAGCAGTAGAAGATGGCCCAAGTCCTTGCATCCCTGTACCTGCATGGGAGACATGGAAGAAGCTCCTGGCTCCTGGCTTCGGATGGGCACAGCTCCAGGAATGAACTAGCACATGGAAGACCTCTCTCTCTCTCTCTTTCTCTCTCTCTCTCTCTCTGCCTCTCCCTCTCTCTGTGTAACTCTGACTTTCAAATGAATAAATAAATCTTGAAAATAAAAATAAAAATATCAGGAACTCAACAATTTTATTTAAAAAAATTATTGGGACCAGAATTGTGGCATAGCAGGTTAAGCTGCTGCCTGGGACTCTGGCATCCCATGGGAGCCCAGGGTGAAGTTCCAGCTGCTACACTTCCTAACCAGCTCCTTATTAATGTGCCTCAGAAATCAGCAAAGGATGGCCCACGTGCTAGGGCCTCTGCCACACATGTGAGAGATCCAGATGAATTTCCAGATTCCTGACTTCAGCCTGGCCTAGCTCCAGCCATTTTGGCCATTTGGGCAGTGAACCAGCAGATGGAACACATTTCTCTCTTTCCTCTTCTCTTCTCTTCTCTTCTCTTCTCTTCTCTTCTCTTCTCTTCTCTTCTCTTCTCTTCTCTTCTCTTCTCTTCTCTTCTCTTCTCTTCTCTTCTCTTCTCTTCTTTCTCTCTCTCTCTCTGTGTGTGTGTCTCCTTGTCTGTAACTCTGCTTTTCAAATAAATACATACATCTTTGTAAAAAAAGAAAAAGGATTTATTTCTTTGAAATATAGAGGGGAGAGAGAGAGAGAGAGAGAGAGAGAGATCGATCTTTCATCCATTGGTTCATTCTTAAATGTCTGCAATAGCTAAAGCTGGGCCAGATGAAAGTCAGAAGTCAGGATCTCCATCTGGGTCTCCCACATGTGCAGCAGGTGCCTAGGTAGGAAACTGGGTCAGAAGTAGATATCAGGGATCAAAAAGGGCACTTCAGTATGGGATGCAGGCATCCCAAATGACTGCTTAATCTGCTGCACCAAAATGCCCACCCTCCATAACTATTTTAAATAATCACTTATATTGCAACTGACCTAGATGGCATAATACATGCTTCATCTACACAAGGAACAAGATCAATGCCAAGATACATTTTCCTCTTTTTGCCACCTTAATTTTTTCCTACAGAAATTGATAAATATGTGTGTGTACATGAAGTTCGGAATGCTGGCCTTCAACTGAGTATCTGTCATTACATTTTCAAATGAGTCCACAGCAAATTGATTTCAGGTGGCTGTTCCTTATTGACAACCACAAGCTTAATAACACATGATTTTTGTTCAACTAGAAGCCTTAAAAACCCATCTATGTTGCTCAAATAGACCCTTTAGCACTTTCACAGGTTTAGTCTCTCCAATTACTGGACATAAGATATGTTACTAACATCAGCTCAAAGAGCATTATATCACCTGCAGTTTCTTTAATTCTTTTTTAACTTCAACACCTTTTTTTTTCCTTTCACTTTTCACTCATGGAAAGAGGAAAAGGGAGGGCAGATTGTCTTTGTGTTGGGAAGTAATCATGGTTCCTTCAATTGTCTTCCATTATTGACACAATGTTGCTCTTACAAAGGGTGTAGCCAATCATTTTCCTGGACAGCACTGTAGTGAAACTTGATATGATGTCAGAGCATACTTGAAAACTTAGGGCAGAGAGGACCCCTGTTACATCACCTGTGCATCAGCTCCTGCTGAGGGCTGAAGCATTCTGGTATGTGTATAACAGATTCAATTATTCTGAAAAAACTAAATTGAAAAATTTAAGGGATAAATTTCTTCTACATTTATCAAAATGCTTGCAATTTGGCAGTTGACCTTGCTGTTAGAATGCTTTTTGCAATGTAGGCTACTGTTCTCAAAATTTAAATCCAGTATTTCTGACTATAGCATTGTGAGAGAATAATCTGAGAAACTTTTATCTTATATATTTTAGATTAACTTTGCATCCGTCCTTTTTGAGGCCATATGGTTAGGCTAAGTGTCTGTGGGCCCCTCAGGCTTTAGCAGAATGTTTTGGGTGTACAAGCTGTAAGCTGTGACAGGGAGGTTTGCTCTGAGACTTACTCTCACTTCTCCCCATTGTAACCTCCTGTTCTGTGTATGAGCCTGGGGTTTTGACCACATCTTCAAGCTAGTTGTAATTCTCCACTAACAGAGAGATGGAAGCCACCAAAACAGGAAACTAGCGGCTGGTGCCACGGCTCAATAGGTTAATCCTCCGCCTGTGGCACTGGCACACCGGCTTCTAGTCCCAACTGGGGCGCTGGATTCTGTGCCGGTTGCCCCTCTTCCAGTCCAGCTCTCTGCTGTGGCCCGGGAGTGCAGTGGAGGATGGCCCAAGTGCTTGGGCCCTGCACCCGCATGGGAGACAAGGAGGAAGCACCTGGCTCCTGGCTTCGGATCAGCGCAGTGCGCCGGCCGCAGCGGCCTTTGGAGGGTGAACCAACGGTGAAAGAAAGACCTTTCTCCCTGTCTCTCTCTCTCTCACTGTCCACTCTGCCTGTCCAAAAAAAAAAAAAAAAAAAAAAGGAAACTAAAACTAGCTATTAGAAACTCCCATTCTGGCTGTCAGCCAAATATCATCACTATCACCATGGGCCCAAAGCCAATGAGCATACATTGTGTAGGGCCCCCCTTCCAATAGTCACCCCCCCATAGAGAGACCCCATAAGAAAACAGCAAGCCCTTAAAAGCCAGGTGTACTTTTTGAAA
The DNA here is from genome assembly GCF_033115175.1 of Lepus europaeus. Lineage (NCBI taxonomy): Eukaryota > Metazoa > Chordata > Mammalia > Lagomorpha > Leporidae > Lepus > Lepus europaeus. The sequence continues at coordinate 45,764,970 of NC_084837.1, read as the reverse complement.
GCCAGTGGCTGGCTCAGGTGCTTCATCTCACCTCTTCTCAGAGGGGACTCTTTTACTTTCACTTTGCAAAACAAAAAGATAAAGTTTCTGCTTACTTTCAATTGTTTTCTGGCTTTTTATTTCTATACTGAGCTGAGGAAAAGAACCCACTGAATAGAGCCAATTCCTTCTGGTAACATCTTCCCCTCTCCTTTGCAATCTGTAACACTTTTCCTCTTCAAATGAGCTACATATTTAATTGTCATGCATTCTTACATTCTATGTCCTTTCTTTTTGTCATCTTTGTTTACTGATTGGGTTGCATAGCAGCACCTATTAGCCTTCTTGGCTCAATTATGACTTGAATTTCGTGATACTCTGTTGCTTTAGCAGGAAAATAAAATCTCTGGTTTCTAATACCTGTACTTGTGTGGCTTTTCCCCAATTATTTCATATTTGCCGTCTTGGTAAATTCCAAACATATTCCTGGTATAGGACTTTTTTTCCCTCCCTCACTGTCCCCTTACCATGCTCCTCCTACTATATCAAAGAAGCAGAATTTAGAGGGAAGAAAAGTTAGCTTAATGAAGAACAAACGATACCCCCCGCCCCCAACTCTAGCATGGTTACTTATGGAGGACACTGGAAGACACACACCTGGACCTCTTCCTGGCTCTGCTCCTTGTTCCTTGTGCATCTTGTGTCAGTAATTACACTTGGAAAATCTCCATTTTCTCACTTATAAGGTCTTCCTACTGACTAGACTGTAACAATCAACTCTTTCCAAAAGCGTTCAAAATCTCCTTAGCATCTGACATCTCTTGGCTATGCCAGCTTCACTCATCTGCCTTGCCGTCTTCCTTACATTTCATACATGGTGCTCTTTGGTGCTTCCACGTGTTAGTATTACATTTCATCATCCTGGTTCCCCCTTCCCTTTTGATTTGTCTCTTATACCTCCTTTAAGACTTAAGTCATACATATATGCTTGAAGATATCTTTCTTTTCTGACTCCTCTCTCATTGACTAATTGTCCTGTCTTCTTATTTGCATTGCACCCAATGCATCTGTCAAATTGCTTTCAATAGATTGTATTGAAACCCATGGTTATGTGCCTGTCTTGCCCATCAAAGTACGAGACCTGCAAATCATGGGCAGAATTATACTCATCTTTGTACACCTGGTGCCAAGCTTAGAGTGATCTCTATGAATTTTGCTGACATTATGGAAACTAGTAAAAGTCCACCTTCTGTTGAGTGGCAACAGCTTAAGTTGTTCAGAGGTATTGTAAGTAATTTAACCATTTAGAGTGATGATTAACTCTGTATCCCCATCAAATCGAGTGGGAACTCTGTGTGTCCTTAAAATTGCGCATTCTGAAGGAACTAGTGGAGAAGGAAGTAGAGGGTTGGGGTAACTTCTCTTTCTGCCTGGACTGTGCACCTCACTTTGCTCATTCTTTGCATTATATTCAGCACATACCTACTGAGTCATCTCATTTGCCTGTCCTGATTAGCTTCTCCCCGAGCTTCGCTTGTAGGATGTGTTGTTCATGCCTCATTTTTAGCTTTTACCACATTGCATTGTAATGATCTGTATATGTCTATCTCCTCTACTGGAGTGTGTCTCCTAGGAGCAGAAGGTGGGGCATGTCTTCCTCATTTGCACTTTGCAACTGTTACTATGCCTGGCACATCATAAGCACTCAGTAAATATTGAACAAATGATCTGACTCAGCCAAGTGTTGTGTTTTGTTGAGGTGGCTCAATATTACTGGTCAGAAGGAATAAGAATGTGTCAAAAGGCATTTTGAAGAGGGAATAAAAGATCTTCACTAGGTTGAGAGTTCTTTCTTTCAGTGACTCCTTATATGTCAAAGGATGAATCAAGTTCATGATGATCTTGAGATTTAAAGGAAAAAAAAATTCTGTGCAAGTCTTACATATACCAGTACTCTTGTTTTTCCTAATTTGGTTGTGTTTTTTATATAGGATATCAACTCCAGTGATCTGAATATAAGACAATCTTGTGAGAGTACCGGATCCTCCAGCTGCTGGTGCTTGCTTTGAGGTTCTTCCTGTTCTCACTTGTATTTTTTTTAAAGTAGAATTCACCTGAAGCCAGTTTTCACACTGCAGAGCTAATTTCTATGCAAAAGTGAATGATGTCTCACATTAAATATTCCTTAGAGCATAAAGCTGACATTGAATGTATAATTTTAAGCAGCTCAAGCAGTATTCACTAAAGGGTTGAGACAAGAACAAGCATCACAGGGAAATGTAGGTGAGAAGGAAAACGATAAGCATGCAAAGGCTTTTCCCAACACCTTGGTACAATGATACCATCATTTATCTTGCTTCTTATATGTAGTTTAATTATTATTTTTAAAAAACTGGGTCAGATCCCTTAGGAAAAGCCAAGTCTTTGCAAAAACATTAGGTATATTTGGAGATTCATTAACTCTTTGAGGCCACTAGGAAGAAAATGTTGCAAAAAGGGTAATAACATGGCTTACTAAATAGCATCTTAATTGTACAAAATTTAAATCAGAGTTGTTAATTACAAAGGTTTAAAATCCAATGCTATATTTTGTGTTAATAGTAAAGTTTACATGTTTAATTCTTAATTGGACATGAAGAGACATATTCCACAGTGACTCTCATGCTTGTGGGGTTCAAAAGTGAGTAATTTTAAGTTTGTAGAATTAGAAGAAAGTCCATATTTGATGTCATGTAAGGGTTAGATATTCCACACACAGAACAATTTTGGGTTTAGTTCAGGCAGCTGCATTGTTTATTATTTATTTGTTTTAATAAGTCTATTGACCTTTAGCTAAACATATGCACCGAAGAATATGCTTTTGTCTAATTTCAATGCAGCAAGCTATGTAAATGCACAGCAGAATGCAAAGGAAACCATGAGCACTTTTAAATTGAGACACAGCACAATATATACGTATAGATTGTCCTTTGTATTTGAAGGTGATGCTGCCGTTATTGTCTCTGCTATTTTCTGTGCATTCAGATCTGGCTGTTTGATTGGCAATTCCTACTGTGTACAGTCTGCATATGTGTCGACTAACAACTGCAGCCATTGCCTGGAGGGCTTGATTGCTGGGTTGTTCAATATTTATTAAGCACCCAAGAAGTGCTAGGTGCTGCACTGAACAGTGAAAGTGTAAGACTGCTGCTGTCCTCTAAGAATGTTATTCCAAGGTGATTAGTGGAGTGCATATGCTTTTCATCTTTTATGTGACTTGACTGAAACTATGGAATAAGGAGAAAGATGCCATGTTCCAAATGTTGTTCTTCAGTAATGTATAAGGCAGTGGGCTAATGTCTTTCCCATTTACTTGAATGGGGCACATTTCAGATTACAAGGTCATGTTTGATGTATATTTATTATTATTGCCTAATAGATGTGAAGGACAAGAAAGGATGATATAAAAATCTGATATCATTAGTGCAGAATGAGATTTAAAAGAAAGCAACAACTCAGATCAGAATTTTGCATTAGAGAGGATATGGAGAGAAGAATCTTGTAATCTTTTCAATATTTGGTCATAGTTTTAGGTCACATTAAGCTATTTTGGTCACATTAAGCTATTTTGTCTTTGGTTACTGTTCACACTGAAATCAGATATAGTTTCTCACATTTCATCATATTATTTGTATTGATAACATAATTATATAAGCTAACAATATAATCAGTCAACACAATGATTTTTTAAAGGTTTGGCTTCATGCTATTATACTTATTTACAGTTTATTTATTTAAGTATTAATTTATTTTGAATGTCAGAGTTACAGAGTGAGGGAGAGAGAGAAACAGGAGAGGGAGAGACAGAGAGATTTTCCATCCACTGGTTTACTTCCCAGATGACCATAATGGCCAGTGCTGGACCAGGCTGAAACCAGGAGCTTCACCTGGGCCTCCCACATGTGTGGCAAGGGCCCATACACTTGGGGCTATCATCTTGCTTCCCCAGGCCATTAGCAGGGAGCTAGATCAGAAGTAGAGCAGCTGGGACACCACCTGGCACCCAAACGGGATGCTGGCATTGCAGGCAGTGGTTTTGCCCACTATGTCACAATGCCAGCCCCCACTTTTTTACATCTTTGACCCCAACTACGCAATGTCCTCTTAGTGACATCATTTTTAAAAAAAAAATAGTTGAAATTCAGAAACTAATTGAAAGGGTGGCGGCTTAAAACTTGATCAAATCCTTATACAAGGCAACCTATACTCTCTGTTAATCCAACCATGTTATTCATTATTGAAAATCAGTTTTATAATTTTTTATTTGAAATTTGCCTGAATAATTAATACTGTTAAGTGTATTCTAAAAATGCTAACCTGAGAGGTTTTTTTTACATAATTGAATTTCTTACAAATAAAATAGCCAATATATTAGGATTAGAAATATTTTTATAGAAAACATGATGAAAGATTTTGTGTATATTAAAAATCAGTTTAATAATGTGTTGCATTTTCATTATAATTAAATAAGAGCATATTTAAGTTTAAAGTTTAGGAATTTTTGTTTTGATACTTTTCAAATGACAAAGATGTCATCCTCATACTCAAAATAGCTCTTAGTTTTACATTCAGATAATTTCAAGGGATTTAGTTCAAGATACCCTTAATAAAAGCTGATAAAGAGAGTGCTAATGGGAAGTCTTTTCTTCAGTCATAATTATAATAAATTGTACATTACACAAAGAAGACTTGGTCAGGATATGAGCAATAATGTAGTATTGACAGTCAAACTGCTTTATATCTTAATGACTTTAATTTTCTGGAATTTAAGTGGAGAAGTGGGAGAATGCCAACACACACTTTGCTGTTCCTTATGTAATGGGATATGCATGAATTCTTTTATATTGACTTAAGCATTATTGATATTTTTATACAATTATATGTCCATAACTTTTCCTGGAACTATGTAGGCAAAGTTAAGACACAAAAATCACCTTTTTCTAAAACTAATTTTGTAGAAAAACCAGAAACCAATTCAAACTGTGACCCATGAGCTGGAAGCTTCCAATGGAAAAATTGAAGAAAGTGAGGTGGTAAGAGGAGGAGAGGTGGATCTGAGAAGGAGCATCAGTGGAAGGGCAGAGGTATGGAGAAACTGCTCCAGAATAGTACATTAACACTTGGATACAGAATAAAATCTTGTAACTTCACATATTTCCCCTTCGGAATCTGCAGGTTCAGAGTCTTTGTTTCCGATATTTTGTTCTCAGGTATAATTATTCTTGGTATGGGTAATGCAATGGTCACATTTCTTTTCAGTCCACAGTTAGAAATACAGGAATCAGTGTTATTTGAGAAAAACCTTCATTTGATAAATCTATTGGTAGGGGGTGGATGTTGAGGGCAGCAGATTAAGCCCTTACCTGGGACTGGGATACCTGTACTCCTATCACATCCCAGTTACTCCATTTCTGATCCAGGTTCCAGCTAATGAGCCTGTGAAGCAGGCTCAAGTACTTGGGTTGTTTGTTCTACCCACATGGAAGACCTGGATAGAATTTTAGCCTCCTGGCTTCAGGCTGGCCCGGCCTTTCTGCCATTTGGGGAGTGAACCACCATTGGAAGATCTCTCTCTCTCCTCTTCTCTGTCTCTCCATCTTTCAGAAGAAGAAATAAATCTTTCTTTAAAAAAGAAATCTATTGATAAAGAATGATATGTGTTCACTCTCTCCCTCCTTTCTGTCATCAATAAAATACATACTTAAAAACAAGAAAAATGATTCATTCACTGAAATAATAAAGTGGTTAGTTGCCCTGATTCTGGTGATTACTGTAAATATTATCTCTACCAAACCTATATCTCATATATGATCCAAATTTTATATAGTACAATGAACTGTGGAAAGTTTTCAAAACTAAATGGGAAAGTATTGAAGAACCAGGATGACAATTCAGAAACCCAGGTCTTTTCATTGTTGCTGAGGAGCGCTTTACACTATTACACAAGCATCCTTTGCATTGAGCTCTTTAGGAATGCCTGTTTTTTGTTGGGTTTTAGCTGACACATTGCTACACAGCTTTAGGATTCAGTAATTTTACTTTACTTACATTTTGATAGAGAAGCAAAAAATGGTGATTCTGAAGCCTGAATCTCAACAATACCTTCATGGTTCAGTGTGCTTTAATCACTCCATTAAGACTATATACACAAAATAGTTAAATGTAAATTGTATGCAATAAAGCAGTAGCTCCTTTTCTTAAAATTAAAACATTATCTATACTATCACTTTCATTTTATTTGAAAGAGAGAGAGGCTGAAGAACAGGCAGATATGCTCCCATCCACTGGTTTACTTCCCAAATACCCACAATTACCAGGGTTAGTCAGGCCAAAACTAGGAGCCAGAAACCCAATCCCAGTCTCTCACATGAGCATTGGTAAGCCAAGTGCGTGAGTCATCATTTGCTGATCCCTGGGTGTTCACTCTGGTTTCAAGGTAGAGGAGCTAGATCTTGGTCCAGGCACTCCAATATGGCCTGTGCGTGTCCTAAGCAATGGTTGTGTCAAACACCAACCCCAAAGAGCTGGTTTTAGAGGTAGCCAGGTGGAGCCATTGAAGGAGGGTGAGTGACCTCTGCATTTCTCAATTCCGGAAGAGTAACTGCCTTTGATATAATCTGCTGAAGATTCCCAGGTTTTATCTTTAGAAGAGAATAGCAAGACTCAATAAATTTACACAAAGTGGTTAGATAAGTTTTTTTTTTTTTTCTCAAGTTTCTTTAATTTCCCCAATATGTTACCTGGTTTATCTGGTGGTTTTATGTAGTTGAGATTTCAGTGGGCTCTGTTTTGCAGAGAGAAAACAGTGGCACTGAGAAATAACATGCCTTTCTCTGAGCCTCATAAAGTCACAAGGTCCAGCTGAATAGAATTTCCAAGGCCAGTCATTTCTGGTTCCACACTCTATCTGTGAGAAAACACTACATCTTCACTTTCACAGTTGTTTATATTTGGTTTAACAGCAGTTTTCATTAATGCCTCCTAAATGATTGAAATATAGTTTAAAAAACCTGAATTGTTACAACTGCATTGTTACCTTTGTCTTTATTAGTAAAACAATCTTTTTTTTCTTGTTTACTCTGTTAAGTGCTAATGTAAATAACAGCTTTTATTTAGCATATTTTTTTGCTGACTGCTTTTACACTTTTTTGCTACCTCTAGCCTAACCATATTTGTCATTCTTTTGCAGATCTTCTAATTCTGCTTTAAGGGAAGCTAGCTTCTATTCTAAAAGGAATAGTACATAAATGTGTTCCTGTTTTTAATTCTAATTAAAACCTTAAACTCTCAAGCACTTACACTTGTGTATATAGCTATCATGATGCTCTGTAAATGCTATATTGCAGCTTACATAGGAGTAATTTTATTATAATTAAAATGATGTAATACTTCAATTGTTTGCTGAGAAACTAGGGAGTATTTCTTAATATTCTTATCAGTTTAACTTCTGGATAATGTTGAGGAAAAATATCATCTCTCTAATGTCATAGGTAATAAACAGTACTTTATTTCCATTTTTGACATGATCATTAAATTTTTTCTTCAGCACTTCTTGATTGCTTATTTAAAATTACAATTTTGTTGTTAATAAGCTGTATAGTTTTTTTAAGATTTGCTTTATTTATTTTAAAGACAGAGTTACAGAGAGAGCTAGAGACAGAGAGAGGTCTTTCATCCACTGATTCAGTCCTCAAATGGCTGCAACAGCCAGAGATGAGCCAATCCAAAGCCATGAGCCAGGAACTTCTTTTGGACCTCCCATGCGGGGGCAGGGGCTGAAGGACTTGGGCCATCTTCCACTGTTTTCCAAACACATTAGCAGGGAAGCTGGATCAGAAGTGGAGCAGCAAGGGCTCAAACCAGTGCCCATAGGGGATGCCAGTGCTGTAGGTCAGTACCTTAACCACTGCACCACAGAGCTGGCCCCAACAAGCTGTAAAATTCTAAGCAAAAATAACACAAGGCTTTTGTTCCCTCAAAGGAGGGCATATTTGAGAAACACTCCTTGTCTCTCTTGTGGTTTAGGGTTTACATAAGAAGTGAATGGGGCTCCAGCCTCACTCTCTGACATCGAAGGTGAGGGTCCCCATCCCTTTCCAGTTAAAGCTTTCACCCTGGCAGTGTTGGCACCGAGTTAGATGTTTGTGCAGTAATCTCCCTTACTCAGTGATTCTCAAAATGTGAGTGTACAACCAGGACACCCAACTGTTATACCCTGTTCATATCTTGGGGCAATAACCACAAAAGACAAAGAAATATTGTCATTTGTTCTATTGATAAAGGTTTTTTTTTTTTTATGGTTTATTTAGTTACTTGAGAGACAGAGTTACAGAGGGAGAGACAGAGAGAGAGGTCTTCTATCCAGTCATTGATGCCTCAGATGGCTGCAACAGCCGGAGCTGCGCCAATCCAGAGGCAGGAGCTTCTTATAGGTCTTTCACACTGGTGCACGGCTCATCTACTGCTTTCCCAGGCAATCAGTAGGGAGCTGGATAGGAAGTGGAGCAGCTGGGACTCAAACTACCTACAGGCAGATGTTTAACCTGCTACACCACAGCACTGGCCCCTAATAAGGTTTTTTGAAATGTTGATTTATTTATTTGAGAAGGAGACCGAGAGAGAGCTCTTGTCCCCTGGTTTACTCCATAAATGCCCACAAAAGCTGGTGCTGGGCCAAGGCCAAAGCTGGGAGCCAGGAACTTAATGCAGGTCTCCCAAATAGGTGACAGAAGCCCAATTACTTGTGTCATTATTGCCTCCCAGGGTCTGCATTAGCAGGAAGCTGGAATCAGGAGCTGGAGCTCAGAATCGAACTTTTGTATGCTAGTGTGGGATATGGGAATTGCAACTAATGTCTTAACTGCCAGACTAAACACCTGCCCCTGTTTTATAAGTGCCTCGTTCCAATACAACCAAGAGAGAGATGTGTCAGCTCCTGAATAGATACATACCTCATTTTCTGGAATAATACAAACAGAAGGTACTAGATTATGAACTGCAGTAACAGCTACAATGAGCAAAGCTGAATGAAAATGAAAGTGAAAAAGGTTAATACTTTCTTATTTTATCAGAAACATATTACATGGGCATCACCTTAGATCTGATTTCTCAGCTCCCTATCAGGGCTGCTATCTTGTATCACACACAGGCTCTCTCTCACAGGATGGGCATCAGATATCTAGGAGTTTCTCTCACCTTCTTAAGCCAGCCTTGATGAGCACCCAGACTTTCTGTTGTGCATGAGTGCCGCTGAGGACAGTAGCCTATCCTTAGTTAGAGCTGTGTTGGCATTCCTTCTTTAGCACCTGCCATTTATTCATTAACTCATAGGAACAGTTAAAAACAAGAGAAACAGATGTTATTGAGCTCATCAAACTGCACTTTTCTTCAGTTGAATCTCACCTAGTTTCAAACAGGAACAAGATGTTCTTCTTTCTGCTATGGATGTTCTTCTACTGCTAATTTCTACAATTTTCCCGGCTCAGTGGTATTAAAAGGCACAAAATAATCAATAAGCCATCTATACATGGGCAATACATTCCTTTAATGAATACTAAGAGACTTTTGGAATGGATACTCATTACTTTACAATAATTCAGACTTTAACAGAAAAAAAAATACAGAATCGTATAGTTGGAAACAATCAGTAATTTTCAAATACTTTTTCCGTGATCCTAATTTCCAAGAAAGCCTTATACTAGAATCTAACTTGATGGTTACTGTTAACCTTTAATTTCTTTCCTACTGACCTCATATGCTTTTCACATAGCCATTTTTGTCTTCCTTATTTGCAGGTTTGATAACCATAGGTGATGTATTGTCTACAAAATGTGTAAGTTTCAAGAATGCATTTTTCTAATTGTCTAATTTAGTAGCACCATAGTAACTCAAATCCAATATAAGTAATCTAACAAATGATAGAAACCTCTAGAAAAAAGTAAATTAAGGAATGTATAAAGGTGGCCATTCAGGGCTGGTATTGTGTCAAAGTGGGTAAAGCTGCCACCTGCAATACTGGCATACCATATGGATGCTGGTTAGAGTCCAGGCTGCTTCACTTCTGACCCAGCTCCCTGCTAATGCAGCAAGGAAGGCAGCAGCAGATGCGCCAAGTCCTTGGGCCCCCACAGCTACATGGGAGATCTGGATGAAGTTTACGGCTCTTGGCTTCAGCCTGACTGGAGCACACCCAGCCATTGTGGCCATTTAGGGAGTGGACCAATGGATGGAATATCTCTCCCTCTCTGTCTTTCCCTATATCTCTCTGTAACTCTACCTTCTAAAGAAATAAAATAAATCTTTAAAAAAAGGTTGTCATCATTTATTAAACACTATGTGCAGATTGTGTGTTAGATTCATTCATTCAACAAAAATGGAAAGCATCCCAAGTAAGTGCCAAACACTGTGCTAAATTTTTGAGCTATAAAAGGGAATAAAATAGAAAAAAAGTTCCCTTTTTGCATGATGTGGTAGGCAGCTTTAAAAATGGCCTCTAACGAGATCCACTTTCTGCACTGTTTACTCCATGATGCAATATCCTTCATTTGAGCGTGTACTGGACCCAACAACTTACTCTTTTTTGGGAGCTGGGGGTTTAAAAACCTTAATATTAAAAAAATTGGGGGGGCATTATGAAACAGGTTTAGCCTGTGACATTGGCATTCTGTATGAGCACTGGTTTGAGTCCCCTCTGATCCACTTATGATCTGGCTCCCTGGCTAATGTTCTTGGGAAAGCAGCAGAGGATGGACCAAATACTTGGGCCCCTGCACCCATGTGAGAGACATGGATGAAGTTCCTGGATCCTGGCTTCTGTCTGGCCCAGCCCTGGCCATTGCAGCCATTTGAAGAGTGAACCAGTGGATGGCAGATCACTCTCTTTCTCTTTGCATTTCTCCCTCTCTCTTTGCAGCTCTTTCAAATAAATAAACCTTTTAAAAAAATCTCTATTTTTCCTATCTCTCCTTCTCTATCTACAACTATGCCTTTCAAATAAATAAATCTTTAAAAACATTTGCCTTTCAAATTTTCAAATATTTTAAATAATACAGAAAACCATAGAGTTCAGTGAACACACTTAGTTTTAAACATTTTTAACATTTTTCATATAAACTTCATATTTGAATAATCTGTAATATTATATATCTAGCTACACACACCCACACATCGTTTTTCTTGAAAGCATGGATATATACTTTAATGTCACATAACACTGAATTCATGACAAAGTCATAAAGTGAGGAAAGACGGGTATTTTATTATGTAAGGTTTATATTCAGTGAAGAATATATATATTATGATTATATATATATGTATATATTATATATATATATATATGGCATCCACATACGAGAGAAAACATTTGGGATTTGCTTTTCAGTGTCTGGATCATTTCTCTTAGCATGAAGTTGTCCAGTTCCAGCCATTTTGTTGCAAATGTCAGGACTTCAAAATGTTTTATGGCTGAGTAATATTCCATCATGTATATACAAACATACATACAACATCTTTCTTTATCTAGTCATCCTTAGATAGACATCTAGATTGATTTCTTATTTTTATTGTTGTGAATTGGGCTTCAGTAAACATGGGAGTGCAGGTATGTTTTTCAGACATCAATTTCAATTTTTTTGGATGTATTCCCAGAGTTGGGAGAGTTGAGTCATATGGTAGATCCATTTTTAGTTTTTTGTGGAATCTCCATACTGTTTTCCATAGTGGCTGTGCTAATTTGCATTCCCACCAACAATGTGTTAGGGCTTCCTTTCCTCCACATCGTCGCCAGCATTTGTTATTCTTGACTTCTGTATAATAACCATTATAACTGAAGTGAGATGATACCTGCTTGTGGTTTCTATTTGCACTTCTGTGATATCTAGTGATACTGAGCATTTTTCATGTGTTTGTGGGATGTCTGAATTTTTATTCTCTTGAAAAATGTCTATCACAATCTTTTTGCCCATTTCTTACTTAGATTATTTGTTTTATTATTATTGAATTTCTTGAGCGCCTGAAATCTTCAGGATATTAGACCTTTATCAGATACATAGCTTGCAAGTATTTTCTCCAGTTTATATGTGTTGTCTCTTCACTCTTGATGATTGCCTTTGCTGTGATGATATATTGAATTTGATATCTAATGACTATAATATGACATAAATTCAGTTCAGAGATTAGGCTACAAGCATACTGCATTTTTATCTTGGACATTCTCATTTGCTCACTCTGAGGAAAGGCAGATGCCACTCTGAGTTGTTTTAAGGAAAGATGTATGTGGTAACCAGCATCAAGAACAGATGCTCTAAGCCCAATAGCCCACAGGGACCTGTTCTTGTCAACTACAGGTGAATTCGGAAGCAAACTCTTCCCCAGGCAAACATTCAACTAAGACCAAAACCCCAGGCAGTGCTTGATTGCAACCTCACAAAATACTCTGAACCACATGGGCATGCTTAAGCTATTCCAGGAATCCTGAATCAGAAACAGTATGAAAAAAATAAATGTTTGTTGTTTTGAGATAGTAGGTTTGAGATAATTTGATATGAAAGGAAACAATAGACACTTGAGATACATGGAGAAAAATTAAGCAGGAAATAGATATGTACTACTGGAAAGATAAAGGAAGGAGCAGAGAGCAATTTTAAATAGTATATTCACACAAGGACTCACTCAGATCTTAACATTTAAGCCAAATGCTTGGAGGAGGGAAGAATAACTATTCAGAAATTTCTGGTAGAAAAAGGCCCTGAGGCAGGAGTAATTCTGTGTAAGAACCCAAGGTGTTAATGTGGCTAACAAAGAACTAGTGAGACATAAAAAGATTAGCAGGAAATGAGACAATAAGATAAGGAGAAGCACACATTCATGTTGTTGTGTGTAGTTTGTGTGCATTTCAGGGGGCAGGGTTAGGTAGATAGAAATTTCAGTGCAGTGATTCTTTGTTAAGACTTTGTATTTTTATAAAAGCAAGTTGGGAAACCTTTTCACGATTTTTGGTAAAGGCTATACCAAATGAGAAAGCCAACCAGAGGCTGACTAAACAATATAATGCATATCAGGTATAATTAAATTTATTCATGAGAAACAGGTATAATAACTCTATTTGAGGGGCTGGCAATGTGGTATAGCGGATAAAGCCACTGACTGCAGTGCCTGCATCCCATATGGGTGCTGGTTCGAGTCCCAGATGCTCCGCTTCCAGTCCAGCTCTCTGCTATGGCCTGGGAAAGCAGTAGAAGATGGCCCAAGTCCTTGGGCCCCTGCACCCACATGGGAGACCTGGAAGAAGCTCCTGGCTCCTGGCTTCGAATGGGCACAGCTCTGGCCATTGCAGCCATCTGGGGAGTGAACTAATAGATAGAAGATCTCTCTCTCTCTCTCTCTCTGCCCCTGCCTCTCTGTAACTGTGCCTTTCAAATAAATAAAGCTTTAAAATAAATAAATAAATAAATAATTCTTTCAAATAAGGGAAACAGTCCAGAAATGACTTGCTCATAGGCATGCCACTAAATAGAGAATCAGAATTTGAACTCATGTTCTGTCTCCTTACAGGAATCTTTATTTTAGACTATTATTCATCATTAGTCCCAATCCCCACATGTAAAACACTGAAGATATATAAACCAGAAACAAGAGAAAGGACAGATGGAAATAGGATGGCACGGATGGAGTGGAATTATCTATTTTATGCAACTGAAGTAGCCAGGAAATACTTGTTTGTCACCCTTTCAGTCAGAAAACATTCTATGTGAAGAGCATGGGTCTAGGTGAGGTGATTTATCTAAATCATTGAAGTCAGTAGATAAGACAGAAATAGAAATCGGTTCTTTGAACTCTCAACTTCTTGTTGAATCACCAAAGAACACTTCTTTCCTGTTAGTTCACCTTTACAAAGTACTTTGCGGATGAAAAGTGCTATTATTACATTGATGCTTTAAAGAAGTTAAGACAAAAACATTTCTAAAACAATTATAATTGATTATGTCATCTCTGTTCTTTAAGTTGCTAAAGATCACCAAATTATAGTGCAACTTATAAATGAAGATAGGACTTCATTAAAGACTGTAGACATTTCCTGAAATGAATTGAAATTAACAAAAGGATCTAAACTGTGAAGTGCAAATCTATAAATTCATTTCTACAAAAATGTTCAAAAGCCCAAATTATTAATACAGCAGTTGGTTGGTATGAATTTGAAAGAACACATGAGTGGATTTTGGAATCAAATAAAATGAAGAATATTCACTTTATTTTTAATGTTCAGATACTGTTGGTTCACTTGTACACACAACAGATTTTAGCTGATAAAATAACATATATGTAAAAATACAGGAATAATAATCTCTTAGCTCTACTGAATCTGCTCTATTTAACTAAAATATTATTATTAATATGATGGATATTTCTTTTTTGAAAAAGATTTATTTTTTTTTGACAGGCAGAGTTGACAGAGAGAGAAGGAGAGATAGAGAGAAAGGTCTTTCATTTAATGGTTCACTCACCATGTGAATACAATAGCTAGACCTGAGCCAGGCTGAAGACAAGAGCCTGGAATTCCATTCTGGTCTCCCATATGAGTGCCACTTACCATTTAAGAATCTTCTATATTATCATCGCTATGATTTCATCTACTTTATTGTTTTCATTATTTGATCAACAAATGCTGATCAAACCAAATACAGCAACCTATTGGTTAGCCTTGACCTTTTCTATGTGCTGTTTTCTCTTAAAAACCTCTTGGTGTCCCTGAAAAGTTATTCCACTCAGTCCTTGGCAGCTTTCTTAATTATAGCTGCCTTCTGGGAAAGGCTGATGGATTAAAAAGTGAACTCCTAGAGTTTTCTCAATTTAAAAGTTTTAAAGCATTTTTATTTTGTTTCTAGGGCTAAGTGTAGTCACTATAGTAGAAATTCAAAAACTGAGAAACAAATAAGTAATGATTTAATGGAAAAATATATATTTGCTAGAGTTTAAGACTTTTTCTTTGTAAATATTTCTTCCAAAGAGGTTAAGCTCAATCTATCATCACTGAGAACAAATGCTAGAACAATGGCATCTTTTTTATCAGTACCTGATAATACTTTTTAAAATGTTTATTTATTTAAAAGGAAGACTTATAGAGAGGCAAGAGAGAGAGAGAGAGAGAGAGAGAGAGAGAGAGAGAGAGAGAGATCATCAATCTGCTGGTTCACTCCCCAGATGGCTGCAACGGCCAGAGTTGTGCTGATTGGAAACCAGGAGCCAGCAGTTTCTTCTGGGTCTCCCATGAGTGCACAGGGGCCCAAGGACCTGGACCATCCTCCACTGCCTTCCCAGGCCACAGCAGAGAGCTGGATTGAAAGTAGTGCAGCCAGGACTCGAACCGTCACCCACATGGGATGCCAGCATTGCAGACTGGGACTTTAACCTGCTGTGCCACAGGGCCAGCTCCAGTACCTGATAACATTTAAGAAGACTAATTAGTCTGATACTATGATATTTTTCAAACTCTACAGGCAATGCCAGGTTTTCTTTTACAAGATCCTATATCTAAATATTTGAAAAAGTCTATATATATCTCTCTCTAATTTTTACTCATGAAGACAATTCTTTAAAATATCTCCTAGAATTGTTAATATTTAAGAAGGGTTTAAATAGCTTAGCAGCATTCTTAGAATCATATAGCACCATCAAAATTCCTTTGTTTATGTAATAAAAATGATATTACCTTTTGTAGATTTGATATACTTTAAGCATATTGCTTGTAATATTTTTCCATATACACACGTATTTCCCCCCAAAGTGCTGAATTATCCAGTCTGTGTAATGCAATCATTTGAGTGTCTCCTGGTTAAGTCTCATCCTAGTACAAGAAACTTTATTTTTTATTCAGAAGGCTTGCAGCTTATTCTCTTCTCCATTTTCTCCTATAGAACATCTGTTAAACCAATGTCAGAAGAGACAAGATAACACTAGGAATTACTTTATCCCCTATGGAAATAAGCATTCATTTATTCATTCATAGGTATTTATTCAACATTGCCTATGTGCCAAGCTCTTTTACAGATACAAGTTGTAAGTTGTCTGATCATTCCATTTATCTAAAATATCCTCACCACCATTCCAACTTTGACATTTATTACAGCAGGGTTAAATTAAAACATGAGACTATTTTGGCTTATAGAATATTTAAAGTCTTTCTGAGTTAATCTTGAACCAATTTTAGATTTACATAGCATCTTATAAACCATATCTAAAAATATCTCCCCAAATTCTGGCAATTAGTGGTCTCATCCTTCTTTTAGATTTTCTCAGCCACGAAGGGACAATGATTACTGGTATTACTGAGCCCAAGTCTGATACTTGTTACAAGGGAGTCCAGTAATTCAGAGGAAAAGTATATGGGGAAAAGAAAGGGAGAAAATTTATTCAGGCTGTTAGCACCTGGGGGAGGTGGCAGGCTAATGTGTTGGCCTCTAACTTCCCTGATAAAGGAAAGAAGATCAAAACTTACATAGGGAAATACAGATGTGGCCACATGACCAGGATCCTGTAAAAAGTGTGTGGGGGCAGAAGTCTTCCAGTCATCCGGCACTCACTCGAGATTTAATCCTCTTTATCTCATGGTCATGTCATTCTGGTTCTCAGAACTATTGACCTTCAAAAGACTCAGAAAGAAGGAAAATATTCATCAAAGTGCCGGTGCCGTGGCTCACTAGGTTAATCCTCCGCCTGCGGTGCCGGCATCCCATATGGGCCCTGGGTTCTAGTCCCGGTTGCTCCTCTTCCAGTTTGGCTCTCTGCTGTGGCCCAGGAAGGCAGTGGAGGATGGTCCAAGTGCTTGGATCCTGCACCCGCATGGGAGACCAGGAGGAAGCACCTGGCTCCTGGCTTCTGATCGGCAGCTCCAGCCGTGGCGGCCATTTGGGGGGTGAACCAACGGAAGGAGAACCTTTCTCTCTGTTTCTCTCTCTCACTGTCTAACTTTATCTGTCAAATAAAAAAAAATATTCATCAAGAAGTAGGTATGCATAACCTTTGTTATACTGGGGTGCGGAGCCCAGGAAAATGAACTTTCCCTGACTTGGGTGTACTTTTCTCCCAAGTTTCTTTTTAGTCTGTGGTGTTCATCTTAGACTGATTCTCGCTTACCTATAGACAATAACCAATCTCCTTTTTTTCTATTTCTTCCCAAGACCCATTTCCTGAGAAGACCCATGCAGAAAGCCAATAAATTTCACTTCTTGTCGAAAATGTGTCCCTAAAGTATATTCTGTCTTGAATGAGCAAGGTTTAACTCAATTGCCTCCACACTGGATCATGGCCATTGCACAAAGACAGCAAACACATTTTGGAAAGGAATACTCATACTGATGTAGTACAAGGAGGAGATGAATTCTGTTCTCTGAGAGTTTCCCTTTGCGTGGAAACTCTCCTTCCTCATATATGTGGTGATATTTTGCTATCTATCTACCTTATGTTGGCTGCTTTTGAAGTCTGGCTCTCCACACTGGAAGTAAAAATGGTCTCAGCTCTTATCATTCTTTGTCCTTATGTTGTTTATATGGTTGTTATCCCCAGTTGACCATGAACATTCTATTGAATGAGCCATGTGAGATCCTACCTCATTTAACAACATTTATGAAAGCAAATGTGAGAACGCTTTGAAGGAAGAGGCACAGAAGAAGGAAGAGATGAAGAAAGGAGTGAGGAAAGAATGAGAGAAAGAGGGAAGGAATGGATAAAGGAAAATACATTAGGTTTCAGATTTGAGTTTGAATACTTTGAGATATCTATTTGCAGGGCTTGGGCACATTCTTATGTGACTTGTCTGGACATAACACCTCATTAATCTTTGAAGAACAAACAGTTCAAAGGTGCACCTATTCTTAATGATTATAATGCACTAAGAATCATAAGGCTGAAACAAAACAATTAAAATACTACTTTCTCACCCCCCCCTTTTTTTTTTTTTGCTCTGTAATAGTCTTTATATTATAATGGGCAATGGCAGCATTGGAAAATGTTAGGAAATTTTAAACAAAGCCTTTTTTCATTAAAAATTCACAGAAACAAATTTGAAAAGTAAAAAATAGCTTAACATATTTGTTTGGCATAAAAATGATGCCTTATATATCTATACTGGAAATTTACGTTGTGAAGTTTATTCTCCCTATTTGGGTAGGAATGAAACATTGTGACCTGTAAGAAATAATATAACAAATATTGTGGCTAAAATGACTGAAGCATTAATTGGTGCAGTCAGAAGGAATATGAGTTCTCATTGTCCTGTCTATCCAGCCATTCATTCACCCATCTGTAGGAGGTGCATTGATAGCGTACTTTCTTGCTTGGACACCTTCACTTTGTTCCAGTCTGAGTCTGCTTGAGCTTTGAAATCAGACTTTTCTTTGCCTACTTCATTGGTTGCCTCCCCAACTCAGTGACAGCCCAGTATTTAATCCAATGAGAATATAATTCATATTTAACATCAACACTAATATTTTAAGGTATATTCTGAAGTATCCCATATTTAAGGGATTCATCATTCCTTTTAAAGCCTGTGCAAACTTTTCTATTATTCATTTACTTTCAAAATCAAATACAACTATAGTCTATTTATCAAGTATATATTTATATATACTTTTATATATACTATTTTATATTTACTATTATATATTTATGTATATAATATTATATATTTACTTTTCTTGAACCTATAGTCTCTTCCACTTTAATAAGTGGTAATAATACAGAAAGGGCTATTGGAAAAAGGACCATATTTAAGGAATATCTCGTCAGCGATCCAATTTATTTGATTACTGCGGGATAGTGGACTCTATACTTTAGTCTTCACAGGTTTTTGTGCTTGATTTGTATGAGTCAATCATCCACTAATCATTAAGCAGAGAAGCATACTTTATTTTAAGGCAAGAAAGGTCCTCAAACAACTGAGTTGCCTTTTTATGAGAATAAGTGGTAATCATTTATAGTGTTTAAACCATGACAAAGTCATTGATGTTGTCATAGGAGGATTCAAAGCACTGGGGAGGCTATTAATGATTTAGCTTTTTCAATGCATGTGGGAATATTAGTTCTACATTCCCAAGATAATTTTATAAATGTGTTTAACAATATGAAAATATCTCAATTTCCAGTGGGCATCTCTGTTATGTGTCCCTTGTTTCAAAAATGATTTTTTACTTATTTATTTTGAAAGAGTGATGGGGTGTGGGGGAGAGATTATTCATCCCCTGGTTTACTGTCCAAATTCCCACAACAGCCAGGGCTAGGCAGGTCTGAAGACAGTAAACAGGAGCTCCATCCTGGTCTCCTGTTAGCAGAAGGAACCCAAGTACTTGAACCATCATCTGTTGCCTCCCAGGAGCATCAGCAAGAAGCAAAATGGGAAGCATGGAATATCTGGGACTCAGACCAAGCACTCTGATGTGGAATGCAGACATCTCCATCAGCGACTTAACCCATCACGCCACAATGCCTGCCTCTGCTGTGTGTTCTTTATCCTGTCATCTGACATCATTAACACAAGCAAAAATGGCTCACAAGGGCACTTAGCTGAAGGCAACTAAATCATTTGGTATATCAGCCCATTTATAGAGAGTCTGATAACTTCAACTAATGGAAACAAAATGAGCAGGAAAAATTATTGCGAAATTAGATATGGCAGCAATTTCTCACATATCTTATTGGTTTTGAGAGGAAAAACAATTTTTTAAGGTTTTGTATTGAAACCTAGTCTCTACACTTAAAAACAACTTGGGCAGGATAACTCATATCTTTTAGCCTAAACTACCTAAACAATAATGTAATTATATTACATATGATTATGTTTATCTAAATATAATTATATTACATATTGTTGTGCTTACACAAATTTTCATATGAAAGTACCAAGAGCAAACATGAATGTCACAGTTTGCAAATATGCTGCAATGCCAAGACCTTTCCAAAATCATCTGAACTGATCCTCTCAAAAACAATTCTGAAATGCATCCTGCAGTTACTCGAATTTTTACAGATATGGAAAAATACCTGAGGCACTGAGAGGTTAGGGAGCTATCTTAAGCTGATACTTGAGGAGCCATGATTTGAATTCTGATCTCAGACTTAAAGTCTACATGGGTCATTTCTAGGACCACAAGATTTGGTTTGAGATGGATCTGGAGGCCACTGTTTCTAGGTCCACTGATAATTTGTGGCCACTGAGAAGGTTGGAAGAGACATTGTTTTCCAGGGAGAGAGTCGATTCCAGCAGCCTTTGTCTGGCTTCATGATCTTGAAATAATGTCTTCTTTACATTCATGAATCCAGGGGGGCCAGACTGAAGTGCACATGTTTCCCCTCCCCAGATCAGAAGTGACAGGGTTTCAAATGAGCAGACCTTGGTGCTCTGACTATCATGCAGAAAAGGTCAAAATAAAGAAAAGACATTTCAGTTCCCGTGGATAGTTTTCCAACTTTGCATTCTCTCTTTTTTGAGTTTTTCATTTAAAAGCATAAAATTATGGGTAATTTCCACTTTCAAATACCAGTGCCTTCATTCTTTGATTGCCTTGGAAATATGACACAGCTAATATTTTTACCTCCTTTGAATTAATTTTTGCCTCCCAAATATATTCTTTCCTGGATTTTAGGTTGGGGTTATAAGATTCATAAATAACAAATGTGGAGGGGAGATAAAGCTCAATTAAATGACAAAAATGTCACAAAATCCTCATTTTTGCAATATTTTATATTTTGTATTAAACAAATTGAGGACTGTATATTG
This sequence comes from Lepus europaeus, assembly GCF_033115175.1. Classification (NCBI taxonomy): domain Eukaryota; kingdom Metazoa; phylum Chordata; class Mammalia; order Lagomorpha; family Leporidae; genus Lepus; species Lepus europaeus. The sequence continues at coordinate 45,744,185 of NC_084837.1, read as the reverse complement.
ATGATCTAAATATACCTATAATTACTGCCTTAATTATACATGTGATTGCTACTTAACTTTATAATACATTGTTACCATGGAACTGGGAAATTTTAATTTTAAAATAATTTTAAAATATTAATTTTCCTTCATATTATGGATATTTTTAGCAACATATTAAGGAACAAAACCTCCTCAATTGTGGCATTTATATATTTGTATACATAATGATCATTTAGATTCTATTTAATGTTCTTACAATTGTGAACTGAGTTTTCAGCTCTTTAAAGAATTGTTGTAGTTTCCAAACTGAATTTAATATTCACATTAAATTTCCTTTCTAATTGTAAACATTGTGAAATGCTCCGCAGGGTCATATTTTTTTTCCTATATGATAATGAAGAGGTCTAGCATTTATAAATGTTCTCCTGTAAGGTGAACCTAAATATGACAGATAATTAGTTATACTTTCCAATATAAAGTATTATTTATGAAGGATGATTTGCCTTTAGACATGTTTCTTATTAATTTCTAAATTCTCATTTGGAATGAAGTGTCTCTCTCAATGACCATCTACTTTTCCCACTTCATAGAGACAAAGTATCTTGTAGAACTTGTTCTCTTAATGGACCTATGCATATAAGCAATTCCTTGAGATAACTTCTATCATATTTCTTGAAATATCTAAGTATTTTCCTATAAACAGTAGAAACTAAACTGTTGGCCAAATTTTCAAGGTCAAAAGCAAGCAGAGGGGTGGACATTTAGCCTTGAGAAATAGATGCTGTTTCTCAGGTCAGAGTACCTGGGTTTAACACTTGACTTCAGCCTCCTACTGAGGCAGACCTCAAGAGGCATTGGTGACAGCTCTAAAAATTGAATTCTTGCTGCCGTTGTGGGAAACCTGGATCGACTCTCTAGCTCTTGCATTGGTTTTGGCAAAGCCCCATCTGTTTCAGGTATCTGGGAAATTAACCTATGGATTGGGGCTTCCTTTCTGTTGCCTATGTGCTTGTCTGTTTGTCTGTCTACCTATCTTTTCTTTCTAGCTCCCAAATAAATAAATAAGAATTAAGCAACAAGGGAGAGAGTCAGACTAACTGGTGAGGCCTTGCAGATGTATATATAGAGACTTTATCAAGTAACAAGTCCATATATTGCCTAAATTTGATGTCTCTACCACTTAAATCCTCTATTGCCTTTCTTTATGTTCATCCATGTGTATGCTACAAGTATAAGTCTACAACTGGATACTATTACCCTATCTATCTGCCAGCCACAGACATAATGGAAAGACTGAGGAATTAATCACTGTTTCTGTTTTCCTTGTTTTTTTTTTTTTTTCTTGCATTCTTCACTGTTGGCACCTTACTCTCTCTAGGAACTACAGTGCTGTCCTTCCTGCTTCTGCCTTTGGCTGCTTTCCCAAACTGAGAAGATAGAATTAGCATGTACTCCCTGAGGAGGACGGGTGGAGACCCAGCAGGGGTGCTTCCTTAGACCTTTCAACCACTGGCAGGGAGTATTCATAAAGGCACCCCTGGAACCAGCCAACATTGTATTTTGTGATGAGTAGTACGAGTGCTTCTGTATTCACGCATAGTCAGCCCAAGGTTAATAATACACAAATATTAATTATTTGGAGATAATAATATGTGTACAGCTTTTGATCTGTGTGTACAACTCCCATTGATATTCCATTAGGAAAACAAAAACACATTCACAATCAATGTTTGCCCAACTTATTTTTAAAGAAGTGTGGGTGTCTTCTAAGGGGAAAAGTATAAAGAATCACTGCTTCTTAATAAAAGAGACACGCGTTCCTGTATATAATTTTAATAGTTGAAATTAGACCATAGGCCTTAAATATTTTGCATTCTATTAATGGGGTCAATGTGAAACTTCTATGTTTTCTACAGAAGCCAAATCTTTAAATTAAATGTCTGAATTTTGTCAGGTTTTCTCATACATGCTGGAACTGCAGAACAATTCAGTGGTAGGAAGGTGAATTATAAGATGACTGTTCATAATATTAGAGATCAAATCAGGTGAAGACATTTTAGTGTACTTTTTCCAAAAATATGAGGGTGGCTGTGTTTTCTAAATGGCATGATTATTTTTCATTTCCCTCAACTTTATTTTGTGGAGATAGTCAATACGTTTTCAAAATAGAGTGTTGTAATATGGTTTTTCTCTTAGATGGCACTGATACATTCTTCTCCAGGTCTTTCCACTTGCTAGACATGTGATATCTCCATTTCACACCTTCACTTCAGTACAGTTCCATGCTGACACTTCTCTCTGGGGAGAAGACTGTGGCCTGGTGTTAGCATGACACATTCTAAGAGCTAGGAATCATTGAGTTCTAATCTCAACACTGGGTTCCTTTGTGACTTAGACAAGTTACTTTCTTATCCCTTAGGTTCAAAATCTGTTGGAGGGATGACAAGACAATGATAGTGTGAGTAGTAATTAATGTCAGTAAAATGTTGTAGTAATTCTAAATATTATTATCATTATCTCAACGCAGTTGGTTAATTTGGGCAACCTCCTATGAATTCAAATGTGTTTGTTGATTCAACTATAAATATACATGATATGTACTTTCTGTAGTCACATATATGTTACTAGTCATAAAATTATGAATGTATCATATATTAAAAATTTATTGAGAATTGCCTCATTTTTATTTAAAATATATTTTATGCTGAAAAAGTATCAATAGTTATCTAAGCAAGTGTATAATATTCTATCTCTCTGTGATAAGTACTTGCAATGAAATTATTAGAGAATAATTTTGGTTTTATGGTGAAGAAGAAAACTTATCTCAGCATTTCAGGCATGGAAAGTCAAGACACTGTGGCAAAAACTGACCTAAATGAAAGATCTCTGTGAGTGAGATCCCAGTAGAAAAAACGGCCATCAAAGAAGGAGGTACCTTTCTCTGAAGGGAGGAGAAAACTTCCATTTTGACTATGACCTTGTCTAAATAATGTCAGAGTTTGTGGACTTAAGAGGCTTCTATAGTCTTGGCAGCTCATGACAAGAGCCTCGGGTGATCACTGATGTCATAAATAAGAATGTCAATTGTTAAATCAACAACAGGAGTTTCTGTGTACTTGCTTCCCATGTAGGACCTCTGTCCTTAATGTCTTGTACTATGAGAGTTAACAGTAAAACTAGTCTTCAAACAGTACTTTAGATGTCTGTGTGGGTGCAAACTGTTGAAATCTTTACTTAGTATAGAGTTGATCTTCTGTGTATAAAGATAATTAAAAATGAATCTTAACGAAGAATGGGATGGGAGAGGGAGTAGGATGTGGGATGGTTTGGGGTGGGGAGGGTGGTTATGGGAGGAAGAATAGCTATAATCCAAAAGCTGTGCTTACGAAATTTATATTTATTAAATAAAAGCTTTCTATAATAAAAATGTATCTATCTCAACATTTCATATTTAATAAAAGAAGAATATAGTAAAAGAAACATGAAGATTTCAAGAGGATATCTGATAATTCCTATTTAGAAATTACTTTTTCATGTTTATTTGTTTGTTTTTATTTTAAAAAGTAATACCCTAGGATATTACTGTGTCAGCCACTGTTCTGGGTACTAGGGACAGTACAGTGAGCAAAACATATTCTCAAAGTAGAAGAAAGGTGGCAGCATATATTTTTTCTGATAGATATAATTTTCTATGGAAAATAAGCAGGATACAAGGTAGGGATTGATCATGAAGGTGTATTTTTCATGCAGTGCTACCAGAAGTCCTGGAATTAATTATTGTTTAACCCTAAACCTGAATGAAATTGGAAAGCCAACCATGTGACTATCAGGAGGTAGAATACTCCAGGCAGAGGAAGAACTAGTGCAAAAGTCCTGAAGTAAATTTAGTATCTTTGAGGAACAGTAAAAGAATGGATATGACCAGAACACAGTGAGTGAAAGGTTTGACAGAACATAGTGTTGTAAATGTTAGAGTCTTATCATACATGGTCTTCAGATAGTAAACTCTTCATATTTTGTACTCTAGGAAAAGGGAAACAAATGGAAAATTTGGAACCTAGAATTTATAAAGTGTGACTTTTATTATTGCAGTTCTAAGGGGAATGGATTATAAGGAAGTGTGGTGGGATGAATCACATTCCACATAAAATATGTCCAAGTCCTAATCTCCAGAATTTGTGAATGTTATTTTATATGATAAGGGGCAGGCATTATGGTGCAGGAGGTTAAGCCTCTGCTTGGGATGCCCATACCCCATATCATGGCGTCTGGTTTGTGTCCCAGCTGCTGTGCTTCCCATCCAGCCTTCCGATCCAGCTTCCTTCTCATGAACCCAAGAGGAGGCAGATGATGGCCTACACACTTAAATTCTTGTTGCCCATATAAGAAATCGATATGGAGTTACTGGCTCCTAGCTTTGGCCTGAACCAGCCCTAGATGTTAAGAGCACTTGGGGGGGCTGGCGCCGTGGCTTAACAGGCTAATCCTGCACCTTGCGGCGCTGGCACACCAGGTTCTAGTCCCGGTTGGGGCGCCGGATTCTGTCCCGGTTGCCCCTCTTCCAGTCCAGCTCTCTGCTATGGCCTGGGAAGGCAGTGGAGGATGGCCCAAGTCCTTGGGCCCTGCACCCGCATGGGAGACCAGGAGAAGCACCTGGCTCTTGGCTTTGGATCAGCGAGATGTGCCAGCCGCAGCGGCCATTGGAGGGTGAACCAACAGCGAAAAGGAAGACCTTTCTCTCTGTCTCTCTCTCTCTCACTATCCACTCTGCCTGTCAAAACAAAAAAGAAAAAAAAAAGAACCCATGGGATTAAATAAGAAATAAAAATAAAAATTAAATACTATTAAAAAAAAAAAGAGCACTTGGGGGGTGAACCAGAATATGGAAAATTCTCTCTCTCTTGCTCTCGCTCTCACTCTCTCTCTCTCCTTCCCAGTCACTGTGCCTTCCAAGTAAGTAAATGAATAAATAAATAAATAAATCTTTTACTAAAGGAAGGACTCTGTAAATTAGGAGATATTAAATAAGAACTTTGCAATGGGAAGCAACCTCTATTATCTGGGTGGATCTAATGCAATCATAGGAGACTTAACAGAGGGAATCAGGAGATCAGAGTCAGGTGATAAGACCCTGAACAGTAGATGGTGTGAGAGGAAGAAGTTGGAGTGATGCAAGGAAGAGGTCATGACTGAAGGAATGCAGTCAGCCTCTGGAATTCATCCAAGGCAAGAAAACATTCTCTCTGTGTTGTCCCCAGCCTTGCCAACATTGAACTTTAGTGAAGTAAGACAAATTTTGGACTTCTGACTTCCAGAACTATAAGAAAACACATTTATGTTTCTTTAAACCACTAAGTTTATAGACATTTATTACAGCAGCCAAAGGACCAGAGAGAAAAGGTACAAACTAGAAGTTCAGCTAAGAGGCTGGCATCCAGAGATGTGATGGCTTACACTAGAGTGAAATGGAGAAGGTTGTAAGAAGCTGTAGGACTCAGAATTTAATTTGGAGGTGAGCTTATACGATTTTCTCATAAATTGGATACAAAGTATGCTAGGAAGAGATGGTTCAAGAGTGATTTTTAAGATTTGGATTAAACAGTAAAATGAAAATTTCATTTGCTGATATGGCAATGGCAAGTCAACAACACACATTTTTTTGAGCATGCACTAAAGTCTAGGCATCATTCTAAAGATGCTGATTTATATATCCATGTATTCACAAAATCTACAATTCAGCAGAGCATTTCTAAAGTGTGTCCTCTGGAATACCTGCATCAGAATCATATAGGAGATTGTTAATATTGTCAAATTTTAGATATCAACCAAAGAGAATGAATTAAAATCACTTGGGCTAGGACCCAAGAATATGCTTTATAAGAAGCTCATCAGAAAGAAAAAGAGCTTGTTTACTGAAGTTTGAAATATTGATCTAATGGTTCTTTATTATTCTAATTTTATTTCATAATTTGTAGTTTTCCTGCAATGTGATGCAGGCATATCTTACCTATTACATTACAAAGTTCTGTTTAGCTCACACAATGAAACTCTATGTGTATGCGTGTGTTTTTTAAAGGGGATTAATGGTAAGTGTTAGAGCAATGGAATAAAGAGGGGACTTCAAGAAAAGTGAAACTAACTATATAAGTAATATTTCCCAGAATGGAATTATCAGAGATGTGAGCAAGGAAGAGTATTCATGGTTTCTGTGAGAGGGAAGTGGACAAAGATTTGAGTGAATAGAAGTACTTTCAAGTGGATTTAAGGACAAAGCACAAGTGCATATAGGATGGTATTTATAATTTATTTTATTTATTTGGAAGACAGAGTTACAGAGAGAGGTAGGGACAGAGAGAGAGGTCTTCCATCTGCTGGTTCACTCTCCAGATGGCTGCAATGGCTGGAGCTGAGCCGATCAAAAGCCAGGAGCCAAGAACTTCTTCTGAATCTCCCACGCGGGTGCAGGGGTCCAAGGACTTGGGCCATCATCTACTGCTTTCCCAGGCCATAGCTGAGAGCTGGATTGGAAAAGGAGCAGTCGGGACTAAAACAGACACCCCTATGGAATGCCGGCACTGCAGGCCAGGGCTTTAACCTGCTGCACAGCAGTGCCAGCCCCAGGATGGTATTTATAATACAAATGTTTATGAATATGAGTGTTCTCCCCCTTACTCAGATTTAAATATCCATTGACATTATGGTGCAGCAGGTAAAGCCATTGCTTGGGACATCCATATCCTTTATCAGAGTGCCTCTTGTGAGTTCCATCTACTAAAACCAGCCTCCCACTAATGCATCCTGGGAGGCAGCAGATGATGGCTCAAGTACTTGGGGCCCTGTCATCCACTTGGGAGAACTGGGTGGAGCACTGGGCTCCTGATTTAAGCCTAGCCCAGCCCTGGCTGTTGTGAGCATTTAGGGAGTGAACTAGAGAGTGGAATGTCTGTCTGTCTGTCTCTCTCTCTCTCTCTCTTCTCCCTTCCCCCTCCCTCCCCTTTCACTCTCTTTCAAATAAGTAAAAATACATACATAATTTTGAAAATTAATATTTAAGTATCACACTCTATATAAAAATGATAAAAAAACAATGTATTGAGATGAGAGATTAGTTTACAGACATGCTATAATAGAAGCGCAAACCAACATTTTGCTTCATTTGCTGAAAAATAATTGTGTTCTAACTGTTTCCTTTGTTGTTCCAAATTCTACATAATGCAGATTTTTCAAAAAGTTTACTGAATGCTTTTTTTATGCTCGACACTGTATTAAGTGACATATGTGAAATGGTGCTGTTAATCCTCATAAAATTTTATAATTATGTAATATGATCATTTTATTAACTATGCTGCAGAATTTATAGCACTTGTGTCAATAATATTCTCAAAAATTGTCTGGGTACTATTCCTAGTATTATGGAATTATACAGAGTGGATATCCAATTAATGAATTTAATTAGTTTGAAAAGACAACATTCATTCATGATTATAGGTGAAGTTAAAAATGCCTCTCCCTTCACTACATAATGTTGAACTCCCAATTTCAGTTTGTCATTTGGTGCTTGAACGATGGTGTGTGAAGGATCTCAGAATTTCATTAGCCTAATTTCAGACTGAATCCCTAATATTTCTAGACTTCCTGCTCAGTTCTTTCAATGTGTAGGCATAGTAGATTTTGTGCATCTCTGCAGTAGTTTTCTACTCTGAAATATGTGATTTGTGTCTTACAGAATTCAATTCAAAGTTCTTGGGAGAGATGCTCCTATCTCCTTTAATCATTTTCCTTAGCTTATTCGTGTATCCTTTTTCTATCATATGATTTCATTTCATGTAATTTCTATCATGTAATTTCATTTCCCACTGATTTGCAGATGTGTTCAAGCAGGGTCTCTTACAATGAGACATGATAATTATCCTGTTTAACCTATGTTATTGCATTGTGTGCTCATGTTTTCTGCAGCACAGGAATCCCAAAGTCTCTGCGGTATCTCTGAACATACTGCTTACCCTTCATATTCACAACTTCAATATTGGAAATGCAATAAGCCCCAAAGCAGAGTTATCTACTGCAATTATAGCTCTAAACTTATAATTGCATATTCATTGAAAAAATCTTTATAGCAATAAAAGATTTTACACTATGAGGAAATATTGATATTACCTAAAAGAGACTATATTAAAGAATATACTTATCTGCTACATAAAAATGACCTCAATAAGATAAGATGAAAGCTGATTTACCTCTCTTGATAACTAATCAGGAACAGTATGACAGTTTAGTGGCATCAGGGATTCTAGCTCCTTCTGTCTTCTTGCACTGTCATTGTTAGAGTTTGTTCTCATGCGTGTGATGGAAAAGACTCCCCAGAGTGATGGAAAGAAGACAGAAGAAGGAGACACATTACTTCTCTGTAGAACATCCTACAAGCTGCACATAGCATTTCTCCAACATTTCACAGACAAGAACTGACTCCAATGGTGAAACCTAAATACAAAAGAGACTGCACAATGAAGTCTATAGGTAGGTTAACCTATGCCCAACTAAAGCTTCTATTACTGTAGAAAAAGGAAAGCAACCAAAAAATAGTGATAACAAGGGGCTGGCGTTGTGGCACAGTGGGTTAAGCTGCGACCTGTGATGTGGGCATCCTATATGGGAACCAGGTAGAGTCTGGGTTACTCCACTTCCAATCCAGTTCCTTGCTAATGTGCCTGGAAAAGCAGCAGCAGATGGCACAAATGGTTGGGTCCTTGCATCCACATGGGAGATTCAGTTGAAATTCCAGGCTCCTGGCTTCAGCTGGACCCAACTCTGGCCATTGTGGCCATTTGGGGAGTGAATCAGCGTATGGGAGATTTCTCTTTCTCTTTCTGTCTCTCCCTCACTGTAATTCTGCCTTTCAAATAAGGAAGTAAAAAAAAAATCTTTAAAAGAGAAAAAGGAGAACAGAAGTTTGAGGAATGAACTATTAGTTCTATTAGAACAATAGAGGAAATGATAAATATTTTGTTATCACATACCATGTGGTCCTTCCTTTGTGTTTTCACTCTTTCCCTTACCTCTAATACATTTTACTCAAAATATAATTCATCAAAACTTGACTCAAGCTTTAAGGTTCAGCTTAAATCTCACTTCCTTTCTTCCCTATGTAGAAAAAAGAAAACTTTTCAAACAATAATTCTGTTTAGCCATCTTTTTTCCATCCATCTTGCTGTGGAAAATGGGGAAATACAAAAAGCAAAGTATGATTTTCACTTGTTCTGTTCCATGGGCTGTTAGCTGAAGTAATGCAGACTCTTCCTCTGGCACTGTGAATGTGAAACGTTGTGTTTTAGTTGAGGAAGCCAGTTCTGGAAGGGTGGAGACTTTTACATTTTTGGATTCCTGGCTGATGACCCCTCCTGAGTTGAATACATGTTGTGTATGGGAGAAAACTTCCTTTTTGGATCAAGGCACTGAGATTTTGAGGATGACACAACAGAGTCAGTCACTGCCTTTGACTCTCCCAGCTTGATTGCTCTCTTCTGCCTGTTCTTTGCATATATAGAGAGTTTTGTATATCAATTATACTTTTTTGCCTGTGTGTTTCTGGTTTCTTGGGAAAATGACATATTACTCAGTGGTGTCTGGTATACAGTAGAGCTCAGTAAAAGCTGATTGTTTAGATAATTTCTAGAATTGAAATAAATAGAAAGAAACAGCGAGTTATCAGAGAAGTTGAAACTCAAGTTGAAAATAGACATAGTTTATGAAGCAAAGGTATGGCATGGTGTATAATTCAGATGCCAACATATGACTAGAACACTCCCACTTTATGATCTCTGAGTGGCCTTTTGAAAACCCACAGCCAAGTTATCTTTTCTACAATTTTTGATCAGATAAAATATTCACTTCTTAATGCAGTATTGACTTTTAAAAATTTAAAAACTTCTGCAATTGCATAATTGTAGTAAAATTTACATTCTGTTTAATGCTATAAGGATTCACTAGCAAGCATATTTTAGAATTGCTTCTTTTCTAATGAGAAGAACAGAGCATATGATATAACTTTCCAAATAAATATAGCTCTCTCTACAAGTATTATCTCACTTCCTACTCACTGTGGTCCAGTGATTTATGGGTTATTATCATCCCTATTGCACAGATCAGGAAATTGAGTACTCTGGGCTGTGTCTCTATTATCATGGAACCATTCAACACTCTTGGCAGTTATTTATTTCATTTCATGGAATAATGTATAGATTTATTATAAAATAAATTTTAATATTTAAGTATGATTTTATCTCCTTTGTTTCCTGAATATATTTCTATCATTCATTTTTTCTTTTACTAAAAATAAAAATCAAATTTCTGTACACTGATTCACCATTAAGACTTGAAATATGAACTGCTGCCTACAAGAAGATCAACATTTACAGGGCAAAGTGCAGGACCAGTGTCTGAAGGAGTTGCATTTAAATTGTTTATCACACTGAAATAGTTACTCAAGGGTAGCCAGAAGAGCTGAAGTAAGTAACCTGAGATGTTAAAATGATCTTTGTTACAGACATTTAAAAAGAGCAAAGAACTGTGGATTAAAGCAAAACTTATTTGCATTTATTCACTCCCCATTCCTAAGTGGATTTTGAAACTTATTTCTACTTGGATAATGTAGTAGGAAAACCACAGTTTATATTGATGTTTTATCACCAACAAGCGTTGTTTAAGGCTAAAATTAAATGAAAGAACTTGGAACCACTTTTCAAGTCAGAGCAGGAGAAAACATTTGAAACAACTGAGATGTAATTATTTAAATATAATCTTGCATAAAAAAGATAAATCAGTCATTTCATCTTGTTTCTTTTTCCAAACCATTTTATGTGACAAAATAGCTCTCACCATTATTTAACTCTATCTTTTCTATTTTATGAACTTATTAGAGTGTGCTGACAAATTATTGCTTATACTATTTCCATAGAGTGATAAAGGCAGAATGTTCCACTCAGTATAAGGTTTATGTTTACTGGAGGCAAGAATTCCTTCAGCATTATTTTAAGGAACTTGGATCCTTGCCATAAAAGTTCCTTGCCACAAAAAGTTCAAGTGACCACTTAGGATTTCTCATTAAGAACTACTGTATGCAAACACATGAGCTGTGGATTGATTCTTACTTAATTACTAGACCACCAACTTTGCAAGTGCCATTATCTGCAATAAAATCTTAGACACTGTACAAAACCATCATGATTTTCCTTCTAATCTCTCTGGTGTGTTTCAGACCATCTATGGAAGGCTCAAAAGTAGTACATATAATTTCACACTTATGTGTCAAGTTGATGGAAAAAGTGGGCATGGTACAATGCTTTCAGAGTTGCAATTCAAGTGAGAAATCCAGCTGCATATTAAATTCATGGATGAACAATGGAAACTTGAAAGCCATAATTTCAAGTTTTATTTCTGCAGGTATTGGCATATGACACCAAATTATTAACTCTAGCACAATACAAAATTGAACACATAAGATTTACATAGGGATAAGAGAGCTTTGTGAGGTTTAGGAATGTGCAAAAACTGAAGAATACTTTCATAATGCAGTAGTCAGTCTTATGAAGTATAAACTGAGCAATAGTTTCCAAGTACAACCTCTACCTGATATGGTAACTTGCATGTAGTCCTCATAGAATTGGGCAAGAAAGCACTGAAATGCAAAAACAATGTCAAGTAGCAGGTATACATTTTTAGCTCTGATTGCTGATGCATAAGGATAACTCATAATCTGATAATATAAGTACCTTTAACACAGAGACTCTTCTAGGTAAGGAAGGGGTTAGTGAAATTTTACAAGCAGCAGTTTGCTCATAAGTTGCTCCCATTACATTGCAAAATATATACATTTATAATACCCTCATATGCCAGCAATGAAGAGTTTTCTCTCATATGTTTCTCTTCATATGTTATTGAAATGAAATACTCATGTGGTTTTTATAAGATGGCATGGCAGGTATATTTATATTAACACATAGAAGAAAACCTACTAAGAAATTGGAGTTGACAAAGGCCCCAGTGCACATATCATGCATCGGAATATTTAAATAAAGATCTCAATAATCCCAAACTGATTCACAGATTCAATGCAATTCAAATAAAAATCCCAGATTTCTTTGTAGAGATTAGCAAGATGTTTCTAAAATTCATGTGAAATTTCAGGAGATGTAGACCAACCAAAGCAATAGAGAAAAAGAAGAATAGAAGTGAAGACTCACACTTTGAATTTCAAAATTTACTACAAAGCATTAGTAATCAAGACAATGTGGCACTGGCATAAAGAAAGGTATGTAGGTTAATGGAATAGAATTGAGAGTCCAGAAGCAAACCCATAGATTTATGGCCAACTGATTTTTTTGTGTGAGAGTGCTAAAGACATTCAATAAAGGAAAATTAGATTTTCCAACAAATAGTGCAGGGGCAGCGGGATACCCACATGCAAAACAATGATCTTGGGCCCTTCCTTCTTGTTTTTAAACACAAGTGTGTGGGCCAGTGTTGTGGTGCAGTAGGTTAAGCCACTGCCTGCAGTGCTGGCATCCTATATGGACACTGGTTCGAGTCCCAGGGGATTTTGTTCCAATCCAGCTCTCTGTTATGGCCTGGGAAAGCCATAGCAGATGGTCCAAGCACTTGGGCCCCTGCACCCACGTGGGAGACCTGGAAGAAGCTCCTTGCTCCGGGCATCGGATCAGCACAGCTCTAGCCTTTGTGGCCATTTGGGAAGTGAACCATCGGATGGAAGACCTTTCTGCCTCTCCCTCTCATTGTCTGTAACTCTACCTCTCAAAATAAATAAATAAAATCTTAAAAAAACAAGTGTGATGATGGTTATACATAGTTGTTAATAAATTAAAAAAACATTTATTTGAAAACTTTTAAAAATGACAAAGGGATGAGCATTTTTCTAGTAGCTAAGCTGCTGGTTAACCTACCAATGAGGATGCTTGTGTCCCATATAAGAGAAATTCTGATCAGTCCTTATCTCAGGCTCTTGATTCTTTTTATTTTTTGACAGGCAGAGTGGACAGTGAGAGAGAGAGAGACAGAGAGAAAGGTCTTCCTTTTGCTGTTGGTTCACCCTACAACGGCCGCCGCAGCCAGTGTGCTGCAGCCGGTGCATTGCGCTGACCCAAAGCCAGGAGCCAGGTGCTTCTCCTGGTCTCCCATGGGGTGCAGGGCCCAAGGACTTGGGCCATTCTCCCAGGCCACAGCAAAGAGCTGGCCTGGCAGAGGGGCAACCAGGACAGAATCTGGCACCCCGACCAGGACTAGAACCCGGTGTGCCGGCGCCGCAGGCGGAAGATTAGCTTATTGAGCCACGGCGCTGGCCTCAGGCTCTTGATTCTAACATCTTGCTAATGCAGATCATAGGAGGCAACAGTGATGGCCCACACAGCTGAATTTCTGTTACCCATGTGGGAGACCCAGACTGAGTTCAAGGTTCTTCACTTTATCCTCCTATCTATTGGCAAGTACTTGGGGAATGAATCAGTAGATGAGAGCTCTCCTTCTCTCTACATGTCTCATTCTCTATGTTTCTCTTTGTTTGTCAAATACACGTATATACATTTAAATTCTAGCAGTTATTAAAACTGATGAAAAACGACATGATCTTTTCAAATATAGTATGCATTTTGGAATTAATGTTTAATCAAGCCAATTAACATATCTATTATATCAAAAGGGTAAATTAAAGCAAGTGACTTGTAGCTCTAGTGAATTGTTTCTCAATAAAGTTATTTTTAAAGAAATACTTGGGTTTACTCACTCATGCTGTACATTTAACTCTAAGGTTAGACAGCAATTACACAACAGCCGAATAATGTGAATTTTGGAAAAAAGACATATGGTAATGTGTCAAGTCCTACAGAACTGGATATTCAGTTCTTATAGATGAACAAAACCACAAAATATTCAGCTTTTTCTATATTAAAGCAAATTATTTGCAAGTGATGAATAAATAAGACAGAAATACTAATGGGCCAAGGATTAGATTTATATTCAGAATTGCAGTCATTTTTTTTAAAAAAAAAGGTTATTTATTTATTTGAAAGGCAGATGACAGAGAAGACAAGACAGACAGGAGAGGAGTGAGAAACAGAGAGACCTTCTCTCCGTTGGTTCACTCATCAAATAGCTGCAATAGCCATGGCTGAGACAGACTGAATCCAGGAGCCCAGAACTCTATCTGGGTCTGTCATGTGGGCGGCAGGGACCCAAGTACTAGGGTTAAATTCACTGCCTTCCCAGGATGTTATGAAAATTCTGAATCAGAAATAGAATAGCTGGAACTCAATCCAGCACTCCAATATGGGATGCAGGCATCACAAGCAGTGGTTTAACACATTGCACCATGATGCACAACCAAGAAAAAGCAATCTTAAACTGGAAGCTATCATAAATCTTTATTGACTTACCCTAATGTTTAAGACAGCGTTCAGAGGTAGCCTTTGAAACATTTACTTTAGAAAAAAATTCTCTAAATTTGGAAAATAAAGAGAAAAAAAGAGAGTGGGCTCAAGACAGATACAAAAGAAAAAAGTGATAAATGCACACACAAATATAACTACTTATGGAGGAAGTTATATTCAAGAGGATATGGTTAATTGTTCTAGACAGAGTAGACCAAAAGATGGAGCACATGAAGTGTAACTGGGAAAAAGATGAGATAATTAAAAGTCTCCATTTAAGAAATCAGGTTATAGGAGAGCAGCAAGATGGTGGAATAGGAAGGGAGCACACTGATAGTCCGGGAAGAGACAGTTTAATAAAAGTGGAGATACTGCAGGTTCAAGGAAGAGTACGGGAAGAAACAGCAGAGGAAACTCTTCCGGAACTAGTGATTCACAGTGGACCTGCGTGGAGAGCATGGGAGCCCAAGTTCGGGACACCAGTGGCAGAATCAACACACCAGCGCTGGAACGCAAGGTGAGCCGAACCTCAATAGCCCGAGACACCAGCGGGAAAGTGGAAAGAGGAGACTAGAGGGAATGAGGCTTGAAACTCCGTGGGGAAAAGTTCACCAGGCTAACTAGAAGAGAGAGAGGAAAAAAAGTGACCAATACGGACACGAATTTCTCTCTCTCCGCTCACCTCTCAAAAGCGAGCAAGACAAAGAACAGGCGCCATTTTGGACATACTTCATAAGCAGGGCAACCTCAGGTCTGCACTGGCCCTGAGCCTAGCAGAAAAACCTGACTTTGGGGGGGGGTGAAATAACAGGAGATTAGGATCTAACTTGGCAACCCAGTGGGAGACTGCAGGAGAATTGGAGCCCACACTGAGGCCAGCAGAGATACCCTGTGTGGTCCTTGGGAAAGAGCTTCAGATCTCTGGCTCCTGTGGGTATATCATTCGCCTGCTAACTACTTCAAATTACATTCAGCTGTGTGGAATTACTTCCCTTTTGAATAATAATAATAAAAAAGAATAAAAGAAAGAAAGAGAGATTTACCACACCTAACCTGGGAGTGTCACCTTTGGCACACCCTCAACCGTGAAGAACCAAACAGAGCTCTCAGTCCACACTCATCTCAAGCCTCTAAGGCTCCATCGAAAGCAGACAGTCCACTTAACCTAGAGCCATAGTATAACAAGAAAAAACACCACAGTGAAGAAACCAAATATCTCCAACATGCTGAAAAACAAACGCCAAAACCGAGGTAACAAGAACAAGGAAGACACTGTGACACCCCAAATGAAAAAGACACCCCAATTCAAGATTATGAAGATGATGAGATAGAAGAAATGCAAGAAGTAGATCTCAAAAAATTGATAAGAACATTAAGAAGCTCTCAAAAACAAATTCTTGAACTACAGAAATCCTTGATGGACAAGATAGAAAATCTCTCTCATGAAAATGAAATATTAAAGAGGAATCAAAATGAAATGAAACAACTAGTAGAACAAGAAACCGTGATAGTGACGAGAAATCATAATGAAATGAAGAATTCAATAGATCAAATGACAAACACATTAGAGAGCCTTAAAAACAGAATGGGCGAAGCAGAAGAGAGAATATTGGACTTAGAAGACAGAGAACAGGAAAGGAAACAGGCAAACCAAAGAAAAGAAGAGGAAATTAGAAATCTAAAAAATATTGTCAGGAATCTACAGGATACTATTAAAAAACCTAACATTCGGGTTCTAGGAGTTCCTGAAGGCATGGAGAGGGAGAAAGAATTAGAAGGCCTTTTTAGTGAGATACTAGCAGAAAATTTCCCAGGTTTGGAGAAGGACAGAGGCATCTTAGTACAGGAAGCTTATAGAACCCCTAATAAACATGACCAAAAGAGATCCTCACCACGACACATTGTAATCAAACTCACCACAGTGAAACATAAAGAAAAGATTCTAAAAAGTGCAAGAGAGAAACGTCAGATTACTCTCAGAGGATCTCCAATTAGACTCACAGCAGACTTCTCATCAGAAACCCTACAAGCTAGAAGGGAATGGCGAGACATAGCCCAGGTACTAAGAGAGAAAAACTGCCAGCCCAGAATATTATATCCTGCAAAGCTCTCATTTGTGAAAGAAGGTGAAATAAAGACTTTTCATAGCAAACAGAACTTGAAAGAATTTGTTGCCACTCGTCCTGCCCTGCAAAAGATGCTTAAAGATGTGTTACACACAGAAACACAGAAACATGGTCACCAATATGAAAGAAGGTAAAGGAAGGAAACCTCACAGCAAAAGATCACAGGAAGCTCAATTTCTCTTTGACATAGAATTAAAGTCTGATTCTCTGTTAAAGCAATGTGTTAAAGTAATCTATTATGTTCTCTTGATGTCTGTTAAATTCTAATTGTTCAAAAACAGCTGAATTTTTATTAAGAGCTATGGGTTATTTAAATATGAGCTTATTTTCAAAGATTTGAATAATCACCTTGTAACAATGATCACATCTGGTCTATGTTATGTCATGATTTTAAGGAATCTTATTTCAAGCAGATATTTTGGATTTTGAGCCTTCTTGGCATTCTTGACAGGCATTCAAAAAATCAAAGTTTCAAACAATCTGGACTCTAAAATTTCCAGTAAATCCTGGACTTAGGTTTTTCCAGTTTGGGCCCAACTGAAAAACTCGCAGGACTTATGTCTCTCATCTTATAGAGACACCAACTAATCAGGCTATTTGGATTATATTAGAAGGACTGTCAAGATGTGATGTGGTACCAGACTTTAAGTTTCTATAATGGAAAATGCTACTAATACAAATGTTTGAGAATTAAAAAGTCTAATGATCTTGTGTTACTAGACATGATAGTTATCTTAATGAGAAAGCCCCAAAGGCCTAAAGGGTTAAATACTTGTAAAATCCTACAGGTGCTTTCAAAAATGCTGTGAAGTAAGCAAGTGCCTCTTGTTGGTTGACGAGTTTATAATTTTAAACATGGCAACTTAAAGTCTTTTGTCATCCACAGTTATATATGATTTGCTGCTCATAAAACTAAAGCGTTGTTGGTTCTGTGTTTAGCTTTCCTCCTATAGGTTCCTATGGACTTTTTCCAGCCACTTTTATTGTATTCAGTACTTTAGGATGGCTCTGTAAACAGATGAAGCCAATAATGTATTAACAGTACCAACTGAGAGAAAGTATGGTTAACTGAGGTCACTAAAAACAAAAAGCAATTCAAATCAATTGGCAATCTACAAAAAGACTTAAAGATCTTAAAAGCTATTAATAAAATTGCTATATTGGTCTATTATGCTATATTATATGTGTGTACATATTGTATGTCCACATGGGAGAATTTTATTAAGAATTTTATTTTAATTGGCTTATAGATAAGATTGTCCATAAATTTAAGCTGCTAAAATTAATCAAAGATACATTTTAATTCGTGTGACTGAATCTCTGCATTATATGTTTTATACTTGTTGGTAGAAAGAAACTAAAAACATTTTATATGGTTGTGCTTAAGTTTACTGGTTAAACAAACTACACCATGTTAGATATTTAAGAGGTGTTTTCAAATGCATGATTCTTAAAATTTATAGAAGACATTGGACCTTCTGGTAAATGTTTTCTTAAGTTGTTATCTAATGGTTGAAATGGTTTGCTAAGTATTCATGTAATATTGCTATTGTCAGCAAGCGATCTAGGACTTGCTCCCTCATTTCTCTATTCTAAGCCCAACTTGTTCTTTCATTTCTCTATTCTCTTCAAGGTAGGAAACTAATTCTATTATGAAGGAATCTGTAGGATGCACAATTTAATCTTTAGACCTTACAAAAGAGATGACTAACATTTTTCTGTAAGAGCATAGCCAAAATAAGAGCTTAAATAATAATCTCATAGCTAGATTTACTTCGCCATCAGCGAAGTATACAGTAAGTAGAAAAAACCTCCCTTTCAGACCAAAGAGAAAGAAAGTTTTTAAGTGAGAATATAATTTTCCTCATGGGCATTGTCTACCTTAGAAAAACTACTACAGAACATGCCTGTGACTATAGACTTGTAGTTCAGGCCACAGAAGATTAGAGATGGGACTTGGGCACTCCCTTGACTTGCATCCTCTGGTCTGCTTTAACAAATACCAGGAGGAAAAGAAAGCTAGGCATCAGAAGCAATGGGTGGCAGGCCTATTAATGGCTGATCTGTACAGTGATCTGCCCTCAAGGAGACCCAATAGGCCAGTCCACTGCAGTGGCTTTCAAAGTGGTAAGCCTGGGCTTCAGCAGAATTCAACTTGTGAAGAGCCCTGGCAACTATGCCAAGAGTTGGATCACTGGAAATGGACCTGCCCTGGAGTCAAAGGATGCCCAGGTCAGAGCCACAGATCTTATTGGCTCTAAGCTGAAAAGCCCTTCACTCAGCCCAACTTCCAAAGTGACCACTGCAGCTGAGGGCATGGTCAAGTAGGGTCAGCAACATTGCAGGCAGAACTGTAAATTTCTTGTTAGAGATGCCCCCTGCCTTTACCTGGCCAGCTCTCCTCCCAGGCCAGCCAAGTAATGAAAGTCAACAGAGTGCCTTCCCCTAGGAGGTTCACACCTCCCTTAGGATATACCCCATGTGAAGAGATAGATAGATCTGGGCCTCTTAACTTACAAGGCCTAAAGTCCAACAGATTATTATCAAGCCCCTTCTGTCAGGTTCTATTTGCCTCTCAATCAGAAAACTTAATTGTAGCTTAGACAGCACCTTTCTTAGCTCCTCTAATAATGACTCTGTCCTTTGTTCTAGACCCTGTCTAGCACACTTGGGCCTCATTCCTTCGTAATCATAACCTCTACTCTACCTCCAATGGCTCTACTCCCAACCTGTGTGTACTGATGGTCCTCTTCCCCACTTAATGCTGTATAATTGTTCAGACCTGGTTAATGCCACTCTTAGGATCATTGGTTACTATCCTCACTCTGTCTTTTATGACCTTGTCTAAATATGATCAGAGTCGGCAAACTTGGAAGGCTTCCATAGCCTTGGCAACTCATGACGAGAGCCTAGGGTGGTTACTGGCGCCATAAACTAGAGTTTCAATTTGTTGGGTCAACAACAGGAGCCACTGTGCCCTTGCTCCTCATGTGTGATCTCTGTCCTTAATGTGCTGTACATTTTGATTTAATGCTATAACTAGTACTCAAACAGTATGTTTCACTTTGTGTTTCTATGTGGGTGCAAACTGTTGAAATCTTTACTTAATATAGACTAAATTGATCTTCTTTATATAAAGAGAATTGAAAATGAATCTTGATGTGAATGGAACGGGAGAGGGAGCGTGAGAGGGGAGGGTTGCAGGTGGGAGGGAAGTTATGGGAGGGGGAATCCATTGTAATCCATAAGCTGTATGTTGGAAATTTGTATTCATTAAATAAAAGTTAAAAAAAAAAGAAAGAAATCAGGTTATAATGGAAAATTAGAAAATTAACTAAAAATTATCTATTTATTTGAAAGTCAGAGTTACACAGAGAGAGGAGAGGTAGAGAGACAGAGAGCTCTTTCATCTTTTGGTTCACTCCCCAATTTGCCTCAATGGCTGGAGCTGTGCCGATCCAAAGCCAGGAGCCAGTGGCCTCCTCCCAGTCTCTCAGAAGGGTGCCGGGGCCCAAGGACTTGGGCCATCTTCTATTGCCTTTCCAGGCCACAGCAAATAGCTGGATTGGAAGTGGAACAGTAGGGAATCGAACTAGCGCCCATATAAGTTGCCAGCACTGCAAGCAGAAGTTTAGCCACTATGCCACAGCGCTGGCCCTGGAAAATTAGAAATTTAATTACAGAAATCTTAAAAAGATTAACATCATCAGGTTGTAAATCAGTACTTGATCAAAATCACCTATAGAAATGATTGAGGCATTTCCCAAGAAGGCAATGGGTATTTTGGGGAGAATTTAGTCTTATTCAGAGAATAGAATTTAATCACTAAGGTGGAGGTTTTCCCATACTTAAAAGAGTATTGTCAGTTTGCACCCACACATAACCACAAAATGTAAAAATACTGTTTCAGTACTAGCTATATCATTACTTCACATTGGACAACCCATTAAGGACAGATCCCACATGGGACGTAAGTAGACAGTGACTCTTCATGTTGATTTAACAATTTAACACTCTTGTTTATGGCGTCAGTAATCTCCCTAGGCTCTAGTCATGAGTTGCCAAGGCTATGGAAGCCTTTAGGGTTCGCCGTCTTTGATCTTACTCTGACAGGGTCATAGTCAAAGTGGAAGTCCTCTCCTCCCTTCAGAGCAAGGTACCTCCTACCTTGATGGCCCTGTTCTTTCCACTGGGATCACACTCGCTGAGATCCTTCATTTAGGTCTTCTTATTCTTTTTTTTTCCCAGAGTATCTTGGCTTTCCATGCCTAAAATACTCTCATAGGCTCTTCAGCCAGATCCAAATGCCTTAAGGGCTGATTCTGAGGCCAGAGTGCTATTTAGGACATCTATCATTCTATGAGTCTGCTGTGTCTCCCCCTTCCCATGTTGGATCCTTCTCTCCTTTTTTTTTGGTTTTATCAGTTAGTATTAGCAGATATTAGTCTTGTGTGTGATCCCTTTTACTCTTAGATCTATCAGTGTGATCAATTGTGAACTGAAATTAATTACCTGGACTAGTGAGATGGCATTGGTACATGCCACCTTGATGGGATTGTATTGGAATCCCCTGGCACATTTCTAACTCCATCATTTGGGGCAAGACCGATTGAGCATGTCCCCAATTGTACATCTCCTCCCTCTCTTTTTCTCATTCATTTAACCGGGATCACTTTTCAGTTAAGATTTAGATACCTAAGAATAATTGTGTGTTAATTACAGAGTTCATAGTATATACTGAAGTGATCTTCTGTATATAAAGATAATTGAAAATGAAAAAAAAAACCCTTGGTGTTAAATTGGAAATTACATAGAAAAGTAATCAATCTTTTTAAAAAAAATATCATGCAGGATCTCTGTCATTAATGTGCTGTACATTTTGATTTAATGCTATAACTAGTGCTCCAACAGTATTTTTTCACTTTGTGTTGCTATGTGAGGGCAAACTGTTGAAATCTTTTTATATACTAAACTGATTTTCTGTATATAAAGAGAATTGAAAATGAATCTTGATGTGAATGGAAGAGGAGAGCGAGTGAGAAAGGGGAGGGTTGTGGGTGGGGGGGAAGATATTGAGGGGGAAGACTTTGTAATCCATAAGGTGTACTTTGGAAATTTATATTCATTAAATAAAAAAAAAGTATTGTTCTCAGAAGCAGTATTCAAAGGACCTTGACACATTGTGTACTTGGTAATAATCCAAATCTATGTTGGAAAATAGTTTTATGTGGAATGATTCAAAGACAAATAGCAACAGAACAGCTTACAATTTTCATTATATAACTCGTGTATGTGTGTGTGTGTGTGTGTGTATAGATACTATATATAATCAAAGGTAGTTTGTAGATGCTGTATTATTGAAAGTTAACAGAGGTAAAAAGACCATGAAATACATATAATGTAGTATGATGAGAAGGATCAAAATAGAAGGAAAGATACCATATGGCTTTAGAAGTATTATCACACCATAATTAATATATAGGGAGAGTTTCAAGAATTTAGCCTGGGACAAGTGTTGTGCCACAGTGGGCTAAATTGCTACCTGCAACACTAGCATATTATCCAGCTCCCTGATAATGTACCAGGGAAGGCAGTAGATGATAGCCTAAGTCTTTGGGCCTCTGCCATCCACATGGGAGACCAGGATAGTGGTCCCAGGTCCTGGGATGCAATCTCTCTCTCTCTGTCTCTCTCTCTCTGTCTCTCTGTTTCTCTCTCTCTCTCTCTCTCTCTCTCTCCCCTTCTCTCATTCTGCCTTTCAAATAAATAAATAAATAAATCTTTTAAAATAATTTAGTATAAATTGAGACCAGCTATGTGCTCAATCAACATATACTGAAAGAATGAATTTCAATGAACATCCTTGACACATACTGAATATCAGAATTCATTCTTTTCACTGTTTCTCCTCATTCCTTATCTTATCTCTCTAAGAGAGTTTAATAGAATAGTCTTGCTTTGGATCAGATAAGCTTAGACCTAAAATTGTTTTATTTTTTAACACTTAAAATTTCCCTATGGTAAAAACATTTGAAATCTTTTTTTCTAACACATTTTAGAGAAATCTACAGTAGATTAACATTATCTACACTCACCTTACTGTGCAATAGGATAGCAAACTTCTTACTGTTATGTAAGTATAACTTATTAACCTTATGATCTTGATGATCTCAGTAAGGCAATATTTTGGCATGGTTTTATGCCTATTTTTTCTGTGCTGCAAATATAGTAGAGTTACACAGACAAGCCTTGGAAGGATGATGAGATGGAGTTGATGGGAGCAGTAAGGCATGTCTCTGGGTGAACTTAGTGCCCTGATGTTTGTAGGGGCCCAGCTCATGCAAATCTGCTGCACTGGTGTTGGCCGATTTCTGAAACCCATGACACCTCATTTTAGTGGCCTACTGAGGCCTTTACTTTACTTTCGTCTCCTCACAAAAATTTCATGCTCCTTGTTGGAGTCCCTTTCTTTCCTATTTTTATTTACAGATACTTGTACTCTACCCTTACAAGCAGTGTGGTATGCTAGACCTGCTGTGTGAATGATGAGAAAGCTAAAGGCTGTGTTACTCTACCACTGTTATGTGGCCATCTCCCAACAGTGGATCTCTAGATGTAATGCATATGCCTTTGCTCTCTGTTTTCAGTTATGACTCCAACTTCAGATGAGGATGAGCGAGGGGGCAGCACGGTGGTGGAGATGAGACAGCTATTTTGGAGTTGATATCCCACAATCATTTATTTAGGGGGCCAATACTATTTTGATTCTTTCTAGAGAATATGACATAGCAGGTCTTTCTATTACAGGCTGACCAGAGATACGCAAATTTTAAACGTCTTGCTTGGACTTATGAACATTTCTATTCAATTTTCTCCAGGTCAGAGATCAGATAAAAATAGGAAGCACCAATATCCAACTTGGAATGTGAATGGGCATCTATGAAAGTCCTATGAATTATTTCCCTAATTTTGCTAATGAAAACATTGTTTGGTAAGAGCCAGTTGAGAGTCAAGTAGCCTTTTCAATGATGTTACTTAAATCAAGGAAGCTGACTTGCAAAGTTGTATTTTAACACTATTGAGGTAATTAATGGTAATGTATACCTGTTCTAATAGAGTTCACTTCTGAGACAAAGTGCTATTCATGTAATATCTCCATTCAATTTCACCAAAATGTTTTTACACAGAAAAAGCAGATTATAGTCTCAAGGCTCATTTTTGCATGATATGATTCTTTTTGGTTGAGTTTCTGGTTCTCATTATATAAAAAACTTAGTAAATGGTACAATCTCAATAAAATATATACACAGTAAAATTTTTTGATATTACGTATTTTTCTAAGAAATAGGGAAATAAACTTTTCCTGCATCAAGAATAAAACAAAATTCTAATGAACCTCAAATGAAATCAGAAATTAAACAAAAAAAATCTGTCTAATATAATTTCAATATGAATTGTGCATACTTATTCAATATAATTCAACTGATTTGAAAGACTTTAACATTTTTCCCACCTAGCTCTGTTTAGGGTGGCCAGATTAGATACAGATTTTATGTTAAATCTGAATCAGATTAGATGAACAAAATTTTTTTGGGCCATACTTATAATAAAAAATAAATCATTGTTTATTTCACATGCAAGTTTAGTTGAGTATATTATATTCATATTTTTGAAATCTGACTAATTTAGTTCCACTTAACTAGTGCATTACTCTTCTATTTAGAGAATATTTTTACACATCAACGAAAGAAAGATGTTACATAATCATTCTAAATAGGATAAGGCTTTTTATTTTGAGTCATTTCAAAAATGGAATAAGGCCTGGAGATTTCCAAAGGAAATTGATGTGAGAGTAGAATTCTAACACTTTGGAAAATTAATAAAATTATTTTGGGGTTTAGCTCACTTACTAATAGTGGTAGAAGGCATTCATAAATAGGAGAGGTAGAAGAGTAAGTAAAATAGAGAGGGCAATGACCTTGGACAGGGACAGTCATAAATAATTCAAGGAATGATAATGGTAGATAGGTTAATATGTAACTTTGAAGCTCATTTTTCAACTTTATTGATACAGCACTTAAGTATATTCCAGAAATTTATTATATATACATTCCAGATATTAATTTTTTAATCTTGAAAATAAGCCTCTGAATAGGTCATGCTATAAGCCCCATTTTATTTTATAGATGAGAAAGTTGAAACAAGGAGAAGCTAAGTTTAATATTGGATGTCAAGTAATGGTAAGTAAAGCATTTGGAACCCACTAGCACAGTTCTTTTATCTTTATG
The DNA here is from genome assembly GCF_033115175.1 of Lepus europaeus. Lineage (NCBI taxonomy): Eukaryota > Metazoa > Chordata > Mammalia > Lagomorpha > Leporidae > Lepus > Lepus europaeus. Next base: position 45,719,354 of record NC_084837.1, on the reverse strand, counting down.
TCAAACTGATATTCCATATTACTTTTACTATTAATTCTATTTGTGTATATAAGACACTGTAATAGAAATTAGAAATTAATATCTATACTGATGTGCCTGGTAGTCTTAGAATTGGAAATAATTGGTGTCAGACAAAGAAAAAAAGGGGGGGGGGCAAATAAATTAATCACCAGAAAATAGGGAATGAGTTTTATGAAAAAACAATTGGTTGGTACTGTTTTTGAAGAAGTAAAATTTATGAAAATAGATTATTTTGCCACACAATAAGAAAATTAAGTTTGTAATTGCAACTCTATACTAATTATTAGGTTTTAAAAAGTACGAGGAGAGAAGCATGTGGCAGACTTTTTTTTGTTTTTTTTTTTTTTTTTTTTTTTTTTTTTGGACAGGCAGAGTGGACAGTGAGAGAGAGACAGAGAGAAAGGTCTTCCTTTTGCCTTTGGTTCACCCTCCAATGGCCGCCGCGGTAGCGCGCTGCGGCCGGCGCACCGCGCTGTTCCGATGGCAGGAGCCAGGTGCTTCTCCTGGTCTCCCATGGGGTGCAGGGCCCAAGCACTTGGGCCATCCTCCACTGCACTCCCTGGCCACAACAGAGAGCTGGCCTGGAAGAGGGGCAACCGGGACAGGATCGGTGCCCCAACCGGGACTAGAACCCGGTGTGCCGGCGCCGCAAGGCGGAGGATTAGCCTGTTGAGCCACGGCGCCGGCCAGCAGACTTTAACTGACATTCTTTTATCTACAAACTTTCCCATCCTGGTCTTAGCACGGATTTTACACATATGTGTATTAATTCAGTAACTTTCTCAGGAGTTAATTTCCTTGGTTCTTAAATAATTGTTTTATGATACATCTCCTGAGTCATCATCAGTTGATATTTTTTTTTCTTCAGAATTAACTGGTCTAACTGAAATTTTCTCCTTTGCCAAAATCTTTGGGATATGATTTGTCAAACCATTACCCAATCTCAACTTTAATAAACATCACATAGTTCTGTCTGTCACAAAATTTATAATTTTACTAAATAATATTTTTTACAGATTTAAAATTATTTCGTGGAATTTTTGCAAGACTAGACAACCATTTAAAGATTAATAAAACCCTGATCAAAGGGCAGATAAAGATTTGTTTCAAATTGTTTATTAATTTTATGAAGTCATTTCATTATACAATATTTTTATGATAAGATACATTTTAATTCCCACTTTAACCACTGTGGAATTAATGCAAGTAAAATGGATAGTAAGATAAATAATTAATATTACCCATGTTGGTATATTTGGAATATTTTTCAGATATTAATTATTATTAACAAAATTCTCTCATGTGTATTGAGTTGTGGTAACAATTTTTGCACAAGAGTAAAGAAAGATAATGTTTCTGTACTATTTTGGCAATGTAAAAGAACTGAAAAAGTCAGATCTTTTGAGTTTTAGATGTAATTTATTAATTTAGTGTCAGCTACTTTAAAGCTAAACCAGAGGTGTATCAAATTAAAATAAATCTCATTTGAAAACTGAACAGAATATGATATCTTTTTAAATGTCTAGTATTTTTAATGGAACCCTTAAAAATATCAGCCAAATACCAGTCATTACTGAGAAACTGAGGATATTTCTTTTGGAAGGAACAGGAATATATATAGTCAGACTAGAAACTTTTGCTCTCCCTCTTCAGCTTAATATGTGAATAACAAACAAAATCAAGTCCTAAAACACAAGTCTGCTCTAAATAGATGTGTCTCCACTAAATACCCACCTCATATACATATTTCTTCCTTTATGTCTATTCATTTTCTTCTTTTATGCTTTCTGTTTTCTTTTTTCTTTCCTTCTCTAATTCTCTAATCCACTTCTAGGAAGACTGTCTTCTTTCACATATGGTTAGTTGTAGACATACCTCCTCTATGGTTTCCTGTTAAATCTTTCTTATGAGTTTATGAATTGTTGAAAACTGGTGGTTCCATTGAAATTTATTGTATATAGAAATAAGACCACTAAAGAAAATAAGATAGTTTGGCAAATGAAGGAAAAATGTAAGACTCCACGTCATAGATGAGCAAATTTGAAACAAAGTAGAGCTAACATTTGTCACGTCATAAAATGCTAATAACATTTGCCAGAAAAAGGTATCACATCTCGCCTTTATAAAGGAACAACTATTCTTGGAAAGAACAAAGATGATTGTGACCTGTGAACTTAGATTCAGTCTTGCACTTGAGCTGATTTCCTGCAGTATATTTTAAAATCTGTTGATGTGTCCTCAAAGACCAGCAGAGCACAGTTCAGTGTACTGAGATATGTTGTCCTTACGGCTCCTTTCTCGCATTTGCTTGGGTACAGCTCCATTCAATCTTAGGTGTTTACAGGGACCCTCTTCCCCGTGGTTCTTTCTGAACACAAATTTAGGATTACCTTTGATTTTCAACTCTTCTGTCTAAATTTCAATTTTTGAAACAACAAATTCACAGTGCCTTCAAGCAGTTTTCTTTGTCCTTTCTCACTCAAACTAAGCTATCAGGGATAACCTTAAAAAAGGGCAAAATTAGACTAAGATAACAGACTTTGAGTGTATCTGTTTGTAATGGTGCCAAAATGCTTTGAAATTATTCCTGTTCAGCTTCATAATTCTTTGCACAATGTCCAAACTTAGACTGCAAGGTTACTCTCTGTAGACCACACATTTGACTTGGACTATTGTTTCATGATCAAATCACTTGTAGCTTCCAATTTTCTATAATTAGCTATATGACCTAATTAAATTATGAGTGATTAGTGTATCTATATTATCTATCAATATTATTTTTAGTTGACCTAGTATTGTAGTTTGAAAAGATGATGCTTCCTTTTGATGGCCAAGAGATATAAGTAGGTGTATTTCTTGCTATTTCCTCTGATTCTGAACTTGATACATTTCTATATGCTTTTTTGTAGGTCAACATTAGAGATTTCTGTTAAAAGAGCAAATAACTCTTCAAGAATTTCATTTATACAAATATCATAAAGTATGAGAATGACAAATATAAAAAATTAATTTACAATTAACAAGAATTTGTACTATAAATTAAGAAACTAAAGGAATATATCAAAATTTTAAGGAATAAGACTGCTTCAAAAATATTTCTGCACTATGATACATTTTAACATACTCCAATATGTATGCCTCTGCTGTTTGAATTTTTAGCTATCATAGGAAATTCTTAGATTCACATGAAAAAAACTGGTTGTTAAGTAATTTATTTATTTCCTCTAAATAACTGGTTAATTTCTAAAAACTCCACTTTATAGATGAAAGAATGGAGACCAAAGAGTTCCAACAACTTCTCCCAGCCCAGAGTCACAAAGCTGTTAAGCAACAAAGCTAGATTTGAATCTAGGTTGAGTATTTGCTTTTTCTGCTATACAGTGAAAATTCTGAATCTCATCAATGGAATGGAGTTAGGAAATTTGGTGGGAAGAGTAGTAATTTGCCATTGGTTGAAAAGGTTTTCAGACACATGGGACCAAGAAAAGGAATATGTGAATGGAAAAAAATTTTTCTCTTGATTCCTCTCCCCTGAGGATCAGTGGACCTACACTATGGAAGCTAAAGCTAGCACAGCTTCAGTGTGAGGACTAACTACCACTGTTAGTTAAAAAATGGTAAGCTATTCATAAAAACTGTCAGAAAACTGGAATTTTGTCCTTGTGTCTATGTTAAATACTTGGTAAATCTTTTAGTATAAGCACTAAAGGAAACGATGTGAGGCAAAGATAAAAAGAGACAAGAAAAGACAGGAAAGATAGAAATATAAGTGAAATATGATTATTAATTTTTAAATGATTCAATGCATGTCAAGAATTATGGTGGAATAGAATATTTAAAAATCTGAGAATCTAAAGGTCTGGGCCTATTTCTGAGATTGAATTTACCTAGTGCTACACTAGATATCTGGGAAAAGCTTAATTGTCACTAAGTTTGCTCCACCTAATGTGTAGGAGGTGACTGGAGGTTCATCTGCACAAGTCAAGAGGGTCACAAAGCCCTGTGGAAAAGGCAAAGCTTCTGGAAGTCTTGATAGAACTTGTGCTCAGGCTCTCTTAACACCAAGGGATCTTTCCCTTGTGTAGAAGTGAGAGTGTATCTCCCACACCACAGAAAGCCATTGACATCTTTCTGTCAAATTCATCATTGTCTAGTTGTGACAACTGCACAGGACCAATGCCAAACTGTGTGAAGCAAGACATAAACTCTAAATGAAAGAAAATGTCCAATAGTAGGTTTGACTGTTGCCTGCTTCACTCTCAGAGATCATTTATAATCCTCCCACAACCATATCAACAGATTCTCATTGCTCATTATCCCTGTAACACTTTATCTTCTCCCTTGAAAAACACTACCCAGTTGTTTCCATACATAAAGCTTTGCTCATTCCTCATCTATCTTTTTGAGTACTACTGATTCATTGTGTGCTTAGAGCTGTGTAGGTTTTCCAAGAACAAATCCTTGGCACTTTGCTCTTTTCTTTATATATGCTCAATAAAACCTTCATGTTCACAGTTTTACCTCTCATTCTTGCTAAAACTAAAGCCATATTTCTCCTTAACCTTCTCAGAAGTCCACTAGAATATTTCTATGTACTTATTAGTCACTTCTTGCCTATTATTCTACTTTTATTTCCAAATCTACTTGTCTAAAGCCAAATTAATAAATACGGGCATTAATAAATGCGGGCACAAACAGAAAATGTACAAAATAAAAAGACAAATGACTTACAAGCATAAAATTCTCCAAATCACCAGTTATCAAAGAATGCAAATAAAACCAAAAAAGGCATACCATTTATACTTATCAAGTTGTCAAAGACTATTTTTGAAAGAAAATTATAACACAGAGTGCTGGCAAGAGTGCAATGAATTGGTCACTCTCATATACTGTTGACAGAAGAGAAATTTGACAGAACTCTTCTGGAATGCAAATTGGCAATATGTATGAGAAGCTTTAAAATGATGCAATAATTGTAATCTAGTACTTCCTTTTCCCAGAATATATTTTAGGATAAAATGTGTGCTCTCAGTTCCTATCTTTCGGTCTCTCTCTTTCCCTATGCACACACATATATGAGGGTATTTCAAATGGAAAATGGGTAATATTTTTCAAGGACTTTGATTATCTTCTGCTTTCCCTAGTACATTAGTAGGAAGCTATTTTGAAGGGGAGCAGTCAGAAGTTGAACAAGCACTGTGATGGGAGACAGAGGTGTCACAAATAACAGCTTAACCTGCTGCACCACAATACCAGTCCCTACTTGTCTAATTTTATCAAATTTTGCCCAAGTCACTTTTCCTACTATGATATTCTTGATTTTCTTCCCTTGATAATTCTCAATTCTGTTTACATCTTCTCATTTATCATCATGGTACCCACTTTCACTAAAATGTTAATGAAACACTTTAGGTTATTCAATACTCTCTTAACAACACTTATTATTTACTAGTGAAATTTGAGACATGGAAGTATCAATGCCAAGAATTTTTCTCCAGCTTGAGATCCACCGATGGTTCCCTAAGACTCAATAAGATCTAAAGCATAAAAAATTCACACACAAGGCATTTTGCAATCTGGTACAAATCTACTCTTTTAGTATATCCTATGTCACTTGCTCCTTAACCCTTCTCTCCAATGAATCCTTCTTTCTCTCTGGTTTCTCCTTTTTCAATCAGGTGAAAAATTGCCAGATGTTTGACACAAAACCCTAATAAACTGTATTGTGTTCACATGGGTTGTATTAATTTGTTATAAGTTTCTTGTGACAACTTTTTCATTGTTCTGCATCTTTTAATCTTGCATTTGTCTGTGGTATAGAGAAAACCACAGTTCAGGGAGAGAAACAACTTGCCTCAGTCAGCCTCTTTTGATCTGAAGTGATAAAATAGTGTAGAAATTCTTTGCCAGGTAATTAATTTATTTCTTGTAACATATAGGGAGATTGACTGTTATCATAAGTCTGAGTTCACTGAAAGAGACATTAACCCACTGTTGGTGGGAATGCAAACTGGTAAAGCTACTACGGAAGTCAGTCTGGAGATTCCTCAGAAACCTGAATATAACCCTACCATAAAACCCAGCCATCTCACTCCTTGGAATTTACCCAAAGGAAATTAAATTGGCAAACAAAAAAGCGGTCTGCACCTTAATGTTTATTGCAGCTCAATTCACAATAGCTAAGACCTGGAATCAACCTAAAGGCCAATCATCAGTAGACTGGATAAAGAAATTATGGGACATGTACACTATAGAATACTGTACAACAGTAAAAAACAATGAAATCCAGTCATTTGCAACAAAATGGAAGAATCTGGAAAACATCATGCTGAGTGAAATAAGCCAGTCCCAAAGGGACAAATATCATATTTTCTCCTTGATTGGTGACAACTAACTGAGCACCAAAAAGGAAACCTGTTGAAGTGAAATGGACACTATGAGAAACCATGACTTGATCAGCCCTTGTCCCGACTGTTGATGAACAACTTAATACTTTATCCCTTTTAGTATTTTTTTGATCTACATAATACTATTGGTTGAACTCTTTAATTAACACACAATTATTCTCAGATGTTTAAATTTAACTGAAAAGTGATCCCTGTTAAATATAGAGTGGGAATAAGAGAGGGAAGAATGCACAATTTGGGACATACTCCACTGGACTTGCCCCAAATGGTAGAGTTAGAAATGTGCCAGGGGATTCCAATACAATCCCATCAAGGTGGCATGTACCAATGCCATCTCACTAGTCCAAGTGATCAATTTCTGTTCACAATTGATCATAATGATAGGACTAAGAGTCAAAGGGAGCACATAAAAAAGACTAGTGTCTGCAAATACTAACTGATAGAATCAAAAAGGGAGAGAATGATCCAACATGGGAAGCAGGATACACAGCAGACTCATAGGATGGCAGATGTCCTAAACAGCACTCTGGCCTCAGAATCAGCTCTTAAGGCATTCAGATCCAGCTGAAAAGCCCATGGAGTATTTCAGGCATGGAAAGCCAAGACACTCTGGCAAAAAAAAAAAAAAATGATCTAAATGAAAGATCTCTGTGAGTGAGATCCCAGTGGAAAGAACAGGTCATCAAAGAAGGAGGTACCTTTCTCTGAAGGGAGGAGAGAACTTCCACTTTGACTATGACCTTGTTTAATATGATCAGAGTTGGTGAACTCAAATGGCCTCCATAGCCTTAGCAACTCATGACAAGAGCCAAGGGTGATTACTGATGCCATAAACGAGAGTGTCAATTTGTTAAGTCAACAACAGGAGTCATTGTGCACTTACTCCTCATGTAGGATCTCTGTCCTTAATGTGCTGTACATTGTGATTTAATGCTATAACTAGTACTCAAACAATATTTTTCACTTTGTGTTTCTGTGTGGGTACATTTTATCCTTGTTTAAATCCATGAATTAATGTTATAGCTACAGTTATGGAATTTTGGATATTTCCTTTGATATTTTTTCCTGAAACACTGCAATTTTTCAAAAAGAATATTTATTTTATTTAATAGGCAGAGTACACACACACACACATGGGGTAGGGTGGGAGAGACAGAGACATAGATCTTCCATCAGCTAGTTTACCCCGCAGATGATTCCAAACAGCTAGAGTTGGGCCAGTCTGGAGCCAGGAGTTTCTTCCAGGTCTCCCATGTGGGTTCAGGGACCCAAGCACTTCCATTTTCTACTGCTTTTCCAAGAGCATTAGCAGGGAGCTGAATAGGATGTGCAGCAGCCAGGACTCAAACCAGCGCCCATATGGGTATGTCAGCACTGCAAGTGGTAGCTTAATCCTCTACCACAGTGCTGGCCCCAAAGCAGTGTAGTTTTAAGTGATATTTTGCCCTAAGCCTTTTTCATTTTTGAATACAAAATCTCATTGTAAAAACCATAATGAAATAATTTTTCAGTAGGTTAAAGTGATCATAGTGTATACTACTGGAAATGAATCATCTTAGAATAAATATATAAGAAAATACAAAATATCTTTTTATGCTTATATAGAAATATAGCATAGTTTGTTGTTAAAGCTTACATATTAGGCTGGCGCTGTGGCTCAATAGGTTAATCCTCTGCCTGCGGCGCCAGCACACTGGTTTCTAGTCCCGGTTGGGGCGCCGGATTCTGTCCTGGTGACTCCTCTTCCAGGCCAGCTCTCTGCTGTGGCCCGGGAGTGTAGTGGAGGATGGCCCAAGTGCTTGGGCCCTGCACCCACATGGGAGACCAGGAGAAGCACCTGGCTCTTGGTTTCGGATCAGCACGGTGCGCTGGCCGTAACGGCCATTGTGGGGTGAACCAATGGTAAAGGAAGACCTTTCTCTCTGTCTCTCTCTCTCACTGTCCACTCTGCCTGTCAAAAAAAAAAAAAAAAAAAAAACTTAGATATTAACTATGATATCCCAACTTGCGTCAGAAGCACAGTGACTTTTCGTATTAAATTTCAAAAGTTCGTTTTTGGGGTCGGCGCTGTGGTACAGTAGGCAAAGCCTCTGCCTGCGGTCCGGCATCCCATATGGGCTCCAGTTTATGTCCTGGCTGCTCTTCTTTAAATCTAGCTCTCTGCTTATGGTCTGGGAAAGCAATAGAAAATGGCCTAAGTGCTTGTGCTCCTACACCCTCATGGGAGACCCAGAGGAAGCTCCTGGCTCTGGCTTCAGGTCAGCTTAGCTCTGGCCATTATGGCCATCTGGAAAGTGAATTAGCAGATGGAAGACCTTTCTCTCTCTCTTTCTCTCTCTCTCTCTGTAACTCTACTTCTCACTTTAAAAGATGATTAAACAAATTTTGCAGCTTTTTAAATATGGTATTAATTCAAATAGATATTGACATATTTTTGAATAAAATTATTTTGATATGAGGGTTGAACGTGGACCATCTGTGTAGCAACAGCCCCAGATGTTAAGGATTTTTCACTCTGCATAGAAATCTGAATCTATTTCTATGCTGGAGATACACTTGGACAGGAAGTCTACACACCTACCCATTTACCACATCTCACCAAAGTTAAAGTGTAATTGTGGGTAAATTTCATTACTTGCTTGGACATCATGAATATAATTACTCACTGTTAGACAATAAGAAATAGAAAACATTGAAGTGGCTTCCTCATACCTGGATCTGTTGATTTTGTTTGGTCAATTTGAGCTTTCATTAAAAGCCACTAAAGGTTAGCCTTTCTTAATTGATGTAGTGGTAACAATTTGCTCTTTCCTGCCATAGTAAAGGCAGAATGGAAAGAACCTGTCCTTCAGTCTGTTTGTGGTAGTTTTTTTTTTAAGTATAAACATTGAATTCCTCTGCTTACTTGGAGATGGAAGGTCATTAACAGAGCACTTGAGCAGATCGGAATTACAGTCAATTGAGACGTTGAAACATCCTAAACGACCTAATGCAGCAACTAAGTGCTTCTTAAATTCCAAAACTTTTACTTGAGCGCAGCAATCACAAATTTCCATTGCCTTTGGTAAAAGCTGTTCTATATACTTTTGTATGAGGAAGCAACACAGATTTAAACCATTATGTTTATGTGTTTTGCTTAGCAACATCATTTGCTAAGATATAAAATTTGATTATCAGTTAATTAAATAGGGTTGCATCTTAAAAATTAATAGCAAATTAGTGAAAAGCAAGTTTGGTTCTGTAGCAAGTGCCAGTGCAATAGGCTTTGAAATTCCATGCTAATCTGTACTATTACAGCTATAGATGTGCAAAATGGCATCAGATTAAAAAAAAAAAGGCCCTCCCTTTTTCCCTCTTTCAACATATATTGTCCTCATAAAACATATTATATGAAAATAATACATGTAAAAATTATTATAATAAAAGCTGCAGTAGACATAATAATAAATTATTAAGAAGACCTGAATTTTAGTACTTACATTATCACTCACAAATAGCAGGATAAAAGCCTCAACTTCACTGACCTTAGTTTTTTACTTCTCCTAATTGAAGGATATCATGAAATGACCTATATGGTTATGGAGAGCTACTAAATTTTATGATCTTAGGTGTACTTACATAATAATGAAGCCATTTTTCTTATTTATTCATGAAACCAAGTTTTTAATTAATATAAGCTCACAGAGAGTTTGGATGATTTTTGTAATATAGAGAATGCAGCCATTGTTAAAAGTGAAGCGTAAGTGAGACAGAGAAAGGAAGACTGAGTGGAGTATTTAATCTTACAAGACAAACTCACAAACTGAGAGATACATGATGATAGACACTATATTGGTAATTATTTCAGTGTACTAGTTCTAGCTTGAAAGTCTAGACTACAGAAGGAAGAGACTAGCTGTGAACTAGGAAATAGGATGCCAGCAGGACAGGTGTAGACATCTTTCCAAGATCAGAGTTAAGAGGAAACAGGAAATGAGGTGGCAATTAAGTAATCAGCTGCTGTCAAGATTATAATTTTTTGAAGAAGACAGTCTAGGTCAAGGTCAAAGGTAAATGTAAGGTTGAACAAAATAAGAACTAGATTTTCTTCCTTGATAAATATATCTGAAAAACTTCTATGGAGTTCATACTGGGGCAGCAATAAACACTTTGTAAACACACAAATTCTCAAACCTCATACTAGTAAATAATATGTTTTAGACTCACTTGTGAATACCTGGCATGGCCCCAGAATAGTGCTGACAAAACAGCACCTATTTTATCATGGTTTGGTTTAAGTCTACCAAATAATAATATGCATTTCTTGAAATGACTAAATATATACTTACATAGTGGACTATTCAAAGCCATTATAGACTAGTAAGCAAGTAATAAACGTTCAAAAGTCTGTAACCACACATTCATGTAATACACAGCTGTCACATTCAATAGATTAAATAATGCAGCCATGGACTTCTAACCAATATCTGTAACAACATAAATAGATCTTTTAAAAATATAATCTTGAAAATATAGAGAAAAAAGTTGTTACCTTTCTTATGTAGAAGTTGTTGAATTTAATATTTGGCTCTTGTTCATAAAACATTTTGGTGTTGAATCTTATTTTCGTGAAATCTTGTTTTAGTGCATATAAGACATTCTATTTAATAATTCAAATAATCATAAAATAAATTACTAGAAGATATAGAAAGATCCTTACTTCCTATGTGCTCATGAATATTCAGTTTGGATTTATTGAAAACAAAATTGCTTCTGCTAACAATATGAACTTTAGTTGCCACATAGCAGTAGGAATAAAACAAGATTTTACTTTTCAACAGAGGAATGGATTTATCTTTAAAAATTTAAGTGCATATATTTCCAAGAAAATTACCATTGAGTGATTTAAGAATTTAAATTGTAGAATATTTTAATCTATATTTAAGAACTTCATTTTACCATTTCATTCTTAGAGTTTGGGAATAATTCTCATTACTCATATTTCAAGATAAAAAGTCAAATGCTCAAGCTGCCTTTTTATAACATAAAAGTCTCCATCAGTATACCAGTAGACAGGTGAATATATCTTAGTGCTTTCTCTGGGGTAAAATAATTTTATTCAGTGTGTTATCTTTTCTGAAACTCTGTAGTAAAAGGTGGAATGAAAAAATTATGAGTCACTTTCAAAGGCCTCTTAACCATTCTGTCACTTTGCTCTTTTTTTAAAAAAACAAAAACAAAAACAAACAAACAAAAAAAACTACTATTTCAGGCATGAGGCTTGGTTGTTGTTCTAAGTTGTGACTTCACAGTATGCAGTATGTAGATCATGCAGAATGTAAATATAATGAAATTAGTCTTTACAGAGCCAAAAAGCATACCTGCTGGATTTATCTCCAGTAAAGGAGTCCCTCCACCCCTGCTATGTCTTTGCTCTTTGGAGTTTGGCTAATTTAAGCATTGGAAAACTTGCTTATTTAGTTAGGAAATTCTTCAAATATGTTATAATCAGAAATATTTATCAGTAAAACATTGTACAACATAAGACTTTGCTTCTATTTTAGGAAGGAAATTAAGGCTATTAGGAATGATTTGTCTCAACCACCACCCATTTTCGGAATACCTCCTTCCTTTCTCCTCATTTCTCTCCTGTGGCTCCCCAACCTCAGTCTAAAAACCTTTCCAATTTTCTCTCATTAAAACAATCTCTTTTCAACATGTGAATTCTATTGACTTTGTCTATTTTTTTGTTCTCAGTGACACGTAGCAGTTGATTTTATCTCAAATATCTGGGATGTCATCCACATCCATCCCTCAACACCCTGTAACCTGGCTTCTGCAGTCTATTCTTGATGTCATCACCAGTGACCAAACTCAATGAATATTTCCAGATTTATCTTACTAGATATTTCTTCAGCAAATATTAATGATCGTTTTATGTCTTACAAGCTTTCTGTTCCTTTATCTTCCAGGGAACAGTGCCCGTTGGTTCTTCTTGTCCCTCTTTTTTTTTTTTTTTTGTCTGTTGCTTAGTTTATCCCTATTGTAATTACTATCAAGCATTACACTGTTTCATCTGAGATTTCATCCATTGTCATGCTTTTAATCATTTCCAATCTATAGCTGGATGATTTTCAAGTTTCATCCTGAAATTCAGACCTTTATCTTTCACTTCTGTGTATGTATTCCCTACTCCAAATAGCTCATAAGGGCTTCAAACTCAACAAGTCTTAAATGAAACTTACCATCTTTAATCCAAATAAGTGTTCATCCTATATTCTATATTTAATATGGCTGGACCAATTTCCATTCCATCACCTGAGTTAGAAGCCTAACTCTTGACTTCTTTCATACCCTTTTCTTCCATACTCTTGAAACTTTGAAGTACTGTATTTTTATCAATTATGGAATTAGATATTAAATTTTAACATCTCAAACCAGGATACAGCATAAAAGTAGCAATCAATGTATTGTTGTAGTTTGTTTAGCAGAGATTTTATTCCCTATTTGTGGTACATAAAGAAATGCTGTGGGGGCTGGCACTGTGGTGCAGCAGGTCAACTCATATGGGTGCCAATTCAAGTCCCTGCTGCTCTACTTCTGATCTAGCTCTCTGCTATGGCCTGGGAAAGCAGTAGAAGATGGCCCAAGTCCTTTCACCCATGTAGGAAATCTGGAAGAATCTCCTGGCTCCTGGCTTTGGATCAGCGCAGCTCCGGCCATGGTGGCCAGTTGGGGAATGAACCATCGGATGGAAGACTCTCTCTCTCTCTCTCTCTCTCTCTCTCTCTCTGCCTCTCCTCTCTCTGTGTAACTCTGACTTTCAAATAAATAAATACATCTTAAAAAAATTGCTGTGTACTTTGCTATTGTCCATGGTGCCTTACATAGAATGAAATCCAGTACTTCATGAATCAATCTCAATTTTCCCACTTCACTATTGCTCTTTTAATTCAAGTGTCTTTATACTACTGAACACTGATTAAAAAACTAAAGCAAACAGAAGTAAACAGAAAGCTACTCCACATTCATGGATTAGAAGACTCAATATATATTTTTTTAAATTTTACTTATTTATTTGAGAGAGTTACAGTGAGAGGAAGAGACAGAGAGAAAGATCTTCCTTCCGTTGATTCACTCTCCAGATGGCCCCAATGGCTGGAGCTGCGCTGATCCGAAGCCAGGAACCAGGAGCTTCTTTCCAGTATCCCACATGTGTGCAGGGGCCCAAGCACTTGGGCCATCTTCTACTGCTTTCCTAGGCCATAGCTGAGAGCTATGGACTGGAAGAGATGCAGCCGGGAATCGAACCAGTGCCCATATGGGATGCTGGCACCACAGGTGGAGGATTACCTACTGTGTCACAGCACCGGCCCCCAAGACTCAATATTATTAAAATGCTCATGCTACCCCAAATTATCTACAGATTCAATGCAAACTCTCTAAAAATTCTGATGAAATTTTTCACTTAAGTGGAAAAACAATCCTAAAGTTCCTATGGTATCACAAAAGACCCCTGAATAGCTAAATCAGTTGTGAGTAAGAAGAACAAAATCCGTGGCATTCCATTTCCTAAATTCAAAATACATTACAAAACTACAGTGATCAGGACAGTATGGTATGGCATTAAACAGACATATATACCAATAGAACAAGCGAGATCTGAGAAATAAATCCACACATATGTGATCAACTGATTATTAACAGAGGTGTAAAGAATCAACAATGGGAAAAGGCATTGTCTTCAACAGATGGTGTTGGAGAAACTGTATATCCACACACAAAAAATGAAGCCGGGCACTTATTTCACACCATGCACAAAAGTCAGTTCAAACCAGATTACAGACTTAAATGTAAGATCTGAAACTGTAAAATTTCTAAGATAAAAAAAAAACATTGGCAAATATTTCCTAAACATTAGCCATAAACATTAGCCATGATGGTGATTTCTTAGCTACAATACCAAAAGCACAGGCAACAACAGCAATAAAAGGAAGGATTATAAGTATGTGAGTATATGTGCGATAACGTACAAGAATCTTGACAAACACCAATTCTCTTCCACCTCTCTCAAATCTGGTTGTACCAGACCAAACTGTCAAAAACTAGACACCATGCACAAAGCACACTCACTTTCACATTTTAAAATCCACCTTGAATCTTATATTTAAGATTATATTATTCACAATAGCTGTATCTATCTTACACTTTTAATTCTCTACTTTGTGCTATTTATTTAATATAATAAATAAACTCCATTCCTAAGTATAAAAATAAAACATGCACAAAATTCTACATAGACTTAATAAGTAGGTGGATGAAAGTAGAGAAGATTACAATTTGGGCCAACCAGCAAAAACTCTAACCCCTGAAACAAAGCCTTCTTTTATGTACTGCACTTCATATGGGTATCAGAGTAGAACTGTGTAATGACAGCCCTAATAGCTACCAGTCATAAAGAAACAACAGAAGAACAAATGTTGAGACTTGAAAGTTGGGAGGATCAATAGCTAGATAGCATTTGTTATATGAGAGCTGAAATTAGATCTTCAAAGAAATACCGCCAAAAGCAAAATAAATTAGGTAATTTAGTATGCTCAAAAAACAACTTATTTTAAGGTTTGAATCCCAACATAACACAATATATTTCTGTCACTGCTCATCTTATTTAAAGGATTTATCTGATCCAACCTTTGTTTATCCTCTGGTCATTTTACAGTAAGGATATCCTTATGGCATAATTTTTTTTATAAAGCACCCTTTTTTTTGAGGGCATTGTGACTTTCAACTTCTGTAAATAAGTTTCTTAAAGTCATATAGTATTTATCTTTTTATCCTTAGCATCCATAAAATCATGTAGAACACAATGGATACTTAAAATATATTTGTTATTTTGGTCAATGTGTGAACTAATGTAGAGGGTCTCTGCTTAAATTGCATTAAAGTACTACCTTCTCTGAGAGCTCTTTATTATTTAACTACATCAAAGCTTTTTTCATGATGATAATTGATTTCTGCAATTTTTAATACTTACTTGTATTAGCTCTCTCACTGGAGCATGTATTGCAAGAGGGTGAGGATTTTTTTTATCATACTTCTATATTCTCCAGGCCTGGAAGAGAGCCTTGCACCAAAGAGATGCTCTAATGTGATAAATGAATGACTAACCAAAATTTTTAATTTCTTCTGTAGTAGCATTTTATATTTCTCAGTACATGATAAATTAACAGCATGATGCTGGGAATTTTATTTCATTAATTACTGTGATTAGTCAGGGCTGTACAGAGAATATGGTCTGTAATTGGGTCAGATCATACACATATCCTATTGATTCATTCTTATAATAGGTGATAGACAAATTTAGTTCAAGAAACTGACTGTTGTAATTACGAGGATGGAAAGTCTGAAATGCAAAAAGTGGGCCCAATTCTCTTCAAGAGACCTTAATCTTTTTTCTTGACACCATCAACTGATTGGATGAGGCTCACCCACTTTAAGACAGGTAATCAGCTTTACTAAGAGTTTACTGACTTAAATATTGATCACATCCAAGATACACCTTCACAGAAACGTTGAGACTAGGATTTCACAAACAACTGGGCATCATAGTCTAGCTAAATTGACTAAAATTCTTCACATAAAAGAAGCCTGATCTCTTAATTTCTTGCTATTTTGTGAATTGTCAACAGGAGACTTATGGGGCCTGCCAAGCTGCTGCCAGCAGAGGGCAGCCTCAGGCATAGCTTTTGAGGGTCTCACATCTGTACTTCACCTACTGAAAGTGTGGTCTGAAGCCCAACAGCATCTACTCCTACTGGAAACTTGTTTAAGGTGCAGAATCTGAGGCAGCATCCCAGATCCAGTGATTTACAAACTACACATTTCACAAGATTGCCAGTGTTTTCTTGTACATCTTAAGTAGCGGCAGCAGTCTAGGGAATTTCAAGCAGAGAAATCTTCATGTTTTACACCCTCCAGTTTTCAGATTCTCCTTTTCATCATAATTTGTTTATATTATGGGCAGTCACAGAATTTGTTTGAGGGTAGGAAAGAATGTATGCTCATTCTACTGAGAACATGTGGGCCTGGCAAAGATCAGTCCATGTCAGAGGTTCTGTAAAGCATGAGAAATTTTCATGGCCTTCACTTCAACATCAGTCTTCAAGGAAAAGATAGCAAGGTAGGAGATTAGGAGATGTAGGTTGTTAATGTAAGTGCAGCAAACAATATTTTGCCTTTGGAGACGGTTTCATAATATGTATGTTGAGAAGTCTGAATTAGTTCAAAATCTTCAAGCTGAGTCCAAGATCCAGTATTCTGCCATCAAATGAGTTAATACACATCAAAGAGTCATAACCTGTGAAAGTGTATGGTCAGAGGTAAGGTGTTGATGAGGAAATTGTTGAGTAGGACATCAGGGTGTTTTCATAAAAGAGGTAGCTTTCACCCTGTAGTAGTATCACTAATACGCTTTATTGTACAAGAAGAGGTTCAGTCACACAAGATGTCCTTCCCTAAGGATCTCCATATCTCTTGAAGATTAAGAAAAAGTCTGAATTTGAAATTTATGAATAAATTAATGAAAAGAATTTTGTGATAGTTAAAATTTAGTTTGGAACAGATGGTGAATCATGTTTACACTTTGAATCTAACTGAAGAAGAATGTAAGTTTTTGGAGGGGATGGGATTGACAGAAGTTGAACTTATGGAGCCCTGAAATCAGAGTTTGCCTGGTGTAATTACATAATTATATATAGTGGAAGGTGCCTATCCACAGTGTTTTGTTGAGTAGTTTCTGATAAGCTCAGATCAGTGATTCTGCTATATGATGAGTGTATACTGTCTGCAAAGTCTCAGATTCAACTAAATACAAATTTTTATATGACCTTAATTTGTACACCAAGCTCTTTGATTGCATTTTTCTATGTAAATCTAAAAACATATAGCTTCTAGGAAAGTATTGGACCGAAGATTTGATTCAATGTAAGAAAGCATCACTATTCATGCACTCACCCAGATACATGATTCCAGTGAGGGACATCTTTTTTTCTCTCACCAACATGAATTAGCAAGTCCCTCTACTTTTTTTTTTTTTTTAACAGGCAGAGTTAGACAGTGAGAGAGAGAGAGACAGAGAGAAAGGTCTTCCTTCTGTTGGTTCACCCCCCAAATGGCTGCTACGGCCAGGTGCTTCCTCCTTGTCTCCCCATGCAGGTGCAGAGCCCAAGCACTTGGGCCATCCTCCAGTGCCTTCCCGGCCACAGCAGAGAGCTGGACTGGAAGAGGAGCAACCGAGACAGAACCGGCGCTCCAACCGGGACTAGAACCCAGGGTGCCAACTCTGCAGGTGGAGGATTAGCCTAATTGAGTAGCAGCGCCAGCTGAGTTCCTCTACTTTTAAATTGACCTTCATTTCTTTCATGTTTCTCCACCTACTGTGCTACCATTGATGAGGGCCAAGATTCCACCATCTCTTACCTGAATAATAGTAATCACCTCCAAATCAGGACTCATGCTCATCCCTGCTTCTCTACAGTCCACTTCCACATAGCATTCAGCTGGATTTTCTTATAGTAAAATCTTACGTGTATCCACATACAAATTTCTTTTAACTTAAAGTTATAACTAATTTTCTTTCTTCTCTCCCCACCCCTCTCCTCCCCTCCCCTCCCCTCCCTCTCCTCTCCTCCCCTCCCCTCCCTCTCCTCTCCTCCCCTCCCCTCTCCTCCCCTCCCCTCCCCTCTCCTCCCCTCCCCTCCCCTCCCCTCTCCTCCCCTCCCTCCTCCCCTTCCTTCCCCTCCCCTCCTCCTCCCCTCTCTTCTCTTCTCTTCTCTTCTCTTCTCTTCTCTTCTCTTCTCTTCTCTTCTCTTCTCTTCTCTTCTCTTCTCTTCTCTTCTCTTCTCTCCTCTCCTCTCCTCTCCTCTCCTCTCCTCTCCTCTTCTTATCACTTATTTCAATTTCCTAATCATTCAACATCTTTTAGACACTCTGTCATTTCCCACATATCAGAATCTTCTCCATCTAGGAATCTTCTTACATATTAGTATCTACTTAAAATTTCCTGCCATTCTCCACATATTTATTTGTCATTCATTAGTCTCAGAGATGTGTCTTAAAACAATCTGTGTTCAATCATGATAGAATAACACAGTAATTTAAATAGGAGAAGCTTAATATAAGGAACTTTTAACTAGGGTAAAAAAATAAACTGCAAGATGTAAAGAAACTCTTTGTGGCATATGAGAGTTTAAGGAGCATGATCAAAGAATGGAAGAGTTGGAAGTGATTCAGATCTCCTTGGAAGAAGTAAGATAGCATACATGTATGCTGTTGTTAACTAGGCTGGAGTTGGTGTGGAGTTGCTAGGTGAGTGATTAACTACCTTCTGAAGTTCAAGAAGAGAAAGAAGAGGTCAGTAATTATTGGTTGAGCATGCAACTACGGTTGGACAGCCAGTAGTAATGGGAAGTCTTCAGGGCCTGAAGGCCATAGGGAGTGGGGGAGGGAAAGGTTGGTAGAAGGAATGACACAAGTGTGTGACACTCCAGGCCAAAGGTGACTGTGTATGTAGACCTGGCAGAGCTTTGGTCCAGAGAGCTGAGTCTTGACAGGCAGAGACTGCAGGGTCAGTGAAGGACAGATTTCTAGGTCCTTATCTGGGATACCCTCACAGTCCCTCCATAAGTCACTTACACCTTCCCTGTCACCTCCAAAGCAAATCAGAGAAAACCTCTTCCTTCTGTAATGTCCTCTCAACACTGTGTACTAAGTTTTTGACACCATGATTGCTTTAGTTATTGGACTTGTGATTATTTTTAAACTCCTTTTATTCCTTTGAAAGAGAGAGAGAGAGAGAGAGAGAGAATCTTCCATCCACTGATTGACTTCCCAACAACCAAGGCACGGCCAGGCCAAAAAGGAGCTAGGAATTCGATCCAGGTCTCCCACATAGGTGGCAAGAATCCAGGTGTTTGGGCCATCAGGTACATTACTTCATCACAGGTTCATTGGCAGGAAGCTGGATCAGAAGTGGCAAAGCTGGGACTGGAACTGGCACTTCAATATGGGATGTGGATGTCCCAAACAATGGGTTAACCTACTCTGTCACAATGCTTGCCCCAATATCACATTCACTTTAAAAAAAAAAAAACAACAATTTTAAGAGGGATCTTCCTCTTCTCTTCTCTTCCCAAATAGTCACAACATCTAGGGCTGGGGCATTCCAAGTCCAGGAATTCCTTCCTTGTCTCCCTCACGTATGGCGGTGGGCAACAAGTACTTGGGCTATCTTCTGCTGCCTGATCAAGTGCATTAGCAGGAAGCTAGATCGGAAACAAACAGCTGGGACTCAAACTGGTGCTATAACGTGGGATGCTAGCTTAACAAGTGGTGGCTTAATCTGCTGTGCCACAGTATCCGTTGCCACCTCACTCACCTTAAAAACAAATATTTAAAAGAATTCTGTTGTTTTTTTGCAGAGTATATGTGGAAGGGTGCAGTTAGAGGTAAGGGGCAATAAATTAACAACTGATATATTTTATTTTTTTTTTTAGTTTTGCACAGTATTCTATTTTTATTTTTGATTTCACTAAAATAAATGAAAATCTGGAAAATTTCTTTAAGCTGTAATATGGTAGTTATTCATCAGATATAGTTTACTTATGCAAAATAATTAATTTTTTTAACTTTTATTTAATGAATATAAATTTCTAAAGTACAGCTTATGGATTACAATGGCTTCCCCCCCCAATAACTTCCCTCCCACCCGCAACCCTCCCCTTTCCCACTCCCTCTCCCCTTCCACTCACATCAAGATTCATTTTCAATTCTCTTTATATACAGAAGATATGATGTTGTTTTCTTTAAGCCCTAATCTTAAATAGCTCTGCAAGCTTAACCTGTATCATTATTTATGGTGTTGTTGTTTCTTCATTAGCACTTACAATTTTCTCTTTAATTATATTTACTTTTATTTCTCTGATTCTCTAACTAGAGCCTAAGTATTTCTGGTTATACATAGTATTCCTAGAGCCATAATGACACTTACATTTTTAAATGAGCTGTGAGTGAACTTCAAGAATTAATCCCAAAGAAGAGCCTTCTCTTGATATTTTCATCTCAGGTTTGAGAGGAAAATAGGAATAGGAGTAGAATGCAACAAAGATAGGCCTTGTAGGCCTATTTCTAGTAAGCTTCCTTTTTTATATGAGAAAAGGAAGCTATTGTTATAATACTCCTATTTTTGTATGCTTTCAGTTCCTAGTATTCCCATTTAAGTATTACACAGATTCTCCTGAGATGAATGAGTGTAATCCTTAGCTTTGAGTTACAGGTAAATCCTATGTTGCCATCTGAGGATGGATTTAGCTCTGAAGATCTACAAAGATCCACAAAGTTCTTTGCAATTTCATCCTCATTGGTCAAAAGTTATGACACGGGAAATATTATACTTTAACACGTCAGTGAAACCTATTATCAGAAAGCATCTAAATGCACTATCTAATATATCTTGAATAAATCTTAAGGTAACTATTTGATGCCAAATTTCCTCAGTACCTGATTACCCCATTTACTTATTTCCCTCTCAAGTATACTTCCTAGTTTTTCCTTTGCATGCACTCATTTCAGCCAGGAACTGTGCAAATTGTCAAAATGTTTTTGCATTGTAGGGGGATACTTGGAAAAGTTCATGAAATACAATTAGAGGATGAGTTTATTTTGGTGCAAAAATTTAAAAATTCATGCATTTTTAATAATATACCTTTTATGAACTATAGGAAGAGCCATGATAAGCATGTATTTCAAGTTTTTCTATACCAAAGTAAACTTATTTTTTAATTGATTTTCCACAAACTTTTGAAGTACCTTTAACTATTTTGATATTCTGAGACTGCTAATTTTTCAAAGCAAACAATTAAAAAAAATCCAGGAATGAATAAAAAAGACTGTTACAGCACTCTGGCCTCAGAATCAGCACTAATATTTAACAAGAAATTGGTCTGGGGGAATAAACATGGAAGGCAGGGGAGAGTAGTGTTTCACACAGATGAAAGAACATATCCGAAGATACTCAGGGATGAAATGTGGGTGGTCCTTCCTGGGCACTGAAGGTAGGAGATATGCCTGAGAAATAGAAAACATAGGCTATGAGTGATGAGGGCTAATAGGAGATGACATGTGTCAAGAGCCAATTCCTGTACTGCCTTAGAGGTCTTGTTGGGAAGTATGGATTTTGTTTTAGCCATGCTGGTAAGCCTTTGGATGGTTAGAGTGTGGCACAATCCTATTTCCTTTTTAAGGTCCTTACTGTATTGGTTTCATAATTCTACACAGATACACACACACACACATACACATACATGTATACGCTAAAATAAATTTATTTTGACCTCACAACATAATTAATATCTTATGTCTTGGATATTGACTTTTAAGAATTAAAAATTTCTTTGATTTCTATTAAAGATTATCTTTCAGTAAAAAAAAAAACAGTAAGTATAGAATGCTAAGAAAAAACAACTATACACTCATCATATTAAATAAAATTATCTATGGAATCATTGTAGCATCTATATTCCTTGTATGTTTCTATGTGTTTCTTGACCCAAGCACTTGAGCCATCATACACTGCCTCCCAGGCCTCACATGTAAGAAGCTGGAATCAGGAGCAGAGTCGGACTCAAATTGAGGAGCTTTGATGTGGTATGTGGGAGTCCCAGATGGCATCTGCACTGCTGGATCAAATACCCACCCATGCTGACACAATTTTGTATTTCAGTATCATCAAATGTAGGTTTCTCATGTTATGATCTATTGTTGTGTAGAAAGTTTTCCTCCACCAAAAAATTTGAGTACTGATTTCTGTTGAAGGATTTTTTAAATGATGCCATTTATTTAAGTCTCAGTCTTAGAGGGACTGTATCATATGATGATCAAAATTGACTTTTTCAAACAGTTTTTCTTTCTACAGATACATAATGACCATTTTTTAAAGATTTATTTTATTTATTTGAAAGACAGAGTAACAGAGAGATAGAGACAGAGAGAGAGGTCTTCCATCTGCTGGTTCACTCCCCAGACGGCCACAACTGCCAGAGCTGTGCCTATCCAAAGCCAGGAGCCAGAAGCTTCTTCCAGGTCTCCCACGTGGGTGCAGGGGCCCAAGGACTTGGGCCATCTTACACTGCTTTCCCAGGCCATAGCAGGGAGCTGGATCGGAAGAAGAGCAGCCGGAACTAGAACCAGCGCCCATATGGGATGCTGGAGCTTCAGGCCAGGGCTTTAACCCGCTGCGCCACAGCGCCGGCCCCTATAATGACCATTTACTACGTGACAACAAACTTCTAGGCACTGAATCAAAACAGCTATGAACTAAATAAAATACTTTTAGACTGTATTGCATTGGAGATGAATTTCTTCACCTTCATCTTTCCTTCCTTAATGTTTTATATTATTTACCATAGCTACCATATATATATATGGTATTTATGTATATATATATATATATATATATAAAGTTATTTCTAGAACTTTTATTCTGTTTCCTTGATGTGTCTGTTCTTTTCTCTAGTAGCACACACTTTTGTAGTGGTATGCCTTATGTATTAATACAAGGTAGAGCAAGTCTGTTATTTTTACTCTTTGATGAAAGCATGGAAGTTAGTCTAGCCAGATTATTTTTCAACACAGATTTTAGGCTCTTTTATCAGTTTTAAAATACTCCATTGAAATTTAATTACATATATACATGTATTTGGAAATGATATTTTAATGGCCATAATATTTCATCCATTAATATGCTATTCCTTTCTGCTTATTAAAAATTCTTCATCAAATTGTGCTGATTTTCTTCAGCTAGATTTCTCACATTTTTGTTAAGGCTTCTTTTAGATTTGGTGTGGTTTGTTTTTGTTGTAAACAGATTTTCCTCTTAATATCCTCTAAGATCTTCATAATGCTTTCATAGGAAAGGTATTTATTGATAAATATTTGTCATGTGTCATTAATTCTGTCCAAATTCCATTCTTTCTACACACCTATGCTTAATTCTTATAAGTTTCACACATGCAATGATACTGTGTGCAAAATATATTCCTTTATAGAACTAGGATTGTTTCATGCCTAATTTAGAATTGAAATAACTTAAAACATTGTTAAGCAATGAAGATTATAGAGGGAAAATCTATTCATTTAGAGCAATACATTCTTCCAAAGCTGAAGTAAAATGACCAGGAAAAATATCCTCCTTGGAATATATAAATTATAAAAAACATAAGGAGCTCATGCTGTGGTGTACTGGGTAAGGCCACCATCTGCAGTGCCGGCATCCCATATGGGCCCCAGTTCAAGTTCCGGCTGCTCCACTTCTGACTCAGCTTTCTGCTATGACCTGGGAAAGCAGTAGAAGATGATCCAAGTCCTTAGGCCCCTGTACGTGCTTGGGAGACCCAGAAGAAGCTCCTGGCTCCTGGCTTTGGATATGCCCAGCTCCTGCCGTTGTGGTCATCTGGGGAGTGAACCAGTGCCTTTGTCTTGCTGTAACTCTGCCTTTCAAATAAATAAATAAATCTTTAAAAAATAAAAAAAGTAAAGTTGAAGAGCACATAGTCATCAAATAATGAGTGAAATCTGAATTAGTACTTAGTTTTAATTAGAATAATATTTTAACTTACAATAATTTCACATAACATCATGCACATTTTTAAAAGGAAAGTAAAATATCAAAGCAACCTAGAAATTATTCTCTAGTATATGCTTTTTAAATCTTCATTTGTCAGAAGTAACTTTTTCATTTTCTCAAAGTACAATGATTGCTGAATTTTTACTGCTTCATCATTTAAAAAAATCATTAAATTAGGAATATCTCAACCATAAAAATTGTAACATACAGAAATGAACCAAAATGATATTTGGAGGATGATGGCCTGAAATATTCTTCACAGTTCTGAAGACTAAAACTCGTTATATATAATAACATGGAAAATACTCAGTTCATATAACACTAAGCAGGTAGGTGAAAAACAAACAAAAAAAATTCACTTTTCAGACACTATTTTTTTTTTCTGCACCCACCAGCCATATATGACCGTGTCTTCCACCTTCTGGCTGTCTTAAGGTGTTCAGAAGTATAGTTCTCTGGTGAGCCATAAGAGTCAATAGTTATTCTCTAGGTTAAGGAATGCCCCCTCCACAAAGACATCCATGTGGAGGTGATGGAGCACAATCCTCAAAGCCTAAAAGGGTGTTGAAAGAACAAGAGCTGTTGAACAGAACATTGGATAACACTTCACAGAGGTGGATCAAAGGGGATTAATGGGAGAGATAAAGGGAAGAGTAGCAAAAGAAAGAAAATCAAGGGAATATGTAATAAAAGGAAAGAGTTTTTCAAGAAGAGGCATGCAATTAATTGAGTCAAGTTGATGGTCTTGGATAGTAAGCTTATTATAGAGTGAAATAAGAGTGAGATTTCTATCATGTTGGAATATTCTTTAAAACTTATTACCTGGGGGCCGGCGAAGTGGCTCAATAGGCTAATCCTCTGCCTGCAGCACCGGCACCCCAGGTTCTAGTCCAGGTCAGATTCTGTCCCGGTTGCCCCTCTTCCAGGCCAGCTCTCTGCTATGGCCCAGGAGTGCAGTGGAGGATGGTCCAAGTGCTTGGGCCCTGCACCCGCATGGGAGACCAGGAGAAACACCTGGCTCCTGGCTTCAGATCAGCGCGATGCGCCGGCCGCGGCTGCCATTGGAGGGTGAACCAACGGCAAAGGAAGACCTTTCTCTCTGTCTCTCTCTCTCACTGTCCACTCTGCCTGTAAAAAAAAAAAAAGTTATTAGCTAGGGCTGTCATTGTGGAGTAGCAGGTTAAGCCACCACCTGCAGTGCCAGCATCTCATATAGGCCCTGGTTCAAGACCCAACTGCTCTACTTCCAATCCAGCTCCCTGCTTAAGTGCCTAGGAAAGCAGCAGAGGATGGCCCAAGTCTTTGGGCCCCTGTACCCACAAGGGGGTCTCAGAAGGAGTTCCTGGCTTCTGGCTTTGGCTTGGCCCAGCCTTGGCCATTGTGATCATTTGCAGAGTGGAACAGTGGATGGAATATCTCTCTATCTCTCTGTGTAACTCTACCAAATAAATAAAATTAAAAAATTAAAAATTATTACATGTTTAAAAGGAAACATTGTATTTCATGTTCATTTAAATAGAACATTTACATTGACTTTCAATATTGAAAGCAATTGGTGTGGTTTACTTTTTTCACAGGAAAAAATACTTTTCCAAATGTGTATACATTCCTAGAGTAGAGAACAGGATGGACAAAGAAATAAATATATTCTGTCAGTGAACCATAGTCTTAATTTTAGACCCTCTTAAAATGACTCACAGAGAGAAATGCTCTTCAGACTTCAAATATATGACATATGAACACTTGTACATGCATATGAGTATTCTTTCATTTATCAGGACAAAAAAGTATCTTTAAAAGGAAGAGTAGAGACGTATCTCTATTTTTTTAGCAGTAACTCACTACATACAGTAATGTATGTTTCTGAGATTTCTCTGACTTTTTTGTAGTTCACTACCCCTGTACACTCCCAGAACAGGAAGTACATTTTCTTTCATGTTTGTGTTATACCAAGAATACTGTTGCTGTTCAATGAATATAAAATAATAATTAGGGCAACATTTATTCTAGTGTCCTAAATAAAGTTGATTCATGACAATAGAAATAGAAGCATGCAAAAAAGAGTAAAATTAAAGCACTTAGAGTGTTTTTGTTGACTGATCACACACCTTATTATCTTATTAATTCTCACAATGTCTTTGAAATGTTTTTGTTATTTTCATGTACAATCCAGAGGAAATAACTTTAGTTACTCGGTACAAAGTGGCAAAACAATTGTTTCCCAGATGAATATCCAATTGGATAAGAATCCAATATCCACAAGTTAACAGATACTGGAAATATGTGAACATTAACCTTATGCTTTATTAGCTATTCAAACATGCTGGTAATCTTTCAAATGATAAGGAAATATAACCAGAGTAAAATATTTTCTGTTTTTACAGAACTATCAATTTTTCTTACATAAAATATTTTCCTTCCATAAGATATCTTGATGTATCTATAAATCAGTGCAAAAAATGTAAAGAAAAACCTAGTAGCCTATGAATTAGAACAGGGGATAAAATAATCCTGGTACGATTCCAGTAGCTTTTGCTTGTCCATGGGTGGATTATCTGCTTGGTGAATTATTCATGACTAATTTTGAATGTTAGAACTGTACTGCCCCACTGCCTGGTTAGCTCAGAGGCCCTTTCCTCCCACTACCCAGCTGGTGTGTGCTCAGGGAAGACAAACTCTTTTTAATATTAATCCAAGCAAAACACAATTAGGAAAGCAAATGTGCTGGAAAAATAACAATATCCTGGATTACAAAGCCAAATAAGAAAGATCTGAATGTCACCTACCCTTTTGAAGTATCCAAATGTTCTTTCTATGTGATTCTTAGGTAACTGAGTTGGTCAAATCATGTCACAAAGAGATCTTTAGTCTGTATGAGAGCTCCTCTTACCTGCATCAGTTAGAAAAATTGAATGGCAGAGTTTGATGAGGTCCAAGCAGTAACAGCAACCCTGATTTCTTTCTGTTGGCCTGTAGGACTTTCCAGAAGAAACAGAACCACCTACCAGAAAGAACAGTCATTGCTTGTTACTACCCCATTTTTTCCATGCTGAAAATACCCAGAGCCCAAATCCTAATGCCCACAGGCTTCAAAGCTCCTATCCACATAACAGCACACCAAACACCACCACTTCTCATGGTCCTTCTGCCAGGAAGGCAGAAGGTCAACAGAAGTTGACCTTCCTCAGAAAACAAGGAAAACCTCATCTTTGGATTATATTTCTCCATGTCAACATAATCATTTAAAAGCTCAAACAGAGCTCTTATCCGAGTTCAGTAAAATAAAGTGAACTTCAATTAAATAGGACATGCCGGTGCCACTAGGCTAATCCTCTGCCTGCGGCGCTGGCACACCGGGTTCTAGACCCGGTTGGGGCGCCGGATTCTGTCCCAGTTGCTCCTCTTCAGTCCAGTTCTCTGCTGTGGCCTGGAAAGGCAGTGGAGGATGGCCCAAGTCCTTGGGCCTTGCACCCACATGGGAGACCAGGAAGAAGCACCTGGCTCCTGGCTTCAGATTGGTGCAGAGCACCGGCCGTAGCGGCCACTCTCTCACTGTCTAACTCTGCCTGTCAAAAAAATAAAAATTAATTAATTAATTAATTAAATAGGTTGTAATTTGTAGCTAGAGTTGGTTAGGTAGCATACCTAAGGATTATCATTGTTTCAAGTAAATCAAATCCTATTACTTTCATAAACAATGTGTTTATTTCCAAGTGATAAAAATCTTATAGCAGAGTTGTTTCTAAATGACTGGCTTGCACATACAGGTGAGTGGGTGAAATATGAATATCCCCATCAGTTCTTCATTATACAAGATATTAAATATTAAAATACCTTTTAATATTAAAATACCTTTTGAAATATTAAAATACCTTTTGAAAATTAGAAAACCAATATATGCCCATTGATAAAAATGAGACTCTGAACCTTATTGTAATTTTGTTAACCACTAAGTCCACTGAAATATTTTTTCTAGAGAAATTTGCAGATGAAAATGCTTAAAATTTCATCAGTCATTTTTGAATACATTTAAATAAGTAATCATTCTATATATTACAGTCTTTCTTTTGGTGTTTATTAATCAATTACTAATATTCTTTATAATGGGGTTTCATTAATGATATAATATAACGGATTTGAATGAAAGCATGTACTATACATTTTATGTAGTTTTTCTTCTTTTGCAATAACACTTCTAAAGATTAGAATAATTTTTTTCCAGAAATTGTTTTTCTGCAGAATAATAATTATTCTCATTTTGACCTGTTGAACTAACTTCATATTTACAAAAAATAATTAAGTGTTGATCAGAATGTGGCATCTACTGAGGCTCTCTAATCATCAGCTTTACCAATCCAGGCCATTTCTCTGCTGACCCAACATGAATATACTTAACTAATGAGTTATGGACCTTTACCAGCTTTCTCCTTCCACACTAAATCCTCTTAAGAATTGTTTCAAATATATTTTCTTCATTTCATCAATATAGTTTTTTCTTGTTCTATCTCAATCTTCTGTTTTTCTGGTTGCTCAAGGGAACTGTCTTAGAGTCTTTTTAAAAAAATCAAATTAATGATCAAGAATTGTAACAAAATCCCATCAAGGTTACAAAAGTATACCCATTTAATTTACATTAATTAGGAAACTTCATTTCTTATTGTAATTTTTAATAGGAAGTTCCACTTTCCAATTAAATACTCTGCAAAGTTCATGTCATTTTTAGTGGTATTGAAGTACAAAATATAAAAAATATAAGTGACCAAAGACTTCATCAAATTTAAAACCCTTCTTAATTTTTGAAGTGTTGATTGAGGCTCAGAGAAGTGCAGATAAATGTAGGAAGTAACACAGCTACTAAAAGTCAGATCAATATACTATCTTTATGTAGTGTATTAACATATTGTAGATATTTGCTACTTATTAAATCCATTTGTAGTGGCTAGCACCTTGGCGCAGTGGGGTTAAGCTCTGGTCTGCAGCGCCAGCATCCCAAATGGGCACTAGTTCGAGTCCCGACTGCTTCAGTTCCAATCCAGCTCTCTGTAATGGCCTAGGAAAGCAGTAGAAAATGGTGCAAGTCCTTAGGCCCCTGTACCCCTGCAAGGGAGATCCAGAAGAAACTCCTGCCTCCTTGGCTTCAGATCGGTGCAGCTCCAGCTGTTGCAGCCATCTAGGGAGTGAACCAGCAGATGGAAGACCTTTCTAACTCTCTCTCTGCTTCTGTCTCTCAAATAAGCAAATACATCTTTAAAAAATTCATTTGTATACATACATACTTGCATGCATCTGTGTGTTTTATTAATTTTGTCAACAAAAAATACTTAATGTCTCAATGCAGTAGTGTACCCTGCATGTATTTTGGAGCAGAAAGAAGTTAATGGAAAATCTGATGAAATCTGAATAAAGTCTGGAGGTTACTTAATAGTTACGTACTAATGTTCATTTCTTAGTATTGGCAACTCTTTAAAGTTAATAAAGATGTTAATATTAAGAGAACTAGGTAAATAATAATAGACATTTATGTAATATTTTTGAAACTTTTCTGGAAACTTAAAATTGTTCCAAAATTAAATATTGTGCATGGTAGCTCAAGATTGTAAATACCTCTTTTAAGATAAAGAGATGAGATTTAAAACAGAAAATAGATACAGATTATCTTTATGCACAAAATACCATTTAATTGTAGTAAATTACAATTCTGGATGAAGTTATGGACTCCTGGGTTTAGCATGGCTTAACCCTGGCTGTTGTGGCCATTTGCAAAATGAACCAGCAGATGGAAGACTTCTTCCTTTCTCTCTCTCTATCTACCTCTCTTCTCTCTCTCTCTCTCTCTCTGTGTGTGTGTGTGTGTATGTGTCTTTCCTATTGTCTGTTATTCTGGCTTCCAAATCAACACATAAATAAATGAATAAAGAAATACTGAAATGAAACAACAAAAAGGCACCCCAATTCTATTGGGATTCTTAGCAAATAGACTCTGAGATAGAGATTTATCTGCAGGAGTTAGAGTGAGCTCTTGGGACTAATCTGTAAGCTATCCAGTAGCAATTGGCCTAGGGAAGAGTTCAAATGCTGAGAATTTCTAATAGGGGTTTCCACACACCCAGTGAGAAGCTCCTAACCAAGGAAGACATTCCAAAAAAAGGAAAAGCCTTTGTATCTACCATACCCACAAGTAACTGAAAGTGAGCTATCCTGCGGTAGGCATACTCTGGGCAGGCTGCACTTTTAGGTTGACTACAATTCCTACAGAAGGGCTCCACTGTGAGTGATCAGCTTTCAGCTGGAGGAATGAACACCTTGGTCCTAAAGAGGTGATAGAGGTGTTGTGCCACAGCACTCACTAAAATGATGCTAACTCTGGAGCACAATGATTGACAAGAGAATGAATGTAAAATATGGCAAGGAAACAAATTTCACCAGAAACAAGCATTCAAAGTCATTTGAGTTGCATTCAAATATTTGCTCCAAATATTCTTTCCCTTGTACTTTTCTTTGTTCTCAACTTTTTGCACGTTATCTGTGAATTTCATAACGTCTATCCCAAGATGTTAGCTAGTTGGTTTGAAAGGAAATCCAGAACATTCTTTTGGATCTTAAGGAGAAATACATAGGGAAAGTCCACTGAATTTGCATATCTGAAAACATGGGAAATGGTGATGGCATCCTCACCATCCACATTTGTCCAAATGAAGTCATCTTCATTTTTGTTAAGCATGGCTAAGTTATTTTGTTATATTGTGCTAACAAAAATTAATGCCTGAATCTCAGTAGCTTCACACATCAAATTTTATGTGTTCAATATAGGTTAGCAAGTATACACAGTACCCTGCATGATTCCAGCCTAACTTCAGGGAAGCTAGGAAATTAAAGGCATACATGGGACACTAACTGACTTTGTCAAAACTGGCTAGTGAACCTTTTGAATTATCCTCATGTGTAGCTTCAACCCAGCAAAGAAAGTATCAATTTGTCTGTCAGTCTCCTTTATTTCATTACAGACTAGAATCTCATCCATTAGTGTAGCTTCTTAGAACAGTAAAATAAGATCAATCTCTTTGCCATCTATATTTTTGTATTAGCTATGTGAGTTAGTGAAGCAATAATCTGAACATTCACACACTTGCCATCTTTAAGGGCATACATAAAAGCGCTTTGGTGAGCTGCATAATCAAGGGAAGACAGAAATTTCATTTAAAAATCTTTTGAATCTATTATGGAAATTAACCTTACAATTCTAAAATCCTAGACTTAAAATATCTAGGGAGGGATATTTTATGTGCTGGTTGCTTTATAAGGAGCCACAGTGTATTAGAACACATAGGATATGTAAAAATTGTCAGCAAATACATTAGTAAACAGCATCAGGGGGAGTCTTTTGTACAGAGGCATGCATTTCCTCACCATATGGTCCCGGTTTTTCAGTTAAAATGTTTTCCTTTCTTTAAAAAAAGCCCCACTCTTCCCTGCTAATGGTAGAGCAGACCTGATTTTAAAATTAGAATGACCGTTTGTCATGAATACTGCTCACCAGAGCAAGAGTCTTCTCATTTCAGATCCATACAGTGATGGCTAAAATCCCATGTCTGGATTCAGACTTCCTGGATGCAGTGACTGGCTGTTACTATTCTTGGACAATCAATCAGCTAACCTCTCTGTGATTCAGTTTCTTCATACATAAAATGGACATAATCTCATTGTCTACCCAGCAGGTTTGCAAAATGTTCAATGCAATGCCTGGTGCACATAAAATTCACTGTATTGCTCAATTACTTCCAAAGAAAAATTAGTTTTATAACAGAGATCACCTTTGTAATGGATGATTTAAGTCCAAAGTAAGACATAAAAATAGTGGTAAATATAAGATTTTTTAATTCTAAAAGTAGCTTTATGAAGATTATTCATTCATTTTTTTCTGTTCCCTAACTTTCCTAATCATAAATTAAATCCAAAGGGAAACTATGTCAGCACATTCTGTCTACACACTAGTATACTCTCTCATGTGGTATCAGTTCAAGGAAAAACTGAAGAAATAAAGCAGAGAAAAGAAGATTTTTTTTCTTTCCTAGGTTAAATTCTGTGTGACCTTCTCCAACTCCTGTACACTCATAACAAATCCTCTTTTCCATAGCAATACACTGCTTGGCACCCTATTGGGGAACAGAAGGGCAAGGCTTCATGGGAAGAAGAGACTGATGGAGCAAGGGCATAGGTCTCAGAGCCATTTTGCTTCCTGGCCTAATAGCAGATCGGATCCTCCAAGAGACTCCCTTGTGGTTGCATTCTTGAGCCCACTGGGTCCTACATCCTGTATTCTTCTCCACCCTACCCTCTGCGTTTTCCAACTAAGCAGCAGCAGAGAAAGGTCCACTGAGTCTGAAAAGCCCATGAAAACATAATTCAGTTCTGTGTCCCCTCATGGCCCGTACCTGGTGTTTATGCTATCAACACCCAGCCCATAAATAGTCTTGCTCTCTGCCACGTGCTTGCTCTGTGTGCACACCAGCAGTTAGCCACCTCTGCAGATTTATTTTCTCTTGAATAAATTCGTTTTGGCTGTGAGTTCATGTTCTGTCTCCTCTCTGTTCTGCCACTCTTTCCTTACAGACGCTAGAATAATCAAAGTGAAAGATGTGGAAAATTTCATACTCAGAGACTCTTGGTAGTTAGTGGTAACCAGGGAATTGGAATCTAAGCTATACTTCTCATTTTTCCCCACCCCTCTACATGCCCTGCAATGTTTTTCTCTAGCAGTGAAATAAAGAGCTGATCAAAGCATGTTCAGGTCTTAGAGTCATTTAGATGTGCTTCCCTGCCCCTAACATCCAAGGACAGGATTTTATGAAGAACAACACCATTGATGACTGCTGGGCTTTGCTAAGATCTGGACATCTGAAAGTCATACACACTCTAACTTCAGCATGCATATGTTATAGACTAAACTCTGTTCTCCAAGTTCATGTCCTGAAACCCTGATGCATAGTCTTCTGAATGTGATTGCATCTGGAGAGAAGACATTTGAAGTGAGTAGGTTAAAATGAGGCCATTGGTGTAGGCCCTAGTACAATTTGACTGATATTAGTATAAAGCTAGGAAATTTGGACAGAAATAGAAATAGAAATCGAATTTCACATAGATTTATTATCTAGTGGTTCTACAGAGTAAAGCTTTAAGAGGTGAATGGGCAGTATGGGGGCTGCTGCAGATAAACTATATGTGGGTAGTTAGAGATGGTACTATTTGGAGAGTTATTCATTATATTTTGACATTTCATATACATAGAAAATGTAAGAAGTTTGGGGGGTGACCCCATTATATTTTTAGTCGTTTTTTTCTTTTAGGTGCTTTGTTTAGCTTTAACATTTAGGAAATTTAGACAAACGTTTCTCTTACCTTCTGACTCTGAAGTGCCACTGTCCTAGGGTACTAGGGCATTCCAGAACAAAAGGAGAGAGACTAGGAGATGAACTTGGGAGGAGAAGGAGTCCAGTTAAAGGATGTGGATATCCACAGATGGGAGGTCTGCACAAGGGGACAGCACCACTGGTGCACCGCTGTCCACAGCTTGCTCCCTGTTTTGGCCCATGGCCAGAACCCTGGGGTTCCATTTCTTTCTTTGCACTTTAGTGTCTTAGCATTGGATCAAAGTTACAGGCAGAATGGGGAGAAACAGCCGACAGTCAGTTTGTTCTGAGGCTTAAAGTTTCACCTGTATCTTCAGAGCAACCCCAACGTGAGGCAAGAAGGTAGGGGAGTGATATGAAGAGATGAGAACATGGAGGCCTAGATCCTCCCTAAAGCACTTTCCCCTGAGGAATCTTCTCCCTCTTTGCAAAACAGCCTATGCCTACACAAGACCCAAAAAACAGGCCAAGACAAAGACCAAGAGATTAGGTAAAGAAAGTTCACTGTGCAGCCGGCGCTGTGGCTCAACAGGCTAATCCTCCGCCTTGCGGCGCCGGCACACCGGGTTCTAGTCCCGGTCGGGGCACCGATCCTGTCCCGGTTGCCCCTCTTCCAGGCCAGCTCTCTGCTGTGGCCAGGGAGTGCAGTGGAGGATGGCCCAAGTGTTTGGGCTCTGCACCCCATGGGAGACCAGGAGAAGCACCTGGCTCCTGCCATCGGATCAGCGCGGTGCGCCGGCCGCAGCGCGCCTACCGCGGCGGCCATTGGAGGGTGAACCAACGGCAAAAGGAAGACCTTTCTCTCTGTCTCTCTCTCACTGTCCACTCTGCCTGTCAAAAAAAAAAAAATAGGATTTGGCCTTAAGGCTTGAATAATAAAAGGTGTTTACTCACACACACACAAAAATAGAATTTCACAAAGGAGAAAGACCATATGAAGATATAAGAAGGAAGCCATTTGCAAGCCAAAGAAAGAGGATTCAGAAGAAGTCAACCTTGATCTCAGATTCATAGAATTACAAAAAATAAAATTGTGAGAAATAAAATTCTGTTGTTTAAGCCACCTAGCCTATAATATTTTGCTATGGCAGTTCATTCAAACTATTAACATATACTTGTATTCAATAAAGCCAAACTAATCGCTATTGCTTGCACACAAGCTCAGACTTAACAATTCGTGTAGGTATTTGTCTTTATTACATTTACAAATCTGTCTTTCAAAATATAACTCACCCCTAACTCCCTGAGGAAATGTTTCCTATTCATCACTCTCGATCTCATTAGTCTCATAGCTTCTAACTCTTAAGAAAAGTGATGTGTTTGTATAGACATTTTACTTGGGAAGTATTAAGTCCTGTTGACATTGTTGCTGTGTTATGGGTCTCTAGCTTTTAATCAGGTTTTTGAAGTCAGAAACTGTTCTCTCTTACGGTATGACCCCCACTTCTAATTTCTGTAGTTTTGGAGAAAGGAAAAAATCTCTC
Source organism: Lepus europaeus (assembly GCF_033115175.1). Classification (NCBI taxonomy): domain Eukaryota; kingdom Metazoa; phylum Chordata; class Mammalia; order Lagomorpha; family Leporidae; genus Lepus; species Lepus europaeus. Next base: position 45,684,376 of record NC_084837.1, on the reverse strand, counting down.
TGTCAGACACTCTTATAATGCTATATACTTTGTCTCATTTAATGTTAACCTTGTGTTGGAGAAGACAAACTAAGTGAACAGTTATGTTCTTCTATGGTCTTCTAGAGAAAAAAATATTCTCAGTTTTAAACTTTGAGGTAATGATAAATGGTTATGTTTATGTTATTTTAATTCTGTCACATACTTATGCATAATAACTTTTAATTTTGGAAGGAGTGATGTGGAAATCGTGTTTAAATTAATTCTTTGCCCCCTCTCTTATACTCCTCCAAGCTAAGTTGATTAATATCAAAGATTTCTATTCATTCTATGTAAATTCACTAAAATCTGTTCAATCTCCTGATTGCTGACATTTTAGAGTTTTATACACTTTTTGTCTCTCTTTTGACAAATCACACACATATCTTCAGGGACTCTTATTACAGAGCTAAGTACATTGTCTGACAAAAGCTGAAGAATTTTAATAGATAAATGACAAATTTTAACAAAGAGTTCTAGTGAATTAATTTCTGAAATCATGTACTGTATGTATAGAAAACTGGTAGAAGAAATTTGATGAAGGGAAGGTTTCTATACACAATAAAAGGGAAAATTATTGGTAGATATATTTAATAAAATCCATCTATTTGATGAATAATCACAAAACAATCTACCAATATAAATATGAAATATGCCTACTCTTTTGTTGGATTCTTTTCTGCTGGACTAAAAGGATGTCATCAGTTGTTAGGATCTGTGTTTCCATCATTTAAATTACTGCAGTAGTATAAAGAATGAATCCAAGAAGATCACATTCAGATGAGAAAAAGAATCAGTTCTACTGTAAAAACAAGGAAAATTTAGACTTCAAAAATGAAAAATAAGCTTTATAATTTAAGTATGTTTTTAATACTTAGTATATATTGTGCAGTGTGTGTGTGTGTGTGTATGTGTGTGAGATGAATGCCTTTGATCAGATCAGTTGGCGATCTCTTCTCTTCAGGTGCTGCATAAGGTCAAACAGAGAAAATCATCATCACAGAGTGAAGTGATTTTCTTCTTTATGAGCTCCTGATGTAAACAGATTGATGAACACAACTCGATTCTTACTCACCCACATGACATCATACTCAATCACAACTAAATGTTTCTATCTGTCAAAGCTTTACTACCAGATTGTTGCCTGATTGGTATATAACCCCAAATGGTATTTCCTTGGTAATTAGTTAGTCACTGCTTATTTTGCATGATTTCTGGGCCCTGTGGGGGCAGGTCAAAGATAGTGATCACTCAGCCAAGGTTAGTTTGCCAGCTCAGAAAATGAGCAGGCTGTGTTGGTAATGGAGCAGCAACATTATTGAACATTATTGACTGAAAAGCAAAAAAATAAAATAAAAAAATAAAAAATCAATTTAGAACAGACTTGTCTTATTTTAACATCAGAAATTACATATCACATTCTTTGGAAAGAGATGGTTTGCAAGCATGTGGCACTTAATCTTTGTTCATAATTTATGCCCATGTTCAAGACATTTTTAAAATCCATTTTCTTTCAGGCTCTAATTTTGCTGCCAGGCTCCATTTACTGCCAGTTAAGCAGCAGCTTTTAGTATATGGAGGCCTCACTGAAGATTCACCTTCTGAGTTTTCCTACCCAAGACATTTAAGTCAGAATCTGGACCCAATCTGCTTCATCATAGCTAACAGCAAGTGAAGAGGACTCAAAAATCCTGCTGGTATAAACATTCCTCTTGTGGGAGCAGCCAAATAGTTTACAAGTTTGGATTTTTTCTTTTAAGAAAAGAGAAACAATCCATGGTTAAAGAATGTTCCAGAGTATATTGAATAAGGGCTTTTTATAGTCTCTGGGAAAGACAAATAATTATTTGGAAGTATGTGATGATGTAATGTATGAAATTTGTTAAAAACTTAGATTCAAAGGGAATGGTGGATGAAGTTTCCAATAGCTAAGGGTATTTCCTTCCAATAATTAGATCTTAATCTTCAGCAATAACTTACTATATATAAGAGCTATGAGCAATAGGACAGATTTTTGTTTTCAAGACATTATAAAATGAAAAAATTTCAGCAGCACTATTTTGGAATTTATGTCATTATATAACTAAATATTTAGATATAGCCAAGCAAAATTGCAACCCCACACATCAGATACACACAAACGAATTAAATAAAGCACCATACATATTATTTTGTAATAAAAACAAGGGACTACCAATAAATATTTTCTCCTACATGCTTACTTCCAAGGTTACAAAAATAGTTAAAGGAACTTTGCATTATCTTATCATAACCTATGGTTCCCTAAGATTTATTGGGTATCATTTATCAAAATTTTTAATGGTAGCTCTCTCAGTTCATAGATTTTCCCCTAATAGCAAACAACACTAGTTTGCAAGAGTCAAAGAGTGGTTTCAGTGGTCTGGACTTGTGATTGATCTGAGCCATCTTTAGCTTTAATCTATTCCTGCACATGACTAAGGAAAGAGATGTTCTATCAGATTCAATCCTGTAGCTTCAAGTCTTTGTCTGGGTACATCTAGAATGGGAAAAGTTTTCAAACCCAAGTAGAGTCAGGTTTTAACCCTTATTTGGATTTTATTGTGACTCTGGAGGGAAGACTGGCAATTTCTACAAAGGAAAAGGTCAAAAACCAGAGGAAAATATAGAGGATTTAGATGGGGTTTCGATTGTTGGCTTAACCAAACAGGTTTAATGGCTTGGAACTTCATTTTAAATTTCCGTGGTATGAAATTCAATGCTGAGTTGTTGAAGAACCTAAGATGACAGCTCCAAACAAGGATGGGTCAGAACCAGGGAAGAAAGGAAGTCAGTGCTCACTGGGAAACAGCAGAAGATCAATGCAATGTTGGATGAGTTGGACAGAATATGTTATGAGTTGGAGGAAGAACAGATGGGCTATGACTGCCAGCCTATGGGCTAATTCGAAAATACTGATTTGTTAAACCTGAGCTCAAAGAGGAAAGCCATTAATGTGCACAACTTCTACTGAAAGGACAATTCTGAATTTTTCATATGAATTTACTCTGAATTATTACATAATATTAATTTTAGTTATGAGCTGTATGTTACTATGAATTGAAATGTAAAGAAATATGAATTCTAGGCAGGGAAATCCTCTGAGAAAATTTTTAAAAGAATTTTTAATGAGACACAATATCCTAAATATTATACAATCAGCAGAAAAATACAGAATTACAACCTGATTGTTATTGAACAAGAAACAAACCTTGGCTCTTTTAGAAATCATAGCTCACGGCTATGGGTAAACCATCATATTTGGGAAAATAACTCCATCAAATTACTTCTTTGGGTTATCTTCCTGACTTATTAAAACAAAATCCATTGCACAATAAACGTGAAACTTGAATCAGGCCTCTCTTCCAGGATCATAATTCAATCTGCTTTATAGAAAAAAATGTTTTAATGTTTACAGAATGTTTTAATGTTTACAGATAATGTTACAGATATTTACCAATGAAACATTGGTAAATGCTTAATGCATATTTGGACCATTTTCTCTGCCTCTGTTGAAAGATAGACCATATCCAACAGACCACTCTATCCTGACCTACCAGTTATTACTATTATTATTATTAATAGTAACCATAGTATGATATTGGTTTGAATGCTCAGTAATTAGATTTTTAATAGTCTCTGAAAAAGATAACCTAAACAGGAGATTTTCTTCTGTTGTTTCAAGGAAAGTAATTTGCTTACTTAGGTGTTTATTTTACTAAGATAGGATTATCTTCCAGATAACTATGTTTAAAATGTTTAGTTATTAAATATCATTACCATAATGGATCAGAAATGAAAAGCATCTTATAAACTCCTCTTAGGTTAAATTAGACACATCTAAATGTTTCATGTAGTGCTGTCAATGATAACATTTTTTTCTGTAGATATGGCTTAAGGCAATTTTCCAAAAATAATCTATTAAGAAAATATTAAGCATAAGAAATGGAAATATTTTCTTGTTAATGGAAATAAATATGAAATAAGTTCCTGAAAGTACTGGCATAGTCTAGCAAGCAATGGTATTACTTGACCTCTGAAATGTAAGATTACTCCTAGGGATATATTTTTTAAAAATTCAATAACATTTTCTGTCTCTTTTTTTAATTACAAAAGGAAAGAATGAAATCAACCAAGAATTTAGGGTTTGACAAAATGGTAGACACAAAAAGAGTTCAAACTCATGATAAAAATATGAACATTGTTTGGCTAAAAGGAGTTAGACTCTATGAGTAGAGTCAAATTCTACATTTTATTAATCTAGAAACTGAGGCCCCAAAGAAAAGATTTGCTTTTAGCATTTCCTTTCTGATTTTGTCCTCCACCTCTCCACTCAGACTTTTATCTGTACTACTCCACAGAAACCTTTCCGTAGATACCACTAACCTATCATAGGCTAAATCCATCAGTCTGTAATCATTCTCACACTTGATCTCTGCAGAGAGTTGCCCACTGCCTCAATACAGACTAACTCTTCTTACTTACCCTAGGAGACAGTACATACACTATTTATTTTCCTCCTTGTTTTCGGATTGTTCTCCATTTCCTCAGAGGACTCCTCTTAGTTACGCTCAAGAGCCCCAGCTTGGTTCTTGGTATTCTCTTTTCTATCTATAATCACTCCCTGAACAATTTCTTCCACTCTGATAGCCTTTGCCATATAATCTCAGTACTGATGATGCCTAAATCTTTTCACCATACAGATGTCTCCCCTAAACTCTAGATTTTTATCTTCACCTATCTACTCAATAGTTCCTTATTGTTTAATACACATTAAAAACTCAACATACTTAAATTAGAAATATTTTTTTCGGCAGGTGCCATGGCTTAACAGGCTAATCTTCCGCCTTGCGGCGCCGGCACACCGGGTTCTAGTCCCTGTTCAGGTGCCGGATTCTATCCCGGTTGCCCCTCTTCCAGGCCAGCTCTCTGCTATGGCCCAGGAGTGCAGTGGAGGATGGCCCAAGTCCTTGGGCCCTGCACCCGCATGGGAGACCAGGAGGAAGCACCTGGCTCCTGGCTTCGGATCAGCACGATGTGCCGGCCGCAGCGGCCATTGGAGGGTGAACCAACAGCAAAGGAAGACCTTTCTCTCTGTCTCTCTCTCTCTCACTATCCACTCTGCCTGTCAAAAAATATATATATTTTTTTCTCAGTTTTTTCTATCTTCCACCAATCTGACTTTTAGTTTTCCTCACCTCAGCAAATGATACCACCATTCACAAATCTCCTTGCTGAGAACAAAATCCTACATTTATTTAAGAATTTAAACCAGTCCATATCTCTCCTCTACAGAGAACTCTGTAATGGCTTCCCAAACACATTCAGGATAAAAGACAAAGTTTGCTATGGCTTATGAAATCCTCTATGATCTATCACCTCATCCAAATTCATGTTTCTTAGTAGCACTTATTATTTCTTGAAATGTACTGTGTAGTCAACTTGTTTGCTTATTGATTATTTGCCTTAAAAGTAGGGTGCAGGCAACAGGAGGGAAAAGTGCTCATCCAGTTCAACAGTACATCTGCAGGGCCAGAAAAGGATATTCAACACATGTCGGTCTCAATGAATATTTGCAGGACAGATGAATGAATGAAGAATAAAAGAAGTATATTATTTGAATGTTCTACTTGATGTAGTTGTGTAATTAGAAAGCATAGGTATTTCCCAGACAATGTGGAGATTTTGTGCTTGTTGTGGATACAGCGATCACTCTTCAAGAGATGGCTTGTTACTTTTGTCGTCATTTTCTCCTCACTCCTCCTTACACACCCTCCCACACACAATCAGTGTAATACCTCCTTGCTTCACCAACTCTCAGATACTACTTCTTTAGCTGTATAAACATATGGGAGAGAAGAATCAGGCTGCTCTGTTTAGCTGTGTGTGGTGATGGCATTTCAGGCTAGATAAAATGACTTTAGCTCAAAACTGTATTCCCAGTACTAGATGATAGATTTTGTTGGCCCTTCTGCAGAATGTTTCTCAACTCTCTGTGCCTGGCCAAAACAGTAGTGCATCTCAGTTTCTGTGACTTCAGCCTCCTTCCTCCCCTTTCAAAGTTTCTGGGGATTTTTTTTGCCACTGCCACTGCTGCACATTTCTTTAAAAAACTCATAACAAAAAATTGAGTTCCCAAACAAAATCCCATACCATATGTAAAAGAGCATGTCCCTCTCTCAACTGGAGGTGTATTTTGGAATAAGAAAGTAACAGCTCAGCAGTCATTTGCCATAGCTTGCTGAGTAAGCTGGGCTCAGGTTAAAAGGGGGTTATAGGCTGCCAGCCAAAACACTGACGGCATTGCTGAATTCAGAGATTCAGAAACTCTATATGTCCAAGGATTCTGTGTGGCTGCAATTAATTACACTCCCTTATACTCTATCGCTGTGAGTCTCTCTATTCAGTTCCTTTCCTGTGGATCAAAACAGATATGAATTTAACTGCAGACTTTAACTTGGTTAAAAAAATAACATTAACAACAAGATCATAGAAGTTACTGCCATAAGAGTGAACCTGAATCAGAGATAGGTATAATCATACTCATTTCTCATAAAATTTCTCAAATTGGGTGGAAGATGACTTGTACAGATTATTAGGTTGTATCAAAATCAACTGAGCTTTAACTTTTGATGGTGTCCTAGATGTAGTTTCTTGGAGAGATAACAACGGAATTAGAAGAAACCATAGGGGAATAACTTTTAAGTCTATATTATATACGTGAAAAGGTTACTAAGTATGGGTGGATTTTGAGGGTTCTGTGATTCCAAAGGTACACTGGACAAGTTTGTGTTACCTGTCACAATGAGCCCATTCATTGTCAGGTGTGATTCTGTAAGTTGTGAGGGCGTTGCTTTGGAAAGCTTCTCAGCTACTTCTTGTGAAATTTTGGATGACAAGAATTCTTTCCTTTTTTTCCCCTCCCAAAAATATAATCAGGCAGTAAACTTTGACAGGTTTGAAAGTGAAGTTTCATTTTGTTGGAGCTTTTAAGCTGTCTCCAATCTGTAACTGGGAGACATTTCAATCAGCATTTATATTTCAAAAATTCTTGTACACTAAGGAAGTATTTTGCCTGAATGTATTTAGAGTACCTGAAAAGCAATATTTTCTATTAGAAATCATATTTGAAAGGATAATCAAGAGGAGAGTTTGCCTTGAGAATCAACACTTATTTACTTTTTTGTTCTTTATCTAGGATATTTTAAAAGTAAATGCTCAATTTGCTATTATTATAAGCCAGTAGACTGTTTTTCTCCCACAAGGTTACTTCTGTTTACACTATTTTATTATCTGCTGAGTGGTATGATAGGAAGTCTTTTTGTTGCAGTTTAGCTAAAGAAGCGCCAAACCTATGATGGAGCTGTCAATCAGCATTTAGTCATACAGTATCTATTTCTATCCCTGTTCTTCTTAGCACAGAAGGGCTATTATAGTCTACATTACGGCGTAGTTACTTTGGATATAGATATCCTTGAGGGGCAGGATTTATTTTGAAAGAAGATACTCAACATAACATGACACATCATTTAGACATTTTTTTTAAAAGTACACATGCAGGTACCTCAAAGCAAAATATAGCCGTCTAATTTTAAACATTTAATTTAACATCTTGTGGAAGAATTTCCTTATCTTCCTACTTAGGAGCACTGGAAGAGGCCAAATGTGGTCGTGTGATTCTTTAGTAATTGAAAACATATACTTAAAGCAATATATCCTCACATTATCACCTATGATGCTCTAGATGTTGTAAAATGTTATGTGTGTGTCAAAAAAAATTTTTGCAAAGAAGAACCATTCAAGGCCCAAGAGAAAGGAAGATAGTGCTAAACCGCATTTATAAACACCTGAAAAGTGAAACTTTTCCAGATGTTAATAATATATATTTCCAAGCACACAGTATATATGGAATATGACTAAAAATTAACGAGACTGATTACAACCCACAAACATGAAAATCAGCCATGCAGCTGTGTACCACACTGGGTGTGCTTCCAGATGTGATGATAAAAATGGATACAACCTTTTAAAGCATGAGTTTTGGATATGCTATGCATGTGGCACTCATTAGCTAAGCAAATGGATGTTAATCTTTATGACAGTCAATTGCTGTGCTGCGTTTCTACTGGGAGCTTATCAGCTGGTCTGACCAGATCATCAAGAGCATCATGACTTAATTTACAGGAGGATTATTCTCCCTTCCCTTGCAATTCCTTAGATTTAAAATACACAAAAAAGTTTCAGAAAAGAAATGACTGAAGCATTTAAACTACCCTATTCCCCACAACTTTGCATAAAATAGGTAATGACAAAAAAAGGAGTGATCACAAATTCAGCAAAATGGAGTATCTGAGTTCTCATGTTCATGGCTGAGAGATTAATCTCATTTTTCTAACTGTTTGATTTCCATTGGCATAACTAAAGATGCTCACATAAGAAGAAATTTAATATTTTAGGGGAACAGTGATTTCAACCCAGAGTATATAAATGGCATCTTCATCAAATAGAGAAACTTCATGTGAAGAGTCAGAACTATCTCTAGTGCCCCAGTAAGCATTCTCTCTCTGAGAAAAGCTATCATGTTAGCATATTTGCCTGCATACGGATGATAGTATTATCAGGAAACTTGTTGCTTGAGGCTACCTTGGGTTAATTATGAAAGGCATGATAGAACACCAGATTTACTGCCATGAACCTGAGAGCTTGCCACGCTAGACGCAATGCAGGAAGAAACAATTCAAGTTTCTGCCCAGCACACATCAAACTATTCAACAGCAACTTCTGTTTCTCAGGCAGTTTTAGTTAGAGGTAATCTTTGCACCAGTATTTTCTTTGTGATGTGCTTCATTGTCCCCCAGGAGCGGTGGATACCAATAAGCCACATTTGGGTTCTAACAATAACAGACAGAAACTGTAGATGGTCTCTTCAGAAAGAGACTGAATCATCTCTATTTTTGGTAAAAGCCAAGAGTATCATGAACATTTAATTAATGAGTTCAGGAAAGTAAGTAAATGACTTCCTTCCAAGATTTTGTGTGCTTTGGGAATAGGTTTAACTCATTCAGTTCAGTACAGAGCTATTTAAGCTCCTGAAATTTATATGCTACTTAGCTGGTGTGCATAAAGAACTTTTCCAAATTGTCTGTATCTTCTATGGACAAAGTTATGGACACTTAGATTAAATATTGGTGAAAAGATTGTAGATTCCAAAATTAATGTTACTATTTTTAATTATTTTATGAAGAAAGCTCTATCCCAATTTATTATGCATTTCTCAATATTGAAGAATAAAACAGACTTTCAGGCTCTATGGAAAAATAAAAGAGTGAGTAGATTGTTGCCCCTTTAAAAGCTATACTCTGCTGAACGGACTGTGACGCCTGCTGTAGTGAATGCTAGGAAGGGAATAGGCAGGAAGAATGATCCTATAGAAAACGAGAAAACAGGAGGAGAAATTTAGCAAATCCAGTACTTTTTCTCTTGCCAAAGTCTATTCCAGAAAAAATGCAATTAAATGATAGTTTTTAAAGGCAGTATACTTCGTCTTCCATGTGACAATATTTCAAGCATGGAAAGCCAAGACACTCTGGCAAAAAAAAAAAGACCTAAATTAAAGATCTCTGCAAGTGAGATCCCAGCAGAAAGAACGGGCCATCAAAGAAGGAGGTACCTTTCTCTGAAGGGAGGAGAGAACTTCCACTTTGACTATGACCTTATCAAAATATGATCAGAGTTGGTGAACTCAAAAGGCTTCCATAGCCTTGGCAACTCATGACAAGAGCCTAGAATGATTACTGATGCCATAAACAAGAGTGTCAATTGTTAAGTCAACAACAGGAGTCACTGTGCACTTACTCCCCATGTAGGATCTCTGTCCTTAATGTGTTGTACAATGCGATTTAATGCTATAACTAGTACTCAAACAGTACTTTACACTTTGTGTTTCTGTGTGGGTGCAAACTGTTGAAATCTTTACTTAACATATACTAAATTGATCTTCTGTATATAAAGATAATTGAAAAATGAATCTTGATATGAATGGAATGGGAGAGGGAGCAGGAGATGGGAAGGTTGTGGGTGGGAGTGAAGTTATGGGGGTGGGAGCCACTGTAATCCAAAAGTTGTACTTTGGAAATTTATATTTATTAAATAAAAGTTAAAAAAGGAGTAACATTGTAAGGTAAAGCACTACTGAAACTACTTTGACTCTTTTTTTTTAATAAAAAAAGATTTATTCTTTATTTGAAAGGCAGAGTCACAGAGAGGCAGAGGCAGAGAGAGAGAGAGAGAAAGGAATTCCGTGCTGCCGACTTTCATCTATTTAGCCCATCAGCTGTTTTTAGAGCTGTATTAAACTCTGCTTCATGAACTGAAGGACACAAATATCTATGAAACAGGATTCATACTTGAAGAAGATATTATATAATCAATATCTTAAGACCAAAAAACATGAGATATATTTATCTACATGCGTATAGTGATTATGTATTTTATAGTTAGGGCATTGTCCACTTTCTTTGCAGAACACAGCTTTGAATGAGTGGGTATCCAAGAACAATCCCAATTCTGTACATGAATAATAGCTGTCACAAAACCCAGATACTTTCCTCCATAAGAAGAGATCTTGATCTGTGCTATTTTTATTGCTTATTATTATTTGTCTATAAGTCTATCTCATTATATTTTCTTTAATTATTTGAGTGTATTTAAATTTAGAATGCTGAAATCTTTAAGTTTGGTACCTTTATATTGTGAAATATCCTTAGTTTAGCAATATCACTTGTCTTAAAGTCTATTTTGCTTGATATCAACATAGTTAATTTAGTTATGCTTCTGGGGAGATTTTACATGATTTATCATTTAAAATTTTTATTTACTTATTTTTTAATAAGCTCTCAGTCACATAATTTTTTTAAAGATTATTTATTTGAAAGTCAGAGTTACACAGAGAGAGAAGGAGAGGCAGAGAGAGAGAGGTCTTCCATCTGCTGGTTCACTCCCCAATTGGCCGCAACGGCTGGAGCTGTGCCGATCCGAAGCCAGGAGCCAGGAGCTTCTTCCAGGTCTCCCACGTAGGTGCAGGGGCCCAAGGACTTGGCCCATCCTCCACTGCTTTCTCAGGCCATAGCAGAGAGCTGGATTGGAAGTGGAGTAGCTGGGACTTGAACCAGCGCCCATATGGGATGCTAGCATTGCAGGAGGTGGTTTTACCTGCTATGCCACATCGCCAGCCCCTTATTTACTTATTAATATGAAATTCAGAGTGATAGAGAGAGAGGGAGCAATCTTCCATCCCCTGGTTCATTTCCCAAATGCCCACAGCAGCAAGAGCTGAACCATGCCAAAGCCAGGAGCCAGGAACTCCATCAAGGATGGCAGGAATCCAAGTACTTAGGCCATCTGCTACCTCCCAGCTATATCACCAGGAAGATAGTTTGAAAACAGAGGTAGAAGTTGATGCCTAACACCCCCATATGAAATGCAAATGTCCTATGCAGTGGCTTAACCTACTGTGCTTCAGTGCCTAGCCCTTATTGGTTTATCTTTCTATATCTTTCTCTTTCACCTTTTCTGTTTCCTTATGTTTAACGTGTCTTTTGTAAATGATATATCTTTTTTTTAAAATATTTTTATTTAAAGTCCCTTTTTTAATAGATACACAAAAATGTAGATTTTTATAGAATATCATATAATGGTTCCATACATGTATATATTGTACAATCTATAAGTGTTATGTTTTAATTAGAATTTTTAGTTCATTTAAATTGAGTAGAATCAATCATACATCTGGATTCAGTTTTTCTGTTTGTCACACTGTTCTGTGTCCTTTCCCCCTTGCCTTTAATGCCTTCCTTTGCATAATTCAAGTACACTTTATTTTTAAACTTCTCCATGTTATGAGCTTATATATGCTTATATATACTTTAATGTAAATTGATACTTTTGCTTTGTAGACAAGGCAAAGAGTTTAGACCACTTAGAACACTTTAATTTTACTTTTTGCTTTTCTGCTTTTGTTACTATGAAATTATACATATATTTTAATTTAAAAGCTTAAATTTTATCTTACATGATAACATAGAAGTGCTTCTTGTAAAAAAATTCCCTCACTGAGGTTGGCATTGTAGAGCAGCTGGTTAAACCACCATTTATGTCAGCATCCTGTATTTGAGTGCCAGTTTGAGTTCCTGCTGCTTTCCTTCTAACCTAGCTCCCTGCTAATGCATGTGGGAAGCAACTGAAAGATGGTCCAACTACATAGGCCACTGATGAAATTCCTGGCTCCTGGCTTCAGCCTGGCCCAGACATAGCTATTGTGGCTGTTAACAGAGTGAACCAGCAGATGAAAGATATTCTCTCTCTCTCTCTCTCTCGGTTGTAGACAGTTTTTTTCTCTCACATTTTAAATTTGGTTTATAAGAGTATTGTAGTGGGGCCAGAGCCGTGGCTCAATTGGTTAATCCTCTGCCTGAGGCGCCGGCAACCCATATGGGCTCCGGGTTCTAGTTCTGACTGCTCCTCTTCCAGTCCAGCTCTCTGCTGTGGCCTGGGAGGGCAGTGGAGGATGGCCCAAGTGCTTGGGCACCTGTACCCATATGGGAGACCAGGAAGAAGCATCTGGCTCCTGGTTTCGGATCGGCACAGTGCCGGCTATAGCGGTCATTTGGGGAGTAAAACAACAGAAGGAAGACCTTTCTCTCTGTCTCTCTCACTGTCTATAACTCTACCTGTCAAATAAAAAAAAAAAAAAGGAAGGAAGGAAGAAAGAAGGAAGAAAGAAAGAAAGAATATATATATATATACATATATATATAAAAGAGTATTGTAGTAGTAGTTTATCACAACCTCGCTCCCAAATAATACTTTTGTTCTACTCTACATTACTTATAAGAAGATGTTTCAGGGTTGGATGTGACTATCTTGGGCTGTTCTTTCTTCCTTATTTTGTCTGACTCCTTTTACTCTATAAGCTTAAATTATGGAGCTTTAGACATGATGAGATGACTTATTGCTTCATTTTCTCTGTGCTTCAGTTTGGATATTTTCTACTAACTTAAATTACTGTTCACTATTCCTCTACTAGGCAGCGGGGATGTCCTTTTGAGAAATGTTTGCTTAATTCAAATTAATCTTAGTCCTTTGTTATGCATAATCTAAAACAGTTAAAAGAAACTAATTTTCTATTAAGTCTAACTATATATATATCAAATTACTTATTATTTTCAGCTTTATAATATCCACTTGTACATTTTATGTAGACCAGTTTGCTGAGCATGCTACATACATTTATTTAAAAACTCAACGGCTAGTTCTAGTACCTGGTTCATCTGTGGTTCTAATTCTGTTATCTTTTTTTTTCTTTCAGTTTGTATCCTTTGCTTTTGTTTTCCTTATAGTTGATAACCTTTTATTTTATCACTATATTAAAACTGATCAATAAATTATACCTATTTATGAAGCACAGTGTGATGTTGCAGTACATGTGTACACTGTTTAGTGTTAAAACGAGGGTAGACGAACCTACTTCCACAAATATTTCTTATTTCTTTTTGTTGAAAACGTTCAAAATCTTGTCTCCTAAATTTTAAAAAATATAAAGTACATTATTGTACTTCATGACTTTTTATTTAATACCAAACAATATGTATGCAAAGCTGTAGAGATTAGTTGTCACTGAGTGACTAATTATTGTAATCTTCCACAAGAGACTTCTAATTTTGGCAGGCGTCAGACCAGGGGCAGATTGACCCAATCCAATCCAATTACTGAATCCCTAAATAGGTGAAACAGCCTTTTAGTCTTAAGGGAAGAAACTCAGATGTCAATTAGGGTTCAAATAGTTTGTGACCGGGGCCATCACTGTAAAGGTTAAGCCTCCATCCACAGCTCAGGTATCTCATTTGGGCACAGGTTCAAGTCCCAGCTTTGCTCCACTTCCCATTCAGCTCCCTGATAATGTGCTTGGAAAAGTAACAGAGGATAGTCCAAGTTCTTGGGTCCCTCCACCCATGTGGGAGACTCAGAAGAAGCCCTGGGTTTCTGGCTTCAGATTGGCCCAGTTCCAGCCACTGAGGCCATTTGGGGAGTGAACCAATGGATGGAATATCTCTTTCCTTCTCTCTTTGTATATCTGCCTTTCAAATAATAAATAGATCTTTAAAAAATAATAACTTGTGACTGAAGTTCAGTCCTGGGAGAGAGGGTTTATTTCTAGTGTGTCTTTATATTTTAATGTATACCTTTTGAGTCCCAATAAGGGTCTTTATTATTTTGAGAACCCTAAATCTGAACTTTGGTCCTCAGTCCCTGTGACCCCTCTAACATCTCCGGTAAGATTATTAATTTCTCAGGTGTTTATTGGTAACTGATAAGTTATTCAAGGAGGACAAGCAGTGATAAATACTTGCCTTTGGGTTCACCATCTTTTCAGGACATTGGCACTTCATTTCAAGTCTTGACTGCATTGCCAGCTCTTCAATGTCCTAAAAAGCACACACACACACACACATGCGCGCGCACGCGCCGGACACCATACAAGTCTTCTTTGTGATCTTGATGGAAGCATTGGTTGACATAAGACAGACTATCATCATCTAAGTAAAAATTCAGGTCAAAATAGCTAAAGGCTTGGACACATTCATCTATACAGCCAAAAAAAAAAAATCCCAAACTTGAATAGAGAAAGAAACATAAAGAAGGATAGAAGAAATAGAAGGATAGGTGGAACACAAGACTAGCAAGACGAAGTAATTGTCTTCAAGTGGATAAATTTGTTCTCTGAAGATAGTAGATGGAGGAATCACAAGAAAGTCTGTATTTCTCACTATGGAACTATAGAAATAAATGACTGAGGCAAGCATTGAATCACAGTAACAAATATAAAGAGGAAAATATTGTAAGTTAGGATTATCAGGAATTATTCCGAAAAGGAGTGGACCATTCATATGAGCCATAAATATAGTAGAAGGTGGTCATGTAAGAAAAATATGAAATATTTACATCTTTGGATGCTTTTATTTTTACACAAAGAGTCATCTCAATATTTCAAAACATTAGTCTGTAAGAGTTTGAGGTCTAAATTATTATACTCTATCTAAACTTAAAATCTTAGGGTTTATCTTTGCAATGATCAGTCAAATTTGGCACTATCGTTAATTTTCACTTCTGTTCTGTCCTGAATATAAGACTGGCATACTGACTTTAATTCCATTCAGCTTAATTGCTTCTTGATTTATCTGAACTGAATAAGTCAAAATGTTAGCAGTGGGCAGGGAGTTCCGGTAACTGAAACATTGAAAGCATACTTCTTAGCTAACACACTGAATTGGACAGTTAGAATTGACTGAGGTCAAATTTGACTACACAGTATTGTATGTTTGGGAAGACATATTAGCATTTAGCATTTCTTTTTTCTTGAATATATTCTTTTCATTCTTTATCATTGTGAGCCAAGCATTGTATATCATGCTGACATGTGAGCCGATGTAGGTAGGTACGTGGGTGCTGATAAAGATTGTTTCCTATCAATTTATGACCTGTAACTACTGATGAGGAAAATGGGGATACTTCTAACCACATGAGAAGTTCCTAGACTTTTTGTTGAATCTATATTCATAAATTAGAAGAAAAAAGGCAAAAAAATTGATTATATCATTAATAGGAGTAAAACTTTGTGATGGGGCTAGTGCTGTGGTGTAGAGGGTAAAGGTGTCCCTGTGGTTCCAACATCCCATATGGGTGTCGGTTCGAGATCCAGCTTTCTGCTATGGCCTGGGAAAGCAGTAGAGGATGGCCCAAGTCCTTGGAACCCTAGACCCATGTGAGAGACCCAGAAGAAGCTCCTGGCTCATAGCTTCGGATAGGCCCAACTCCTGCTGTTGCAGTCATTTGGGAAGTGAAGACTTCTCTCTCTGTGCTTCTGCGTATGCCTTTGCCTCTCCTCCCTCCATCTCTGCTTCTGTAACTCCGCCTTTCAAGTAAATGAATGAATCTTTTTTTTTTTTTTAAAGTACTTTGTGAAGAAGAAATGTAACAGTTGGGAAAATATCTATAAACTCATCAAGCACTTGTCTATATTTTGCTAGAATTTGATGAAATGAATTAAAGAATTGTCTTCTTTAGGCAAGCAGATGTCAATACAAAACCCAATAATTTCACTTTTTTGATACTAAATTATGCTTGAGAATAAATTGGAAACCTGTACATTAAAAAATCAATGTATGTTTTAGCTTATTCAAGTGGGGAGCCAATGAGAAAGATTGAAAATGATTGTGAAACCAGGATTTTCATGAAAACTAAGAGAGTCCAAATGCATAAAATGGGACCATCTTTTTGCAACTCAGCTCTAATAATTTATGAGCATATTTTAATGATGTTACTATTATTGGTGTGAATGGATGTCTATGATAAAAGTTCATCCAAGTTTTCATTTCTTCTTGCATTTGTTATCCTTTCTTCCTTTGCATGGAATTAACTTCTTTTCTTTTGAGCTAGCCTTACATTGACCATGCCTATCACATGAAGCATTGTTCATTTGAGAATCATGGTATCCGTTCTTTTCAAAATCCTCCCCTTTTATCCCACTGGCAATGGATAACACCACACAGAATCTGTACACACAGAAACTGAATTCTTCTGGCTGCTAACAATGCCTCCTCTGGGCATGGTGAGAAGGGTCTCAATTAACCTCCATTCCACGTTCTAACTAGACACAGGAAGCCCTTTAGCCACCAGCCCTGGAGCTTGACTAAGGCTACTTCACGGTAGGTGTAACGAAGCTCCTTCCAGAAAGCAAACTAGAAACTCTAGTTAGGTTATAGAATTGCCCAAACATTGGGATCCTTCTTTTACACAGCACAAAATTGTATAATGGCACCGGAGGCTCCTTAACACGCTAATAACCCTATGGAGCAGGCTAAAAGTTGTGGAGTTTCTGACTGAATCTGAAGTTGAATTGCCATTTCAATTATTCCCTCAAGAACATTATCCAATTAATCTGCATGGATCATTTTTGGAAAACAAAATTCCTGTTCAAGTGAATTGCAAGGAAGTAGAAATGGAGTATATATACACATATATTTGTAAACCTGATGCATTATTTAAATTTTTACTTCTCAAACCCATTAGGACTGAAAAATCCTGCAAGGAGTATTTCTCAAGCTTCCGTTAGTACTTAACTGGTATTCAATAAAGCCATACAGAATCACTTAAAGCCAGCAAAACCTGAAGGAGGATTGTTAAACCATCAGAGGGGTCAGGGACCTGTCCCAAATAGGCCTTCCTTCCCTTAGACTCCAAAGTCTGCTCCACTGTGGAGAAGGTCGGTGAAAATTTCATTTAGCTAGAAGTCTCTGTTTCTTGTCAAGTCCCCTATGAGGAAGGGCAGGGGCTAAATAAATGACCAAAGTCAGTGGTCAGATATCTTCTCAAGATTAAGCCCTGGATAGTCATATAAATGAAGAATTTTATTAATAAGAAGGAAAAGAAAGAAGGAGACAGAGACAGAGAAAGAGAGATAACAGCAACACTTTAGAAGGGAGCATTTATAGCATATTGCAAAATAGCTAATGTGCTGTTACATTCCATTTAGGTCTTTGGTGTATAGAGAAACATTTACTTCCCCTTTCCATGGAGACAAGTGCTTGGTTGATATCAATTCCTCTCCCTCTTCCCTGCTTGGGTCGGGTTATAATATGCATTATTATATATTATATTATATATTATAATATGCATATATATATATGTTTACTTTTACTAATAGGTAAGGTAGGAAAAGTAAGATTATTATTGTACAGAGAACCTCCATAAGAGTAGTAGTTTATTTCAGCAAGTAAAAATGCTATGGGTCATAATCTGAAATTTCATATATAATTGACAACAATACATACCTTGTGCTCTGATCTAGTTTTTCTTCAAGTTTGTATACAGTAGCTAAAAATTGATACTAACATCTTGGAAAAAATAATTGCCTGCTTTTGACTTCCAGGATCTGTTAAATTTGTAAAACCCTTTTGTTTTACTTTGTGATTTTTTAATGTAGTGTATTACAATAATGAAAAGACATATTGTTAAACTTTGTATTAAGATCTTTGTAGTTATTCATACTTTCATGAAAATTAAATTCTACTGAGTATACAATTGTACATTTTTGGCAAAGTAAGCATTATATTTCAGTTAGGGTATTGACAATCACATGTACTTTGAAAACCAAAGTGTATATATAAAATATTTTAAGAGAGGATGCTTATATCCCTAATAATAAAAAACAAAAAAAAAGATTAGAAGATTTCATGAATGGTGATTAAAAATACTAAAAGTACATAATTTAATATATTGCATATATAATTTAAAATTACAAAAAGCAAGTAATCAATAATCATACCAGTCTACCTGAGGAAGGAAAAATACTTATGCATTCTATTTTGAGAAACTAACATGATAAGCTGTGACAGATTTGCTTAAGCTGGTACAGTCAGAATGATGCACCTGTATCTTTCACATTGCTGTTGCGATAAACCCAGTGATCCTATCTGCTTTCTATGTTTGATACACCTGTATGTGTCAATGTCCTTCACATACACATCCAAGGCCCTGATAAACTAAAACCGCCTTGTAACTACCTGCTGACTTTAGGGCAATTGTAAGATAATGCATAGTTTTAATCAGTCTTTTTGATAATATTAAAATGTGAAGATATTAGAGATGGTTTTCATAATAAGAGTCTTGTTTTTTTTTTTTCTGGATCAGATACAGTAAACAAAAATCAAACACATGTAGAAATATATAATTTAAAATTTTATGTTGCATTTCGTTGAAATGTTAGCTGAATAATATTGCTTTGGCACATATGTTATATTCATGTCAATATGTTTCATATGCTAAAAAGATCTGTACAAAAGTGCCCAGCCTTCCCTGTTTACAAAAGAACTAAACAGCTGTGTAAGTTCATAGAAGAGAAGAATTAAATTAAGGAAAGTTTTAGTACCAGTCAAGGTTGTTCACCCACATGTAGCTAACAAATGTTGTAGACAATAAATAAATTATACTTTTGAAGGTAATATTCATTTGGGTTTTCTCTGATTGAGAAAGAAGAATCATTTGGTTCAACTAAATGTCAGAAGGCACTTTGCCTTTCTCTCTTTCCCTCTCCATATATGTGTGTGTGTATGTATATACATATATATGAATATGAATATATATACACTTCGTTTTTTAAAAGAGAGCAGAAGGATCTTCATTGTCAACAAGGAAAATCAATGTTGTTATATAATTAGCAAACAAAACTATTCTGATAGGAATTTTATGGTATATGACTTCAAATAAAGTTGGCTATTAAAATATTCTATAAGACAGGATTTTCAATGTGCATTTTGCCAATTCTTACTAAATTTGAGTTTAATGCCAACTATTCATCTTAGATTAGCAATATCTTTTAATATAGAAAAAAGTGTTTGCTTCTACTTCATAAACTTATTTTTTACACATGGTAGCACAACTTTTGTATATAATTTTTAGCTGCAAGAGATCCTTAATTTTAATATGTCACACAAAGTAGGCCTTTATTTGATTTTTTCTCCATTTTATATGAATTTAACTTTTATCATGCATAAATATTTTAGTTAAAGTTTTTACTAACTTTTAAAAATTATCAGTGTAAAGAGAACAGATTTCATGCATTTCATTGGTACAGTTATAAGAAGGTAACCACATTTCTCTCCTCTCTTCATCCCTCAATCTCCCTCATTCCTTCCTTTATTTTTTTCATTTATGCAAAAACCATAATTTCAATCCACTCTGTAATCACAGGCTTAAAACTGCTAAATTTCTTCTATTCATATTCTTTTAGATTTCATTTTGTGAATGGGTTAAAGATTTAATAATATTAAATATGTGATAATACAAATATAGTCACTAAGTTATAGTGAACATTAAGAAATGAGTATTAATGTACATCATTTGACCATGGGAAGAATTCTGAGGCTTTCTGCAGTGCCATAGTTAGATCCAGATTCTTAAATCAGTTGCTACAGTTAAGATTATGTGAATAGCCTCAGCAATGGAGGAGAAAGATCACCAGGCATGGTGTAAGATGATAGCCTGTTAACCTCATAAGAGTCTTTTGAGTGGTTCCAAATTCAAATTTGGCAGTAGGATATAAAATTTTTCTTCACTATATTTGTTTAAGTTTATCCAATAGACCTTTTCCTCTCTCAAATTGGTAAATTAGCTCTGTCAATTCATTGGCCAAAAGAGCCAAAGAAGAACAGGAAGTATAGCCACAAGTCATCCAGAGAAATCTGGAGTTTTTCTCTACCAAAATGGCTGCCACATGGCTGCTGTAGCTCACATAACCTCTGAAAATTTATCAAATTTTTCATTACAAAGATTTTATAAAGTCTACACCACCAGAAAGAATACAATGAATAACATTCAGTTGTGCCTCAACATTACTAAAGCTATTGTTGTTATAAATTAAATTGATTTTGCAGTAATATACCTCAACAATGTGAATGAACTAAGGTTTATGTTACAGCCAAGTTATAAGTGCTGGTCGATTTTCATTCCTAAATAGTGACAACAACTGTTAGATATTATCTTTTTTATAACTGTTCTTAAATATGTAAAATATATTGCTGTATAAAGGAGTGCAATCCACACACACACACACACACACACATGCATTGAGATATTGGAGGGAAAAGGCAGTAACCCATGTCTGTTGATATGCATGCTCATTTCTTTTGAGTGTCCCTATAAAGCAGGATTTCTTGTTTATTAAGTGCTTTTATATTTCTCTTAAGTGATATTGGAAATGAAGTGTTTAAAATTTTTAGTTTATCTTCATAGAAGCCAAATCATTCCTGCATAGAATGTCTTTTGTTTCATGTCTGAGAGTTTACTTACTATGTCCTTGAGTAGAAGCTGTGTTATAAAATTCAAAAAAATTATTATAAGATATTTCTTAATGAGACTTTATTTGGTCTTACTATTCATATATCCCATGTGGAGTTTGATAGGGTTAAGTAAAAATTATTGAGTGATATTAATGGAAAATGAATATTTTTCATAATATTTCTTATTGTTAAATATTGATGAACTAATATTCTGATAATTTTATGATATATACATATATTTTATTCTTTATGATTATAAATGCTATTCCAAATATGCATCATAGAATTTATACTTCTAAATTTAAAGCATAAATTGATAATGACACATTTTGCTTTTATTTTTAGTAAAGAATTCCATCTTGTAAATATAACTGATAGAAGGCAATGTATCACTTTTAAATACATGGATAAAAATACTGCTACATACAGTGATTGGGACTTATTCTGCAAATAAATTGCTTCAGAGATGGGGGAGAGAGCCCCAGTGAGGAAATCATGAGGTAAACCAGATAAAACTCTCCTGTACCACAATGAAAAACCTTTTAAGCATGAAGAAACTGTAATATAATGTGGCACTTGTAGGTACATTAAGATAAAACATCCAGGAGCCAGTAAATTTTTTCATGCTGTCAGAGTATTCAACAGTACATATGAGCTGTCGTACTGCAGTCATCAACATCCAAAAAAGCATAGCATTTTAGAAAACAACTTTCCAATAGAAACAATTCAACTTCATACTTAAAGGCATATGGATACTAACAGATTAAGTAAAATAGCAGTTGTCATTATCTGAATCTCTACTAACATTTGTCCACCTCTTTTTGACCAAAGTCCTATAGCCTGTATTCTTAATACCCTTGTTTTCTTTTTGCTAACACAGGAAGAGGTGTAGAAAGAGCGGGGAGGAAGGCAGAGAGACAGGGAGAGGGAATAAAAGTTGTCAGGAAGTATTAAAGAGGTGTTTAATTCTCAGAAATTTTAGTGATCATTTCTATTTCTATTAGCATGGGAATTTATAAAGGGCTAATGTGGGGAAACAGAAGAAAAGGAGAATACTTAGCATGGATGTGTTCATAACAGTCCCTGTTCATGTTTTGATTTACAGGACATTCTGGAACCACTTCCCATATAAGGCATTAGACAGATATCATAGACAGATGCACATAAAGTCAAAAGCATCCAGGAGTTAAATGAGAACAAGGAAGCTCCATCTTCTGGAGCATTTAATCCCCCTTAGCTTCATACCAAAAAGGTCTGATGTATCAGATTTCCCTTCCCTAATGATTACAATAGGGTTAATTCCATTTTGCAATTCTAAATGCAAAACTAGGGAAATTATATTGATTGAGTTACACTTAATAATTATAATTGCTTTTATATTTTATGGGAAACCATTATATAGTCTTAAAATATGGTGTGTACATAAACCATTAATATTTCAGCATTTGATCTCTTACATCTTCCTTCTAGGACAAGTTTTCTTATTTATTAATTTTTGTCATTACAATGTACTTTTACAATGCTACTGTTCATAAATAAAGCATGATCTAGCCATAGGATTTCCAATATAGTGGATTTGAAATTGAAATCATATACTTGTGTGTTTTGTGTGTATAGGTTTCATATTGCTGAGTTACATTGTCTTACATGTGAAGACATTTAGCTTTTCGAGTTCTAATTCAGCACTCATGGGAAACATTGTAGAAGTATTTTATTAGAAGACACAGAGTGAATGATTAGAGCATTTATCAAAACATAATAAATGATTCATGGAATACTCTTATATTTACTATATGTTATTGTATATACAATAAATAAGAAACAGTTCTCGTCTTCAAGGAGATATAGCTTACAGGGAAGAGAGTTCCTATTTAAAATATGGTTCACAAATTGGCACATGAATATTTTCTTTTTTCTTTTTTTTTTTTTCTCAGACTCCGAGTTTATTCCAACCACATTTCCTTTGGTTTAGTCCAATTCTCATAGTGCAACATGGATGCTATTCTGTTACCGGAGAAATTGCAGGGTTCTTGTCTTCGCGCAAGAAAGAATTCAGGCGTGAGACAGAGAGTAGTGGGAGGTAAAATAGCAAGGTTTATTAAGAAGGAACATCTGTAAGGACGGATGGGCACCTCTCCAGACAGGACCTGAGAGAGAGTGCCCAGTCCCTCAGACTGGGGGAAAGGGGGGGGCTGCATGGGTGAGTGAAGAGTACACCTGGCCAGGCCAGGCCAGGCCAGGCCAGGCGGGCAACTCAGCAAAGATGCAGAGAGCTGAGCGCGCAGTCCAGTTGAGGCTGGGGGTTTTAAGGAGATGGGTCTTGCTTCCCCACCTCTGCTCCTCTTGGAACAAAGGGCTTTTTGGATGTAAATAGAAAAACTTCTCTTGAAGGTCTGAAACAAAGGACTTTATGGATGCAAATGTTATCAGACCTGAGGAAGGGAGCAGGGTGTTTGAGATGCAGATACTGGGCTGCACCTGGGAGATTGTGGAAGATTTATGAATATTTTCTAAAAGCTAGTTAACAATGCAGAAGCTCAAGCCATATACTAGATCTACGGAATCAGAACAAACTTTTTCATGGAATGCTTGAGTGATTTATGTATACATTAGGATTTAAGAAGGACCACTCTAATTTGAATTGATTTACAGTCACTGCCATGATGCTTAGGAGAAATAAACAGATGAAGAAATTTGACAGAAGGATGATATCACAGAATGAAAGACCTAGGTACCTTTACTTTGTTCTTCAAACTGAGCATATCTTGCTAGTCAGGCACCATTTAATAGCAGAAAAATTAATGTTTTCAAAGGATTGGTTTTGAATGTTTTTGGTTTACATATCATTTGTCGTTACATTACTGTTGACAATATGCCGGTTTGACAGAAATATAATTATGTAAGTCCACATCAAAAAGAAGTTCTCTTTTTTCTTTTATTCATTATATTCTTTGTAGGAGAATGAGTTGACTAGGGTGGCTTCTAAGAATAGCTTTGTCAGTTACTGTAGTTCTTCAGTTATGAGTGCAGTGACAATAGAGGAAACCTTGCTGCCAGATCACATTTAAGTAGAATAAGTTCACACAAAGATTATCATGTAGAACGTAAGGAATCTAAAACCATTTTCATTTTCTCACAAAGATTCAGAAAGCTATGGGAATTGAGAAGGTCACAGCAGCATATTTTGATGAGATCTATTTGTGCACATCAATATTTTGGACACTGTCTCTTTGCCTTTTCCCACTACATTCTTCTTCCAGGACTGCCTGTGACCAGTAGGGAATCAAACAAGGAATCAGGCACATTATCCACTTTGGTTTGGCTTTGTACTTGAATGTTATCTTTTTCATATGAAGACACAGTAAGGAATGCCTTCTGAGGTGGTTTTCTGAAATGACTACTTTTTATGCATAAATAACATAAGAATTATATAAAAGGACTGACAAAATGTTTTACATGTTAATCTGTAATTCCATTGGTAAAACACAGATACAAAAGTGAAAACAATGTCTTTACAAATAACTTGGAAGCATTAAATCTTTTCAAAATAGGTCTTGTTAACACTTATGAGTACTATATTTACTTATGGCACATACTTCAAAGCTGATGATCCTTAATTTTTTTAAAAACTTTTATTAAAATTAGAGACAGTAACAGAGACAGAGAAAGAAACAGAAAGAGAAGGAACTCCCATCTTCTGGGTCACTCCCCAAATCCCTATATGTCAAATGGAAGAACTTTTGTGATAATGATTGCTATTATCTGCACCCAAACTAGAAAATAACAAATAGTTACAAAAGAAAAAGCCTTATCACTTAAACTTAGTTATTTTATTTATTTGTAATTATTTAATTAGGCATAGGCGTTTTTCACTTTTGCAAATCTTTTTTTACTCTTTATGTTTTTAGATACAATTATAAGTAGATGTTAATGCATCATCAATGTTTATATTTAATATCAATTCAGATGAGAATGCTTGGTCACAAAAGCTGACCTGATGTATTAGAAAACGTAATTAAGTGTTCTTATAGCATATAAGAATATTTTACAGAGATGAGCCTTCAGTGCAGAGGTTAAGATGCCACTTGGGACACCTGCATCCCTATTGAAGTGCCTGGGTTCAAGTTCCAGCTGTGCTTCTGATTCCAATTTCCTGCCAATAAGCCCCCAGAGAAGCAGTGGGATAACAAGTGTTTGGGTCTCCGACACTCATGTCAGAGATCCTGGCTTTGGCATAGCCTAGCCCCAGCTCTTGCCAGCTTTTGGGGAGTACATCACTGAATAGAAGACTTCTGTTTGTTGTTCTCTGTCTCTTTCTACCTCTCTGTCTCTCTGCCTTTCAAATAAATTTAAAAATATCTTACAAAGGATTCAGTTGTTCCTAATGTATTTTAAATGCCTTACATAATTGATCAATAATGAATATTTCTAAATATCTAGTTCAATTAATCACCTCCTGATTTGCAAACTCATTTATAAGAATTTTTATAGGAACATTCCACCAGTAATTTTTCTTTTAAAGATTTATTTATTTATTTATTTGGAAGAGGGTTATCTATAGATGGAGACAGACAGAATCAGAGAAATCGTCCATAATCTGATTCACTTCCCAAATCACTACAATGGTCCGGACTGAGCATGGCTGAAGCCAGGAGACTGGAACTCCATGCAGGTCTTCCAGGTGGATGTAGGCTCCCAAGCACTTGGGCCACCTTCCATTGCTTTCCCAGGTGCATTACCAGGGAGCTGGATAGAAAATGGAGCAGCCAGGACTTGAACCGGCGCCTACGTGTGTTGCCTGTGTTAAAAGTGGGGGTTCAACCTGCTATGAAACAATGCCAACTCACCAGCAGTAACTTTTGTTTTATATATTTGACTAATATTGATTCACATGCTAAAACAACCTTCATATATCCTTCTGCAAGTTCCGGTAATAAATGCATTAAACTTAAAATCTCCTAATTTATACTTAGCTAAGAATTGGTGCATGTTCAACTGAGATTTATCTAGCAAAATATTATCCACTTCAAGGGTTTATAGAAATGGTATTTAATGCAGGAAATTTATTGCACAGGTGACAGAAAAGCTAAGAATGACAATTGCTAAGAGTGTGGTAACACAGAGATTAACACTATCAAGAATTCACTAGCAAATCTTTGCTAGAGAATCAAAGACACGGAATAATGGCAAGATCAAAGCCCAGAATCGGGAGTCACCCTGGATGGTGCAACAATGGCGGGCCCATCCATGGCAGCTGGAGTAGAAGACAGTCAAGCTGTACCAGGAAAACTGCTCAGGGAGGAGGATAGTCTCCTGCTGCCTCTCATCTTCGCCTCCCATTGACTGAACCAAGCTGGATGTCAGCTGGCTCAGGAGCCAAAGGAACCATCCTTCCTGAATCAGAGGGTTAAGGAATGGATATGCTGGCAAACAGGCCCAAGATCTGCAACAATGATCTTCCGGGTTTTTATAAACTTTTGTAGAAACTTAAGCTTTAAAAGCAATTTGTGGCCGTAAGATAGGAATGCACACACTGCCCTTAAACTTGGCCCTCCTGAGAAATCTAGCACCTGCATTTTTCACTCATCAAAGAGGGCAGTGACTAGCAAAAGAAATCATAGCAGAAAGAGAATTATATTAATCAAAGCAATTTCTAGTGAAAGGAGGCATTGAAATCTCTAAGCAAGTTATAGAAAGAAAGCTACACTCTTCAAACCACTGAATTGAAAACAAAGCTTCAGATGATAACTATATGATTTGACAAAGATACCTCAAATTGCTCAGGAAAACCTCTTTCTTTACGGCAATGTTTCAGGCTATTTAAAACAGAAGCTCAGTCGAGGAACTAAACAAAGATGCTAGAATTGGACATAGAAGACAGATGAATTTGGCTGTTATCCATGCAAGAATAGAAGCCAAAATTATGCTGACTAAAAATGGAGCCAAGCAATGTCATATAGATTTGAAAACCATGTTGTGCCAAGAGAGATGTTAATGGTTTTCAATTTTCAGGTTTAGTAAGAATCATAAGTTGTTTGATTTCTTAATCTAGTTTACATATCCTAAATATCCCTGCATCTTTGAAGCCCTAATTTCATGTTCCCTTTTTAATTTCTAGATTTAACAGTTTGGTTTAGATTCCAAGCCTGATTAAATGGGTGGTATGTTCCCATATTTTGGTTCATTTAGGTACAGCTTATTGATTTATGTTTGCAGGAGTTAGCACATGCTATTAACTCATTTGAGTAAAGATATTTTAAAATTATTTATAGTTCTTGTTTAGATTAGCAATTGAATCAGTCAGGCCTGAGAAGGAGCCACACTGGCACTTTGCAGGAGGCAGTGGCTTCAAGGGATGCTTCCTGCTTTCTCCTGTTTGTGCTCTGTAACTGACCTAAAGAACAATGGTCATCTTTGCTTAGTATAATGATGGCATCAACTAGACCAGCAAAAAATACAGCAAAATTATTTGCAAAAGTGGAACTTTTGAACATATTTGCAAACCTGCTGAAAAGCTCATGTGCACATTTATTTATACAATTTGGTACCTATTAATATTTCTTAATATTTAAGCCTCTGATGTATTGTATTTGATATCCTTAAAGAAGAAATGACATTTAACTGGAAATTGATCTTTCAATAACAATATTAAGGTTGCCATTACTTTCTCTGTAGATCAATGGATGATACCTAAAATAATCAAAATATTCCAGAGATAAACCTTAGAGCATTAAATGCTACTTACTCCAGAAAACATTGAGAGTTGTAAAGGTGTGTAAAATGGAACAAAGTAGCAGAAGTTTAAAAATAGCATGACAAAAATAAAAATGTGTGAGGGTGTGGTGTGGGTGGGTTTGAGTTTGTGTTTTGGTTTTTTTTTTTTTTTTTTTTTTGACTGGCAGAGTGGACAGTGAGAGAGACAGAGAGAAAGGTCTTCCTTTTCCGTTGGTTCACCCTCCAAATGGCTGCAACGACTGGAGCTGCGCTGATCCGAAGCCAGGAGCCAGGTACTTCTCCTGGTCTCCCATGCGGGTGCAGGGCCCAAGGACCTGGGCCATCCTCCACTGCACTCCCGGGCCACAGCAGAGAGCTGGACTGGAAGAGGAGCAACCGGGACAGAATCCGGTGCCCTTGTTTTAACTTTTGACAATGTGGAAAGTACATAAAGCAGCCCCGACCGAGACTAGAACCGGTGTGCCAGCACCGCAGGCGGAGGATTAGCCTACTGAGCCGCGGCGACGGCCTTGAGTTGTTTTTGTTAATGTGAGGCAAAACAACTCAAGTAGTTTCACTAAATATTCAAGTTACAGAAGACAGCAATACTTATCACAATATATGCCAACATATTTTGTAAATATTGGAGAATAATGTATATGTGAGATTTTATAATTATCTCTGTTGAGCCTAAAAACACCAAGAAGAAAAACATACATTTGATTCTATTATGTATGATCAATGGTTCTAAAATCTAGAACATTTTTTTTCTTAAAATAGGCCTTTAATTATTCTCTTCCTCTTCCTCAACTGCCTGTTCTTAATGTGGCTTTGATTCTGCACCACACTTTCATAGAACTCAGAACACTGTTCAGGGGTAGGGTTCCCCAGTGTAGGCACCGGGACCTACCTCAAAGTCTTAGATTTCCATCTGAACTGTATCTCCTAATACCAGGAACTAGGTGCCTTAGGAACAACAGAGAATTATTTCTCACAGGACTGGAGGCTAGGAAGTCAAAGGTAAGATGTGAGCCCTCACCTCCTGATCCTCACAGTGTAACCTCTCAGCCAAAGGAGGTCACTCAGGCCTCTTAATAGGAAACTAATCCCATCCATGAGGACTTCACCCCTCTCACCTAATAACCACTTAGAAACTTTACATTCTAAACTCATCCCCTGGACAATTAAGATTTCAACATACACATTTTGGGGGATACAAATCATCAGTCAAGGATAATGTATGTAAACTTTCCAATCCACATCCCTAGATCCTTCACACAAGCTGCTTTTCCTGCTTGCGCTTCCTGGACCTCAAACATTGCTGGCAGTCCTGACTTCCTGTCCACTCCTCCTTCTCTCCATCCTACGTAATCATTCACAGATCGGTTCTCCCTGCTTTCACTAGCTCCGGCTAGCTTTCTTGCTGAATTCTGCTTTGGATTGGTTGTGTGAGCACACCACATAGCAAGATCTTTGGCTTTCACTCTATCTTGCCCCATCTGCCTGAACTGTCCTAACTGCCCTCTCTCTTTCACCTCATGCCTTCAAGCTCTCTCAGTATTTAAATATACATATATATTCCCTCACATTTACCTTATCATCACATTGAGTTAATGTACTCTATTTATTTCCTCTTCTGTTCTATCATAGTCCTGCACCAGTCACTTTCAAAGTATGAGAATAACTAAAATCTTGTTTAAAAACAAGCACTTTTTAAATTCATTTGTTATGTTCAGGAAGCATAGCCATTGTCTTGTGGAGTTCACAATACAGTAGAGCAAGATTTAAATAATAACTTGCCATATGATATGATATGATATGATATGATATGATATGATATAATGGTTGATATGTCATATGACAGGAGAAAATATCAAATACTATAGGATCCCAGGGGAATCTGGACATGGGAGTGAGAAAGTAACTTTGCCAGAAAATGGTGACAGTTCAACTAGACCTTTATTTATAAAGAGAAAAATGTGCCGAAGTGCTTCAGAGAGGGAGAACAGCAATAATATAAACTTGAAAGGCAGGAAAAGAATTGATGGTCATATAGAAGCATGTCAAATATCTAAATTTGACAAGGGTTTTGAGCTTAGAAGACAGGTGATGAGCGATGGCATTGGTCCTGCAGGCTAGGACCTCTTGCAGCATTCAAAGTTACCTGAATCTAAAACCTGTGCTCTTAACTGCTTTGCATTCTTTCTCCCACAAGGCCTGTGTAACTACATATATAAGCTTCCATGATCTACATTAGGAGTTAGTTTATTCAAAGACACAGAAATCTACTCACAGATGTTATAATGCAGACATTGCAAACTCAATTATCCACTAAGACTAGATAGTAACATAAATCAGTAACTCTATAATATTCAATGCTGCAGTAGCTCTGTGATAAATATGCAGCTCTCTGAAATCTGGAGAATGGTTGTAACATTTAACTATGACTTCAGTTTGTTGTCATGAGAAATGCCACCTAGCATTGCATGACACTCTCCTTCTACAGAGATCCTAAGAGATCCTTCTGGAATTCCTGGAAACCCAAATGTCATAAAAATGAACATTGATAACAGTCAAATAAATTTGTGGTTCATATTTGGCTATCCAGCAGTCTTTTGGAAGCCCCAAAGACTTTCCTTTACTGAGACTAGACTTGTATATTTCCACAGAGTACACTAAACATTTCAACACATATACAACAGCATAAACCAATCTAACCAGACAACCAGACTTTCCATTTCCTTAGCTTTTCTTGTGTTTGGAGCCTACCACCTCCTCTCTTCCCATTTTTTATATAGTGTAGAATACATTGTTGTGAGCTATAGTCACCTCACTCATCTATAGGACATTAGATCTTGTAATTTCTATCTGAATAAGTTTTGGTATCCAAAACTTACCTCTATCTTCCCCTCACTATACAATTCCCAACCTCTAGTTGTCACAAATTGAATTTCAGATCAATTATTGTTTTTTAGCTTCCACATATGAACAAGAACATACGGTATTTGTCTCTCTGTGTCTAGCTTATTTCATTTAACATAATGATCTCCACTTCTATCAATTTTACTGCAAATGTCAGGATGTTTTTTTTTTTCTTTTTAATGGCCAAATAGCATTCTACTGAGCATATATAGTACATATTCTTCATCCATTCATCCACTGAAGGACACTACAGGTTGATTTCATATCTTGGCTATTATGAATAGTGCTGCAATGAACACAGGATTACAGGTACCTCTTTCATGTGCTAATTTCATTTCTTTCAAATATATACTCAGAAGAAGGATAGTTGAGTGTTTTGAAGAACATCCATACTATTCTCCATAATGGTTGTACTAATTTGCATTTACCACCCATGGATAAGGGTTCCTTTTTGTCCACAACCTGGCCAGCATTTGTTACATTTTATTTTATGGTTTTGATAATATCCAATCTAACTATAGTAAGATCATTCTTCATTGTGTTTTTTGATTTGCATCATCCTAAAGGGTATTGATATTGAATTTTTTAAATGTGTTCTTTGGTCATTTGTATTTCTTCTTTTGTGAAATATCTATTCAAATCCTTTGCTCATTTTTTGTTTTTGACAGGCAGAGTGGACAGTGACAGAGAGAGAGAGAGACAGAGAGAAAGGTCTTCCTTTTTGCCTTTGGTTCTCCCTTCAGTGGCCACTGTGGCCGGCGCGCTGCGGCCGGCGCATCGCGCTGATCCGAAGCCAGGAGCCAGGTGCTTCTCCTGGTCTCCCATGCGGGTGCAGGGCCCAAGGACTTGGGCCATCCTCCACTGCACTCCTGGGCCATAGCAGAGAGCTGGCCTGGAAGAGAGGCAACTGGGACAGAATCTGGCGCCCCGACTGGGACTAGAACGTGGTGTGCCTGCGCTGCAGGCAGAGGATTAGCCTATTGAGCCACGGTACTGGCCTCCTTTGCTCATTTTTAACTGAATTCTCTGTTTATTATTGTTCAGTTTTTTTAGTTTGTTATATATTCTGAATATTAATTTTTTGTCAGATGCATAGTTTGCAAATATTTTCTCCCATTCTGTCAGTTGTCTCTATTCTATTGATTGCTTCCTTTGATGAGCAAACTAAGAGGCTTGCTAGTTTAATATAATTCCATTTGTGTGTTTTTGCTTTTGTTGCCTGTTTTGGGGATATTTTAAAAAATTGCCTATACCAATGTCTTGAAGTATTTTCCTATTTTTTCCAGTCATTTCATAATTTCATGTCTTACATTTACATCTCTGATCCATTTTGTGTTATTTTTATCTAGAGGGGTGGCAGAATTGTGATGGTTGGAATGGTTTGCTTCAATCTTCTACAAATGGATATCTAGTTTTCCCAATTTATAGAAATGCATTTCCTTGGGCTAGTATTGTAGCACAGTTGGTTAAGCTGCTGCTTATGCTATCAGAGCACCTATTCAATTCCTGGCTGCTTTGCTTCCCATCCATAAACCTGCAAATGTACCTAGGAAAGCAGCTGAAGATAGTGCAAGTACTTGGCCACTGCCACCTATGTGGGAAACCTGGATAGTTTTTCAGACTTCTGGCTTCAGACTTGTCCAGCCCTAGACATCATGGCCATCTGGGAAATGAACCATCAGAAAGAAGATATCTCACATTCTTCATCTCTCTCTTTCTTTCTGTTGCTCTTTCAAATAAGTAAATAAATCTTCAAAAAAGTACATTTTCTTATGATGAGCATATTCACAAGTTTTTAAATTTGTTAGTAAGGTTCATTTGTAACAATATATTATCCTGAAGCATCCTGATGACTATTTAAATAGAACATAACAATATTTGAACCGTTACATGACACTTAGTTCCATCCCATTCCATCTAGAGCATGATACATAAAACGTACCCAGTAAATGAGAAAAAATTATAAAGGCCATTAGGAAGAAAAGAGTAAATGTCGAACCAACATGTTTATTTTCCCAGTGAATATGTGAGATTGAGTGTAGATTTTTGTAATGTTTGAAGGTCTCAAGTGGTCTAAGTTAACCAGCTTTTTCAGGGATGAATTCTATTCTTTGTCCTGAATCATGTCCATGGTGAATCTTAAATACCCACTGATGCTCAGGCAGCTTATTCTGGCAATTCTCCCAACCAGACACACAGTGGGACCAGGCCGGTAGCATGCCCAGGCAGTTATGGCTAGTTACAGTTGGACAGATGACTGACCGATTGGAAGAGGCTTTGTCTGGAGACCAATCTCAGAGTTTATAGAAGTTTTCTTTTTTTCTTATACCTGTGTTCAGTCTTGATAAGTTACCAGGTGTCTGTTTCAAAAGCCTATTCTTCTAAGTTAAACTTTGTTTCAAGGTTTATGAAATTTGCATCTGTGCTGAGAAGGCCTTAAAAATCACTCTGCCAGGTTATGTCATACCTGCCTGGCTCAGTTTTTAGTTATATTTGCATGGTGACGATTTTATAACTATAGCACTCCCTTTACATTTTTATTGACACATTGTATTTTCATGTTTCAAGAATATTTTTATTTCTTTTTTAATTTCTTCAATGATCCATTGGTTATTCAGAAATTTGTTGTTCAATTTCCATGTATCTGTAAATTTTCTATGATTCTTCTTATTGCTGATTTCTAATTTTATTCCTTTTGTGATCTGAGAACAGACATGGTATGATTTCTATTTACATTACCAAGATTTGATTTTGGACTAATATATGGTCTGTCCTGGAAAACATTCCATGTGCTGATAAGAAGCATTGTGTATTCTGCAGGGTGAAATGTTCTATAAATGTCAGTTAGGTTCATTTGTTCTATGGTATGGTTCAACACTGACCTATCTGTTGATTTTCTGTTTGAATGATCTGTCCATTGATAACAGTGGGGTGTAAAATCATTCATTTTTTTTTTTTACTGTGTTGGAGTTTATCTGTCCTTTTAGGTCTAATATTTGCTTAATATATTTGGGTGGTCTTGTGTTTGATGACTATATTTGTTTTATCTTCTGGCTGAATCAATCCTTTTTTTGGTATATAACATCTTTCTTTGTATCTATATACAGTTTTTGATTTAAAGTCTGTTTTATCTGAAATGAATATAGCTACTTCTGCTTGTCTTGGTTTCCCTTTCATTGGTATATCTTTTCCACTTCCCTACACTTTATGTGTATTTTTACCTGTGAAGTAAGTTTCTTGCAGACAGCATACAGTTGGGTCTTGTTTCTAATCCATTCAGTCAACCTAAATATTTTGACTGGGACATTTAAGTCATTTATATTCAAGGTTAACATTGATAGATAAGAGTTAACTCTTACTTTATTACTCATTGCTTTATATTCTTTATTTCTAACTCTTACCATTATTTGTGGTTTTTGTATCTTTCTGTCATAAGATTGGATTCTCTATACTTTCTCTTTTGTATATCTTCTCTGTTAATGAATTTTGTACTGTTGTGTGTTTTCATGTTGGTTATTATTTCTGATGCAAGACTCCCTCAAGATTGCTTGTAAGGATGATTTGATGGTAATGAATGTACTCAGGTTTTGCTTATCTAGGAAATAGTATGTTTCTCTTTGCTTCTAAAGGATAGCTTCACTGCATATAGTATCCTTGGTTGGAAGTTTTTTCCCTTTCAAGACCTTAAATATATCATCCCATTTTCTTCTGGCTTTGAGAGTTTCTGCTGAGAAGTATGTTGTTAGTCTAATGGGCTTCACTTTATTTGTAATGATATTTTCCTCTCACTGTTTCTAGGATTATTCTTCTTAATTTTAGACAAGTTGACTATAATATGACTTTTTCCTTCTCTCCTCTCTGAAGTATCCCTACAATATGAGTATTTGTTCACTTAATTGTATTTCATATGTCTTGTAGGCTTTCTTCATTCTTTTTAATTCTCTTCTCTTTGCTTTTGCCTGACTGGGAAGAAAAGCTTTTTTTAAAAAAAAGCTTTTTCCTCAAGATTAGAAATATCTTCTTCCACCTGGTCCACTCTGTTGTTAAAGTTCTTGGTTATATTTTTTATTTCATTGATTCATATTTTAAGCTTCAAAATTTCTGATTGATTCTTATGAATGATTTATGTCTCTTTCAAATTTCTCGTTCATATAATGCATTGCTTTCCTCATTTCTCTAAATTTCACATCTCTGCTCTTTCACATCTCATTGAGTTTCCTTGGGGTCATTATTTTGATTTTTTCCAGACATCTCAGATTTCCTTCCAATCATGATCTATTTCTGGAAAACTGTTATGTTACTTTGGACATATAATACTTCTTTGCTTCTTCATGGTTCTGTACACATGGTTCTTCATTGTTGTCTGCACATTTGACATAACAGTTCCTACTTCTTCATGGAATAACTTTCATTGGAAAATACTTTTTTGTTTAGATAGAATTCAGGTAGTTGTTTTGGTTTGAATTCTAGGTGAACCCAGAAGTATAACCTCTGAGTGACATCTTCTGCTCCAGTCAACGTAAGCAGTCTCTATGAGTGCCACAGTTGTCTAGTCTGTACCAATTCATGGAGGTAGTGTTATGATTAAACCGGATATGAGTTTGGTGTAAGTAATACTTTGCTTTATGATGGTACTAGCCACATCTCGTGAACCAATGGAAGGAAGACTTTTCACTCTGTCTCTTTCTTACTGTCTAACTCTGGCTCTCAAAAAAAAAAAAAAAAAAAAAAAGAAAAAGAAAAGAAAAAGAAAACGAAAAAAGGAAAAGTAAAACCAAGAGGGCACAGAAACTCTCATGGCAACACCTACTCTCTGTATATATCAACACCGACTAAGGTCACTTTAATTAAGATAGTCTGATCTTGTTCCAACTGTAGCTAAATAGTTCAATAGAATAGAATGCACCTATCCCCCTGCCCCACCCCAACAAACTCATGTATATTCATATGTTTCATTTAAGTGAAAGACAACATTTTGCAATGTAGTGGCTGCTGTTTCATTAAGGGGACATAGGAAATTAGTACACATTTAGGAAGGTAAATCATAATACTCACTTATATCATATGAAAATTGGTTTTCAGTAATTCAGAGGCCTAATGTTTGACACAAAAAATAAATAAATAAAGCATTTAGGAGATAATGGAAATGGTCTTAATGTCCTTGAAGTTAGAAAATAGTTGTTTTTGTTTTTGTTTTTGTTTTTGTTTTTTTGACAGGCAGAGTGGATAGTGAGAGAGAGAGACAGAGAGAAAGGTCTTCCTTTTTGCCATTGGTTCACCCTCCAATGGCCTCTGTGGCCAGCGCATCGCGCTGATCCGAAGCCAGGAGCCAGGTGCTTCTCCTGGTCTCCCATGCGGGTGCAGGGCCCAAGGACTTGGACCATCCTCCACTGCCTTCCCGGGCCATAGCAGAGAGCTGGCCTGGAAGAGGGGCAACCGGGATAGAATCTGGCACCCCAACCGGGACTAGAACCCGGTGTGCTGGCACTGCAGGCGGAGGATTAGCCTGTTAAGCCACCGCATCGGCCAAAAATAGTTCTTAAATAGGGTGCAAATCTGACTATCTTAAATTAGGAAGTATTATTAGCACCTCGTACTCTTTGCTGTCTGGAATGCTGCTCCCCTATCAATGTGCTTGGCTTACTCCCTTTACCTCCTTCACTCAGCTTTCTCTCTCAGTGAAGCTGTTCTTGGCTTTCTGATGTAAAACTATTGTTTCCTCCCATCACTCTTCACACTCCCCATCTTCCTTTCCTGTTTTGTTTACTCCTTATCAGTTAACAGCTCCAATTAAGATACTCCATGAAGGAAGAAAGTTTTGTCTAGGGGCCAGTGCTGTGGCTTAATGGCTTACAGAAGCCAGCATCTCATATGGGCGATCCAGCTCCCTGCTATGGCCTGGGAAAGCAGGAGAAGATGGTCCAAGTGCCTGGGCCCCTGCACTCATGTGGGAGGCCTGGAGGAGGCTCTTGGCCCCTGGCTTTGGATCGGCGCAGCTTCGGATAGGCTATCTCTCTCTATCTCTCCCTCTCTGTCTGGAATTCTATCTCTAAAATAAATAAAAAATTTAAAAAACAGTTTTGCATTGCTTACATTAATACTATATCCCCAGATCCTATCTCACTAGTAACTGGAAAATACTGGACACTGAATAAGTATGAATTGAAAGAATAAATCTTTTTTTCATACTTTCTTGTGATCTCATCCTTTCCTTCTCAGATACCTAGTGCTCAAACAGAAATCTATGTGTCACTTTAGATGGTTTTCTCACCTGTACTTCACACCCAATCAAGTCCTAAATATATCTTGAATGTGTTTCTATCCATATCGACTGGTACCGCCTCGTTCAGGATGCTGTTGTATTAACCTAGCCTACTGCAGCCGCCTTTTGTGTGATCTCATTCCATTTTGTTTTCCCCTTTGACCTAAACCCTTCATTGAAACTTGAATGGTATTTTTTTAAAAAAAGATTTGTTTACTTATTTTGAAAGTCAGTTAGAGAGAGAGGGAGAGACACACAGAGAGAGATCTTCCATTCACTGGCTCACTCCCTAGATGGCCACAATGGCCAGTGCTAGGACAGGCTGAAGTCAGGAGCCAGGAACTTCATCTGGGTCTCCCAAGTGGGTGGTAGGGTTCCGAACACTTAGGCCATCTTCTACTGCTTTCCCCAGGCCATTAGCAAGGAATTAGATCAGAAATGAATACGAACACACACTGGTACCCATTTGGGATGCTGGCATCACAGGCAATGGCTTAACCTGCTAAGCCCCGAGTGGTATTTCTTAATACTCTTTAAGGACCACTTTTACTTCCATGTCACTCATTGTCCTCAAAAAGAAGTGCAAGTTCTTTGATGTGGTTCCCAAAGCCTTCATTTCTCCATTTCTAGCCCATTCCTATAATGTTCCCTGTCTTTTCCAGTCTCACCCTGTCTCACTAGTCTTCCTCATTTCCACCCCCTCCCTTTTTTTGGCACTTCCTTTGTATCACCGCTTGAAGTTGTCTTCCACATGGACTTCTCATTTCCCATGTCCTGGTTGGATTCTTTTCTTCTTGCTTGATGTGCTTCCAGAGTAAGTTATGACTTTCTTTCAAATTTATTTAACAGAGTTATGGAAAGAGGTTGAGAGAGAGAGAGACAGAGACAGAGACAGAGACAGAGAGACAGAGAGGTCCTCCATCCTCTGGTTCACTCCCCAAATGGCCACAAAGTGACCTGAAGTTGAGCTGATCTGAATCCAGGAGCTAGGAGATTCTTCCGGGTCTCCTACATGGGTGCAGGGGTCCAAGGACTTGGGCCATCTTCTACTGCTTTCCCAGGCACACTAGTAGGGAGCCGGATTGGAAGTGGAGCAGCCAGAACTCAAAGTGGTGCCCATATGGGATGCTGGCACTGCAGGCCAGGGCTTTAACCCACTGTGTCACGTTGCCGGCCCCTCACCTATGACATTTTATCTCACAATATTTAATTATCTGGATATTTGCATATATATGTGTCCCACAGGTGATGTTAGGTGATGGTCGGGACCATGACTTCCTTGGTCTTGATCCTAGCAGTCCTTAATGCTTTTAAAATCCTTGCAATACAAGAGTATTCAGGTGCTCATCAAATGTATGTTGAATGAATAGTGTCAGTTATCCTTCAGAGAAAACCCTGAAATTGCAATGGAGAAAATCAGCTGATAATATTGTAAAAACTTTTCAAATACAGCACTATGGCCAAAATATGTGTCTGTGGGTAGATAACTGTATGAACATATGAAACAACCATAATTACAATGAATATTTTAAAGAAATCATTGAAAACTTCAAAATTAAAATTTTTACCCTGATTATTATTATTATTGAAAGAGGACAACACTACAACAAATTGATAGGTCTCTTTGTCCTTTGTTTTTCAGAATTATTATCACATTCAACACTTGAGAATTAAGTATAAAAATAGACATATAACCTTAACAACCATGAAATTTCTGTTTCAAAAATTCATACTTCATCTATTCTCAGAAAAATATTTTGAATTTACAGAATTTTTACTTATTTGAGTGAGAGCTAATATTTATGAATTCAAAATAATGTCTAAATGTCAAGTGGCATCTGTATCTTTATTATTAACTTTCAAAAACAAAATATATTATTGCTTACAACAAGATAGTCACTCCAAAAAATGTAGGTAAGCTTCTTTCAATATTTGATCTGCCTCTCCACAAATACAAAAAGAAGTTGATTCAGTGCAATTTTTAAGTGCAGATAAAGGAGATGCAAATAAAGGCTTTTTCCAAAACCATAACCCTCCTGAAAAGTAGCACATTTCTCCAATAACAAATAAGGCAGCAAATCTAAGGCAAAAGCCATTTTGTGTAGTGGTAGGTAGGGACCAGAACTGCTCTTGGGTTCCAAGCTTCCTCAACAGTCAGTGTTTCCTAATGCTGGCAGCATCAGGGATGTGTTTGATAACAGTCCTGGCAATCACTGAGGAGGATGCAGTGAAAAGGGTGCACTTAGGCACATATGGTGGGAACTGCCTCCCATTCAGGGCTTCTGGAAATTGATATGCTCCCAGATTGACAAAATTGCAGGGTGTGATCTCCCCCTGGAGTCCAGGGAGTTTCCTTGGGGAAAGCCTGGCGCTAGCACATATGTGTGAGGACACTTGCAGGGGCAAGCTGAATGGACCAGAGCGATACAAGTTGTCTGGTGGTCACAGAAACTGAGACATTCTCCATCTTTCAGCAGTGAGGGCAGCCCATGTGCAGACGTTAGCAGATCATGTCAGTATAAGCGGTCACCTGGGAGCACCGGCGTCCCCAGAACAAGAATCTGAGTCTCCAAAAATGCTGGAAACCATGCTGCCACTCCTATCCTTGACTGCAAACTGGACATCACTTACTAAATAGAATTTTTAAGAGTTGTGTTTAGAGGAAGGGTGATGAAATTTCTTTACACATATTTTAAAGGAGTTACACAGAGAGAGGAGAGGCAGAGAGAAGGAGAGAGAGGTCTTCCATCCACTGGTTCACTCCCCAATTGGCAGCAATGGCCAGAACTGCACTAATCCGAAGCCAGGAGCCAGGAGCTTCTTCCGGGTCTCCCACGCAGGTGTAGGGGCCCAAGGACTTGGGCCATCTTCTACTGCTTTCCCAGGCCATAGCAGAGAGCTGGATCGGAAGTGGAGCAGCCATATTAGAACCGGCTCCCACATGGGATGCCAGTGCTTCAGGCCAGGGCTTTAACCCACTGCGCCACAGCACTGGACCCAAGGACTATATTTTCTATCAGTATTAATTATTCTCAAAAGAAAATTATGAAGGTAAAATCATGATGTTAGAAATCATGAAGGTTAAGTTAAACTGTTTCTACAAAAAACTTGCACTTGTTATTTTGGCAATTAGGCAGTGTTAAATTTAAAAGAAAGTTATGTATTTTTGTATGTGTGTATGTATTGCCCATTTATTACACATAAACAAAGACTGCTGTAAGTAATATAAATATTTTTATTTTTATTGCTGTGGGAGTGATAGGACTTCCAGAGCCATTACATTTTCAGCAGAAAGGTTTTATGTTCAAACTAACAGAACCAGAAAAAAGAAATGCCAAAACAATCAAAAACATAATAAAAAGCAAGGGTCACCCAAACGTTAGGCATACAGATCATACAATACTACTGCCAGGGAAGCAAAGTCCATCAGTTTTACTTAATTACATCTGATAACACAGTAAACAGCTGAGCTTTCTTATTGGGTCTGCTTCCCTCTACCTCATTCACAAGAGTCTTAGGGCATCTTAATTATAAAGGTATATATGCCTTTATATTTTAATGTACTTTTACATACATGTATATACATATGTGTATGTGTAAAGATATAGTTTTGCACATATAGCCACATAAATATAAACACATATATACACACAAATATATTTAGAGATAGAGTCTCACTGTTTTGAATTTACAAAGTATTAAAGTTCATTTTTCCTCAATATTTGGAACTTAAGCTACTCTGATTAAGTAACTGCTATATTTGGTGTAACTGAGATTTATTATAAATAATGTGTGATACATGCAATTTCAAAGACTGTGAGAATGGTAAATAAGCACAATACTCTCATATCTTAAACATCCTTTAATCCTTTGTTTTAGAAGATGCTTGAATATCTATCAGTAAGTACGTTACCAGAATAATAAATACTGTAGTCTTGAAAATTAAAATATTATTAATAAAAATTTATTTATTTATTTATTTTGACAGGCAGAGTTAGACAGTGAGAGAGAGAGAGAGAGAGAGGTCTTCCTTCTGTTGGTTCACCCCCCAAATGGCCGCTGTGGCCGGCACACTGCGCCCATCTGCAGCCAGGAGCCAGGTACTTCCTCCTGGTCTCCCATGCGGGTGCAGGGCCCAAGCACTTGCCTCCACTGCCCTCCCGGGCCACAGCAGAGAGCTGGACTGGAAGAGGAGCAACTGGGACAGACCCCGGCACCCCAACCAAGACTAGAACCAAGGGTGCCAGTGCCGCTGGCAGAGGATTAGCCAAGTGAGCAGCGGCGCCGGCCCTATTATTAATAAACATTAATCATAATGCTACTTAGTGTTTAAAATTCTAACAAAATGAGTGTATTTTATTAATTGAATCATGTATTTATCTTTGTATTTGAAATTGGCCTATATGCAAATTTTTGTTGTTGAGAAGGTGATCACCCAGCCTCAGAATGTCCAACTTCAATTCCATAATGCTTTTTTTTTTCTTTCAGCTCTTGACTATTCCTTCACTATAACCACTATTAAAAAGGAGTGAAGGGGCTGGCGCTGTGGTATAGCGGGTAAAGCTGCCACATGCAGTGCTGGCATCCCATATGGACGCCAGTTCGAGTCCTGGCTGCTTCACTTCCTATCCAGCTTTGCTGTGGCCTGGGAAGGCAGTGGAGGATGACCCAAACCCTTGGGCCCTTGCACCTGCATGGGAGACCCAGAAGAAGCTCCCAGCTCCTGGCTTCCAATTGGCAAAGCTCCAGCTGTTGTGGCTAATTGGGAAGTGAACCACAGGATGGAAGACCTCTCTCTTTCGGCCTCTTCTTTTCTTTCTATGTAACTCTGACTTTCAAATAAATAAATATCTTTTAAAAAGAAGTGAAGACATTTAAAAATAAATATGAATTACAGTGAATAACACTATTATTAGACCTACTGTACTCATTTGACAGCTGAGAAGAGTCAGTTCTAGGAATTATAAGTGACTTGTCCTTCTAACTTCTAACCTATAAAGACGAGTTGAAACAGAATTGTTTAATTTACCTTTTTTTCAACTTCATTCATATTAAGCAAATTTTAAAAATAGTCACAAGGGCCGGTGCCGCAGCTCACTAGGCTAATCCTCTGCCTGTGGCGCCAGCACACCGGCTTCTAGTCCAAATTGGGGCGCCGGATTCTGTGCCGGTTGCTCCTCTTCCAGTCCAGCTCTCTGCTGTGGCCTGGGAGGGCAGTGGAGGATGGCCCAGGTCCTTGGGCCCTGCACCCGCATGGGAGACCAGGAGGAAGCACCTGGCTCCTGGCTTCGGATTGGCACAGAGCCGGCTGTGGCGGCCATTTGGGGGGTATACCAACAGAAGGAAGACCTTTCTCTCTGTCTCTCTCTCACTGTCTAACTCTACCTGTAAAAAAAAAAAAAAGTCACAAAACAATTAAAACTATAGTCATAGTCATATACAATTCCCATCAATTTGTTTGATAAAGATTTAATAAAAACATAATGGGCTATGCAGCATCCATTAGTCTGCACCTTTTTCTTGGTGCTTATGTATAAGCTGAGGAAAAAATAAACAAACAAACACGTTTTGGGTCCTTTCCTTCCCAAACAATTTCTTGTCTCTCCAATACAGTTGGAAGTTGATAGATAGTAAACATTCTATTTTTTGTATCTTTGGATAGTACCCCAGGGTTGAGGAAAGATTAAAAGCTATCTATACATACAGTACAGCCAGTCTCCTAATGCTTGAAGTACTCTTGCAGTAGGAGATTCTAAGGACAGAGTAATCCCTCAGCAACACCGTGGCATAACTCTTCAGCAGGAGGCTGCTGGGACTCCTTAATGCATAGTAATAATTCATTTAGATGAATTATTTTACTCTTAAAAAAACTTATTTATTTATTTGAAAGAGTTGCAGTGAGAGGAGAGACACACACAGACAAAGAGAGAGAGGGAGAGGGAAGTCTTTCATCTACTAGTTCATTCCCCAAATGGCTACAATGCCCAGGGCTGAGCCAGGCCAAAGCCAGGAGCCAGGAGCTTCATCAGGGTTTCCTATATAGGTGCAGGGTCCCAGGTACTTCTATCATCTTCTTCTGCTTTCCAGGCACTTTAACAGAGAGCTGGATCAGAAGTGGAGCAGCTGGAACTTGAACTGCCATCCATGTGGAATGCAGGAGTTGCAGGCAGTAGCTCTACCTGCTACACCATAACACTAGCTCTGAATTCTTTATTCCTAAAATACATATGGAAAACCGTGAACAAAAGTCTTTTGCATATTAAAACCTGTATATGATCAAAATAACTTATATTTAAGCATTTTATAGTCAGAATGCCGTTAGATACTTTAAAAATAATAAAAAAC
This sequence comes from Lepus europaeus, assembly GCF_033115175.1. Lineage (NCBI taxonomy): Eukaryota > Metazoa > Chordata > Mammalia > Lagomorpha > Leporidae > Lepus > Lepus europaeus. The sequence goes on along the minus strand of NC_084837.1, from coordinate 45,641,203 downwards.
ACTTATTTAGTGTAAAAAAGAGGATTTGTTTTCTCCTGAGAAATAGGAAAATTAACAATTTTGTACTAGTTTGAAAGCTTAAAAGTAAAAAGAAAATACTGCCAAGTTTAAATAGAAAGGATTTCTCAAAGTAGTAATGGGATATTTCTGGAACAGGGGCTCTTCCAGAGACTGCATTTGCAGCAGGAATGGAAGAGAATCCAATCAGCAAAGCTAAGTTGTAGCAATTACAAAGGTGGCAGCATGAGGCAGGGTTTGAATTCAAAGCTCAGTCTCCAAAGCTTGTGCTCCTAAACACTCTGATAAGTTGTTCCTACTCTAGTTGGTTTTGCTAATTCCTGTAGATGGTGTTGAAGTGATTAATAATGGAACAAAGAGATAAGCCTCAGCCACTCTAGCTCATTGCCCAAAAGATAAACATTGGAATATATTCCTTGCCCTTGAATCTTAACTGCATCTCACACTCTATTGCCTTTACCACCACCACCCCCCCCCCCCCATTCTTTCCCAGGTCCCCAGGGCCCTATGGGCCACCTGAAAGACTAGTTCCAGGAATTCACCTCTGCCTGCTGTCCCCTGTCCCCACCTCCCAACCTTAGTCCTCCTAAAATATAAAAAGGCCCAGGCCCTGGAGTTGGGGCCTTCTGCCACGTATTCCATCAATGTGCACACCGGCAGCTGGCCACTCACCTTTGCAAGTTAATTTTCTCTGAATAAATTCGGTGTGGCTGTAGATTCCTTTCCTATCTCCTCTCTATTCTGTGCCTCTTTTCCTAAAATTTTTGTGCCCCCTGTGAGGAGGCACCAATCTGTGCCTCTTTTCCTAATGATTAGTAAAAAATTCCTTACAATATTGATTAAATTTATACTTGTGAATTCTCCTTCCATTGAAAAAAAAAAAAAAAACTCTCTTCCCTTTCATGCCACATGCTATTGGTAATCAGCTATGACATTACCTAAGCTAATGAAAACAGTAATCATGTAACATTAACAATAATCTATTAATCCAGAAAAAAGAAATTCCAATACAATGTGGTACTACTATTAATGGAAATCTCCTATATATCTTTTTCAAAAATGAAAAAAATTAAAAATGTATTTTTATTACACAAATAATGACTCCAAATGATTCTCTTAAATAATAGATGAAAATGATTTATAATTATTTTATTAATTGGCTGAGTATAAATGGTAGTTGTAAAGGTCTTAAAAGTGGTTCATTCTCCTAATTAAACTAATTTTACTGAAATGATTAATTATGTGATGAATTTGTCCTGCAAACTTGTTTAAGATAATTCATATACAGGTAGCCAAAGTTCACTCTAACCTGAATTACTGTGAGTTCCATCTAATAAAAATTCACAGTGACGAAAGCCACCACTTACCTTCTGTGAATATGCATATAATACAGAATGAGAAACATTTACAATTCTTTAGCTGCAAGAAGAAAGAAATTCACTCAAACATAGTATAATGATGCCCCTGGATAATTATAATGAAGTAATAACTGACCTTAGCTATGTACTAAACTGTGACATCTTGAATTCAGTTGCCAATATAAACTACAATTACCAAATCACTCAGTGGTTTAGAAAATCAAACCATATTCTCTCCAGCTATTCTTCTGACTTGGCATTACCTTCTAAATTTCAGGCTTACCCAGGTCTGCTGTGGTGTACAACTGCCTACATTTACTGACAAGCAAATATTTTCTGATCTGTTGCCACAAAAGAAGGAGCACCCAAACTGGGAGGCCAGATTAAAAATTGAAATCCTGTCAAATGTCCAATTCTCAGCTTGACTTATTATTTCGTATTGTCATTTTCTGTACCCACAGAGTTAAGTCTTGTTAATTTTAGCACATTTAAAAGAATCCTAAATCATGGGTTTAAAACTAATGGGGCTGAACAGACATTTATTTATCCTGCGAAACAGGCCAATAAACAATTTTATGTTTCCAAATGCTAATCTGGAAGTTTGAGAGTCAATGAATGTATTGCTAATTTTGGGTAAAATGGCTTACTTTAAGGACAGAAAAAATATACGCATGCTGAAAAAAATTCTCACATGATCCATCTGACACCCACTTTTACTGAAGAGAAATAATAGAAAATAATGGACATCAGTTCTTCAGATTGCATGTAAGATGCAGAGTTTTGGGACAAGCAAGAAAATGGCATGAAACTGAATTTTCCCAGTTCCTAAGGTCTGAAACAATATCCATGTCTGAAGAGATTAGCTGACCTTTATGATCCAGGGATTTACTGGCCTTCACCTAGTGCAGGGGACTTGTTTGCTTGTTTACACATTAATCTTTTCTAGTATTCATGTCAGTCAATAACATATTAACATCTTAAAAAAGACAGTGAACATTGATTTCCTTAAATGGAGTTCTCAGAAAGTCAAGAATGTACCAAGTCAGGCACATTTTCAGTATTCATAAGGAAAAGTTTTAATTTACAATCACTGTGAAGCCCCATGATACACTAAAATAGTACATTGTCAGAAGTACCGAACTATTGGGAAAAAGATGTTAATGTGATGATATTTCTAATTTTAGTCTCTTTCTGTATTACAGTCCTATAGCACCTTTCCTCCAAGAAGATCAGGATGTTTTATATTTAGAAAAAGACGGAAATGCAAATCAAAGTGAAAGTTCCCCTAGAATTATGCTAAAAAAGATTAAGAGTCATAGAAGAGACAAAGGGCATCAGAAAAAAATAGAACCATGAGCAATAGCAATCCACAGATGCCATGGTATGTTGTCTGATTTAATTGCTACTAGTCCCTTCTCTAATTTAACAGCAAGGATGGACAAGAGAGAATGTCCAAGGTACAACTCATGTTTGGTTCGAACCAGCACATCTTGATTTAGCATCCTAATTAAATCATTTATGTAATTCCCTTGATCATTAGGGTTTAGTTTATAATTTTCCTTACATAACTATAAAATTTCTGGATTTGTTTCATGAATTTTGCTTTGCACATGTGGTTTAGAAGTCACTTGGAGAGTAATTTGCAACAATTATAGACATCTTTATCTTTTTTAAGGATTTATTTATTTATTTGAAACTCAGAGTTACAGAGAGGGAGAAATACAGAGAGAGAAAGAGATCTTCCATCTGCTGGTTCACTACCCAAATGCCTGCAACAGCTAGGGTGGGGCCAAGTTTAAGCCAGTAGCCAGAAGCTTCATCTGGATCTCCCATGTGGTGATGGGGGCCCAAGTACTTGGGTCACTTCTCACTGCTTTCCCCAGGCCATTAGCAGGGATCAGGATCAGAAATGGAACAGCTGGTACTCGAACGTGTGCCTATATGGGATGCTGGTGTCACAGGCAGTGGCTTTACCCACTATGTCACAATATCAGTCCCTAGACCATCTTTCTTCTAATACTTCTCAGAAAAAGGAATGAACTTTATCCAAGTATTTTTATTTTATTTGAAAATGATAAACACCCAACAATTCAGAAACAAACACAAATCTCATTTTCACATATTCAGTACTATTTAAATATAGATATGGAAACTGAATTAGATGGTATATGTCCAAATCATGACATATTGGCATCTACTACTTATTCTCTGAATTACGCTGGGCAAGTTATTTAGCATTTCTGTGCCTCAGTTTCTTCATTTGCTTAACTGGATATAAAACTATCCCATAGACCTTTGTAAAGATTAGAATGTAACACAAATAACTCGATTCAATAAATTTATCTATCTATTACAAAGGAAAAAATTTCTATTCAGCATACTAACATCAGTAGAATAATATGTAGGTTCATTGCCAGTTGAAAGCACTCCAGTGGCCAGGCAGTTCATCATTAGGTACTATGGTTTTGCTATAGGACTTTCTGTAGGGAGTATTTGAATAAATCTCAACACAAGCAAGAGTTCGGAGGACTGTTTTGAGAGTAGCAAAAGGAGATAAGCCATTACATTGGAGAGACTTTGGTTACTACAGAGCTGTTTGTTTAACATTGACCTATGTAGGTTAGTGCACAGGTAATGGTAAATAAATATATAAAAAAACCTCAATGGCTCATTTCTGTAGTCTCCTCACCAACATTTTCATAGTACTCAGAGAAGGTTCACCTGTCCCTCACAAAATAGCAGCTGAACCAGTATGATGTTTCTTCAGAGGACATTAAAAAAAAAAAAAGTGTTTCCAAAGGAAAGCTACATACGTTAAAATACTGTCTTAGGACAGCTACAAAATTCTGATCAAGTTCCTTGAAAGAACTGAGAAACAGCACAAGTGGCACTAGAAAATTCCTTTGCGTCTCTACTACAAGACCCTCCTGGAGGCAGGGCTGCCAATTCTGGGCAGCGCAACTAAGTCTTGACGTCCCGAGGACCCAACAGAAGGCACAGTACATGGGGCTTGGTTCTAGGCTCTATGCAAGTGTTGCATAAAACTGACGTCAGTCAGGACAAGAGGAACAATTGAGCTTATAATTGGTATTGGGTACAATAAAACACATTGTAAATAATAAACAAAGCAATGAGACATACATATATACCTTGCATTTGTGTTAATTATGCTGAAATTGAGAAGACCTGAGCTGACTCACAAATTTGTTCAGGGCAGAGAAAGAGGGGGATGGCACACTTTGCTCAGCATCCACTTACCTCCCTCAAATCCTTAGGGAACTGAAGTTTAATGGGTGATAACAATTTCTCAGTAGAACTTCTAAACATATATTTTCTGTTAGAAAATAAAAATGATTATTATCTTTATTTCTCCATCAGTGTTGTGGTCTAAAATCTGAACTACTTTGTGTCCTAGATTAGATTTTTTTCTTGTTCAATTCATTTATACCCTCATCTCAAAGGCCTTTTCAAGATTAAATGAATGTTCCGAATTCTCTCTTGGCCACTCAGTCTGGCTGCCATCCCAGGTGCAGAGTCAGCACATGGAGACACTGCACTTTTCTTCATTGATTGATAAGCGACACCACTTTCCTGGGATCAGAGTCAGAGACACGGGAACAAACAGTGCAGCTACACCATGGAGCTTAATACACACACACACACACACACCTGCTGAAATTGCAGTTGCTTTCTAAAGTAGAAAGACAACCTAATAACAATATGAAACTACAGATAAAAAAGTTCCAAAGGAACAATTACATTTTCCTACCAGTGTTTCTAGCAACTTGTACTTAATCAGTGCTTTGTTCATTACACAGTCAATAAATTTGAGAGCTTATCAAATATTAGACTCTTTGGATCCTTGGGAGCTATGATAATGTTTGGTGAATTTAGGCATGTCTGAACTGGACACTGGGAGGCAAGAAAGGTGAGTAGCCTAAGATAGTAAGATGGGACTTGAAAGATACATGGAGGCAGTTATTTTACACTCTATATGCAAAATTATGGAATCTAGGCAATATCCTATAGATATCTTAGAGCCACTGAAAATGTTTAAATTTAGAAATGACAAATTTATCTTTGATAGTTTTTCAGAAAATGATTCTGAGTGTTCTATGGAGAAAGTATTGTAGCAGAGAGTAAGACTAGGGAGACCAGATACCATGTTAAATGAGGTTAAAAATAGTCTAGAGTCTAAATAAGATAGTGGATGGGAGGATTTAATCATATATTAAATGTTTTAAAGGTAACAGTTCATGTGGCTACTTTTATAAAAAGATTTACCGCTTAATAGAAACTAAAGATGTGTTTAAAATTAGTTCATTGAGATTATCTTTGTAAATTTTAAATTTACTGGCTCATATTGAAAGCTAATTTATTTATGCCTTTTTAAAATTTTTATTTAACAAATATAAATTTCCAAAGTACAGATTATGGATTATAGTGGCTTTTTCCCCCCCGTAATTTCCCTACCACCCGCAACCCTCCCATCTCCCACTCCCTCTCCCATTCCATTCACATCAAGATTCATTTTCAATTAGCTTTATATACAGAAGATCAATTTAGTATATATTAAGTAAAGATTTCATCAGTTTGAACCCACACAGAAACACAAAGTGTAAAGTACTGTTTGAGTACTAGTTATAGCATTAATTCACATTGTACAACACATTAAGGATAGAGATCCTACATAAGGAGTAAGTGCAATGTGACTCCTATTGTTGACTTAACAAATTGACACTCTTGTTTATGGCATCAGTAATCACCCTAGGCTCTTGTTATGAGTTGCCAAGGCTATGGAAGCCTTTTGATTTCACCAACTCCGATCTTATTTAGACAAGGTCATAGTCAAAGTGGAAGTTCTCTCCTCCCTTCAGAGAAAGTTAGCTCCTTCTTTGATGGCCTGTTCTTTCCACTGGGATCTCACTCCCAGAGATCTTTCATTTAGGTCCTCTTTTTTTTCTTTTCTTTCTTTTTTTTTTTTTTTTTTTTTTTTTGCCAGAGTGTCTTGGCTTTCTATGCCTGAAATACTCTCACGGGCTCTTCAGCAAGATCCGAATGCCTTAAGGGCTGATTCTGAGGCCAGAGTGCTGTTTAGGACATCTGCCATTCTATGAGTCTGCTGTGTATCGCACTTCCCATGTTGGATCGTTCTCTCCTTAATTCTATCAGTTAGTATTCGCAGACACTAGTCTTGTTTATGTGATCCCTTTGACTCTTAGACCTATCATTATGATCAATTGTGAACTGAAATTGATCACTTGGACTAGTGGGATGGCATTGGTATATGCCTTTTCTATAGGTTGTCTTTCATTTAATTTAAAAGCACATAGCAATTAAATTTCTATGTACACCACTGTAGTGCAACTGTTCCAGGCATCTGCCAAGCATACAGGTAGGTTAATGTGTTATTCTCATACTCCTCCTTGGAATTTTATATGGTCGATCACTCCTTCTTCTGAAATCCTTTCTTTGGCTTCAACAACATTATTCTTACAGGGATACTGTCCCATATCTCTGACAACTCTTTCTTGTTGCATTCTCATTTTCTCCCCTTCAATGCTGTTTTCCCCATAATTCTGTGTTTCTGTTTTTTTATTATTATTATTATTTTGACAGGCAGAGTGGACAGTGACAGAGAGAGACAGAGAGAAAGGTCTTTCTTTTTGCCGTTGGTTCACCCTCCAATAGCCGCTGCGGCTGGCGCGCTGTGGCCGGCGCACCGCGCTGATTCGATGGCAGGAGCCAGGTGCTTATCCTGGTCTCCCATGGGGTGCAGGGCCCAAGCACTTGGGCCATCCTCCACTGCACTCCCTGGCCACAGCAGAGAGCTGTCCTGGAAGAGGGGCAACCGGGACAGGATCGGTGCCCCGACCGGGACTAGAACCCGGTGTGCCAGCGCCACAAGGTGGAGGATTAGCCTGTTGAGCCGCGGCGCCAGCCCTGTGTTTCTGTTTTTCACCCCTTCTTAATCTGCCAAGCTATCTCATTCATTTCCATGGTATTTTAATAAAGATTTGTTTTTATTTATTTGAAAAACAGAGTTAACAGAAAGAGGTAGAGACAGAGAGAGGTCTTCCACCCATTAGTTCACTCCCCAGATGGCCGCAAGGGGCAGAGATGTGCCAATCCGAAGCCAGGAGCCAGGAGCCAGGAGCTTCTTTGGGGTCTCCCATGTGGGTGCAGGGGCCCAAGGACTTGGGCCATCTTCTACTGCTTTCCTAGGCCAAACCAGAGAGCTGGATGGGAGGAGCAGCAGCAGGGACTAGAACCGGCACCCCTATGGGATGCCAGTGCTTCAGGCCAGGGCTTTAACCTGCTGCACCACAGCTTCAGCCCCTCATTTCTATGGTATTAAAAACTACTTATCTGCTGGTGACTTCAACTAGAAATTTATTCAACGAACATTTTCTGGAGAAATGTCTTACATCAGAACGATATCTATATGCTAGAATTGCCATAAAAAATGTCATTTTATTCCTTTTTCCCAAATAAACTGCCGTGAGTTTTCAAAGAGAAGTAGGAGAAATTCAATGATAGGGTATTAGGGGATAACAGAAGAAAATTATATACGCATTTTATGGGGAGTAGAAATTAGTTAGACAACAGGAGGCATCCCTGCCAGGGAGAGCATGGAAGAAGTGAGGTCTCTATGCCTTGGATTTCACCCTCAATTAGGATCCCAGATAGAGACCAGCAAGCAGCAGGGTTGTAAAGAAGGCAGGGCTGAGATGGAAGAGGGCCTTGTCTGAGCTATTAAGGCACTTAGATTTTATTTTATCCATGATAGGGTTCCGATCAATCCAGCAGGTATGGAAAGGGCTAATTAGAAGGGGATTAGTTAGGAGACTACTGCTTGGTGGTTAAGGTGAGCCATGATAAAACACTGACTTTGTAGGTCAGTGATAGTGGGATAGGATGAAGGGGGAAGCTTCAAGAAGTGTATCTGAGGTTACATCACTAAAATTTAAGTTTATTCAATGACACTTGAGAGAGAGGACTCATTTGGGTGTCTACCAGGTGTCCTGAGTAGTTGTCATACCCACAATAAAAGAATAAAAATGTATTTGCTGTGTCATTGGAGAAGGGAGCAGGAAGACAATTAATTTAATTTTGGGCATTGTCCATTGTAGGGATTGGTAAAATTTTTAGAAAGAGAACTCAGCAGTTCAATCATATGAGCAAGACATTCTACACAAGTCTGGTGTAGACATATAATCTACTATGTACTCTAAGTGTTCTGTGAACAATGGTTCACCTTATTCCTCCCTAGGAATGGATGAGATTCCCCCTAGGTAACAGATGATCTTACTATTACAGTGTTACAGTAACTTGCAAAAGCCCACATGGTGGCACACATTGGAATCAGAACTTGAACCCCTGTTTGCAGCATCCATTTTTTAAACTACTCCACACACTACTTCTTAAATACTCATAGTAAATTTATCTGGGAATGGAAATGAGATTCGACAGGGAGAATGTGCAGTGACACAATGAGCAGTTGCAGGACAGACTCCTGAGAACATTCCACACATGTGGGGATGGATAAATAGAAAGAATGTTAAGGGGGAGACAGGCATTGTAAAGAGATGGAAGAATTCTGGAGAACCAGGAATGGAGCACCAGAGAAGGGAGTATGTGTCTTCCACAGCAAAAGAGGTTAGCAATGGTGCCATGTTGTTCAAGGCCCACCCTACACCATCAGCTGCAAATATTCAATAGAATTCCTTCTGGGGCACTCTACCTGAGTACTTCACAGGCATCTAAAACTCAACCTGCCTCTAGGCATTATAAACTGCATCCTTTGCTCCAGACCAGAGTTTCCTAACCTCCATCTTATTGGCATTTCAGTCTGGATTATTGTTTCCTGTTGAATGGTAGGATGTTAAACATCAGCCTTGGCTCTACCCAGTACATGCTCATTACACCTATCATCCATTCCACACACCTACAACCAACTAATCTTTGACATAGGAACTGAGATGAATCCCTGGAGAATTGCCAGTGTCTGAAACGAATGGTGCTGGGCAAATTGGATCTCCGCATGCAGAAGTATGAAACAAGACCCTTACCCTACATCTTACACAAAAATCCACTCAAAATGGATCAAGGATATGAATCCATGATCTGATATCATCAAATTACGAGAGAACATTGGGGAAACTTTGCAAGACATTGCCTTAGGAAAAGACTTCTTGCAAAAGATTACAGGGCACAGGCCATCAAAGCCAAAATAGAGAAATGGGATTATATCAAGCTGAGATGCTTCTGTACTGTAAAAGAAGCACTCAGCAAAATGAAGAGGTAATCAATAGAATGTGAGAAGCTATTTGCAAACTATGAAACTGATAAAGGATTGAAATCCAGAGTCTACATACAACCCAAGAAACTCAACAACAACAAAATTAGCAATCCAATTAAGAAATGGGCAAAGGACTTGAACATGTATTTTTCAAGAGAGGAAATTCAAATGGCTAACAGGCACTTGAAAAAATGCTCAGAATCACTAGCCATCGGGGAAATGGAAATCAAAACCACAATGAGGTTTCACTTCACTCCAGTTAGAACGGCCCTCATACAGAAATCAACAAATGATAAATGCTGGAGAGGATGTGGGGAAAAAGGTACACTAATCCACTGTTGGTGGGAATGTAAACTAACTAGTACAGCCATCGTTAAAGATAGTTGGCGATAACTCAGAGAACTGAAAATAGATCTACCATATGACCCAGCAATCTCATTCCTTGGAATTTACCCAAACAAAATGAAATCAGCACATGAGAGTTACTTGTACCCCATGTTTATTTCAGCTTAATTCACAATAGCTTAGATATGAAATCAACCCAGATATCCATCAGCTGATGACTGGATAAAGAAATTATGGTATATCTACACTATGGAATACTGTTCAACCATAAGAATAATAAAATCTTGTCTTTTGCAACAAAATGGATGCAACTGGAAATGATTATTTTAGTTCCCAAAAGACAAATACCATGTTTTTCCTGAAATGTGGTAATTAATAGAGTACCTAAAATGTAATGTGTAGGATTGAAATTGACATTTTGAGCTTTGATGATTTTTTACAGCCCTTGTCTCTACTGCTGAAAAACAGTGTTTTTTTTTTTTCCATTCTATGTCTTGAACTCTTTACTTAGTATAGTGTTAATCTTATGAACATAAAGTAAACTGAAAGTAGATCATTAAAAAAAAAAGGAGAGGGAAGAGAGAGGAAGGAGGATGGGTGGAAGTGTGGACAGGAGGGAGGTTAGGATGGGAAGTATCACTACATTCCTAAATCTGTCTACATGAAATACATAAAATGTATACACCTTAAGTAAAATATAAAAAAAATCATAATTCATTAAAATTAGAAACAGTTTTTCATGGGGAAATAAATGAATAAATTGTGATATGTCCATACTTGTGTGTAGTCATTAAAAGGAACAGAAGAATGAGTTAGTTTTATGTATCTAGAATATGTTTCCTCTCTTATTATTAAAAAAAGGAAAATGTAACACCAAGTATTTTATATTTACTTTTTTAAAAAGCAAATAAATCTCACAATACACACACACAAACACACACACATATATATAAACACAGATGTATATCTGTGAAAGCATTTACACATTTTTGTGTAAGTTTAGGAAATATTGTTGAAGGAATTATAACTCCATTTTTTTTACTGGGAAACAGAGAGTAGCTTTAAATGGGAGAGATCAGTGAAAATAAGAAGTTATCTTTTTAATAAGCATTAACAGTGTGACTTATAATAATAAACAGATATTACAAAATATGAGAAAATTTCACTTAATATAAAATCTTTCAAAGAAGCACAACAAAGCCAAATGACATCCTGAGAATGGCTAATATGGGAAAAATTGGGACTAAAAAGTCTTTGAAGGAAATTCAGGAGTTCTAAGAAAACAATAAAATGTAATCATAAGATAGTTACAACCCAAGTGGTGAGACATGAGGAAGTTAGCTTTAGCTTCTGCCACAACATATCTGGAGAACATAAAAGAGCCTCAAGGCACTGAATATTTAACATGCCCCAGGTACTTCTGTTCAGATAACACCATGACCAAGTTTGATTTGACAAGGTACTAGTTATTTAGATAGTATTTATAATTTCAGAGCAACACAGGACAGGGAGTATTGAAGTGCAAGATTTGATGGTCCATACTTTAATTCAATGTCAAAATGTAAGAAGTCAATGAAAATGATCAGGGAAAGCAACCTGGAGGAAGCACACCAAATATGGTACACTTGGGTTGGCAGAGAGGGAAGAACATCACAGACGAAAGAATGATGGTCAGGGGTTGCAAGGACAAGGAATGAAAGGAAGGTGAAGTGAGTCATTTAAGTCCAAGGACTAGAGGGAAGCATGCTAGTAGAAGGAGAGGACAAGGTGCACTAGAGGGTAACAGAGGGCTTTGGATGCTGGTTAAAGGAGTGTATGCTTGAGAGGATGATAACTGGGAGCCTCTGCAGATTTTTGGAGGAAGGAAGTGCGGTACGTGCAAGTTGGAGTTTTTGGCTATGTTCATAAAGGAAGGACAGGATGAGGAAGGTGAGACACGGAAATGTTCCTGGAACAGAATAAAGGCTCACAGCATAGGGGTAAGCTGCCTTGTAGTAAGATTTATGTTGAAACAACCATACTGTGGGTCCCTCAGGATCCTTATTGCTTTGTATTTCTAGAGCCCAGAATTCTGCTATACATAGAGAAGAATGTGTCAAATGCATATTGATGAACAAAATGAAAGGAAACACAGGAAATGAGAGGTGTTGTTTTTAATAGACTTATTTGCTTATTTGAAAGTCAGAGTTACAGAGAGAAAAATAGAGACAGAGAGAGAAAGAGAATCTTTCATACACTGGTTCACTCACCAGATATTTGCAACTAATGGTGCTAGGTCAGACTGAAGCTAGAAGCAAGGTGCTTCATCCAGGTCTCTTACATGGGTACAGGAGCCAAAACACTTGGCCTATCTTACCTTGCTTTTCTTGGGCCATTAGCAGGGAGCTGGACTGGAAGTGGAGCAGCACATAAACCAGCACCCATATGAGATGCCAGCATCACAGGTGGTGGCTTTACCCTTTGCTCCACAATGCTGGATACTGGAGGGAACTGGACAAACATCACAAAGATGTGAATTCAACTTAATATTAAATATAGTGAAAAAAATACATTTGGAAGCAGAAAAGGGAGATAATCTTTACAGATGTGGGGTGCACATGTAGTATCATCTGCCAGCTATGCTTTCTAAAAAGAGAGGCTTCCTTGAGACTACTACTTCAGAGTAGCAAATGCCCCTTTTGGTACCACCTGACCCAAGATGGACAAGTGTTCTGTAGACACTCAAACAAAGGGAAATTTTAGTTGTTTCAAGAGACGCATGTAAAATTTGGGAGCTATAGTAAGACATGTCCTACCATTTAAATTGAACCACACAGGCATCCAGCACACAAAAAAGGGGAAAAAAAACCTTAATAGACATCGCCAGAAAACATAGCTGTAAAGTGAAATACAAACTGTCAGTATCCAACTCCATTTATTCCTGAGGTCAAGCTTCAGTTTTGTCTTTGAATTCCATAAGTTACTCCCTTATACTAACAATTAACTTCTTTTGCTTTGCTTTATTTATTTCTATGACTTTTATTTTTTATTTTTATTTTTGTTTTGCTAGCTTTGCTCAAATTTTGTTACAAATAAGGGAAGTCAAGTGATACAAATACTTAATGCACTGAGGTAACTCTATTAGATGCATTCAAATAAATTATTTCACCGAATTCCTCTCTATCTTTCTGGTAAGTGGATGTCTTATCTAGTTTTTTTAGCTGAAGAAATTAAAACTCAGGATCATATTGGATAATACCCACTAATAAGTAGCAGAACTATAATCCTGGGCCAGATTTTGTCCCAACACCATTTTTTTCCAATTTTGTCTTCTGTAATAAATAGAGAACCACATGTATTAAATAAACAGAGGCATGAGAGGGCCGTGGATGTTCCAGGGACCAATATTTCTTCAATATGTCTGGGGAAAGAAGTTCACAGGAAAAGCTTTAGGAAAAAGAAGACAGAGTGGCATGAGCTCATGCAGGACCTGTTATGCTACGAAATTTGAACTTGATTTAGTTACAACAGAGAATATTATCTCTCTCTCTCTCTTTCCCACTATCTCTCTCTCTCTCTCACTTTTTTTTTTTTACTAAGCTTTTCAAAGCCAAAGGATAGATGCTATCAGATTTATTCAAGAAAAATGATAATGCCAGCTTTATGGGTAGATTAGGAAGAAAGATACTGTTGAGAAATTCTTGTGGTAATCTATCAGAGAAACAGTAAGGGACTGATCTAAGATAGTGATGGCAGGAGATGGATGAGGTCAGATCTTACAGGACATTTCAAATAAAATCCAGGACTCAGGACCCCTTGTCAAATGAAAGATATGGAAGTGTTGAAGATGATTCCATGATGTTCAGTGTAGACACCTGATGTAATAGAGATTCCTATGATAAGATAATTCTGATGCCAAGAGAATTATGAAATTCAGGATAAATCCTAGGAATATTTTTGAAAACAATTTAATTATTTGAAAGAGTTACAGAAACGGAGAGAGGGAGAGATTCCATCTGCTAGTTTACTCCCAGGTAGTTGTAACAGCCAGGGGCTGTACCAGGTAGAACAGGAGCCTGCAATTCCAGTTGGGTCTCCCACATGATGGCAGGGCCCAAGCACTTGGCCCTCTTCTGTTGCTTTTCCAGGCCCATTAGCAGGGAGCTGGATGGGAAGAAGAACAGCCAGAACTCGAACTGGCACTTATATGGCAAGCTGGCATCACAGGCGGTGGCTTAGCCCATTGTGCCACAATTCTGGTTCAATCCTAGGAATTTGATCACATGTTTAAAATGGACCTTCTGTGCTGCTACTTGAATAGTACAGCATTATATTTTTTCTCACTGGTTTTAGACTCTGTTACCACTTAATGAAGAAGAAATTGGGACATGTTAGCTTGAGCATTTCCATTTGTTGAACTATGGGTACATAGCACCTTAAGTTTAAACCTAGTATTGATTATTGACTATTTACATTTCTTCCTTGGCTGATCACTTCAGTTCTGGACTTTACAGAATAATGAAAGCATTCTGCTCGAGAGCCAGAGGCTGTTCAGAACTGAGGGGGGGTTTTGGGGAGGAACCCTCTCCTTTCTGATCCTGATTTATTGTCCTCAAAATCCCCTGAATGAGTCTTTTTCCTTTGTTGAATAAGAGCCTTCCAAAGCAGGGAAGAACGTTCATTTTCCTACTTGATCTTGTTCCTTTGCCAGGAATAGCACAGGGGTCCCTTTAGCGAATGAGGCTGAGGGCACTAAAATGGTTGGAAATCACTGAAAACAGTAGCAGGTTTATTTGAGCAAAAACGGCAGGGTAGTGTAATATACATTTTTAAAAATACAGTTTCATTAAAATCAAAAATGAGCTTCCAAACAAACTCTGGAATGGGCTCCAAATACAGCTTTACAACCCCCAAATGAAATCAATAAAAAGAAACCAGCCAAGCAGCAAGTTGAGAAAACACCAATTAGAGTTTTTAACAAACAGAGAAGCTCACTGTGGGGTACAGTTTTTAAATCAGACAAGAGAAATGTGGTCTTTTTTCTCCACCTCAGCACTGCTCTACTGTGCTCTCCCTGGAACTGAAATTTGTGGGATTCAGAACGCTCCCCAGGAAGAAACCACAAACAAGCGGGTGCTCCCGGCATTCTATCTGAGCAGATGAAAGCAAACATTATCCTGGTAGCTTTTCATGTTGCCCTGTGTGGTGCTTTGCATTTTTACCCATGCCTAGGAATTTTAATAGTCAGACTACCACAGATTTGTCAAACACTCCATTTCGGCCTGGGTTCAGAGGGCTGCTTCCACCCCTGGAGTCTAACTCAGGTTTCTCTAGCCAAGGAATTTTTTAAGGCAAATCATCCTCCAGCAGCTCACTGCAGCGAGCGTGCCTCCATGGAAGACCTCACACAAAACTGGCCGTGGGAGATGGTCCCACACTCCACCCCAGCAATTAGCCTGGCTGCACCCTTCTGAATCTAGTCCTTGCCTGGGAGGCTCTCCTCTTCGGGTGGCTGTCCTTCAAGTTTTGTTCACCTCCCTCCTATCAAATCCACCCTGTTTTGTCCTTAGACCCATTGGGACCAGTTTTGTGCTGCTTCTCAGGTGAAGCAATTACAGGTTGTCAGGAAAATTCACTCTGACAGGAATGTAGTGCTTCTGTTTCACTTGCACTCAACAGAGGTGCATTGATCCACCCGGCAGAATAATAACATGTTTCTACTTGTAGATTATTTTGTTTGACTTTTTGTTCTTGCTGAGTTATACATAAATGTATATGTGCACATATGTGTATGTATGTGTACATATATATGCACGTGCATGTGTGTATATGGATAATGTTTATGTGTGTGCTTGAATATCGTGGTACTTTGCAGTTTGTGGGAAAATGGAATTAAAACATGGGTTTATTTTTGTGCAAAAATGTTTGATATTTATGCATACTTTTCTCATAATTTTTCCATGAACTTTTTTAAAGATTTATTTTATTTGAAAGGCAGAGACATAGAGAGAGTGAGAGAAAGGCAGAGAGAGAGAGGGAGAGACAGTGAAAGATTTTCCATTCCCAAATTCCTGCATCAGCTACTAGGAGCCAGAAATACCTCACAGGTCTCTCGGTTGAGTGGCAGAAACCCAAATACTCGGACCATCACCCAATGCCTCTCAGGCACAATAGCAGGAAGCTGGTCTGGAAGCATGGAGTAGTACGGACTCAAATGATCAGTTTGATATAGAACGTGGGTGTCTCAAGAGGCAGGAGCTTAACCTGCGATGCCACAATGTCTGCCCTCCATGAGCGTTTTAAAGACCTCTCATCTATATATGTGTTTGTGTGTGAGAGTGTGTGTATGTATGTGTGTTTCCACAAACCCTAAGGTATTTTACCTGAGGGTGTAGTTTTAGGATTCTATATGGTTCTATTTATTAAAGAAACACTCCCATATTAATTGTTTCTACTCAATCATGGGTTCTAAATCAAAATTCATAACGGTTAGTGATAGGATAGATTATAGTGATATGTAGACTCTACAAGTCCCAGCATTCTAAGAATGAAGCTGCCAAATGATATCCAGAACCCCAACACTTTCATTACATGCACTGGCACAATTTTTCCTCTCCTAATCACTTTCCTTGCTTCTGCCCTTGTTCTGTAAGTCTGTTCCCATCATGGCACAAATCATCCTTTAAAAATGTAAATTGCATTGCATCACTCAAAGCTTTGCAGGGCTCTGCATTTTCTCAGGTTAAAAAAAGTTTTGTTCACCAAGTTCTATCAAAATGATCTTGTTCCCTACACCTTTCTGTCATCCTATGGCCCTGCTCTCTCTTTGCGCACCTGACTCTGTCAGTCTTCAGTCTTTCCTGTTTCTGGAGCATACCAGGCACTCTTCCATCTAAAGCCTTCCTTGTGTGAGAAAACTTTCAATTGTGTTTGGGAACTTATTGCACCTGGAAGTCTCTTCTTGGGAAGAATTACTTTGATCTGCCTATTTAATATAAACATGCCTACTCCTTCCCCCCTCCAAATATCATCTCTTCTTCTGGATCTCCTAATTACCTTTCTAAGTTTTTTCTATAGCACTTTCCACCTTGCATTCCATCTATTTCAGGTATTTCTTATATTTATTTTTATTGTCTACTTTTTGTTTTCCAAGATGTATGTTCCCTGAGGGTTAGGATATTTAACTTTGTTCACCAGTCTTTACTTAGAAGATGGTACATAGTACATGATTAACAAGCATTTGCTGAAGTACTTGTGGGATTTTATTTTTATTTCTAATAAACAATGGAAATGTATAAATATGTGCATATTTAACTATGTGTGTATTATTTGAGTGTGAAGAAATGGATCACCTTATTTTTTGATGTAATATGGTGAGGGAAATGTTAAGTTGTGTAAGAATGGGTGGTTTCGATTCTTTGCATTCCTTGGCATGGTGAACACAGATTTAATGAATGCCTGTCTTGTGTATTTGAGCTATAAAGTTGAATCAAGCACCTCAGAAATATTAGGGTTGAGTGGAGGACACTAACTTAAAAACAAATGAACATAAACCAAACTGGTAAGTGCAATAGAAGAATCAACTACAAGAAGCAGCAGTAACAAGCAAGAGAGTTAGTCAGGAAAAAGGTAGACACTGATTCAGTTAGGCATGGTCTTGGTATATTCAAAGCAACTCTTTATAGCAGCCCTGAACTTTGATATGAAAAGAAAATACAAAAGATGTCTAGGAAGGAAATGAAGGGGAGCCATAAGCAAGGATCTGAAATTCTGTCTGTTTTATTCCATAAGAAGACCTCCTCCATACTGTGTTCATCAAGTACCCCAACTTCACATGAGCCAGATTCTAGGCACAAATGCATAAACATCTCTAGATCTAACATATAGGTGAGGGCAGGGTACCAGAGGTGATGAAGGAGAGGGTGACATATAAGAGTGAGACAACGCTCTCACATATTTAGGGGACTGATATGATACCATATTAAGCCTACAAATTTTGGGCTAGACCTCATGACCTTCTTCTAATCTAGAAGTGAAAAACAGAGTTAGGGTCCCTCAGTATGGACATAGGAAGGAGTCAATGTTCTTGCCTGCTCTAGGTTTAGAGAAATGCAACCCACTACTCATGGAATGGAGAAACCCAACATAAACAAGCCTATGATCCAAACACCAACGTGAACCAAATGGTAAGTGTAAGCTGCTTTATTTATTCATTTATTTAGCTCTGGGTCAGGTTTTGTGCTTGAGTTAAGTTTCTATGGAAATTCTTAATCCATGCTGTTAAGAAGAGGCAACTCTGTTTCAACAGGCTTTGGATTCCGGTCCAGGCTTCAGCCTGTCTCAAAATCTAAACAGAATCCTAAAATCTGTTTCTGCCTCTACCAGAACTTGCTGTATTTTCTTTGCCTCCTGCCACCACATAGTTGGATGGACACCAAGTATAGAAAATTTCAGCCTCAAAGGAACATTTTAAGAAAGTTATGAGACAGATTCCATTATTTGTATAATAAAAATCATCTCTGAAATAAGATGCTTGTAATATACCTTTGGGCAAAGCTTAAAATAACTACAAGTTTAAGATCTGAATAATGATGGAGCTGGCATTGAATGCCATTTTTGCCATGTGCCAGCTATTCTAATTATGCCTTACTGTTGTTATCTGTAGAATGGGGCTAATAATTAAAAATGATGCCCTAGAGTGACTGAGAGAGCCCGTTGAGATAATGTACATCCAGTGCTAAGCATGGTGCCTGACTCTTAACTAAGGCTCAACATATCAGTTATGATTGTTGTTAGAGTGATTATGGTTTTCAATCATCAACTCTCAGTATATATAGTTGGTGACATTTCAAACAGAAAACTGGCATCCAGAAACTCTGAATTTTTCATGAGGAGAATGAATCCAGTGGTTATCATCTTCTCTGTTGTATAAGGGTCTTCTCTCCCTAGAGGGAAAGCAGCAGTTAAAAATGACAATGACAATTGTTTTAGCCAGAGTTTCCTGAACTAAAGCGTATGAGTGATATGTTTGTTAGTAAACTTCAGCTTCATGGTAAGAAGATATAAACAGAAGTGGATTAAAAAGCAATATTTTGATGATTTTAAAAGATAAATCATTTAAGATCTTTCATATTGCAATATAAAGTTGAGTGATTTGATTTAGAAATAAAAATTTTATTTACTAATTACAGAATCCATTCACTTTGTACACACTGCACCCCCCTTTCTTTCCCTTCTCCTTTATCCCCTCATTAATAGATTTAGAACTGACAGTGCTTTCACTTCTCAGTATAAAGAATAATTTTCTTCTGAACATAGAGACAACGATGAAATCAAAGTTTAAAATACAGTCCTCTTCTAACAGCGATTCAGATTTCCATTAAACCTCCTCCCACCCTTTCAAATTAAAGTTTGAAAAGCAGAGCTCAGAAAGAAAACTGACAGGCACTAGTGCTTCGTTCATTTGCAGCAAGGAAGCACCAATTTGATTCCTACCATAACAATTTTTGCTGTTGCCAGTGCATCAAAATTTTTTAACACAGCTTCTCAAGTGATAGAAATCATCCCGTCACTTTGTTTCATAAAATTGACACCCTGGGGAAATGTAAAATATCATAAGAACTTGAGCAAAGCTGCTCCTCCAACCCCTGCTAGGTATTCCTGAAATTCTCTTTTCCTCTTAAACTAATGTCATCAACTCCCAATTGCTTGTTGTTCTTTTCTCCTTGTTCTGTTCATGTGCTACAACATCCCTTGGCTTCCCTCAGCGAGGGAGTCAGTGTTTTAAAAAGTGTTACTCATGGATCGAAATACTGCTGGCTGATTTGAATGCAGTGACAAAGAAAAAAAAAAAAAAGAACTTGATGAAATTATTTCGCACACAGGGCAATAAACATATGGAATTGACTACTACAGAAAATGACTCAAAGAGCTTCAGACACCAACACCTGGATTTCCTTCTGGAGGCAGTGGCTTAGAGTGCAGAGTGAGAAGCAGGACGGTAAAAGGAAAGCTCCCTCACAAAGTGACGTTGCTGAGACTCCAGCCCCTCATCGAAATGGCACCTCCCATGGGGATCAGGAGCACCAGCTACACACAAGTCAATTTTAAGGGAAAAGTTTCTCAAGCACACCGGGGACAAGTCCGACCAAGTCCAGGGTCGACCTTCCTAGAAGGGGTTGGCTTCTGGCTTTGGTGAAAGGACATGAATGAGGGAAGGTTCTTCTCAGTTCAGACACAGTTAGGTCATAGAGGAATGTGCAGGAACTAAGACTACCGACTGGGTTGAGACTGGGCCCTGGCCTGCCATTGTAGCCACCCCTGCGACCCCTTTAAGGCACCAAGCCTCCCTCCTCTCCAGACATATTCTCTGACTCCTGACACAACGGAGGCTCTTCCTGATCGCTGTGCCTGCTCTTGTTCTCTCCAGTTCTTCTCATTCGGTAGCCTGGAGGTCACCCTCTGTGTGACATCTCAGGCACACTCTATCTGTGTGTCCCGTACCACACGCAAAATGTCTGTGTGTGTTTACTTCGTTCGTCTTCGACTCTGCAGCACTTCGCAAAGTGTTTCCAAATTTCATTTCGTCTTGCTTAGTTCCAGAGAGAATTCGAAGTGCTTGATAAAAATGATAGCTCGCATTATGAAGTCCTCACCATATGCCAGGCACAGTTGCGAGTACTTCACGTAGTTTTAACTGATTGAATCCTCCTAACAGTCCCACAGAGGAGAGTGTTTGTGATGTCCTTACTCCTAGGATCATTATTTTGAAATTGAGGAAATGAAGATAGAGGGTTTTTTTGTTTGTTTGTTTGTTTGTTTATTTTTACCAACTTGCTTAAGATCGGCCCCCAGGAAACAGCAAACTCAGAATTGGTCTGCGCCATCTGGTTCCAGAGCTCTCCTTTTGGCCACTGCTCTGACTTCCTGAATGCCTAACATATCAAGGAAACACAAATGAGAAGTGATAGAAAGTAAACAGCTGAGGTCACACAACAGAGTTCTTAATTAGGCTAACTAAAAAAGCATTATTCATAAAGTAGGACACACATTTATTATTTCTTAGAAGTCAGTTAAAAAGGTAAATTGATCAACTAGTCACTCAAATGGTTAAACAAAAGCAAATGCATTGCTCAAAAGATTACTCCTTTTATCAAAACCTGAATGAAATTTCCCCTGTAGAGTTCATAGAAGATGATGGCATATTAAATCATATTTTCACTCAACATTCTAAGTTTCCATGTATTCAGACCTGACCTAGATATCCACGCAGATTGTAACAGGTTACAGGACAAACGTTTTGTCAAAACATGTACAGTTTTTCAAAATGATGTGCACCGGTTTTGCATATCTAAGATAGTGCACACATCTACTCATTCAACAGATCTATGCTGAACCTCTGTTGGGTTTGGGGGGCTATTCTAGGTGCAATTGCCTCAATGATGAACCCAAAGGATAAAGGCTGAGCCCTCATGCAGCCCAAGCTCTGGATGAAGACACAAATGACAAGTAAATAATTATCAGGTGATGTTACCACACAGAATGCACAAAAAGGCAGAGTAAGAAGAAAGAGAAAGATTCTGGAAAGGTGGCCTGGGCTTTAGAAAACATGGTCAGAAAACATTTACCTGAGGAGGTGTTAACTGGACAAAAACCTGAATCAAGAAAGGGATTGGAGACCATTATCTAGATTTTTTTCATAATTATTCCAGCCTGGAAAACCAAATCAAACATTGTCACCTGCTTGTGTAACATCAGGCTGATATGATAAAATATTCTTTGTTGATTTATTCTGAAAATCTTCCTTCCTCCATGAGATGCTAAATACAGACATATTTCCTTGGGAGGTCTGAACATAAGAAAATGAAGAAAAGAAATGGAATAAATTTCTTACACACCGAGCCAGCAACATTCTGTCTAGCGATATGATTAATTTAGTCTAATAAAAGCCCAAGAGCCTACATTGGTACCATCAAAAAGAAGATAATTAGATAAAGAGCTAGAAACCTTGGAAGTTGCGCCACAATGTTCATTTCAAAAACTTTTGTTCAACATGGTTTTAAATAAGAGATTTTTGGGGGGTCTGCTCATCAAGAACTGTACTAATAAAGTAGCCCAACTTTGGGAAATGTAATATTTTGAAGCTATGGTACAGGTTACTTTATTCAATTTATGAAAATATTTAGAAACTCTGAAACTCTGTGTTTGTCAGGCCATCATTCTCAGCCATTTTACCTTTGAGTATAGGAAGAGAGTTTGGACAATGGAAATAAAGCTAAAACAATGCTAATTTATTAATGTATGTGCGTGCAACATGTAGTCTAGATTAATTCTTTTCAGGAGGCATTCATTCTTTTTTTATTTCCGCCCACTTTGTACTTTTGTCGAGCAATCAGCTATCTATTTTCTAACACTGCACGCTAAAACTAGGGAAATTCTTCCTGTATTATGATTCAATAACTGTCAGTTTTCAGATTAAGTTTAAGAAACTAAAATTGTAGTCTTTAAATGTTACCAACTTTCTTCCCTATATCGTACAAGCTTGCGTTTCTTTCGGGACAACAGTAAGTGAAGATAGCTCTAGATTGCAATCCCTATTTATGTGAAAAAAAAAAAAAAAGATGCGATTGTACATTTTCAGGTGCTACCACCTTGACCTCCTGTGCTTTTGATTATGGCAGTCTTTCTGTTCAATCTGAATTGCAAGCAGAATGCTCTTTAGTGAAAGGAAACAAAAGGCGCAGTCATTTATTTTCTTCTCCACAATGATAATGCCCTATGGGATTTTGTCATTGGAAGGACCAGGGTCTTAGTATTAAAATGCACTGAGATAAACAATAGGAATGCAATGAAAAACAGAGGGCAGAAAAGCCTCCAAAACTGACGACCTGAACTAAGACTAAGGGAATTAAGGGTGTATCTTTTGCTCTGCTAAAATACATGCCAGAACCTTAGTACTTTCTTTGCAAAGTTAGGGCGTGTGCTTAATTTAGACTCACTATTTCAGCATCCAAGTCACAGCCATATATGGGTGGGGTAACAAGGCAAATTAGGCGTTGGAATCACATGATGTCACATAGACCCCAGCATAAGGAAGAGCCCAGAGCTTTGTGAGTGCAGTTGCTTATGTACTATATAGTCCTTTTCTTATTTATAAAGCCGGAGCATACGTACTATTGCTCTTGTTCTTAGATTTTCAGACAGCCATAATTTCCGGTCTTTTGTTTGAAATGAAGGCCTGCCTGGAAAAATTGAGGGTGCTGCCAGGCTCACTAAAAGACATTTTTTTGTAGCACTTTGTATTCTTTACTCCTCCAGTACCCCACCCCCAACTCTGGGGTGTAGGGGGAGGGGCACAAGATGGAGAAAGATGTAAATTATGAAACTGAAAGCACATTAAAGCAATTTATGGACTGAATCTTGTCAAATATCCTCTTAGTTGGAAAAAAACACTGGCACATAAAGCATATACAGTGCTAATGCACATCTATGCATACCTCAAAAACTACTTCCACAGTAAAACTATCTGTGAAATGCAAGTTGTATTGGATTCCTTTAGGAGAAGAAAACAAAAGTTAAAATCCAGATTATAAATCTACAAGAGTGAAGTAGGCAATCAAAATCGAACTTTTACATCAGCTTCATTTGATGTGATTTCAAATTAGACTAAGTTCAGAAAACCTGTTGGCAGAGAAGTATCATTTGTCAAGCGATTAACAGAGACACAATCTGTAATTACGGATTGCTGCAAGCAGGCCACTAATGAGAGAATGACTCACGTTTTGGGGTGAAGAAGGAGGGGGCTCTCAGAAACTGAAATTTGATTTGCAAAACTCTAAATAGCTAATGGCAGGTAACTCTTGCCAACTAACCAGCCAACTCTTTCAAGCTCATTAGCAGAACTCCATGGTCTCACTAAAGGATAAACCATATGGAGGTGTCACTGAAAGCTGGAGATGAGAGACTTTAATTCGTGTTCAGTCCTCCTGTGAGTCAGTCACATGGGCACTGATTTGAGCCTTTGTTTATCTAACATGACCTATTCTTAAGCAAGAAGGAAAATAAAATTTCAGAGGTTGTTGGGTTTCACCCCACTTCCTTAAACAATACTGTTCTACTATTAAATGATTCATTCTGCTGTTTCTCCAGATTCCCATCTTTGTCACATTTTAGTTTCTGCAAAATTGAATAATAGCATTACACAAACCATAAGTTGCTGCTTGCTTTGAGCTCTGTTCTTAGAGGGTTGTTAAATTGCTGTTCTATAATTTCCCTTGTGATTGCAAAACTGTGATTCTAAGGTCATCTGTAATTCTTCATTCATGTGGACCTTGTGAATGCTGAGGATATACAAAATGTGGCTACACACGTATATACACACCTTGATAAGGTTTGATTCTGTAAGGGGTTCTGTTTATTGAGTTCCCCTAGCCTGGATACTATAGCAATGTTCTTAGAAACACCTGTAATTTTCACTTGATTAGAAACTTGTTAAAAAATATTCTAAATTAGATAGTATATGAATATAGTTTTTAAAAATAGTGCAGATGGGTATTTAATGATAAGAAATGTTTTTTTATGATTTTCTTAATTTCCTCTTCCACTTTTCATCCATCCATTCATTCATTCAACAAATGTTCATTGATCACCGTCAACATAGCAATAAATTGGCTGGACATTGATGAAGCAAGTGTGAACACATGAAACATCATTGAGTTCATGAAACTCACTTTTGAAGGGGAAACGAAGTGTTAAAGCAAGGACAATATATCATGAACAGTGCAAGATGGGACATGGAGTGTTTGCCAATGAAGTGCATGCAAAGTACTTGCTCAGAAGTTGCTGGGGGGGGGGGGGTTGAGATGTAAACTGAGCCCTAAGTGATTAATAAAAGCTTTAGGTCAGAGAATAGTGGAAACTCTGGGTTCAGTAGTAAGAAAGATATATTCAAAAGTCCAAAGGCCATAAGGCCCAGCATTTTGAGACTGCAAAGTCGTTCAGAACAAAGAGGTAGGAGAGCAGGAGTGTGGTGGAGGCCGAATAATTTCATATTCATCGCTATTATTACAGGTTGCCTGTGTGCTTGTGTACGCACATGCATGCTGTCATAAACGCTGTGGCTCAGAAGAGACATCTGCCTATCTATATGTGGAGCAATTGGAGCCACGTGACTATGAATCACCCAGGAAAACCTGGAGTGCAAGAATTGCTGAGGTGTGATGATGGGACAACAAATTCTCAGGGACAAGTAACCTGTTCAGAGTGATCAAAGAAGACTGATTGGGATGACACCATACCAGGAGGCTGTGGAATCATGAATATCAGAGAAAAGCCAATTTTCATGATGGATGAAGGGATCAAAAATTCCAAGTGTTTTCTAAGTGGTCTGTATCTTATTTGATAAACAATAGTAAGTCAAAATACATTGCAGCCTTCCTTTTTGTTTGAACTCTTCCCAAGTTACGAAATATGGCTGTTGTTGGCCTGCTTGCTTGTACTGATGCCTACCAGAAATCCTGCTATTTTAAATAGAAGTCCTCCTGCCATACAGAATTTCCCCTGTTGGCACCTGTGTGAGAATTTCGATAGCTTATTTTGTTATTGAGGTTTATTTACTTATTTGAAAGGCAGAGTTATAGATAGAGTGGAAAGGAGACCGAGATGTCTTCCATCCTCTGGTTCACTCTCCAGATGGCTGCAACGGCCAGGGCTGGGAGCTGGGAGCTTCATCCAGATCTCCCACGTAGGTAGTAGGGGGCCAAGCACTTGGGCCATTTGCTGCTGTTTTCCTGGATCATTAGCAGGGGGCTGGATCAGAAGTGGAGCAGCCAGGACATGAAGTGGTACCCATATGGGATGTCGGCCCTGCATCCGGTGGCTTTACCCACTGTGTGGCAATGCCAGCCCCAGAACTTTGATGACTTCTTGCAGGGTGTTTTGAAAAGTTTGGTCTGAGGTTGTGAATTGTGCACTGTTAGGCACTGCTCATTCTATTGTCAACTGCCCTTCCCCTAAGGCCTCACCTTTCTTGTTAAGAGTCACTTTAAGTCTTTTTCCTGAATCTTAAGTGAAACTCTGCTACTTTCTTAGGCGGTAAATCAGGGGAGCAGTCCCCTCCTTTTGGGCTGCCCATGTGAAAGACTTGGAAGAAACTCCTGGAACCTGGCTTCAGCCTGGCACAGCCCTGGGATTTGCAGCCATCTGGGGAGTGAACCAGCAGATGGAAGATCTCTCTCTCTCTCTCTCTCTCTCTCTCTCTCTCTCTCTGTCTCTCCCCTCCCCCTGTAAATCTTTCTAATGAATTAAAAAATCTTTAAAAAATTTAAACACAAACTTAGTAGGTGGTGAATGTTTGACACAGCAGTTAAGACATAGCTTGGAATGCTGCGTCCCATCTTGGAGTGCCTGGTTCAAGTCACAGCTCTGCCAATTCCAGATTCCTGCTAATGTACACTCTGAGAGGCAGCAGATGATGGCTTATGGAGCTTGGTCCCTGCTGCACACCTGGAAAACTACGAGTGAATTCCCAGCTCCTGGCTTCAGCCTAGCCCACCTCCATCTGTTTGGACCATTTAGGGAGTCAACAAGCAGATGAGCTCGATCCCTCTTTCACAATAAATAAAATAAATGAATAAAAAGGCTTTTAAAAACCTAATAGTTTCAGTTTTTAATTCTAAAATTCTGCGAAAAAGACAACATGATAGAGAGAGAATTAAAATATATTTATTACAAATAATGCAAGCTAGATAATGTTCTAGGATAGAGTTATGTCTCTTCTCTTTAGGTGAAACTCTGAAATGGCTACTCATAATCACTTTCAGGTTCATTTCTCCGCCTGTTATTCCAGTTTTCGGGTCTTTGGCTATTCCTCATCTGTTTTTCATGTTTCTTGAACAGGACTTGATATAGCATATTTGGGTTTTGGATTAATTATGCAAATATTTTGAGTTTCTTTTTTTAAAAGATTTATTTATTTTACTTGAAATTCAGAGTTACACAGAGAGAGAAGGAGAGGCAGAGAGAGGTCTTCTATCCGCTGGTTCACTCCCCAGTTGGCCGCAATGGCCGGAGCTGTGCAGATCCGAAGCCAGGAGTCAGGAGCTTCTTCTGAGTCTCTCATGCAGGTGCAGGGGCCTAAGGACTTGGGTCATATTCTACTTTCCCAGGCCATAGCAGAGAGCTGGATAGGAAGTGGAGCAGCCGGGACTTGAACCAGCGTCCACTGCATTACCCGCTATGACACTGCGCCGGCTCCTTGAGTTTCTCTGATTGCAGCTGCTCAATTCATAATTAAGCCTATAAGGATTTAAATGATACTTTTGAGTATTGTTACTCTCCAGGATTTGTTCTGGTAAGATTTTGCTTTATCTCCTGCTCTCTTTGGCTTGCTTTGTGAATATAATGCTTTAGCAGGAATCTTTCTGATTCTAGGTTGAGAAGAATGTTTAAAATTTCCACCAGTAAATACATGAAATCACATCTCTCAGGTTATTATTTTTAAAGTCATTATTATTTAATAGTACATATTTATGGGGTACAGTATAATTAGTTGATATATATATATTCAGTATGTGATAATCAGTCAAGTTAGTATTTTCATCTCCTTAAACTTTAAAAGAATTGAATAATATCCAGAATTGTATGTATTTAAGGTACAAAGTTATGTTTCAATGAGTATGTACAATGTGTACTGAGAAGATGAAGGTGGTTAAGATTTCCCTCTCCTTGTCGTTTGTCATTACATTATGTTTGGAGACATGGCGCTCCTCTCTTCTATTTTTTAACAAATTAAGTGTGTAATATGCTATTTTAAACTATCATTACCCCATCGTGCTGTAGAACATTAGAACTCACTCTTTTTTAGATTACTTAACATCCTCCCTAGGGACAATGACCCAGTGTTTTATTGCTATCCAGGTGGGTGTGTCTACTACTCTTCCATCTTGTTCTCAGAGGTGGCTAACCCAGCCTTCCATGACCTCCTTATGAATGCCTGTCTTTTTGTTTTCTTGTCTATCATTATATGTTTATTTTCTTCATGGAACTTAGCATCATTTTTAATTATTAATTGCTTTGTTTCCTTGTTTCTGTTTTTGGTTTCCCTCACTAGCCTTTAAATTGGGGAGGTACAAAAATGATAACTCTTTGTATCTCTATTATATTTTGCATAATACACTTGTACAATATCTTTTTGTAAAATGTACATGTATTCAGGAAATACACTGAGTAGAATGCCATATTGGAGATGATGAATTTCTCTAGCTATGAATTTATCTCATATTCAATAAACCAATTTAAAATTTGAAAACAACTGTGTATGATACTAAGCATGAATCATCAAAAATATATATTGAATAAAAACATATCTGGAATAAATATATGTGCTTGTACCCAGTTAAATGTCTAGGTAGAGGCATAAGTAAGAATCATCTGTGTAGTTTTAGATGTAATTAATTGAGCAATAAGTTGATAGGAACCTTTGCAGTTTGAGAGATACTTATGTGTCAGTTCACCCACTAAGATTTTCATACAGTTTAAAATATGATTAAAAATGTACGACTCATAATTTAATTAGCTTTTTAGATATATAACAAGTCATCAAGACATTCAGTCTCATTAATGAGGAGCTAATTATGAGAAACACAATGTGATGCAGTAAAAAGGGCCATGATCTTAACCTAGATATTCATTCATTCCACTACTCATCCATCCATCAACCCTCCCCTCATCTTTATATGCTCTTAAGAAACACTCTAAATATTTATTGAACACAGCTATACACTGTGCTGTTCACCGAATTTCAAGAAATAAAAATGCTGGGCCTGGTGCTGTAGTGTGGTAGGTTAAGCCACTGCCTACAAAGCTGGCATCCTGTAAATGCACCTGTTTGAGTCCTGGCTGCTCAACTTCCCATCAAGCTCCCTGCTAACGCACCTGAGAAAGCAGCAAAGGATGACTCGAGTGCTTGGGCCCCTGCCATCTATATGGGAATCCCAGAAGCAGCTCTTGTCTCCTGGTTTTGGCTTGACTTTTGTGGCCATTTGGGGAGTAAATCAGTGGATAGAAGATTGATAGATCTCTGTGTGTGTGTGTGTGCACGCATGTCTCCCTCTCTCTCTATAACACTGACTTTCAAGCAGGTAAATGACCCTTTAAAAAAGAGAGAAAAGGTAAAATGCTGCATGCTAGCCCTGTGTGTTGGTATACCACTAGTTAAGATCCTCAATATCCTCAACCACAAATCATGTGTAATTCTAGGAAATGATAATGTTATTGAAGAATAGTGCCACTCAGAAAACCTACAAGACAAGAATATGAAGACTCTTATTTCAAATGTTTTGTTTTTTTAAAAAAAATATTATATAGGGGCCGGCGCCATGGCTCACGTTAATCCTCCGCCTGCGGTGCTGGCATCCCATATGGGCACTGGGTTCTAGTCCAGGTTGCTCCTCTTCCAGTCCAGCTCTCTGCTGTGGCCCGGGAAGGCAGTGGAGGATGGCCCAAGTGCTTGAGCCTTGCACCCCATGGGAGGCCAGGAGAAGCACCTGGCTCCTGGCTTCAGATAGGTGCAGCGCCGGCCGTAGGAAAACCTTTCTCTCTGTCTCTGTCTGTCTATAACTCTACCTGTCAAATAAAAATTATGTAAAAATCTGGTATTTATAAACTTGTACTGTTACTGAAAGCTCAGTCCCTGACTCTGATAGCAAATCAAAATGATGAGGACAAGGTTTTGGGGTAAAGGAAAGACAACACTTAATCTGTCTACTGTGTACAGATGAGAAGGTAGCAGATATTGGGGTCTACTGCTCTGCTGCATGAGGGTATTTGGGGGATTATAAAGGGGCTACAAGGAAGAATGTTTTGGTATGGCAAAATCATGAAAAGGCTGCAGGTCACTGGTGTCAGGGGCCAAGGTTTGTCACTGGTCTGATGACAGTATATTCCATTCCTGTTTTGTCATGGAAGTCCCGGAGATCCACAGGTGGTGAGGTCAGATCTGGCTTGACCTAGTGGTCCTGTTCTGCACAACAAGGAACAAATCAATGTCTGCTTTAAGACATGGACAAGTGGACGGCCAGCAGCCCAGCCTGGCTTTACATTTAAGTAGTAAAATTTGTTTGCTTATGTTATTTTACACCTGACTAAAGTACTACGAGAATTTACCATTTTGATGATAATTCATGTCAACAGCCTTAAAGTTTATTTGAGGACCAGCTGTCTAGGCAGAAATCTTTGATACAAAAGTAAAAAGTAAAGTCAAAGTTGAGTAAGAAATGTACAGGAGGGGACAATTGCTTTTCTCCATCTCTGGATGGATGTCAAGGCAGTGGCAGGATTCTGTTTTGTCATTAGGAGTTTTGCCTCGTGGTGCGTTGGTCCAAGCTTGCACTTTTTTGCTGTTGCTTGAAATTAAGTTACTGCTGAGCACTACTTTTCATTTCCAGAATGTTCTAGAAGTGATCTGCTAAAGGCAGACAATTCTGGTGAAAAAACTGCAGAAAGATTCTCAAAAAGAAAATGAATAGCTCACTTCAAGAATATAAATAATTAAGATTCAGCACATACTTTTGCCCCTCAACACTATTTATTATTTCTCTTGTAGACTAAGAAATGGATTGTAAAAGAAATATCCATTCCTTTAAAAAGTTTTTGGGGTCCAGTGTTGCCACCTGTGATGCTGGATTCTATTGTGGGTATCAGTTCATATCCTGGCTGTTTCTCTGCTGATCCATCTTCCTGCTAATGTGCCAGGAAAAACAGAACAGGATGGTCCAAGTTCTTGGGTTCCTGCACCCACTTGGGAGATCTGGATGAAGCTTCTGGCTCCTGGTTTTAGCCCGCCCCAGCCCCAACCATTGTGGATATTTGCAGAGTATACCCACAGATGGATGATCTCTCTTTCAGTAATTCTGCCTTTTTTAAAAATTTCATTCTATAGTATTTTAAATAATAAACATCAGTGAATGTCATATGACAGATATCCATATTAAAACTTTATTATATTTTTAATATTTGCTTTGGGTATTTTGTTATAAAATGTAAATAAAGGATATTTATAAACCTGTAGCCCCATCTTTCCCAGCCTGTTCCTTTGTCCCTTTGCCAAGAGATAAATTTTGTCTTCAAACTGGTATCAGTCCAAAACATGTATTAATATATTTCCTGTACATGTACATAGCTAAAAACTATATATTATTTTTGTGCAAAATATTACTCAAAAGTGGCATACTACTCAATCTATTTAAAATTTTATTTTTCAATTGCCTTGGATTTTGTTCATGTTGCTACATCTAGATGAAATTAATTTGTTTCAACATGTATATTCTATTATGTCACAACATGACTGAATCTGGAACAATAAAGTTATTTTTTAATATTTATTTAGTTATTTGAAAGGCAGAGCTTCAGAGAGGCAGAGGCAGAGAGAGAGACAGAGAAAGGGTGAAAGAGACAGAGAAAGGGGGACAGAGAAAGAGATCTTCGATCTACTGGTTCACTTCTGAGATGGCTGCAATGGCCGGAACTGTGCCGATCTGAAGCCAGGAGCCAGGAGCTTCTGCTGGGCTTCCTACACAGGTTGCAGGGCCCCAAGCACTTGGGGCACCTTCTACTGCAGTTCCAGGCCACAGCAGAGAACTGGATCAGAAGTGGTTCAGCTGAGTCTTGAAGCCCGAACCTATATGGGATGCTGGCACTGCAGGTGGCAGCTTTGCCAGATATGACACAGCACCAGCCAGGAGTAATTTTTTTTTTTATCATTTTATAAAGAGAACTCTAGTAAATGCCACTGGATGCGTGTTTAGACAGAGGAGTAAGAGTTTCTCAAGAAAAGACTCCTAGTGGTGGTTGCAAGTCTAGGTTGCATGTACATCCTCATGCTGATTCTCATTCTATCAGTACCTGTATCCATGGCTTCCCCCTTACCTTCCCCGCTTTCTGGCGACAGGGTATCATAAATGGTCTCGCATCATTATTTGATATACTGCCTTTCCAAATACTAACTTAACAAGTTTTCAACTGAGTTTTCTATTGTTATTTTGGTTTGGTTTGGTTTAATTTTTGTTTTGATTTTTGCCATTTTCTATCCTGTCTTGTGAATTTCCTGGTGTCTATTTTTTATTAGGGTCATTCTTTTTACTTCATAAGAGTTTTACTTTATGTTTTATACTAATAGTGTGTCAGTTATAGGTTTAAAAATACACCTTTCTGTTTCTGACTGGTCTTCATGCTTTTATAATGATGGCCTTTGGCACAGAGAAGTTACTTTAACTTTGTTTTTAAATTTTTATTTATCTATTTGACAAGTATAGAAAGAGAGAGAATGCTTCCCTCAATTGGATCGCTCCCTTCAACTGCTCCTCTCTCCAAATGTCTGCAGCAGCCAAGGATGGGCCACCTTGAAGCTGGGATCCAGGACCTCAACTCAAGTTTCCTACAAAGGTGACCGAGATACAACACTTTGAGCCATCACCTGCTGCCTCCCAGGGCAGAGGTAAGCATTAGCTGGCATTGGAAGCAGAGCTCAGAACCAAACCTGTGCACTCTAATATGAGATGTGCATGTACCAACTTGCCAAACCACCAGGTCAAATGCCACCCCATGAGTTACTTCTGTGTGAACTATTTTTCCGTTTTCATGTTTGTTTTCTGGGGCTCATGTAGAACACCCTTGCCAATATCAAGATTAAAAATAAAAGTCGATTTTTCTTCTAAAAATAATGCAGCTTTTGCTTTTACATCTAGCTTTTTGATCCATCTGGATTTTATTTTTGAGTGAGATATAAGATATATTTTTCCATGTGATAGTCAATTAAGTGTTCTGCGATGTTTTGTGTTTTGTTGATTGATTTATCTCTCAATCACTGATTTATGATGCAAATTTTACTTTTACTCAAAGTTGCTTGCATTCCTAAGGCCTCAGCATGCATAAAGTTAATTAGATTTTAATATTTCCTTACCGCTGTTTTCACAGATAACATGGGACACATTGAAATGCAAAAATCATACCATTTTTCACAAGGTGAACACTTGTGAAACTAAGCTCCTATCAGTGTATAAAACATTACTTCAGAAATGTCCCTATTGTCCTTTTTCAGTTAATCTCTTAGGTTATTTTCCACTATGAAGTCTTTAAAATTTTCTAGAACTTCATATAAATGGTAATAACACAGCATGTGCGAGGATATGTCAAAAAGCTCACGGAGAATAACATTATGAAAAAAACTATGTATGGATTTCAGGTTTTTTGCACCAAAACAAACTTATCTTTTATTCCATTTTTACATGAACTTTTTGAGATGCCCCTGTACTTTTATGAAAGACTTTGTTTACTGAGTGTAATGTTTTTGAGATTAATCCATTTTTTAAACTGTCACTTTTTTGTTCCTGTTTCTTTGCTATTGAGTCATATTACATTGTATGGATATGCCTCCATTTCTCATTTATCTGATGAACATTTGGCCTCTTTCTAGTTTTCTCACTGTAATGGATAAGGATTCAATAAACATTCTTATACTATGTGGATATAGACTTTCAATTCAATTAGAGTCATTCAAGCGGAATCAAAGGAGAGATATTTGTTTAACTTTAGAAGAAACTATGACACCTTTACAAAATGTTGACATCATTTTATATTCCTGTCAAGAAAATAAATAAGAGTTCTGACCACCTTGCCCTCTTCAATATTTGATGTTGTCAGTCATTCATTCTCTTTCCTCTGTCTTTCTCTTCCATTACATTGAATGTGTAGTGTTATCTCATATGGTTTTTTAAAATAGTATTTATCTATTTTGAAAGTCAGAATTATAAACAAGGAGACACACACACACACACACACACACACAGAGAGAGAGAGAGAGAGAGAGAGAGAGAGAGAGAGAGAGAGAGATTGATTCCATTCACTGGTTCACTCCCCAGCTGGTTCACTCCCCAGATGGCCAAAATGGCTAGTGCTGGGCCAGGCTGAAAACAAGAGTTAGGAGCTTCATCCAGGTTTCCTACATGGGTAGCAGGGGCCCAAACACTAGGGCCATCTTCTGCTGATTTCCCCAGGTAAATTAGTAGGAAGCTGGATTGGTAGGGATTGGTAGTGGAGCAGCTGGGACACAAATCCATATGGGATGCCAGCATCACAGGCTGTAGATTTACCTGCTACATCCCAACACCAGCTCCCTTAAATGGTTTTAAATTCTTGATGGCTAATAATGTGAGGGATTTTTTTCATATGCTTTTTGTCTATTGCAAAATGTCTGTTCAAATGCTTTGCTTATATCTTTTTTTTAAGATTTATTTTTATTTATATGAAAGACAAAGTTACAGAGAGAGGTAGAGACAGAGAGAAAGGTCTTCCATCTGATGGTTCACTCCCCAGATAGCCGGGACTAGAACCAATGCCCATATGGGATGTCTGCGCTTCAGGCCAGGGTTTTAACCCACAGTGCTGGCCCCTTCTTATATCTTAATTGCAGATGTTTCTTTTGATTATTGTGTTGTAGGAATTCTTTATATACAATGCATACAAATTTTTTGTCAGAGACTGCTATGTCCATATTTCTCCCAGTTTGTGAGTTGTCTGCTGATTTTCCTAAGTGGTAGATTTAAGTGAGCAGAAATTTTCCTTTTCAAGAAGTTCATGTTTTCCTAGAATTGACATAACAAAATACTGCAACCTGGATGGATAAAAAACTAGAAATTTAT
Organism: Lepus europaeus; assembly: GCF_033115175.1. Classification (NCBI taxonomy): domain Eukaryota; kingdom Metazoa; phylum Chordata; class Mammalia; order Lagomorpha; family Leporidae; genus Lepus; species Lepus europaeus. The sequence goes on along the minus strand of NC_084837.1, from coordinate 45,606,506 downwards.
TATATCACAATCTGAGGGCTAAAAACCCCAAATCAAGGTGACAGGAAGGATTCTGAGGGAGAATCTGCTGCATACCTCTCTCCATTTTTCTTTCTAATTCAATTAATTATCTTCAGAAATTGTGCAGTGCTGATTTTTTAAAAACTTGTTGGCCTTGCTTCATAGTTCAGTGTATGATGAGTTTTGTAGTTGTATTATGTGCACTGTCAAAAATCTGTATATTCTAGTTTTTCCAGTGCAGGGTTATATGTCTATCCTAAGGTCAATCTAACTAATTTTCACCAGATCATTATTCTTTTATATAAAAAAACTATTTTGTTATAGACTTTTTAGTCAATTTTTGAAAATATTGATTTACATATTTGAATCTCTATAAATGCATATTTATAGTGTTATGTTTATTTGTAACAACTTATTGTAATTCTTTTTACTCTAATAATGCCTTTGTTCTTCTAATTTACCACATTAATTTTGAAAAAGGACTATAAGCTTTTCTATGACATTATATTTCATGTAAACAGCATCCAGGTGTATTTTTGTCCTTTAACTTGTGAATATATTATGCTTATTGAATTTCTGAGTTTTAGTAAATTTTTTTTAGATTTATTTTTTTATTGGAAAGTCAGAGTTACAGAGAGGAGACACAGAGAGATCTTTTCTCTGCTGGCTCACTCCCTAGATGGCGGCAATGGCCATAGCTGGGCTAACCTAAAGGCAGGAATTAGGAGCTTCTTTGAGGTCTCATCTCCATCTTCTGCTACTTTCTCCAGCACATTAATAGGGAGCTAAATCAGAAGGAGAGCAGTTGGGACTCGAACCAGCACCCATCTGAGATGTTGGCACTGCAAGTGGTGGCTTTATCCACTATGCCACAGTGCCTGCCTCAGTATTAGCAAACTTTAATTTACCAATATTTATTCTGAATTACTTACTAGATGATCTCAGAACCTTATTTTGTGAGTTTTATTTACTGGATTTCATTTTTTTTTTTTTTTTGACAAGCAGAGTGGACAGTGAGAGAGAGAGACAGAGAGAAAAGTCTTCCTTTTGCAGTTTGTTCACCCTCCAATGGCCACCGCAGCCGGCACATTGCGCTGATCCCAAGGCAGGAGCCAGGTGCTTCTCCTGGTCTCCCATGGGGTGCAGGGCCCAAGCACTTGGGCCATCCTCCACTGCACTCCCGGGCCACAGCAGAGAGCTGGCCTGGAAGAGGGGCAACCGGGACAGAATCTGGCGCCCCGACCGGGACTAGAACCCGGTGTGCCGGCGCCTCAAGGCAGAGGATTAGTCTATTGAGCCTCGGCGCCGGCCATTTACTGGATTTCTGTTTTGTGTCTGTTTTCTCTTGTTTTGCCTTACATTAGATTAATTATAATTTTAATCCTCTTTTTATCTCTAGAATTTGGAAGTTCCATGTTTTATTTCTATCTTCAGTGGAAAATTTAATTTTTAGGGAATTTTTTACGCAAAAAATCTCAAATTAATGGCTTTATCCTTATCCCAAAAATAATATACATTCAGAACAGTTTATTGAAATCATTCCTCTCCTTTTCTCTGAAGTTGCTGTTCTCCCATATTTTAGTTTTACTTTATTTAATGGCCCCAGGGTGGATGTCATTAGCATTGATTATTATTAAACATTTTCGTAACACCCATGCTTCTCTTATTTACCCGTGTGGTATCTGCTTCACTCTTGCTCTCACAGTCTGATCTATACTTCTGTATTAACTGCGCCTCTTGACTAATTGTTTAAGATTTCATGCAGCCAGGTTCTGTTACTGACAAATTTAGTTGCTATTATGGCAGTACTCCTAGCAATTTACAAATGTGTGGCCTTCTTTTTTTTTTTTAAACTTCTTTTGCTTGATGATCTATCATTTCTTTGTAAGCAGTCTGCCTTCTAAATCTGACTGCTTTTAAGACCTGTCCTTTGTCTTTTATCTTTTTATGTCTAAGATGCTGTATTTTCTTACTTCTCAAAGTACTTTTCCTTTTTTTTCAGATAATTTTGTTCTTTCTTCATAATGTCTTGTTCTCCTATTAAGACTTCTTTTGAAAATCTCCAATAGTTGCAAAAATCTGGTAGACTCTTCTTTAGATGGCTCGAGCTTGTGAAGTTCTTGGCCACTGGCTTCTCTGATGTGGGCATGCTTGATGACCCTGCTCCTTGCAGAACATCACTGCTTACTAGTCTGTTTCTTCCTCTGTGTGTGAGACTTCCTCCCAGGCCAGGGGGTGGGAATGTGCATCTGGAGTATTACGCCTGTATTGTCCACTGATTAACTCCACAAGAGGCTGCTAGCCACCTTCAGTTATTTTTTAAAACAATTTTTAAAGCTTTTTGGTATCTAGATCATATGAGGCCACATATGAAGGTCAATGCCCCCAGAAAAATATTGATTACTTATCCACTTAATGTTTTGCATATACTACTTAATATTTACATAATCTCAACAAGTTTGTGAGGAACATACTACTATCATCATCTCCATACTACAGATAGGGAAAACTTTTCACAGTCGCTTTCTTTTTTAATGTCTAATGTTCACAATTTTATTTTTTGAATGAGATGTGATGACCACTAAAATGAACTTTGTATCTGTAAATACAGCGGCAAGATGTATAATGATGTATTAAAACATTTTCTGAAACTTAGGAATGAACTGATACATTTCCTAGGTATTATTTACATTGTTAAACTCTAACAGTTCTTCCACATTTGAATAACTAAATAATGATATGGTTTGCCATATGTTTCCATTTAATGAAGCCTTGTATTGATACTTAAATGCTTCATTAAGTCACAAGCTGCCAAAATAAGTAGTTTTTCTCTTGTCATAAATGTGACATGGTTTAACTAAAAATTCTTGTCATTTTAAAAATTAAAAATGCTTTTATTCTGCATGTGTTATAAGCAACATCTCTCAATATTTCAGGTTTAGATACAAAACATTTTTGGAAGCTTATATTGTAGTTTGGGAATTTTTGTGCACAATTTTCTTGTCAGTAGCAGGTTGTGTGAGTTGTTATAACTATCATTTCATCATAAACTAAACCAAGTTTACAAGCAATTTTCAAAAGCTTCTTGAAGTGACACCTGTTTCATTAATAATAATAATAATAAGCTGAAAAAGTCCTAGGCTGAGCTGTAAACACCAAATAAAAACTGTAATTTCACCAAAATGATATTTCTTGAGGCATCAAGTAACCTCAAAAATGACAAGTTCAGTAAATAACAAGTTTAGATATTATGAAAGAACACGTGTAGCTTGTAACACTGGCATCAGATTTTGTTTCTCTACCTTTCAATGAAATACCTTATTTCATTTTGCACATAGTACTAATAACTTGAGATCTTGATATATCATTTTCTAGATTAGATTGGATAAGAAAAATAGTATTTGAATAACTGATTGTTTCATGGTTGTTTCATTAAACACGGCTACTTAAAAGACAACTGATGACATATGCCAGTTAACAAAACAGCACACTTTACAAAATCAGGTTAGCAGAAAACATGTTCTCAGAAGAAATGGGACATTATCAGTTTCTAGGGCTAGACTTTTGATACATATACTTCAGCATATAGCAAATGTTACCTGAAATTTTTAAAGATGTGGAATTATTAAAAATTATCAAGAACTCTGAAGGCAGATCTTTTTCAAGTGTTGTTCATGTGTCTTATTTTAATTATGTTTCCAAAGAAAAGATTTCTAAAACATTAGACTGTATATGCTTGCATATTTAATGTACAGAATTATTTTTATCTTTTCTTATTAATTTATTAATTCCAATTTTCCCTTAGCTTTACTAACATGCTAATAAAATTGTTTGTTTATAGAAAAATAGCAGTAGAAATCTATACAAAATTACAAACTCAGATGCCTGTCAGAGAGCAAGTAACATGAGTCTAAGATGATAAAATACAGCTGGGTCTGGTGCTGAACGTGGCATTCAGCCTAAGAGTACTCAGACGACTAAACAAACAGCCATAATATTTAAGCCAAAGAAAACATTCCTGACGTTTGAAAACGGACCCAAGGGCCACTAATTTTTAATCCCTGCTATAGCGATTCTTGATCAATGAGCAATGGTAACTAGTAAATTAGTTATCATTCTAATTTCATAGCCAATATTCCTTATAATATACTACTCACATTAGCATTAAATAATTATCATTTTTCCTAATATTATCTCTCTTTCTATGCTACAAGGTATAAAGTCACCCATGAACTATAAAATAAAAGACAAACCACGGGAGAGAGGCAACTTTCCCTTGAATAAACACTAGTATGTATCTCTCTAAGTCATTAAGAGCATCCTTACGGAAAGAGTCCAGAATATAATCTCAAATATTTAACAATGATATGCTATAATATGTTCGCGTTTTTAATATTTTATTTTATTTAAGGTAAACAAATGTCATGTGTTTCATATACTCAGATTTAGGAACATAGTGATACTTTCTACCCTATCTTTCCTCCCACACATGCTCCCAGGCTTCCTCCTACATCCTCTCTTATCCCCCGCTTAATTTTTATAATGATCTATTTTAAGTTTACTTTATATTCATAAGATTAATGCTAAACTGAGTAAAGAGTTCAACAAATAGTGAGAACCAAAAACACTATTCCTCAACAGTAGAGACAAGGGTTGTAAACAATAATTGAATCTCAAAATGTCAGTTTCATTCCTATGCATTAAGTACTCTATTATTTACCACAAATCATGGAAAATATATGGAATTTGTCTTTAAGGACTCCCTTATTTCACTAAGTATCATGATTTCCAATTGCATCCATTTTGTTGGAAATGACAGGATTTCATTTTTTTTACCACTCTGTAGTATTCCATAAGTTACATACATACCATAATTTTTTATCCAATCATCAGTTGACATGATTTTTTATCCAATCATGAGATAGACATGTGAGGTGATTCCATATCTTAGCTATTGTGAATTGAGCTGCAATGAACATGGGAGTACAGATGACTCTTTAATATGCCAATTATATATCCCTTGGATAAATTCCCAGGAATGGGATTGCTGGATCATATTGTATATCTATTTTGAGGTTTCTGAGGTGTCTCCATACTGTCTTTCAAAATGGCTGTACTAGTTAATATTCCCATCTACAGTTGATTAGGGTAGCTTTTTCCCCACATCCTGGCAAGCATTTATTAGCTGTTGATTTCTGTAAGAGAGACATTCTTAGTGGGATAAGGTGAGAACTCACTGTTTCATTGTAGTTTTGATTTGCATTTCTCAGATGGTAGTGAATCTAGGCATTTTTTTCATGTGTCTGTTGTTCATTTGAATTTAAGCTTTTGAAAAATGCCTGTTCAAGTCCTTTGCCCATTTCTTAACTGGATTGTTTACGATATGTTTTTGAGTTTCATGAACTCTTTATAGATTCTGGATATTAATCCTATATCAGTTTCAAAGTTTGCAAATTTTTTTCCCATTCTGTTGGTTGCTTCTTCACTTTGCTGAGTATTTCTTTTGCAGTGCAGAAGCTTCTCAGCTGGATGTAATCCCATTTGTCTATTTTGACTTTGATGGCCTGTAATTTTGGGGTCTTTTCCAAGAAGTCTTTGCCTAAGCCAAGGTATTGTAGGGATTCCCCAATGTTTTCTTCATGTAATTTGATGGTATCAGGTTGTAGATTCAGATCCTTGATCCATTTTGAGTTGCATTTGTATAACCTGCAAGGTAGGGGTCTTATTTCATACTTCTGAATATGAAGATCCACTTTTCCCAGCATCATTTGTTGAAGAGGATATCCTTTTTCTGGGGATTGATCTTAGCTTTTTTCTCAAAGATAAGTTGGTTGTAGAAACATGGATTGATTTTGGGAATTTCTATTATGTTCCATTGGTCTTCATGTCTATTTTTGTACCAGTACTGGGAAATTTTGTTTATAATTCTCCTATAGTGTGTCTTGAAATCTGGTTTCATGATGCTTTCTGGCTTTGTTTTGTTATAAAAGATTATTTTATCATTTCTGGGCCCCTTCTGTTTTGCCATGAATTTTAGCATCTTTTTTACTATATCTGAGAAGTATGTAGTTAGTGTTTTGATTAGGATTCCACCTAATGTTTAAATTGTTTTTGGTAATATGAACATTTTGATGGTATTAATTCTTCCAATCCATGAACATGGAAATTTTTTTTCCATTTTTTCTTTTCTATTTTTTCATTCATGTTTTGTATTTTTCATTATAGAAATCTTTCATTTCCTTGGTTAAATCTATTCCAAGATATATATTTTTTTTGTAGCTATGAATGGAATTGTTCTTAGAAGTTCTTTCTCAGTCATGGCATTATTTGTGTATACAAAGGTTATGGATTTTTGTGTTAAGTTTATATTCTGCCATTTTACCAAATTATTTTATGAGTTGCAATAGTCTCTTTTTGTTCCCCTATATATAAAATCATGTCATCTGCAAATAGGGATAATTTGACTTCTTCCTTTCCATTTTGTATCCCTTTGATTTCTTTCTCTTTCCTAATGGCTCTGGATAAACTTTCCAGTACTATATTGAATAGCATTGTTGAAAATGGCCATCCTTGCCTGGTTCTGGATCTTAGTAGAAATGCTCCCAACTTTCTGCCATTCAATAGGACACTGGCTATGGGTTTGTCATAAATTGCCTTGATTGTATTAGGGAATGTTCCTTATAAACTTAATTTGTTTAAGGTTTTCATCAGGAACGGATGTTGTATTTTATCAAATGCTTTCTCATCATGTATTGGATAATCATATGGTTTTTATTTTAAAAAATAAATATGGTGTATTACATTTATTGATTTGCAAATGTTGAACCATCCCTACATATCAGAGATAAATCCTTCTTGGTCTGTGTGATTGACCTTTCAGACGTGTTGGGTTCTATTAGCTAGTATTTTGCTGAGGATTTTTACATCTATGTTCAAAAAGGGTATTGGTCTATAGTTCTCTTTTTCTGTTGTAGCTTGTTCTGGTTTAGGAATTAAGGTGATGCTGGCCTCATATATGGAGTTTGGGAGGATTCTCTCCATTTAAAGTATTTTGAATAGCTTGAAATAAATGGGATTTATTCTTTTTTAAAAGTCTTGTAGAATACAATAGTGAAGCTATACAGTCCTGGGCTTTTCTTTGTGGGGAAGGTGTTTAAGACTGATTCAAAGTCCATCTTGGTTATTGGTCTGTTTAGGTTTTTCATGTCTCCATGACTCAACTTTGGTAGATTGTATGTGTCCAGGAATCTATCCATTTATTTTAAATTTTCCAATTTGTTGGCACATTGCTGTTTGTAGTAATTCCTGACAATTCTTTTCATTTTTGTGGTATCCATTTTTTTTTTTTAGTGAGTTGGGCTAATGGCATATGAAATTTATTTTTTCAAAAGACCTGCTCTTCATTTCACTGATGTTTTATTTTTTGGTTTTCAATTTTTGTTTACTTCTTCTCTAATTTTATCTTTCTTCCTACTAGTTTTGGATTTGATTTGTTGCTGTTTTTCTAGATCCTTGAGATGCACTGATAACTCATTTATTTGATGCCTCTCCAATGTCTTGGTGTAGGGACCGATTTCTATAAACCTCTCTCTTAATCTCATTTTTTTTTCTGTACCAGTAAGTTTTGAAATGTTATATGTAATCTTCATTCATTTTCAGACCTTTTTTTATTTCCCTTTTGATTTCTTCTATGACCCACTGTTCATTCAGGAGTATGTTGTTCAGTCTCCATGTGTTTACATATTTTCTGGAGATTCATAGTTTTTTTTTAAGATTTATTTTATTTATTTGAGAGACAGAATTATAGAGAGAGGTAGAGGCAGAGGGAGAGGTCTTCCATCCGATGGTTCACTCCCCAGATGGCCGCAATGGCAGGAGCTGCACCCATCTGAAGCTAGGAGCCAGGAGCTTCTTCCAGGTCAGCTACATGGGTGCAGGGGCTCAAGGCCTTGGGCCATCTTTTACTGCTTTCTCAGGCCATAGCAGAGAGCTGGATCAGAAGTGGAGAAGCTGGGACTAGAACCGGTGCTCATATGGGATGCCAGTGCTTTAGGCCAGGGCTTTAACCTGCTGCACCACAGTGCCAGCCCTAAGATTTTAATTTCCAGATTCACTTTATTATAGTCAGGAAATACTATGGTATAATTTCAATTTTTTTTTAATTTGATAACTTGTTTTATGGCCAAACATATGGTCTATCTTAGGGAAAGTTTCATGCACTAATGAAAAGAATGTGTATTCTGAACTGTAGGATGAAATTTTCTGTAGATATCAGTAAGGTCCATTTGGTCCATAGTCTAGATTAGCTCTATTGTTTGTTGATTTTCTGTCTAGTTGATCTGTTCATTGATGAAAGTGGGCAGTTGAAGTCCCCCATTGCTATTGTATTGGAGTCTATGTCTCCTTTTTAGATCCATTAACATTTGTTTTAAATAGCCATGAGCCCTGGCACTGATTGAATATACATTTTTTATAGTTACATTCTTTGATATTTTTCCCTCTGGTAAAATCCTTGGATCACAAAGCACACAAGAGCCTCTGCAGCTGCTACTGGTGTTGAACTGGCACCTTCTACCCACAAGTTGCCAGGCACCTTTGTGAGTGGATGGGAAGAAACATGCCCTTTTTTCACTGGGTTAGGCAGGTACCCTTGGCGCACTGCAGCCAGCACACCGCACAAATCCAAAGGCAGGAGCCAGGTGCTTCTCCTGGTCTCCCATATGGGTGCAGGGCCCAAGCACTTGGACCATCCTCCACTGCACTCCCGGGCCACAGCAGAGAGCTGGCCTGGAAGAGGGGCAACCGGGACAGAATCTGGCGCCCCGACTGGGACTAGAACCCAGTGTGCCGGCGCCGCAAGGCAGAGGATTAGCCTATTGAGCCGCGGCGCCGATTCAGATTTCATTCTAATTCTCCCTTGGGAATGTACTTCCTCCACTTTTTTGCTACTATTTTTCCCTCTCCTAAAGCTATACATCCTTTCTCTATTCAGCCATCTTGGAATCCCCCAATATGTTCAGTTTTGGGGTTGTATTTGCAGAATGTTATGAATATTTGTAAGAGAAATACACTAAAGGGGATGCTGAATCTGGTGGTTCATTAGAATCACTCAAGAATGCTTAAAATTGCAGCTCCAATCTTGTTGATTCCAGTTCAGGGGGTAGGAAGTGATTCCCAAAATATATACTGTGTGGGACTTTGTTCAAGGTCTTTTTATTTAGAACCATTGTCTTAGGACTTGGTCACTAGAAATGTGGCCCACAGATTAGAAGTAAAACTTCACTTGGAAATTAGCTGTAAATGAAGAACTTCAGACTTCATTGTAGATTTCTGACTCTTAATCTACGAGTGCACAAGGATTCCAGGTGACTTGTGTGCATGTTGCAGTTCAGATGCTATAGGTTAAGATACCTGGACCCTTATTGGGTCTGTAAGACTTGCTTTTGCTAGGTTCCAGAGACTGCTATAGACTGATTAAAAGTGAATAAAATGGATCCAAGATTTGAGACTGATATTGATTCCAGTGTTAATGCATATATATCATGAGAAATGATACCTGTCACAAAGGTCAGTTTATTTAATTAACATAATTAGCATCACTCTTCTAAAGAAGCCAACTATCTGGGAAACCAAATCACCATCAGAAGACATTTAGAGTACCTCACTCAAAGTCATCAATGAGAATACCTAGAGAAATGTTTCTAACATAGCCACTGGATGGGGATAATTCTTTTTTACAAAGAGCCCTTCCCCCTTGGACAGTATAAATTGTGTAATGACAAAGTTATTTACCTGAACCCCTTGCCTGTATCCCATTCTGTGTATCTTCTATGGACAATTTCTCTTACTTATGTAATATTTTGTATGAACTACCACTTTAATACTTGTGACTTGCCAGTTTAATATGCTTATAATTTATTGCTTCTTAGTTGCCAGGCATTATTTCACTCAAAATCATCATCTTTTGGTAGAGAAAACTTAAGGAATAGGGAGGTAGGCAAATTGCTCATTTTCCAAAAGCAGCAGGTGATAGAGGTCTGGATTCAAGTTCTGGCTTTTCTGAATCTAAGTCTGTACAGTGTACCCTGGAGCAAAACCCTGTGTTACCAAATTCAAAATATCCCCAGATCACCTGATTGAAAGAAACACTTATTTAGTAGTGTACTCTTTAATTCAGAGACTTGGGACCTAATCACATTTCACTTATATGTTGGTTTTCTAGTTTAAATTACAACTTCACAGTTCTAATGCTTTGGGGGAATTCTTTGATATAATTCTCAAATAGTAACAATTATTATCTTTTCCAAGATTATTAACTGCTTACAAAATATTTATTTAATAATGCTTTAGAATAGATGAAGACATAGTTAAAGAATCTCAGTAATTGGGCAAAATGAAAAGAGTGCGATTAAGTTACTTCAGAATTATTTTTATTAATGTCTCCTTTGTGCTGTTGAGTTTAGCAAAGAGAATTTTAAAGAAGAGATCATAGATAGATAATTAACTATTCTTTATTTTCTTGATTCTGAGGTTTAAAAAATATGTTCTAAGCAACACAAATATTAATTAGATGCTAATTAATAATTTCACCCATGAAACATTTACAAAACAAATATGCAAATCCTCATAAACCAACTTGCACTCTAGTGATGATTAGACTATCATTATATTCAGAAGCAATTCTGATGAATGCATAAGATTTTGAGAGTATGACCTAATGCTAATATAGTGAAAACTTAAGAATTCTTTTCAATTTTCTTTCTCTTTGCAGTTCTAAGGAGAATACATTTGTTAACTCATTTAAATCTTCTTCATATCTCAGTATTTCATTAATCTTTGAAATTATAGTTACCAGTTTGATCTAGATCAATGATTCTTAACATTTTTGATGCATGAACTCCTTTGAGAGTATAATAAAATTTGTAAATCACTCAACAGTAAGAAATACATTGGTTATGTAAGCAGAATTTTCTACTTCTGATAGTTCAAAAGCTTCTCTAAACTCATGAATGAATTTTATATAGACAACTCTGATACAGGTGGAAAATAAGAGATCTGCATGTAGTCCTAGATGAATGCCAATGAATTTGCGATCAACAACTTACTTTATCTCTTAAAGTATATTGTATATGATCCTTAATCCATAAAATCAGAGTTGATTGAGGAATTGAATTTCAAATTTAACTATTAAATATGGACTATCATGTTCACTTTTTTCTGAAGTATAAATATACTGTCATAGATTCCAGATATTGTCTTGCAAAGGACAGTAGGAAGCAATCTAATTTCTCTGGAAATGAGGCAACATCACTCAAGAAAGAAAACACTGGTCAAAATAACAGGGGCCTTAAAAAGTTTATAATTCACAGAAAATGTATGTTATAAAAATGTATGCACTGCCTGTGGATTTTTGCATGATAACAAACATCTTTTCATTATTATTTTTTGTGGGATACAGAAAGACAGATAGATAGCCCCCCAAAAAAGAGAGCTTATGTTCATTTGTTTATTCCCTGATGCCTGCAAAGGACAGGGTTGAGCCAGGTCAAATTCAAGAGCTGAGAACTCAATCTGCACCTTCTACGTGGGTTGCAGATACCCAAGTAATAGAGCCATCACAAGCTGCCTCCTAGGGTCTGCATTGACAGGAAGCTGGGAACTGAACCCAGTCAATCTATTATGGGATATGGGCACCCTGACTGGCATCTTGACTTCTAGGTAACATGCTGTTCTCCAAATTTATCTTTTATTTCCATTTTTTAATGAAATGTTTGTAGTACCTTGGTTTTTTAAGAATTATTTTTTATGGAATTTTCTGCCATGGAAGCTTTTGTGAACTAAAATTGTGAAACTCCTTTGCAGAGAGATTGCTGAGAAACTGCTGGAATTCTTTCCACTGCCAGGAAAACTGGGAAGCATCAGATAACTGATGTTGGGCAGTGCTACATTATTTTTACAGAAACAAAGATAGTGTTATAGACTATGGACCACAAATTTGATATCCATCACAGATAAAATCTAGATTGCATTGTTAAGCAGAGAATTTCTGAGCAATCATATACCAGGAGTCAGAGAGGTTAACTTAACACAAATTATGTCAAACAAGTCTCATTTCCTTTTCTGGTAAGATTGCGAGATTAATTGATCAAACTTTCATTTCTCCCAAATCAACTTTGGTGATGGTTGGCAAAATTTAGATGAAATTAGTGAATTTATTTTTAGTTATGAATCTGGAAATAAGAATCTCTTGTAGCATGTTATCAGGCTCTATTTTTTTTTTTACTTTCTTTAGTAATAATATACATTGCTAGGATAGAAGATAAAATAAATAACAATTAATTTTGTAGAAGAATAGATCCAACAAAGATAAACACAATATTTCTAAATGCTTTTATAGAAGAAAATTTGACTGATTTTAACACAGTGTGTATTGCTTAAGAATAAATATACTACTGGGTACTTAATCTGATAATCAATGACATACAAATGTACTTTATGAGGCTCAAGGAAAATGTGTGCTATGAAAAAATTATGTAGAGATATTAAAATAGTTTACATGCAAATATGCATCGCTTAATTCCATTTTTCAATGAGCTTTTTGAAATAGCCTTGCAAGTTTATGCATCCTTCAAATATTTATTGAGCAGTAACTATATGCCAAGTGTTGTGCCACAACACTGCATGCTGCCTTGATGCCCTCAGAATCAGCTATAACACTTGGCATAGAGCATTGTCCTTCAGGAGGCTCACAGTTTTAACTTGGAAGCTGAAGTGATAAACAACAGTGAGAATGCACAAAATAGTAAGTGCCATAAAAATAGTAAGCACATTGTACTAGGGGAATAGAAAGCAATGGGGGTCTAACTCTGACTCACTGAGGGCATCAGAAACCATTTGCAAAGGTTATGCTATCTGAGCCCTCTTTCAGGGATATAAAAAGGGAGTCTAGTGAGGGGAGCCCACAGTATAAGCACACAGAGCACCATCTACAAAGATGTTGAAGCATGCTGTGTTTAGGAGAACTGGAAAAAATTTCAAGTAAATTCAAGGGATTCGAGAAAATTTAAGCTGGAATGGGCAGATAACAATCAAATAATAGAAGGAAGTATTAACTTTATAAGTGTGGAAAGAAGAGACTGATGTTTCTCTTTAAAATCTTTTTTTTATATTTTTTGAAAGGCATGGTTACAGACGTAGAAAGAGACTTATCTTCCATCCGCTGGTTTTTTTTTTTTTTTTTTTTTTTTTTTTTTTTTTTTTTTTTTTTGGACAGGCAGAGTGGACAGTGAGAGAGAGAGACAGAGAGAAAGGTCTTCCTTTTGCCGTTGGTTCACCCTCCAATGGCTGCCGTGGTAGCGCGCTGCGGCCGGCGCACCGTGCTGTTCCGATGGCAGGAACCAGGTGCTTCTCCTGGTCTCCCATGGGGTGCAGGGCCCAAGGACTTGGGCCATCCTCCACTGCACTCCCTGGCCACAGCAGAGAGCTGGCCTGGAAGAGGGGCAACCGGGACAGGATCGGTGCCCCGACCGGGACTAGAACCCGGTGTGCCGGCGCCGCAAGGCGGAGGATTAACCTAGTGAGCCGCGGCGCCAGCCCCATCCGCTGGTTTACTCCGTAATGACGATAACAACTAGGACTACACCAGGCCAAGGTTAGGAGCTGGGAATTCCACTCAGTTCTCCCATGTGTGGCAGGGGCCCAGGCATTTGGGCCATCTGCTGCTGCTTTCTCAGGCACATTTGCTGGATTAGAAGTGGACCAGTCACTGGTATTGCAGGAGGCAGCTTAACCCTCTGGGCCACAATGCCAGCCCTGAGAATGAAGTTTTAATGAAATGCTAAACCGATGATTTTCAGTTATTTAACTTGTGAGAGAAGGGGAGAAAAGAAAAGGATGAATTTGGTTTGGGACATGCTGTTAAAGTATTCCAACACTTTTAACAAACTACTGGATTTCTTCTTTCTGGGATGTCTGATATACATGATCGTGGTGGTTATTGCTTTTGTCTTGTCAAATCTTTTTCCTGCCTTGGGTATTTCTATGCTTATTAGGTAAGCACATCATGAACTGATGTAATCAAAAGAGCCCATTCCAACCCTCCAAACATTGGGCAAAAATGGACATTGATCTAATTCATATTTTTTTAAAATTTTCTGCTTGGACAATAGGGAAAAGAACCCTTTCCATCCCTTATCATTAAAGCAATTATATCACCAAAATAAATCTGACTGGAGCCTAGACTCCAGCCATGTTTCCATCACCTGAGAAAACTCAAAATGAAAAGTTTAATAACATGAAGAATACAGAAACTCCTCCAAGTCCCCAGATTTGGCTTGGTTCTAACCACAATCCTTTAAATCTTTGAAATGCCTCAATTTATTTCCAATAAATCAATAAATTCCTTTGATGTTTAAGTAAGTTTTTATGTTCTGCTTCTGTTTCCTGCAAAGTGTCCAAACTACATATGGAATCTTAGAGTTTCTTCCATCTTTTTTTTTTTTTAAGATTTATTTATGTTTTTGAAAGGCAGAATTATAGAGACAAAAGGTTTAATCTCCAGATTGCTGGTTTACTCTGTAGATGGCTGCAATAGACCTGGCTGGCTCAGACCAAAGCCAGGAGCCAAGAACTTCATCTCCCCTGTGATTGCAGGGGCCCAAACACTTAGGCCATCTTCCACTGCTTTTCCCAGGCCATCAGCAGGAAACTGGATGGAAAGTGGAGCAGCCAGGACATGAATGGGCGGTCAACCTTATGGGATGTGGGCAGTGGCTTACCCTGCTGCACCACAATCCTGGCCCTTCTTTCTATTTTTCATATTGAAGTTGATTGGATGATTTCTAAGGACACATTGACTACTTTCCTTCACTTGACTTTGCTCAGAGTTATTTTGTTATTTCTGAAATCCAAACTCAACCTCAACCATAGTCTGATGCTGATAAGATATTGCAGTAGAGATCTGTAAAATATATAATGACAACATAACTAGAAAAATTAGAGTATGCAGTTGATTATATCAAAAAGGTTGCATTCATTTCATATTCTCATAGTTTGGTTATCATGTTGGCTTACATTCTCCTTAAAATTTAAAAAGAAAAATGCAAATAAACAACATATTAATTGCATTTAGAATTTATTATCTTTCATTCCTTTTCTTACTCTGTGTGTCTACATTTAGGTCAATAAATATTTAAACTTAAGCAGATTTTTAGAACTCACTTCATTAAAATTAGCTAGCCCTACTTAAATCTTTTTTCAATTTCCTACAAAACAAATTATCTCCAAATTGAAACTACTTTACTAATTTATTCTTTCTATTTACTGAAAAGTTTTAATTATATTATGCATATTGAACTTTGGAACAGAATTTGTTTTAATTATGATATTAATTTACTATTGACAACTTCATCACTGAAACCTTGATAAAAACACCCTTTAGATTTCACACTTCTAAAATTTCTCTTAATATAATTTAATTCATTATAAAACTCCTCTACTAACATGCATGCGTACCCTCTGCTCTATGACCACTCTGTGCTAGATATTAGCTACATTCCACTAATCCTAATTATGCTTGATAACACTTTCATTTTCTCTGCCTTCCAAAGATGTTTCCATCATGTGGGTGGAGTGAATTTTGCTTATCCTGTGACTCAGACATTCAGATCATCACAATACCACATCTACTGGTGTCCCATTTACTTATTTGATTACCTATAGATTCCATTTGAAAAACTCAAAGAATCACATATTAGCCAATTTTTTCTCACAATAAACACTAAAGTGCTTCATTAGCACAAGCAGAAGCATTGTTGCATGGGATTTGGTTAAAGGGATCAAGAATGAGAATCAGCAAATGCCCAAGCAGATTAATAGTGAAGTGAAAATCAGGAAAGAGGAGTACAGTGCATTCATAGGCACATTATGAAATTTAGATCTCTAGTTTATGAAATAAAACCAATAATTCAGAGGTCTCCTACAATGTGCAAAATGAAGTTCAAACTTTTAAGTAGATACTGAGTCACTGACATGAGCATCTTTTTCAGATTAACCTCTAGTGAGCCCAGCTTCAGTCAGACTCCCAAAACATGCTCTTTTCTTCCATGTGTATTTTTTTTAAGATTTATTTTTATTTATTTGAAAGAGTTACAGAGAGAGGTAGAGACAGAGAGAGAGGTCTTCCATCCGCTGGTTCACTTCCCAGATGGCCGCAACGGCCGGAGCTGTGCCAATCCGAAGCCAAGAGCCGGGAGCTTCCTCCGGGTCTCCCACAAGGGTGCAGGGGCCCAAGGACTTGGACCATCTTCTATTGCTTTCCCAGTACATAGCAGAAGCTAGATTGGAAGAGGAGAAGCCAGAACTAGAACTGGCGCCCATATGGGATGCTGGTGCTTCAGGCCAGGGCTTTAACTGGCTGCGCCACAGCGTCGGCCCCATGTCTTTATGTTTGTTAGTGCTGGTCCATTTTCCAGAAAATTTCATTCTGCTAACCTATCAAATTTTTACTTCAGAAATACAAGTAAGTTTATCTTTGTAGTAGTTTGATATTTCTCTATATCCAAACATATAATTGTACAGATTGGAATGGAAAGTAAACAACAGAAGTCAAATTTGAACACTAGTAACACTTGG
This sequence comes from Lepus europaeus, assembly GCF_033115175.1. Taxonomy (NCBI): domain Eukaryota; kingdom Metazoa; phylum Chordata; class Mammalia; order Lagomorpha; family Leporidae; genus Lepus; species Lepus europaeus. Next base: position 45,589,874 of record NC_084837.1, on the reverse strand, counting down.
GGACTTTCTTACAGAATTAGAAACATACTGATTTACACTACAAATTGGTAAAAAAGTCTTATCTCAAGTCATAGGGTCAATTCATAATTTGCTTTTCTTTTTTCCAAAGTGACTTAAGATAATTTACAGAAGTGAATGAATTTTATTTTATTTTTTTCTGTGAACAAATATCATTTCAAGGATGATAGTATTGGAGACAAACGTGTTCTTTGATTGCTTTTTTCATTGAAATTATCCACAAATTATTAAAATGAAAGAAAATCTATGACAAGATTGAAATTGGAAAATATGCCATCTACAACCCAGACAATTAAGAAAAACTTTCATATCTAATATATATGGGTCTAATATAATATTACAATATGATTACTGAAAAAATTTCAAATCTTTGTTTTCTTAAAGTTACTGAATTAATTCAGCAGTCATAGAGAGCTTCTTTGGATCAGTATAATGAAGAGGTATTGATTAGGAAGAACAAGGCTTGAGGACAATGATGAGCAAGACTATGCCTCCTGGATTCTTCTTTGCCTTTCCAAATATTGTTTTATGAAATCAGCATTAGAGCATGCCTGAGTCTGAACTGCACCTGTCTGTATCAGAAAGACAGTGACGGGAAATGGCACCTGAACACCTCTAGTATATTTGTAATGTACAAAGGTAAGGCTGGATGTAAGGGTGAGAAATATGGCAGAAGGAGATCATACTATGTAGATTAACCTCCTTTTCTATAATGGATCAGTACCACATCAAAGGCTTTGATGAATGGATGAACACTCGTTGCCTGAAGGAAAGAGCAGAGTGTGGTATAAGTAGCCAAACCTGGGAGGAGCCTGTGAAAAGCCACCCAGTGGGCCTGCCTTAGAAGGCCAGGCCGAAAGGAAATCTGGCTACAAATGTGGACCTGCATTATCATCATCATCACGATGAAACGGAGTCAGTGGAGACGCAGTGAAGACACAGTGAAGAGCTGGTAATAACCACTTTTGCACTGCCATATGTTTCAGTTTGGATTCTGGGGAGCAGACATACTTACCCTGGTTTCTGTCAGTTGGATTCATGGCTTAAGATTGAACAAAAATATTTTTCACTACTACACTGGCCATAAAATAAAATAAAGGAGAATGTTCCCATTCTGTCAGTATGCAAACATTAGAACTGTACAACTCATAGTAGTGAATAAAGAGAAACAATTTGATGCCCATGGAAAAGTCTACAAAATAAATGGGAGTAAATACAGATCTCAAGTTACAATGGAAAGTAATTTTTAAAAATATGTGGCATAGGAAAGAGAAGACAGTTTGTTATTAAAAATTCTACGTAGGGATAGGCAGATGGCCTTGCTGTTAACATGTTAGGATAGTCGCATCCTATATTAAAATGCCTCGATTCAATTCTTGGCTCTGGCTCCCAATTCTAGCTTTCTGCTAATGCAAACCCTGGGAAAAAGAAGATGATGAATCAAGTGTTTAGATCCCTGCAACCAGCATGGGAGACATGGATTGATTTCCTGATGCTTGACTTTTCTCTGGCCCAGCTCCAGTGATTTGAGGAGAGAATTAGCATATGGGAACTCTTTCTATTCCTCTTTCTCTCTCAAATAAATAAATAAATAAATAACTTATGTAAAAATTCAAAACAATGCAACATAGGCCCTATAAAATAAGAGATATAATTGAGAGGATAAGGAAAGAGACCTGGAGTGTTTCTTATGGTTTTTTCCTTTACAGCCATCCGTTTGCTCTTGTACCTGCTCCAGTTTTTTTTTCTCTACCTTCTACCATTTTCTTCATGCCCACCTCTACTTATTCCTGTGCTTTCAGGGAAGTTAACTCTATCCATGGCTATAAGCAAGCGGCAGGTACTTTAGAGCCAGCTAACCGTAGCAATATTATGTCTACATAATGGATACTAATTTGAGTGGGGTCAGGTTGGTTTTAAGAGGACAACTTGGGCAGACACACAAAATCCTTGTGCTCAGAAGGGATTTGCATTTGCCTTAAATCTTTGCTGCTGCCAACTTGAGCTTGTGTTTTTGTAGCTGAAGTTTGATGAATCCATGAAGTCCGTGAGTAGTATCAGTATGTGCTGTATCCTCCATCATTTCTTGCTGCCCAGTTGCATATAGCATTTGCAATGCCTTACGTGCTAACCAAAGAATTTTGGTGACCCTATGATCAATGAGAAAACAAAAACCTCAAAATTAATACCAAGTAAGACTTGTACATTTGTGACTGAGAAAGAGCACTGACAAACCTGAGAGGTTAAACTTTCCAGTAAAACCAGAATGTGATTAAACCAAAAAAAGCAAAGAAGTTCTAAGAAACACAAACAATCAAAGAAGCTTTTTTATTGTCTTTCCTATTCACATAACTTTTCTGAATTTATCAACCACTTACCATGAAAAGGATGATATAGATAGAAAAAAAAGGAAACCAAAGATAGAGAAGGGTGGTAGAATGAAGTTTTATCAAGAGTAATATAAGTGATTGACCTTGTGGTGCAGCAGGATAAACCAACACCTATGACACTGGCATCCTGTATGGATGCTGGTTCTATTCCTGACTGCTCCACTTCCAATCCAGCTCCCTGCTAATGTGCCTGGGAAAGCAGCAGATGATGGCCCCAAGTTCTTGTAACCTTGCACCAACATGGGAGACCTAGATTAAACTCCTGGCTTCTGACTTTGGCCTGGCCCAGCCCCAGCTGTTGCAGCCATTTGAGGAGTAAGCCAGTGGATGGAAGAGCTTTCTCTCTCTCAAGTATTGATTGTGAAAGTTAAAATTTAGATGAAGGATGAAAAATAAGAATCAAATTGGAGGGCAGAAAAAAAAAACAGGTTCTTAAAAACATTGTTAACCAGTAAACACCCATAGAATGGAAGAATAACTTAAATCAATACATCCTTACTTAAAACAGTTGGAGCAGAGTTCTCTATTATTTATCATCTGGTACATGTTAACCTGTGCAACATACAGCTGAAAAGATAGATATATTAGATATTGCTTTGAAATGGGAGTAAGAAGAAAATTAAAAATATTTTGAGAAAGATAAAATTATATAACATCAGAAAATGCAATAAATAGTAAGAATGAAAATATATAAGCCAGATAATGCAAATCAATAATGTGAATGAACTTGACCTGCTAAAAGCAAGTGAGAACTAAATAAATGACACTAATTTAAAAAGAGAGGAAGACTAATAGGAAAGGGAATAGAACCTAACATATTTATTATGTTTTACTTAATAAGCAATCAGAATTTTTAGGCTGAAACAATAACATAAAATATTGTGACTCAAAGAAAGATCCAAATCATCTTTTAAAACTAACCCCAGAAAATCTAGACAGAATTAGTAAAATTGATGCATCCAAAATAATCTAATGTTATTTTAGATATCAAAAACTGGAGTTACATAAGCATGAAAGCAGAGAAGAAAGTCAACTGTAGTCCAGGTGGACTCAGATTTTTACCTCTGCAATAGGAAATGACACAAATGCATAAATGCCTCTGAGGAAAAAGCTCATGGCCCAACATTCCACACGCAGCCAGTTTGTGATTTGTATATGAATTCAACATAAACACATATTAACATATACAGAATTCAGAAAGTTTGCTATCCTAAAACATTTTTTAAAAAGATTTATTTATTTATTTGAAAGTCAGAGTTACACAGAGAGAGGAGAGGCAGAGAGAGAGAGGTCTTCCATCTGATGGTTCACTCCCCAGATGGCCACAACGGCCGGAGCTGTGTCAATCTGAAGCCAGGAGCCAGAAGTTTCTTCCAGGTCTCCCACAAGGGTGCAGGGGCCCAAGTACTTGAGCCATCTTCTACTGCTTTCCCAGGCCACAGCAGAGAGCTGTATTGGAAGATGAGCAGCCGGGACTAGAACCGGTGCCCATATGGGATGCTGGTGCTTCAGGCCAGGGCTTTAGCCTACTGCGTCACATAGCCAGCCCCTATCCTTAAACTTTTTAAAATATATTTTTCAAAACTACGACTCAGTAAACCTAAAGATGGATCAATGTAACCAGTATCTCCAAGTCCTCTGAACTTTAAGTTTATATTTCTTTTAAAGCTCAAATAGATGCCATCCAGACAGCATGGAGGAGAGGTAATACTTTCTCAAATATTAAGGTCAGACACATCAGTTTTATTACATTTTCCCCTTCTAACTGTAGTTCCTGCTTCTCTACACATCTCCTACCATTTATTTTTACCATATCCATGAGGGTACTTCAAAAAGTTTTTGGAAATGGAATTAAATGATTTAACACTCTGGAGTTAAAATTTCCATAGTTTACATACTATGCATTTTCTGCAAATGAAGACCTCTCATAATGCTCTTCCAAATTTTTGCAGTTTTCTTTATTTCAACTTATGAATAAGCTTGCTTCTTTATTTCTTGAGCTTGTACACAAGAATATTACTGGAATGTAATGATTACCAACCATTACTAAGGATTCAAGAGCACAAAAGAAAAACAATACAAAAAGGAACATACAATCCATATATATACATATATGTGTATATATGTATATATATCCTTCTCAATTCCATTGTCAAATATCATTGCAGAATTGTTCTCGGTCTGCCTATATGTTTCTGGGAACCTTTCCATTGCAGATATTGCCCAAAATCTATTGTTACTTTGAAACTTTCAAGTCTCAACTACTCTCTTGTTTGTAATTTTCAATCACATAAATAAAAATATTAGTTAATAATAGTTTCTTAAGGAAGCCTATTTTTCAGCATTAGGTTATCATGCATTTATCCATTCACAGACTATTTTACATTTCATTGTTCCACCTTGCCCTTCAGTAGACAGTAGAATAGTGGTTACTAGAGTCTGAAGATGGTGGGGGAAAAGGGGATGAGAGCATGGTTAACAGGTATGGGAGTGAATTTGGATAGGAGGAAACTTCTAATGTTCTATTGCACAGTCAACTATGGTTGAGTATTAATTCTATATTTAATAATAGCAGATGAAGAGTATTTTGAATGTTCCTGTTGCAAGGAAATGATAACCATTTGAGGTGATGGATATATCAACAATCTTGATCTGGCCATTAACATTGTATACATATACATAAATATCACACAACACAAATATATATAGTGATTATGTGGCAATTTTTTAAAAAGTTAAATTGATTTTTCATTTCCCCTCACTGGCCTTTCATCTTAGCTTATGGCTCAATTAATTACTTTTTCCCATGCAATACAAATGTCCATGCCAAGGAGATATATTTGGATTTAGATCTTGAACACAACTAACAGGGTTTTAATTAGATATTCCTTACTGAACTCAGAGTTACAAATGGAATCCTTTGTCAGGGCTCAGATTCAAATACCTCTGCTTGCACAGTGTCCCAAGTTCTTTAAAAGCTTCCCCAAAATACAACTCTGCTTTGGCAATGTGATCTAAAGAAGATATTTTCCTCCATCCCTTAACAAATTTTATTCAATCTAAGGTATCATTGTAAACAATGCTGGGACACAGATATTTTATTTTTGGCATTGATAATTACATAATACAGTTTTAAGCTTGGGATTTTAGAATGTCTAAAAAATAAATAGCTTTTTTCACTACAGAAAAACAAAGGAGGCATGATCCTCATTATCAAAATACAAAACATATCAAGAAACAATCGTAAAAAATGAGGACAAGATGACTAAAATCAAACATCAACTATCACTATTAAACATATTTTATATATGCTTCAGTGAGGGGCTCCACTGCGGCCACCCGGCTTGTTGCTTTCTGGGCGCCACTCCCCCCCGGCCGGCCAGTGGCGTGACCCCGATTCTTCTCCAGCTCTTGGGCGCTGCTTTGAGCAGCGTCACCCTTTACACCAGAAAGCTGGCGGGCACTATGGGGAAAAAACAAAACAAGAAGAAAGTGGAGGAGGTGCTAGAAGAGGAGAAAGAGGAATATGTGGTGGAAAAAGTTCTTGGCCGTCGAGTTGTAAAGGGCAAAGTGGAGTACCTCCTAAAGTGGAAAGGTTTCTCAGATGAAGACAACACGTGGGGACCAGAAGAGAATCTGGATTGCCCTGACCTCCCTGCTGAGTTTCTGCAGTCACAGAAAACAGCACATGAGACAGGTATGTCAGAGGGGGGCAGGCGCAAAGCTGATTCTGATTCTGAAGATAAGGGAGAAGAGAGCAAGCCAAGGAAGAAGAAAGAGTCAGAAAAGCCACGAGGCTTTGCCCAGGGTTTGGAGCCGGAACGGATCATTGGAGCTACAGCCTCAAGTGGAGAACTCATGTTCCTAATGAAATGGAAAAACTCTGATGAGGCCGACCTGGTCCCTGCCAAGGAAGCCAATGCCAAGTGCCCACAGGTTGTCATTTCCTTCTATGAGGAAAGGCTGACGTGGCACTCCTATCCCTCCTCGGATGGTGACAAAAAAGATGACAAGATTTAAGTCTCTTGAGTACCAGCCCCGTCACATCTGACCGTGGGTTTCAAGTGAGGAGGGAAGAAGTTCTACTTGTCTTGACACCATAGAGGTGGCTTGAGAAGATGTCCTTTGAAGAGCCAGTATACTTTCTGTGCCCTGCAGCAGCCCGAGTGCTTTAAGCTGTTCCAAGCTATGTAGTTCACACACCCATCCCAGTGGAGGGGAATGGGGAGAAGGGTTTCAAGGCAGCCCGTTCTGTGCTTTGCTGAGAGAAGCAAAGGGCCTTCTATGAAGGACAAAACTTGTAGAATTGGGTGTGTGGGAGAACAAAAAGATACTGTACGTCTTCAAAGAGCATCTCCACAACCCACAGCCTTCTTCCCAGTAGTGTTAACTCTGCGTTTTTACAGCGTAGCATGTGTGTAGTTTTTGGCTATTACTGGTGTATTATTTAGGGGTGGGAGGGATGGGATAGGGAGAAAGGGAAATGGGTTGGATCATTTTGACTAAAATTTGGGGCTTGACTGGGAAAATGATGAAACAGTAGAGAGAACAACTAACTGAAGATTCGGTTCTATGTCCAGGATATTTTACCTTTTCAAAAAAATGTCATTGACACCATAAATGGGGACTGCGAGAGACTGTTGAAAAGCTGTGAATGCCTGAAACCTGTAAGCCACCACTACAGGCCATGGCTTTAACCCACTACACTACAGTACCAGCCTCATCCTGATTATTTTATAAAAGCAATAAATAATAACTTTGCCACTCTTAGAAATATATGTAACATATTTATTCTCCAAGTCTTACTTCATTTTGCTAAATGGAAGGTAGAAAGGCCAAATGATTTATAGCTAAGAAGAATTTGTCATCCACTGAACCACCATGTGCAGAATGGTAGCACTCCGTGAAGAGCAGACCTAGACAAGGATCTAGAGTGACTGTGTGCTCCTCATACATTGCTGACAAGAATGTAAGATGGTACAACCACTCAGGTAAAGAGTTTGGCAGTTTCTTAAACACTACTCAGTCATAAAAAAGAATGAAATCCTGCCTTTTGCAGTGAAAAGGATGCAACTGGAAGCCATTATGCTTAGTGAGATAAGTGTGGTTTTGTCTTTTTAAAAGAGAGAACACATGAAGTCTTTTTTGGAAAATATCAATCAGATTTTTAAAATCATGAATTTGTTGGGATAAGTTTTCTCAGAATTGAAAAGAAAACTCTAAAGATTCTAAAATTGTATTTTTTTTTAAAGATTGTATTTATTTTATTTGAGATGTAGAGTTACAGGCAGTGAGGGAGAGACAGAGAGAAAGGTCTTCCTTCCATTGGTTCACTCTCCAAATGGCCACAACGGCGTAACTGAGCTGATCCGAAGCCAAGAGCCAGGAGCTTCTTCCTGGTCTCCCACGTGGGAGCAGGGGCCTAAGGACTTGGGCCATCTCCGACTGCTTTCCCAGGCCATAGCATAGAGCTGGACGGGAAGTAGAGCCACTGGTACTAGAACTGAAGCTCATATGGGATGCAGGCACTGCAGGGGAGGATTAACCCACTTTGCCACAGCGCCGGCTCCTAAAATTGTATTTTGACATAAACGAAGGAGTACATGATTAGAAATCAATAAGTCATTCCTCCATTTCTTCAAATCTCTAAGGACAAAGAAAATAGTCTTTTCCAGTGCTTTTTCCTGAGATAGTAAATCACAGAATGACCTAAGGTGACTGATCTCAACTCAACTCTTTTTTTTTTTTTTTTTTTGGGACAGGCAGAGTTAGAGAGGGAGAGAGAGAGAGAAAGGTCTTCCTTTTTCCATTGGTTCACTCCCCAGGTGGCTGCTATGGCCAGCACACTGTGCTGATCCGAAGCCAGGAGCCAGGTGCTTCCTCCTGGTCTCCCATGTGGATGCAGGGCCCAAGGACCTGGGCCATCCTCCACTGCACACCTGGGCCACAGCAGAGAGCTGCCCTGAAAGAGGGGCAACCGGGACAGCATCCGGTGCCCCAACTGGGACTAGAACTCGGTGTGCTGGCGCTGCAGGCAGAGGATTAATCAAGTGAGCCACGGTGCTGGCCAAACTCTTTTAATTCAAGTGGTATTGGGTTAAAATTGGGAATCTACTTTTTTTTTTTTTCCTTTTTGAATTAACTGTGGTTCCAACTCTCCATCTATCTACTTCAATCTGAATAATTTTTCTAATACAATTCGGATCATTTGACTGCCTCAGTATTTTTTCTTTTTGGACTGTATTTACCTTTCCACTATTATTCCTCATCACTTAGAAAATTTCAGGTTATCAACTCTTCTAGGAAATTTCTCTGTTCACATTCTAGTACCTTAGTACTTTACCATTTTCTATTCACACCTAATATTTTTTCAACTGACATGGTGTTTAGTTTGTAAGTTTATTTCCTCCACTAAAGTGTAATCTTCATAAGGGAAGACAAATGCAATTTTTGCTCAAACCTATATTCCTCGGGCTTTGCATGATATCTGATATATTAGGGATACTTCATTGTTGTTAGATAAGTGAATAATTTAAGCCATTCCACCTCTGTGATGTCTTAACTGAGAAATACAATTAGCAAGTAACTGGAAAATAGTGAAAATTAACTAGGCTATGAAAAGTGACATTTATGTATTGTTTCCAATTTGGAAGCTTTTACATATGTATTCTGTTTTCTTGACCCTCTTACAATTTGATAAGGAAGGAAAGAATGTCTTCATCTTAAAATTAAAATAATTGAAACTTCCAGTGGTGACATGTTTTATCTTCACTCCAGTTCTTACAAGAATACCCTGAAAAGTTGCAAGATTGTCCTGGAACTCAAAATTTGCCTTCCTCCAGGGCAATTGGTGCTGGGAGTTGGATGGAAAGTCAGGTGGACTAATAAGTTGATATCTACATGGCCCTACTTTACACTCTTTCATAATTTTCTGGGCGCTATTAGAAAAACAAAAAGGCATCTTGTTTCTATTCTGAGAATTTTTTCAGTGCATAGAATCATGGATTAAAAATTTGACAAATCTGACTCTATGATTATTGATTGGGCTATTCCAGTTAATATTGCTGCCAATTAGTTACCTAAAATTAGTAGCTGAAAATAATGCTTTTGTTTTACTTCTAATTTCATAACACTATGGTCACAGAATATCCTTTGTATGATTTGACTCCCTTAATTATATTGAAATCCATTTTATGGCCCAGGATATGGACTATCTTTATAAATGTTGTATATATATATATATATATATATATATATATATTAAAAATTCCTTTATTGTTGAATGTAGAATCCTAGAAATGCTGGTTAGCTCTGGTTGATTGATAGTAATGTAAGTCTTATTTATACTTAATTTTCTGTGTCTTATATCAATTATTGAGAGATGGTTGTTAAACTTCTATTTCTATGGATTTTCCTAGTTCCACTTTCAATTACATCAGTGTTGACTTCTTGCATTTTGAGATTAGTTGTTGGATACAGAAACTGGGGATTGCAATGTTTTCTAAATGAATTTTGAGATTAGTTGTTGGATACAGAAACTGGGGATTGCAATGTTTTCTAAATGAATTAATCACTTTATCATTATGAAATGATTCTTTTCATCCTTGCTCACATTCCCTTTTCTGAAATCTACCCTGATGAATATTAAAGTAGCCACTTCAGATGTATTTTACTTGCATAGTACATCATAGTACTATTACTATCTGTGTGTATTTTCCATCCTATCACTTTTAGTATCTTCATATTTAAAGTGAATTTTTTAAAAGGAGCCTAAATTTGAGTCTTGTTTTGTGTGTGTGTGTGTGTGTGTGTTTTGCCAAGCAGAGTTAGACAGTGAGAGAGAGAGACACACACACAGGGAATTATAGACAGTGAGAGAGAGACAGAGAGAAAGGTCTTCATTCCGTTGGTTTATTACCCTAATGGCCGCTACAGCCGGTGCTGCGCCAATCCAGAGCCAGGAGCTGGGTACCTCCTTCCGGTTTCCCATGTGGGTGCAGGGACCCAAGCAGTTGGGCAATCCTCTGCTGCCCTCCCGGGCCACAGCAGAGAGCTGGACTGGAAGAGGAGCAACCGGGAATAGTACCCTGTGCCCTATCTGGGACTAGAACCCGGGGTGCAGGCGCCAAGTGAGCCACAGCGCCAGCCCAGTCTTGTTTTTTAATCCACACTGACAGTCTCCACCTTTCACTTAATAAACTATTGATAGTTTGTGTCATTACTGGTGTACTTGGCTTAAATTTACTATCATGTCACGTACTTGTTTTTCTTTTATTCTTTTTTCTTTTGAATTAATAATCACTTTATGATTCCATTTTATCTATTTAATTGACCTGCTACCTGGAACACACTGCTTCCTTTTTAAGCTTTGATTTATGGTTTTCAGCATCCCATAAAAGTATGGAGTATTATCTGGACTTTCAAGGATGAGTAAGATTTTGATGGGTAGAGGTGAAGTAGGCACTGACAGAGAAAAGGGATTTTTGAAAATAAAATAAAAATTTTGTGTATGGAACAATTTGACGAAATGAGTTAGAAAGTCTTTATATAGCAGTGGTGAGAAACTCAGCACTAGAAAAGGAGGTGAGCAATTGATTCATGCTCATATTTAAAAATAGGCCACGGAGTGTACTTTACCCTGAAATATATAGACAGTAGAAATTATGGAAAATGAGTAGTTCCAATAGCACTTTTTGAAGTTTAATTTGGCAGTTTAATATGTTAGACTGGAAGAGATAAAAGATAGAGGAAGGGAAAAAATTTAAAGATTTTGAGAATTGTTAAAGAGTACAAAGATGAAGGCTGGCGCCACAGCTCACTAGGCTAATCCTCTGCCTGCGGCGCCGGCACCTCGGGTTCTAGTCCCAGTCGGGGCGCCGGATTCTGTGCCGGTTGCTCCTCTTCCAGGCCAGCTCTCTGCTGTGGCCCGGGAAGGCTGTGGAGGATGGCCCAAGTGCTTGGGCCCTGCACCCGCATGGAAGACCAGGAGGAAGCATCTGGCTCCTGGCTTCTGATCAGCCATAGCGGCCATTTGGGGGGTGAACCAATGGAAGGAAGACCTTTCTCTCTCTCACTATTTCTGCCTGTCAAAAAACAAAAAAGAGTACAAAGTTGAAGATATTGAAGGCAAGAGAAACTGTAGAGCTTGTGTGAAGCAGCTTCACTGGAACCCAGGTCTCCTGCAGCCTAAGCTCGTGCTTTACCTGCAATTCTTTTCTACACGTCCTTTAGAATGTTCACAGGAAAGACACCAGATCCCATAGCAGAGTGCCTGGGTTCAAGTCCTAGATCTTTTCCAAATTGTAGCTCTTGGCTAATGTAAACCCAAGAAGGCAGCATATGATGGCTCAAAGAGATTGGCTTTCTGCTTACCCACATGGAAGACCTGGATGGAGTTCGTGGTTCCACTTGAAATACCTACATCCCATATAAAAGTGCCTGGGTCCTGGCTGTACTTCCAGTTCCAGCTTCTCACTAATCTGCACTCTGATAGACACCAGACAATGACTCAGTTAACTGCATCCTTGCAGCCCATGTGAGAGACCTGGATTGAGTTCAACACTCCTGGATTTGGCCTGGCCCAGTCCTGGCTGTTGTGGTTATTTGGAGAGTGAACTAGCACAGGGATGATCTCCATCTGTCTGTCTCTGTCTCTCAAATTAAATAAAAATACTTTTGTTTAATTCAATTTTCTCATTAACATTTTGAAGTGCCCCCCTTTTTTTTTAAATTAGCATAACTGAATGACTGGTGTGCCATGCACTGACAAAGCAGTAAGGGCATGAGTGGAAATGAAGGAATTCTGTATAGTGATCATAATTCTGTGATACGAATCTAAACATTTTTTTTTAGAACTTAGGAAAGTAGTATTATTCATAAAATTTATATTGTATAGTCTGCAGCCATATCTCTTAATCTCTTCATTAAGCACATTGAAATCACTGTAGCAGAAATACTTGTCTTTAAATGGGATAAATCAGGGTAATAATTACCTCAAATAAATTCAGGTAAAATTCTACCTAAAAGGACTTCAGCACGAAGCTTTTTGGATTTCAGAACTGCAGATAAGGGGTATATGTTCCTATTTAGCCTGTCAGGAGCTGGCAAAAAATACATATGGAATGTTTGCCTAATTTTTCAAGTCATAGCATGCTAAAGGGCAAATGGTTCTCATTGATCTCATCACCCCTTGGCCCTTGGGGTAGAAAGGGACTGATACCTGGACATATTATCACCCAACAGAAGAAAACTGGATCATTAACTCTGAGAGAGAGAAAACTACTTTCCTCATAAACTGATGAGGCCACTGATACTGTTTCTGAAATAAAAGTGTAGAGGCAGAATTATTAAAGAAATTACATGGAAACCATGATGTCATCTGTTTTGACCCTGCAGGAGTTAGATTTTTTTTTTTTTTTTTTTGTAAAGGGCTGGACAACAAATATTTTAGTCTTTGGAGGCCACGCAGACTCTGTACTAATTATTCAACTGTGCCACTAATGTACAAAAGCAGCCAGAAATAATACCTAAGGGGAGGAACTTTACTGACAGAAATTGGAAGATTATATCATTTTAATATGCTAAGAATATGAATATTCTTTTGATTTGCTTCAACCATTTAAAACGTGTAGCTCATTCTTGACACAGGGTCATACCAATAGAGACAGCAGGTCCGATTTGGTTGCTAGGTTTTCTGACTCCTGCACTAGACTGGTAAATTAATTCTTCATCTAAAGAACAGTCACATCCTGAGGATGAGGTAAAGTCAAAATCAGGGGTAGAGATTGTGGGAACATAGCTGTGACAAGGGAGAGAGGACAGAAAGGAATGGAGTTGAGAGGATCAATTCTATGCACATATGTATTTTTCTCCCCATAGAACACTAGAACCTTACACTGAGAATTCCATGGCACTGTACTTTCCTATTGCTCCTGTATCTCTCAGCTTCTGTTCTGAGGAACAGAATCTCACACACCCAGGATCCACCAGCCTACTCTGAATCATTAGAAGACCAGTTACAGCTAGCTGTGTATTTCCTTGCTTTCAGTAACTTAGCTACAATTATCAACCGGAGATAATTCCTGTATAAGCTATGGCTCTTAGCTCTCAAGTGATGGAAAAGATCTTTTTTGTTTTGTTTTGTTTTGTTTCCCAGAGCATGTGGGCATTTAGCATCAAATATTTTAAATTTTTTGTTAGAGATTAAAGTAAAATATTTTTACTCTTAGTTTATCTTTTTTTAATACATTTGTTTGAAAGGCAAAGCAACAGAAAGAGAATGAGAAAAAGAAAGATCTTCTATCTGCTGGTTCACACCTCAAATGGCCACAGCAGCCAGGGCTGGCCTAGATTGAAGCCAAGAGCCAGGAGCTCCATCCCTCTCTTTCACATGGGTGACAGGGACCTAAGAGCTTATGAATCTTCTGTTGCTTTCCCAGATGCATTAGCAGGAAGCTGCATCAGAAGTGAAGCAGGTAGGACTGGAACTGGCACTCCCAAAAGGCATGCTGGCGTTGCTTAACCGGCTGTGCCACAACACTGGCGGTGCCTACTATTAAATTAAATGTTGTTTTCTGTACAGTTCCTCAATTCCCATATAGTCTTCTTTCTTTGTGAATTTTTTTTTCTTGGCCTTAAGGAGAGCAAAAGGAGGAAAAACGGATGAAGAAAAAAGATTTGGAGTGCTGTATCGAGTGGGTGGCAGAGTGTAGAATAGAGACAAAAAATATGAGATCCTTTCTGTTTTTGTCCTCTCATCACCTTGTCTCATGAGAAAGTTTAGCACATTAATAATAAGATGGAATGCTATAACCTTCAGGTTTAGTGGGGTGATATATTTAGATTTTTCAAAATAACAGCTGCGTTCATGGCCCAAGGTATCTTTAGAATTATTAAATTAGTATTGTTAGCTATACTGTAAAATTACTTACAATATCATGTGTGTTCGGTGATATTTCTAGTTCCCTTTCACACTTAAAACTTTCATTCAGAATAAAACAGTTTTCTGCAATAAACTGTAACATCATTTGGCATTTATATATCCTGTAGGAGAGAGTAAAATACACCTGCTTTAAATTGTGATTTCTAGGAGGAGTTCTGGATTTGGTACAATCTCAGATACCAAAAAAAATAAATAAATAAAGATTTTGAAATTGCTTTGCCAAGGCTAAGATTCATGTCTATTTTTATTCAACATAAAATAAGGGTACCATTTCTAATCTAAGAACTTATCTCTGCTGTCTTCCATCACAGTGACATTTTCTACAGATGTTTCATTCTAGTTCATGTATTTTTTATTTCCCTTGATATAAAATTTTTTTCTAAGAATTTATTAAAACTTTTGACCTATGCTTACTTTTTAGTATCCTACTCATTCCCAAAGATGCATTTACTATTTTCTAAGCATTGTTGTACTTGCTGGATTTGATAAAGATAAATAATTTAACTAAAATTCCAAGGGGAACAATTTGGTGAACACTTGTTTTATGGCAGAATGAGCCAGAGCCCTGTCTGCCACAATCAAATGGAAATTTCCAATACTGCAAGAGGTTTCCATTGCCCTCCTAAAATTAAAGCATAGTTTGGTTTAAAAAAAAAGGCTTAATTTACCCAAAGCTATAGCATGCTGAAGAATTATATGATTTCTCTAAATACTGTTTATTTAATTACTTTGTGTATTGTGTATATGCATCTTCAACTTCAAATTAGAGTAATCCATCCCATTGTGCTTCAATTACATGAGATCAAATTATGTCTTTCATAATTATTTTGTATTCATAGGTTATTGCTTTCAAAGATTACTCACTTGGTTTCTAAACATGAAACATGGTTACAGGTACAAGATAACAACGAAAAGGCAAATAGGTTTTCTTTTTCATTGTATGTTGGATTTGCATTTACTTTTTTTTATTTCTCAAATTATGCCAAAAGCACTTTTCTGACACTTCAAAATATGTCATTTCTGATATTTCAGATATTTCTATAATATCTGTGTTCTACCAATCTTTGCCCTGTTTAATTTTTACATTAAAATGATCAAGAGGAAATCTTCTTATGTTATAAGTAATATATACATTACCCACTGAAAGACTCAATTTAAGTATAATGCTGAAGCTAATAGCTTTGAAAGTTTAGGAGAAAATGATTAGAAACTGGATATGAGGCACACAAACAGTATCAGGCTAATAAATTAGTATAAAATAACCAGATATCTATACTTCTGCAGAACATAATCTCCTACCAT
Source organism: Lepus europaeus (assembly GCF_033115175.1). NCBI lineage: Eukaryota > Metazoa > Chordata > Mammalia > Lagomorpha > Leporidae > Lepus > Lepus europaeus. The sequence continues at coordinate 45,574,223 of NC_084837.1, read as the reverse complement.
TTGCAAAAGTACCAAAACTCTATTCTTGGTTTAAATTATGTGTCTGCATTTTACCTCTTGCTTAACATGCCCTATCATTTTCCCCATATGATTAAATTTAAAAGTCTCAAGAACACCCTTATTTTTTCTACATATCCCATAATCCTAAAAGGAAATATAGAGGTAAAGGTCTCAAAAGTATTTTCTCTGCCACACCACAAAATCTGTTCCACTTGCAAGTGAAAAGGCTCCTGTAGAACCCTTTCTTGCCATCAAGAATCCAAATTAGCAACAGCTTGCAATGATAATCAGTTCATTTCAGTGTACTCAAAATGGGCTCATTATTATTAATTTTTGCCAACTCCCAAGCAATTCATGAACCATTTTTAGATTTTCAAAAAGCAGTTCATGAATCAGACAAAAAAAATTTAAAAGGAACCCATCCCACAATGAGATGATGACTCAGAGTCCTTCGCTGAAGCTGTGTCAACTGCCGAGCATCTGAAATCTGATGAGGATGGGGCTGATGGAGAAAAGGCCATGATGAGCATGAAACAATGTGTTGAATTTACATGTTAAAACTTCTTGTTGGTTTTGGCAATTTTGCTGAGGATTATTGAGAAATCCATAACATCTGGATGTGGGGAAGAAGCTCCACTAAAATGATGAAGTTTATATTGGTCGACAAGACTATAAATGGAAAAGAAAGTAGTTTCTTAACACAGCTGTTTCCAATTTTGTTAACATTTTAGGCCAAATTCATTTGAAAAAAAATATCATAAAACTCTTATGTTGAGATATACTCTAAAAGTCTGACTTCTGAAGACATTCTTGACTCAAACTAAGATATTCAGAGAATGGACAAAACGAGCCACTTGTCCGAAGTCCAGGCCCTACTTTAACCAAGATATTTAAATTTAGAAGTCAAACAATGTCTTCAGGTTAATTTGTTTATAAAACAAATACAAACATCAGACTCCTAGCACTATGTTATGCTACAGTTTTAATTTAATGGATGGAACAGTGATTGAATCTCCGGAGAACTAGATATTCTTTCCATTGACTGATGACTTCTTACTCATCTTCAATTCTTTCTGCACTTTGTTTTCTCTCTGCATATATAACATGGGAATTACGCAATGAGACAAAGAAAATATATGCAAACATGTTCCTTATACTCTTGAAAGGAAAGTGGAATAAATTAAATACATTAACATACATATATGTATATGTTTACCTGTGCAAATTCTTACAGATAAATGTATTCATTTAATTTGACATCACTTTGATTTACAATTTCTCATTTTCCTATTATTAATTTTATTCCTCTCTCTCTGTTTATATATTACAATATAATGGGCAAATGCTGGAAATCCCTATTGCTTTTCTTCCTTTTTCCTTTTCCTTTTTTCTCAATTTTCCTCTATAGCAGTCTTCAATTACCTTTCTGCTTCTTGTACAAAGAACAGATGTGAAATAAGACCCTCAAAAACAAACAGGCTCCACTTTTGTTTTCCTTCCGTGGACCTGTGAAGTCATTGTGCCACTGTGTAAAATGAGAACAGCATCTTTGTAAATGTTCTGTTAGCATGTTGATGCTTTTTGGCTAGAGATGACTCTTAAATATTGATGACAATTACAATTTACTTCCTATGCTTTTATTTTCAGGATTCAAGATTTGGTAAAGGCATGAACATACCAGTACCAGATAGATTTGTTAATTCTCCTTGACATAAGTAAAGTCTGGGACAGCAAGATGTTTTAAAGATCATCAACAATATGATCAATACAGATTGCCAAAATCAATTCTGGAGTCTGACTCTGCCTGCTGTGAGCAGTTGTCACAATGTTCTTTGAGAAAATTGGCAAGAAATGATAAGGATTCTGTCAACAGACACCCATCAATAGAAAATAATCCCCCTGCAGACATATCACAATCCTTTTGGCTTTTTTTTTTTTTTTTGCAAGTAGGTCATAAATAAGGAAATCCTGATGGAACTTTTTGATTAACCAAGTGAATATGAGCTTTTTATACAAGATCTTTCTATTTTGAAAAGTTAAAATCATTAAATGGAAACATACATTTCCCAATTTATAAGGCATAGTACCTACTGCATCAAATATGTTTAAAGCTTTTAGAAGTGGTTTTCAGATTCAGCGATAACCCTTTCAAAGGTTCAAATTTTGGCAGCTGGGTACCTTGTTGCTAGATGTTGTTGAAGACATATTTTTGTTTCACAGGTTTATCACATCTAAGGAGCTGCATGTGAGGATACTTCAGAGTTAATGGGAAAATGGAAATAAAGGGTAAGATTTTTTTAGTCTAAAATTTTTTTGAAAACCAGGTATAGTTTCTCTTATAATCTCCCTTTTCATGAACTTTCAAAAAACATCCTTATATGAATGGATTTCAATTTTTCTCTTCACTAACATCAACTTCTCTATCTTTTTCCTATGAATTTTCCATGAATTGTATGTGTTTTATTATAGCATTCCTGGTTTCACAGATTTCCTGGTTTTCATTTAGGACCCAAAGATTCTGGGAATCCACGAGTTTAGGGATGGTCTTCAGAGTGTCCGTGAATTTCCTAAAACAGAATTGAAGCATTTCTGTGTATCTATACATTTGTATTGTTTATGAGGGTAGGAATCTTAATAATTGTCCAATTTACCAAAAAATCCTTTTTTCAGAGAGTGTTTTAAAATGGAGAATTGAAATATAGAAGGAAGAAAAGAAAAAAATGTGACCTAAAACAAAATGATTTACTAAAAATTGGTTGACTTGACCCTATCAAAGTGTCAAAATTTGTGTCTTTGAAAGGGATATTAGTGAATCTGAAAATTCTAAAATTTTTGAGTGAATTCATACCATAGGTACTATAATTTATAAACTAAGAAATGCTTATTTCCCTTTAATATTTTTAACTCATTCAAAATAAAATGTTGTATAAAATCTCATATTAACTTGGTTAAAAAATAAATGCCTATTGAGGCCTATGATGTACACTAGTGAACCATAAGAACAATGAGAGTCCTTCCTTTAAAGATATCATAGTTAAGTAAGGAGAGAAAGACAAAACAACATGTCACATTTTATATGAATCACATCTAACATTTAACCCTCCAATAATTTTATCTGTTTTGCAGTGATGGTATTAGGGAATAATATAAATCACTATGTACAGAATGATACTTTTTAATTTTAGCAAATGTGTTCCAACATCCACTACCAATAGCACAGCAATAGAACCAATGCCTTGCTTTACAGACTTGTCCCTTATTTTAGAAGAGTTGCCTTGCTCATTTGTTGAGGAGCATAGAGTAGTTCTATCCCCCAAGTTGCAATAATCAAAGATGTGTGTGGAAATTACCAAATGATCCTCAGAGGGCAAAAACCACCCAACTGAGAACCACTACTCTGAAAGATGTATCCATCAGTAGCTCAAGCTGATGACAAAGTGTGTGGTGATGAACTTGTGTTTTCTTCATTCTTTCTTGGAATAAACTGAATCTTGGCAGAATCAAATCAGGAACATATCAGTCTACAGAACATACACCAGAGCATCATATTTTGTCCTTGAAAGAATTTCTCTCTTTCCTCTTTTCCCCATTTTCTTTTATTTCTTAATGGCTCAATTATCTTTTGATTGTTTTTCCTTTGCTATTAGGTCAGCAGAGGAGACCAATTTCATAGACAGTCTCTTAAATAAAATCTGTCAAAATGTGATCAATATTGGATATACTTACACAAATGAGGACTTTGCAAGTACTACATGCAAATGAAAAAAATAATTAAATAATAAAACTTAAGATGAATACAGATTTTTTTTGGATATTTTTCTTTCATTGAGGATCAAACATTTCTAGTACTTTCAGAAATTCTGAACATGATGATATTAACTTCTTTTTATAAAATTAATTAATTTATTTATTTGAATGGCAGAGTTACAGAGGGGCAGAGGCAGAGAGAGAGAGAGAGAGGTCTTTGATCCACTGGTTCACTCCCCAAGTGGCTGCAATGGCCGGAGCTGTGCCAATCTGAAGCCAAGAACCAAGAGCTTCTTCTGGGTCTCCCACACAGGTGCAGGGGCTCAAGGACTTGCGCCATCTTCCACTGCTTTCCCAGGCCACAGCAGAGAGCTGGATTGGAAGTGGAGCAGCCGGGACTCGAACCGGTGCCCATAAGGGATGCCGGCACTGCAGGCGGTGGCTTTACCCTCCATGCCTCAGCACGGAACTTGGTATTAGCTTCTTTTGATGCTCACAAATTCCTGTTATGGAAACACAACTTCAGCTTCATTTGCTTAAGAAAAGAAATATTAAAAAGAGCTCAAGAAACTGAAGAAAGGCAATTTAATTAGAAACTGTAAAAGTAAAGAAAAGGGAGAAGGAAGGTAAACAGAACTGAAAATGAGAAAAAACAGATGCAAAATGGGAATAAAGTAGACATCTGGAACACATGGCAATTGTTCATTTGGATGCTTAGATCCTGGACTTGCTTTCTCTAGCATTCTCATGCAGTTTTATATTCATTATTAATTCATGTTCACAGAAATTTTGTGCTCAAGTAGGTTTTCTTATTTGCAGTTGAGTGTTGTGGGGTGAGTGGTGGGTCAAATAAAGAAATAATTTTCCAAGATTCCTTATTATTGTCTTATTTCTGAATCTTCCCTGCAGAAGTCATGCTGCTGCACGGAAAGTGAAGAGAGATAAAATCCGAGCTGGAATTTTTACTCTAACACCTTTTCTCAATGTTTTAATTAATTCTCAGTAGAATCTAATGTATGATCTTGAAGAACTTTGAACTTGCATTCATAATCTCTTGCTCTTCAAATTCTATTCCCAAGAATCTACATTAAAAATGATAAAAGATAAGCCAAATCCTATGAATAAAGGCAATCAAAGCCACATTGCTTATAATGGAGCAGAATTAGAAAAAAACCTATCCTAAATCTCCAGCAATAAGAGAATGGATAAGCAAACACCATGAGGCCTACACGATGCAGCCACTAGAAAAATTTACAGAGACATAAAAATTTCTCATATTATGTAATTATAGAAACCAATATATGTTATAAGAGTAAAATAAAAAGTATACTAGACCACTGATTTAAAATGAAATTAGAATAGTGACATTTTGTTTGGGTTTTAGTACATTGGGCACCATTTCCCTTTTCAACTTTTATATTTTCAAGATGTTAAAACAAAAGTATATAAAAATAAAGGCAATTAAGTAAAAGTAATACTGAACAAAAATAATTCTCTGACTTTAGGAGAATATCAACTTCAGAAAACATAACGAGGACCTAGTATAAGTTTTTAAAAATTAGCTTGGTGGAAGAGGGAGGAAAAAAAACTATGTAGAAACAAAAATGTATTTGGATATTTTAAACAGAGTTAGTGGATTATGCAAAGGATTGGGAAGAGGGTAAAAAATGTATGTTTGGGGCCAGCACTGTGGCGCAGTAGATTAAAACTGCCACTTGCAGTGTTTGCATCCCACTAGGGTGCCAGTTCGAGTCCTGGCAGCTTCACTTCTGAGCCAGCTCTCTGTTATGGCCTGGGAAAGCAGTAGAAGATGGTCCAAGTCTTTGGGCTCCTGCACCTATGTGGGAGCTCCAGAAGAAGCTCCTGGCTCCTGGCTTCAGATTGGCACAGCTCTAGCCATTGCGGCCAAATGGGAATGGAGCCAGTGGATAGGAGACCTTTCTCTCTGCTTCTGCCTCTTTGTAACTCTGCCTTTCAAATAAGTAAATAAACAACAACAACAAAAAGTATGTTTTTCAGAGGAAAATTATATTCTATCTCGTTGTCTTTATTATTCAAATTTCACTACTAGATATTGTATACCCTATTCTCTAAGAAAACAAAGAAGATACCAAAAGAAGATATGAAATGATAATTTCTTTCTTTCCTTCACTCATTGTAGTTATTGCTATTGACCTGACCTCTGGAGAGATTGATACTATAAGGAGAACATTAAGATTTTAGGAATGAAAATTAAAAAGATCAATATTTATAAACTTCATAGAACATAGTTGGAACAGAATAATCTCTATTTAAATTTTTGTTATATGGCTTACTTTTTAAAATTTTTTTTAAGATTTATTTATTTAATTTTTTAAACTTTTATTTAGTAAATATAAATTTCCAAAGTACAGCTTATGAATTACAATGGCTTCCCCCCCCATAACTTCCCTCCCACCCACAACCCTCTCAACTCCTGCTCCCTCTCCCATTCCATTCACATCAAGATTCATTTTCAATTCTCTTTATATACAGAAGATCAATTTAGTATATATTAAGTAAAGATTTCAACAGTTTGCACCCACACAGAAACACAAAGTGAAAAATACTGTTTGAGTACTAGTTATAGCATTAATTCACATTGTACAACACATTAAGGATAAAGATCCTACATGAGGAGTAAGTGCACAGGACTCCTGTTGTTGACTTCACAAATTGACACTCTTGTTTATGGCATCAGTAATCACCCTAGGCTCTTGTCATGAGTTGCCAAGGCTATGGAAGCCTTTTGAGTTCGTCAACTTCAATCTTATTTAGACAAGGTCATAGTCAAAGTGGAAGTTCTCTCCTCCTTTCGGAGAAAGGAACCTCCTTCTTTGATGACCTGTTCTTTCCACTGGTATCTCATTCACAGAGATCTTTCACTTAGGTCTTCTTCTTCTTCTTCTTCTTCTTTTTTTTTTTTTCTTTTTTTTCCTGAGTGCCTTGGCTTTCCATGCCTAAAATACTCTCACAGGCTCTTCAGCCAGATCCGAATGCCTTAAGGGCTGATTCTGGGGCCAGAGTACTGTTTAGGACATCTGCCATTCTATGAGTCTGCTGTATATCCCGCTTCTCATGTTGGATCGTTCTCTCCCTTTTTTAGTCTATCAGTTATTATTAGAAGACACTAGTCTTGTTTATGTGATCCCTTTGACTCTTAGACCTATCATTATGATCAATTGTGAATTGAAACTGATCACTTTGACTAGTGAGATGTCATTGGTACATGCCACTTTGGTGGGATTGAATTGGAATTTATTTATTTATTTGAAAGTCAGAATTCCACAGAGAGAGAAGGAAAGGCAGACAGAGAGAGATCTTTCATCCGCTGGTTCATTCCCCAAGTGTGCCAATCTGAAGCCAAAAGCCAGGAGCCTCTTTCGGGTCTCCCATGTGGGTGCAGGGGCACAAGGACTTGGGCCATCTTCTACTGCTTTCCTAGTCCATAGCAGAGAGCTGTATTGGAAGTGAAGCATCCAGGTCTCGAATTGGTGCCCATATGTGATGCTGGCACTGCAGGCAGTGGCTTTACCCACTAAGCTACAGCGCCGGCCCCAAGACTTACTTTTGATTAATCCTGATATATTATATTTAAAAATCTTGGTGGATGGACGTTGTGGTGCTGAAGGTTAAGATGCTTCTTGGGATACCAGCCTCCCATACAGGATTCCCAGCTCCCTGGCTTCCCATCTAGCTTCCTGTTAACGCACCCTAGGAGACAGCAGGTAATAGCTAAGGTCCCTGCCACTCACGTGGGAGGCCCGGCCAGATACAATTATGGAATCCTGGTTCAGCGCTGGCTATTGTGGACATTTGGGGAAATGAACCAGTGGATGGAAAATCAATCCCTTAGCCTCCACTCCCATCATTCTGGTTTTCAAATATATTAAATAAATGAACATTTAAAAATCTTTAAAAATAACCTCTTAGTCCCCAAGTACCAGAAAATAACTTGCATACATCACACTTTTCTCAAACAAACATGAAAATTCAAAAGATTCAAAGCAAATAACTTTAATTTAATTTTCAAAAAATTGCTTCATTAAACCTAAAAGAATGGGAAAAAAGGTATAGGCCAATGTGAATTTTTAAAAATTAGCAGGCACACTATCTTTAAACCTATTGTAAATTACCAGCATAATAATTACAAAGAATGTGTGCAGCTATTTATTCTTCTGTTCAGTAAAAAAAAAAAAATGCAGTTACCATAGCAACTACCAAATCTCATAGTGTGTGTGCCACCTCTATGATCACTTTTTATAATAAAGACATGAGTGATATATCATCTGTGTTCTGGTATTAAATGTTTTGAAATGCCTAAAACACACACATTGCTGATATACATATTCGCTATTTTTAACTCCCTTAGCTCTGTGACATTAACTTTACCTTAAATTTGAACATTTTTGTGTTGAAGATATATTCTGAATACATAACCATGTGTTACAAATCTGAGAATCGTATAATTAGAAGCAACCAAAATTTCTCAATGACTTGCAACTGACTTTGCTTGAGCTCTACAGAAATACAGAAAAAGAAGCTTTTTCCTAAAGATTTTGAAATAGAATTCCAAATTCTCTGACAAAATTGAATTGTCTATCAGAAAAAAAAGTATTCTCTGTCTTTTTGTTTTTTTTTTTTCCTCAAAGGTGGTAACAGCTTGTGTTAGAAGGTGACCAAGCACTCTTTGTAATACATTTATTCAGGCTCTATTTATGAGGCATTCTAAGTGAGATAGAAGGCAACACTTGTTAACAACTTTTCTCAGACAAAACCTCTTAGGTACACTTGTTTCTTAGAATGACTTGGGAAAATGCACACATACCTCACCATCAGACTTAGAGGGATCTGAGGAAAATTCAAAGGGAAATTATTCCCTTTGAAATGCATCACAAGGTCCGCCAAGGTTGCAGATGGGACCCCGTCATAAACATTTCACTTAATTGAAATACGGCAACTTCCTTCCTCTTTTCCCCCAATTAAGCAGGAGTCATAATGAGCAAAATACATTGGAAATTTCAAAAAGTACAAAATTATTTTTGTCATTATAGATATCTATGAGTTAGAGGACTGCCATTCTTTTGTTTGATTGTTTTGACCTCACACAAAGAAAGGACTTTATTACATTTATTTTTAATGGAACTAAATTTAAATTAAATTACTGCTACAAAAATGTAATGGCATACCTTAAGGTAACTATGTGAATTCTCATTATTGTAAATGAAGGACATAAATAAGTACTAATAAGAAAATATTTGAATGTTATGCCCAACTTTCTAGTTTTCTTAAATACCATTTTATTGCAATGCTTATTAATTCACTTTGCTCCTTAAAAATAGTATGTGTATTTGTGTGGGGTTGAGTGGAGATATTTAAGTGTCAATTTAAAACAAAAATGACTCACAACCTTTTCATTGTTCTGTAGTTAATTGTTTTTTTTTTTCCTGAATGTTTTACCAGATAACATAAGTTTTAGAGAAACTACAACACCAGATATCCAAAGCCCTGGATCAAGATTTCTAAATTTTTATTCTCTTTTTGAAATCCATAAATATATTTTTCTGCATTTATCTAACCATCTAGCACTGGCATAGAGCTTTCATAAGCATAATTCCATGTAATCTATACATCATTTGTTATTTTGTATAATATATATTTTTTAAATTTCTTTCTACCAAGGCTTAAAGAGGTTACAGTAAGGGGAGAGAAGTGAGGGTGAGAATCGGAGAAGGTGGATAAAGATAGGATAGGAGGAGTAACCAAATAAAGCAGAAAAGTAAATGAAACAAAATGGGAAAATATTCCACAAACTCTAAACAAATAGGTGGAGACAAAGCAGTAATTGTTCCAGGGCTTGGTGGTGGTCAGGGTCTGTTGCACTAGGGTGTCTGGTGGATCTGAGAACAGAACCTTCAAATAATCATCATGCTCCTTAGGAAGCATAATGAGAACAGCAATAGAAAACCGGAGGACTCTGCCCTTTCTAGTATCCAGTGACGACAGGGGCTAGCTTTAAGAACATGAGAGGGTGGTTGCCCCTCTTCCAGGCCAGCTCTCTGCTATGGCCTGTGAGTGTAGTGGAGGATGGCCCAAGTCCTTGGGCCCTGCACCCGCATGGGAGACCAGGAGAAGCACCTGGCTCCTGGCTTTGGATCAGCACCATGTGCCGGCTGCAGCATACAGGCCGCGGTGGCCATTGGAGGGTGAACCAATGGCAAATGAAGACCTTTCTCTCTGTCTCTCTCTCACTGTCCACTCTGCCTGTCAAAAAAAAAAAAAAAAGAACATCTGGGAGGGTGAGGTCAGCAGCACCCAGGAAACATCAACCTGACCCATCAGGACTCTATCCCAGGACCAGGCCCACAAGGAGAAATGTAAGAAATGGGACAAAAATGGAGGAGAAACACAAACTACACACACAGATGAGAAAAAGGACTTACTAGATCTGTGCTGTCAATAAATTAGCCAATAGCTCCATGTGGCTATTGAACACTGAAATTGATACTAGTCTGAACTGAGATACACTGTAAGTATAAGATACCCACCATATGTAAATTATCTTGATAATATTAAAATACACTCTAATAGGTTAAATAATAATATTTTGGGGTATATTTGGTTATATAAACTACTTTATTAAGTTAATTTTACCCTTTTTCCAGTTTTGCAATGTGACTACTTGTGGTGGAATGAGGAGGTGGAAAGGTCATGCCAAGATGGCTACTGACAACAGAAACTGCCTGGCAACAGGTCTTCATTGGATGGCTTCGGAAACCACATGACAACAGAGCCCGACTGACAGCAGGCAGTGATTGGATGGTTTCAGAGACTGCCTGGCAACAAGAGCCTGACTGGCAACAGGCTGTGATTGGATGGCTTTGGAAACTGCCTGGCAACAGGCTGTGATTGGTTAGGGCATAGACCGCCCCTTGACCGGATTGGCTGGCCTTGGCTATATAAGCAGCTGTAGCAACTGAAATAAACGAGTCTGCAGGCTGCTTGCCTCAGGCCTGCTTTCACCCGACTCCTGGGGTTTGTGTGGTGACTCTGCGCCTCTAGTCCCCACCATGCTTCTCCTTTCAGAACGAATCCTCTCAGAAAGAAATCAACCTCAACAACTACTAAAAATTTAAAGTTATGTATACACCTCGTGTCTATGGCTCTTAGTGTATTCCTATTTGTCAAATTGGCCTAAACTAGAGAGAGAGGCAAACCATGGCTAGTGGGTCAAATCCATTCTGTCATTTGCCTTTGTAAATAGCATCTCACTAGAGCACACACATTCTCATTTGCTTTAATACCTTCTGTGGTCATAAAATGACAGAGTTCAGTAGTTGTGATGAGACCATACAGTCTGCAAAGCCTAAAAAATTTACTATCATACATACACAAAAGTGGTTAGCAATCTCTTATCTAGACAAAATGGAGGAAGAACACCAAAATATTCCTCCCCAAAACAAGCCATCTTATTTCTAAATATCATACAAAAACAGTAAAAGAGAAATTTCTTTTAAGTTAGAAAACTTTCCTGAACACCACCTTTTTTGAGAAGTTTGGCAAAATTAGAAAAGTCAAGGTCAAACCCTAAAAAGAATTATTAGATAAAGAAAAACATAAGAAGCAGAATAATATTCTACAGCAGAAAGAGACTCACACGAACCATGATGCAACTGAAAACACTACTCGAGAATGAACCAAAAGACATGAAGACAATAATACAACACTAAAAGAAAACCAGAAATCAGAACTGAAAATGTTCAGAAGCATGTGACTCAACTCAGAAAATAACCAGAAATTTAAAAAAAATGCCTTTGAAGTAAAGACTGAACTAAAAAGGACAAAAGGGTAATTAAATACAATAGATAGTATGCCTTAAAAGAAATTGATGGAAAATAGAAATATTTGAACACTTCAGCAAACAGAAATAAAAAAAAAGATTCAAGAGAAAGTGACACATATTGAAAAGTGGCATAGCATTTTCAAAAGTCTAAGGTGAATCCTTGGTAGTCTGATACTGTCGAAATCTGAGCTGAGAGTTTATGAATAAAATTGGGAATACATACAATTTCTAAGATGAGTGAAGACCTGAGTTGAAAATCCTCATCTTCTTCCTGAGTGCTAATACCTATGGAGGCTAAAGTAATAGAAACAGGCCTTTGCAAAAAGTCAAGGTTATGAGGAAGGCATGCAATCTTCTTAGAAAAAGGTTCTATGGAATCTAAAAAGGCTTGACTCATAAAAGTACAGAGTGATGATTACCAGAGGATGGGGGTTAGACAGGATGGATGCTTTTGAGATCTATTGCACAGCATTGTAACTATAGTTAATCATGAAGCATTGTACATTTCAAATTGCCAACAGGGTACATTTAAAATGATAAGTGAGGTGATGGAGACATCAATTAACTTGATTTAATCATTCTGTGTTGTATGCATACATCAAAACATCACGTTGTACTCCATAAATATATGCAATTATGATTTTCCAATTAAAATACATATTAAATCTACTATTACTAATGATAATGCTGTACTGGAGATGGGCAGGTAGTAGGAAAGTCTTTGCAGTGTGAAGATCTTGCTTACATTTTAGATGATATGCCAGGGCCAAGTTGTCATGAGTGCCTCATTTTCCTTCCTTTTTTATTGTCAGAATACAAAACACCCTGTTCATTTTTTTTACCAGCAGAATATAGAATAACATGGATCTTAAGGTGCCACAGACCCAAGGAGGAGAGGTGGAACATTGGGTATGGAGTGGTGAAGATGTTTAGCAGATTCAATTTGTAATGAGTGTGGGAAAGGAGGAGGAATTAAGAGAAAAGGCCTGGAGGAGGGATGGAGGGAGTAACCTACAAGTCCCAGGTGAGCTGCCCCATCCTCCAAGGAGAGACTGATGAAATGGAGCAGAAGTTCTACTGTGAACATCTTTAGCTTTTTCAAGTCCATTTGCCTTCTTCTGGACTTCTTAGGTGTGCTTGATGGGCTAACAGTGAAGGCATGTTTTGTGGTAGGAGAGTGCCAATAATTGCTAAAAAATGCCCAGTGGTCATTCCTTACTCATAGTAGTAAAATACTTTGTAGTAAAAAAGAAAATAAAAGTGTGGCAGGGACATTGCTTTCCAGTATGACTTGAGATTTGCCTGCCTCTTTTGTACATAGTTTTGTCCATGTGTCTAAGCTCTGCCCGTGATATATGAGCAAAGGAAACTCAAGTGGCTTCTTGGTTGTGCCCTTAAAAGAAGTGACCTTGTCTAAATAAGATTGGAGTCGGCAAATTCAAAGGCTTCCATAACCTTGGCAACTCATGACAAGAGCCTAGGGAGATTACTGATGCCATAAACAAGAGTGTCAATTTGTGAAGTCAACAACAGGAGTCCTGTGCACTTACTCCTCATGTAGGATCTCTGTCCTTAATGTGTTGTACAATGTGAATTAATGCTATAACTAGTACTCAAACAGTATTTTTCACTTTGTGTTTCTGTGTGGGTGCAAACTGTTGAAATCTTAATATATACTAAATTGATCTTCTGTATATAAAGAGAATTGAAAATGAATCTTGATGTGAATGGAATAGGAGAGGGAGCAGGAGTTGAGAGGGTTGTGGGTGGGAGGGAAGTTATGGGCAGAAAGCCATTGTAATTCATAAGCTGTACTTTGGAAATTTATATTTATTAAATAAAAGTTTAAAAAAACTTCAAAAAAAAAGAAGTTTCTTTTGTTCCAACTTGGTTTTGCATCCTTGCCACAGACACAAACATGGAGCAGGAAGGCCAGAAAAGAAAGAATCATCATCTATGGAGTCACCTTATTTCACCAGATTACCTGGCAGATCAAATTTTCCAGTAAGAGAATAATCAGCTGTTTGCATAAGCTGATATTATTTATGTCTCCATTGAAACTACTGAAAAAAATATTTCAGCTAATATACTCCTGGTCTTTCTATAGATGACTAAGGCCTAACACACAGGCTGTACGAGAACACCGACCAATGGCAGGGGCCATTTGCACTTGAGTCAAATGGCTCTGAAGCCTTGGGCCAAATGACACCTTAATGTGGCAGCTAAATTCTTGGCATAACAGTGGAGAAGAATGATATTAGACTAGGCGCTATTAAAAGGCAGATCAAAATATTGTAGTAGACAACCTGTGCATGATATTAGAACTCTTTAGACATGGAAGCTGGCACTGTGACATAGCAGGCTAAGCCTCCACCTAGTATGGCTCTGGCATCCTATAAGGGGACAGGTTCGTGTACTGGCTGCTCTTTTTCCAATCCAGTGCTCTGCTATGGCCTGGGAAAGCAGTAGAAGATGGTCCAAGTCCTTGGGCCCCTTGCTCATGTGGGAGACCCAGAAGAAGCTCCTGGTACCTGGTTTGGGATTGTTCCAGCTCAGGCCAATGCAGCCACTTGGCGGGGGAGAACCAGCAGATGAAGATCTTTCTCTCTGTCTCTCCCTCTCCCTGTAATTCTACCTTGCAACTAAATAAACAAAATATTAAAAAACTTTGGCATCTATGACATAGAAATAGATTATTTACTTGAAGTTTAGGTGTTATGCTAATAAGGTTAGATCAATATTAAATTTCCACACCCCATGATTAAATTACAACCCTAGTAGCCTTTGATAGGAAGTGAGACCCACCTCTGAGGGAGAGAGAAGAAAAGTTTATCGGAAGGCATGGAATAATTTGTGTCATCTCATAGAAATAAACTCTTTTAAAGTTAGGGGAAACACAATGGCTATGGGTAGGGTAATATGGATTTACCCAAGTTGTCTTTATAGCTGTAGGTCATTTATAAGAGGAGTGAATCCCTTGGGGAAAACCAGAAGGGTTGTAAATGTAAGTAGGGCTGACTAGTTGTTCTCCCAGTCATCACTCCTATCTCTTTCCTAGAGCCCCGGTCTCTTCAAGCTACAGTCTGGGAAGAGGGCCTTTTGAAAGCTGGCAAAGGTATATTCTCTGAAATAATACAGAATAGGAGATATATTTGTAGGTGACCACAACTTTGTGAAAGATATGATTGTAAAACTTTGCAATTTGAATCTTTCATGTCATAAAGACCATGGAGACCTCCATTAATTCCATCTATTATTTCCCAGGTTCTATCTAGCAGTGGCCAAGAGTGGAGCACGTCAGAGTAGGACAAGGTCCACGATCAAGGGATGGCAAGGCAGTTCTCTAGTGCTGGTGGAACAGAAGGAAAGAAGGGAATCAAAAAAGAAAAGGGACTGTGAAAGGAGAGAGGAGAAAAGATGGTGGTGAACTTAGAGAACTTAAGCTCAAACCATCTTGATTTTTCTCTTCTGAATGTCATCTCATTATTTAATGTTTCTCAAAAATTAAGCATTTATAATTGAATGCAAATTTTGAAATGGATTCTGAAAAGTGTACAGAGCACACTGTTCTTTTAATGGGATTTTAGAACCAGAAAATATTTTAGAGAAAATAATTGAATTCAATCCTTCCTTCTACGACCTTCATTTTATAAGTTAGTATTCTGTGCAAGCAACTTGCACAAAATCCAGTGGCTGTGTAATAACAGAGTGAGGCTGATAATTCATATCACCAAGTTATATATCAGTTCCCTTAATTAATGCCAGATCATGTTCATTTCTTCCACAACTGCAGAACTGAAATAGAATTTACGGCAACCAAACCTCTCCTCTTTTTTCTTTTTTAAGTTGAAGCATTTGCCAAGTAAATTCTGTAAGTAATTCATTTTATGTTTACTTACATTAACAATGTACATTTAGGGGCCAGTGTGGTGGCACAAAAGGTTAAGCCTCTGTCTGCAGCACTGGCATCCCATATGGACACTTGTTAATGGCCTGGGAAATCAAGTAAGATGGCCCAAGTGCTTTGGCCCCTGCACCCTCGTGGGAGACCTGTATGAAGTTCCTGGCTCTTGGCTTCAGATAGGCCCAGCTCCAGCCACTGCAGCTATTTGAGGAATGAACCAGTGGGTGGAAGACCTTCTCTATCTCTCCCCCTCTCTATCTGTAAGTCTGCCTCTCAAATAAATAAATAAATAAATCTTTATAAAAATGTAATTTCAGAGTCAAAAACACATTTGATTATATTAAGTGAGGAATCTCCTTTGTTGTGAAGGTTTTTAAATTTTTTTAAAAATTTTATTTATGTGCTTGAAAAGCAGAGTTACAGAGGGGTGGGGGGATCTTCCATCTGCTGATTCATTCCCCAAATGGCTGCAATGGCAAGGGGTGCAACAGGCCCAAGCCAGGAGCCAAGAGCTTTTTCTGGGTTTCCATGGGGGTGCAGGGCCCAAGGACTTGGAGCTATCTTCTGCGGCTTTTCCAGGTACATCAAAAGGATGCTGCATTGGAAGTAGAGCAGCTAGGACTCAACTGGCAACCATATGGGATGCTGGTGCTACAGATGGTGGCTTAACCCACTACAAAAAAGCTCTGGCCCCTACAAATTTTATGAACCTAATTATAATATAAAATAATGCTTGAAATAGATAATTCATTACTAGTAGACAAACACTGTACAGCACTGTATTTTGTGCTATCAAGACATTTCTGTGACAACAAAGATATTTCTAATACTATCTGAAATGTAGGTGAATACTCCCAAAATATATGCTTACATACATACATAACATTTTAAATGCAGTTTCCAGTTCGGACACTGCACACATATTACACATTTAATCCTCAGAAATCCTTGTATTATTAACTACCTTTTCCCTACTAAAATATGAATAATGACAAATTTATATAATTAAACAACTATGAACTTGATACTCTGATTCCAAATACATTTTCAGTGACCTTTTAAGAAATCAAATGATATTATAAAATCCATCAAATACAACACATGTTCATTCATTTTACTTGCTGTCTAATATTCCTTTGGTAAAATTTATTTTCTGTTGATTTATGCTGGCAATTTTTTACTATTGTGAACAATGATACATGCAAAGATAATTCTACGTGACTGTGGTGTACCTTTCCAGCTGTTTTTGAATGTTATGTTTATACATTCAGATTTAAACTGTCTGGGTCAAAGGGAATAAGCAAATGTCTCTAGAAACGAACTGTTTTCTTTAGTAAATTGCACTCAGTGTTCATATTCATGATTCAAAGAAGTCACTAGTCCCATTTAAGCACCCCACAAAACCAAAAGACTAAGTTTTAAATACACGTTACAAACCAATGCTTATTTCTTTTTAAGAGTGGAAAAATATGGATGAAAAATTAGGACAAGTCAGAATTCATAAGTATCAGGGTTGTAAAAGGAGCAACAAATTTATAACTTTGCAAATAGTAAGAAAGTGAAAACAAGATATCTTCTTTGTTACAATTATTTTGATTGCTTATTATTTTTAATAGTTTTGTATCCATTTATGCATGATGGAATATAATTGAAAAATGGGATTTGAGGGGCTGGCACTGTGGTGTAGTGGGTTAGGACGCAAGGCCAGCATTCAATATCCAATATCCAACAGGTTCAAGTTCCCTTTGCTGACGCACCTGGGAAAGCAGCGGGAGATGGCCCAGTGTTTGGATCCCTGCCACCCATGTGGGAGACCCAGATGGAGTTCAGAGCTCCTGGCTGCACCTTGCACCTGCCACTTATGGAGTGAACCAATAGATTGAAGTCTGTCTCTCTCTCACTCTCTTCTTTTCTGTCAGTATACCTTTCAAATAAATAAATAAATCTTTTATTAACTTTTATTTAATGAATATAAATTTCCAGTGCACAGCTTATGGATTACAATGGATTCCCCCTCCCATAACTTCCCTCCCACCCGCAACCCTCGCCTCTCCCACTTCCTCTCCCCTTCCATTCACATCAAGATTCATTTTCAATTCTCTTTATATACAGAAGATCAATTTAGTATAAAGATTTCAACAGTTTGCACCCACATAGAAACACAAAGTGAAACATACTGTTTGAGTACTAGTTATAGCATTAAATCAAAATGTACAGCACATTAAGGACAGAGATCCCACATGAGGAGCAAGTGCACAGTGGCTCCTGTTGTTGACCCAACAAATTGACACTCTAGTTTATGGCGCCAGTAACCACCCTAGGCTCTCATCATGAGTTGCCAAGGCTATGGAAGCCTTCCAAGTTTGCCGACTCTGATCATATTTAGACAAGGTCATAAAAGACAGAGTGAGGATAGTAACCAATGATCCTAAGAGTGGCATTTACCAGGTTTGAACAATTATACAGCATTAAGTGGGGAAGAGGACCATCAGTACACACAGGTTGGGAGTAGAGCCATTGGTAGTAGAGTAGAGGTTATGATTACAAAGGAATGAGGCCCAAGTGTGCTAGACAGGGTCTAGAACAAAGGACAGAGTCATTATTAGAGGAGCTAAGAAAGGTGCTGTCTAAGCTACAATTAAGTTTTCTGATTGAGAGGCAAATAGAACCTGATAGAAGGGGCTTGATAATAATCTGTTGGGCTTTAGGCCTTGTAAGTTAAGAGGCCCAGACCTATCTATCTCTTCACATGGGGTATATCCTAAGGGAGGTGTGAACCTCCTGGGGGAAGGCATTTTGTTGACTTTCATTACTTGGCTGGCCTGGGAGGAGAGCTGGCCAGGTAAAGGCAGGTGGCATCTCTAACAAGAAATTGACAGTTCTGCCTGCAATGTTGCTGACCCTACTTGACCATCCCCTCAGCTGCAGCGGTCACTTTGGAAGTTGGGCTGAGTGAAGGGCTTTTCAGCTTAGAGCCAATAAGATAAATAAATCAATCTTTTAAAAAATAGGATTTGAACTACAAAAATGTCAGCTGCATGTAATCTACATTAAACTTCCAAATACTACAGCACTTGGAAATTATGAAAACTTTCTTACAGTTATTCTGCACTGAATCTTCAACTTTGGAACTGAAAACAAAGTTATTGAAAATTTTGTCTTCCTATATTAAACAAAATTGTGAGTGTTTTTCTCTTTTTTTATGGTATGTTTTCCAAAGTTAGTACTTGAGGAATAAAATTTAGACCACATCGGTACTTCTCTACGCTTGGAACAGACACAGTTACGAAATGAGAAAGGCGTTAACCTAAATAGAGTTGTTCAGAAGTGCTCTGAGTGAAGCAAAGGAAATCAGCTTGCATATACAGGGAAATGCTATCACATTAACTCAATATTCTAGACCAGTTGTACCTTAAACAATTTTCCTGCCTTACCTTGTTATGTGAGCCAAGACCTGTATGCATAATTTTTCACTATAGTATCTACTTTGAGCTGATATCATATTTCAAGTATTTCAAAATGATTATAATAGTCAATTGTTGATTTTTAAAAGTTGAATCAGTGATAGCTTCTGGAGTGTGGCATCATTATGTCAGACACATTGTAGTCACTGATGTATAACTCTGATGTTTAGAACATAGAAATATTGCTCCTCATTATTCTCTTTCCTTCAATTTAATATAATTGTTCACCCAAGAAAACACATCATCTTTTATTTTTATCTGTGTGGTGGTGAATTGCTTTAAATGTTTTTGCCCTCTTATTTTGCCAGAAATAATTGTTCTTAACTAGCAACACAAATGAAGTCATTGTGTCTGTTACCTCTCCGTATCATCTGTGATAATGGCTACCATCCTCTATTCTTTCGTTCGATTATCAAACCATAATGGAAACACCAATTTTGCCTTTTTCATTTTTTTCACAGGTGCAGTCTCTCTCGTTTCAGGTGTGGATGGTGATTATTACACCCTTAAATAATATTAAAACAAGAAAGGAGAAGAAATACCATGGAACCATTGAAGAATTGTTACTATAGGGGAATATGTTGAACAATAAAGAAATTTTAGACTTGAAATATGTATATGGTGGGTATGAAAGGGGTGCATTTAAGGATATTTCAAAATGTTCAAGGAAAATTGAATTAAAAAATAAGTTTATTGTGCAAAATTTTTTTAAAATCCTTGCATAATAGTATCTTTAGATGGTTTCATAATAATAGAATCTTTTCCAAAATAGTGTGTGGAATAGATAACATTTCTGTTTTCATTTCCCTGGATTAAATAATAATTATAATGTAAATATGTCAATATTATAATATTTCCTTAAAATGTTAATATTTCCTTAATTCTATATTATAATAAAACATCTCAATTATCAACACAAAGAAATATTCAATAATTATTTAAGCTAAAATTTTCACCTTTTCCCAATTAAGTGGAAAGTAGGTGAAGTGCCTATTTCTTTCATTAAAAACATCTTTAACTTTTGGCATAGACTATGAACAACTGACTTTGAAAGTAACTAACTTCATTAGACAGAAAATTATTAAAAATAACAGCTTTAAAATTATCCTTATTTTGAAAGATCATTCCAGCATTTATTTAGTACAGGGTTGTTTATTAATTATTTGCAATTTTAGAAGTGTTAAGTAAGATTCTAGAGTACTAGCCCCAGCTCTGTGATTTTAGGGAAGTAATTTAGTGTCTGTCTCTATTTTAAAATGTTATCAACTATATGTTTTGGGCATGATGGTATCATTTGGTTGTGGCCAGTATGGGCTACATACATGATCAAGCCTGCATTATTATTTTATTCTTCTCTATCAAATGAATTATATGAATGAGGTGTTCCAACTTATTCTGCATGATTTATCCTAACCTCAACTGTGAAGTCTTTTTTTAATCAAATGAGCACATATATTCTTTTAAAACTTTATTTCATGTCTTCATCTTTCAGATCTCCCATACTCACCTAAGAAAAATTCCCTTCCCTTTTCTCCTCTTCCCTCTTCTGACCAAACATATCTATTCTAGTCTGCTAATGCATAAAGTTTCCAGTGTTCAGGAAACAAAAACATGAGGATTTTTGGTAAAATAAGACAAAAAGAGAATTCGTGCCACTGAATTCTGTTTCCTTGACTCTGCCCAGAAGTTTCTCATACATGCTTCGGGAACCTTTCTTTTCCTGCTTTCAGTTATTCATTCTCCTTCCAAGCCTACCATAAGCATGTTTAGCACCGTGAATTCACCCTGAGTTACTCAGTGGAAATGTGGCAATGAGTCAGATGAACTCCTTACCAAAAGATAGGAACATTAATTTAATAATCCATTTAATAAGGACTCATTTTCAATGTGGTTGGCTTAGCATTTATCATAGCAGTGTTTGTTGTTTTTCAAAGAAAACATGAATTTTACTTAAGTTATATCTTGAATTGAATAGGTTATGTGATAATTGGCAACTGTTTACATAAAAAATATATTTACATAGGATGGTTTTTATAGACAAAAATAGTCTGAATTCAATCCTTTGCTTAAAATCATGGCTGTGAACAGTACACATTTATATGCAGTCTGTTTGTACTACCTTGAACTTCTCAGTGGACCTTTCCTCGAAAGGACTAAAAGTATTTCTGTGTGTAATACACTGGGTCTTGTTTGTTTGTATTCTGCCTGCTTTCCTCAATGCTTTGAAATGCTTTACACGTACCAAAAAATAATAACAGAATTTGAACAAGGTACAGAGTCAGGGGTGGGAAAAATGCTAAGTGAAAGCAGAATCCAAGCCTGGAGTGTGTCTGTGGCCAAGGAGACAGCAGATATGTGGGTCACGAGTGCAGCAGGGTCTCTGTAGGTGACACTGACAGAACACTGGGTATTTGCACTAACAGCTCCCTTTTAGAGTCTCTCTTGAATTTATACTTGAGAGTGAAACTATATGTGTCAGAAACTTGATGAGAAAGTGAAAAGGTTGGCATTCTTTTGTGAATACCTAGAAACCTTTTGAAAATGATTCCTTAACATAAAAAAGTCACACTTCTACTGGAAGTACATTTCAGAATGACCTTTAGGAAAATTCAAAGTTATCATATCAAAAAATCACTTGGGGTCCTTTCTGATATAACATAGTGGTTTATTTAATCTCCTAAATGTTACTACTCAAAGCCTACTACCAGGATGTGTTGCTGTAAGATTTTCAAAGTTGGTAATTCCTAGTTACTAATACAGATAAATAATAATACAAATTATACAAATATTAAGTAATGTCCAATTTGTGGTAATATTTTATCTACTGAATCTGCTAGAAAGAATTCATTTCAAATGTGTCAATGAGTAACTAAAAATATAGACTATAATATGGGATTATTGGAAATAAAGTGCTAAACATAAGAAGTAATCTGCAAAAATATGGTTTCATTTTTAATAGTGTAAGTTATTCTTCCAAACAAAGATAGCATGGATAGTTGTCTGTAATGTCTCTTTTGGTAAATGACAATGTGTTCATACCATCAGTAAATAAGATGGTATCATTTAGTTTTAAAATACTCTTGCTAATTAACTATTCATTATTCTCATGTTACTTTTTTTTTTTTAATTTTGAGGGATTGTGAGATAAAGAAAAAAAAAGCTAGTGAAAGTTAAGTCCAGGATTAAAGTGTTGGGCTGAGCATATATACACTTCATATTTGCTGTTTTCTTGATTGTATAATATCTACACATGTAACAATGAAATTAAAATGGTCAAGAGTTTAAACTAACTTCCCTCTTAATTGGTTAGTCAAAAATCTTACAGCGACATAAATTTAGAGTGTTGGTTTCCTCCATTTTCATAACTATTCTGGAGCAGCAGTCACTAAACCTAAAGAGCTGTCAATCAGATACCCTTAATGAGTTTTCAGTGTTAAGTCAGACATTAAGTTTCTAAATTGAGTCACTTGTGTATACATTACTTCTCTTGGCCCTTTGTGAGTATATTAGATTTTACTTTATCCAAAATAATTATCTCCTTATTAGAAGATGGACTTTGCCAGATTTATGATGCTTTTTAACTTAAAATATATTTCACACATCAGCAAATAAGGGAATTTAATCCAATTACATGTTAGAAATTTGACTCCAAGATTCCTCTGAACATTTTTTAATTCATTTTTGGTTGTTTTACTTTCTTCCAAAATATAATAAGGCTCATTATGAACTATGATGTACACATAAAATAAGTTCCTAAGTATATGTTAAAATGCCTATTTTGATTTTTTCCTTTCTCTATAAAACTGAAAATCAATTCTACTGATAAGAAAATACCTATCTTGAAATTACAGGACCCTATGTAAATAATACAAAACCAAAAAGGGCAAAATGGAATAAATAAAGTAAATTCTACATGGGATAGGCTTCTGAGCAATCAATAAAAATGCCTTCAAATGGAACCATCATTTGGGGTGAGAGAAAACATTAAAGATCAGTTTTTTTAAAAAAAAAAAACATAAGCAGCTTGTTTCTTTACTAAATTTCATGCAAAAATAGTACAAACAAATGTTTCTACTGGAAGTGGAAGTAGAATATTGACAAACACTGTATTGTAGCTGGATATTTGTGTTAATACAATTAAATGATCTAGAATTTAATTGGGGAACAATTCATTGTGAGTGTGATCAGTCAACAAATATTTATTGGCCATCTGTTATATTCTTAGCACTGAACTGGTGGGTTTTGGTTTAAGGCTGAGGAGATATTGAAAAAGCGTAGGAGATGAAGTCAGCTTTTAAGAAAATGAAAATCTAGCTTTTAGTTAACAGCCCAATTTAAACGGATACTTAGCTCTTTAACATAATTTTTAAAAACACAACCCTTCTTTAAGTAGAGAGAAACCAAGGAAAGTTAGAACACCAAAAGATTTAAGAGGTGTTCTGAATAGCTAATAAATATTATGATCTGACTGAGATGTGATTAAAATCCAGTGTAGGAAGTGTCTATATTCATTGAAGTGGTAGCTGTCACATTGCCATTTCTGCCACAAAATATTATCTCACCCTTAAAAAAAAAAAACTCCCTCTATTAGGAAAGGTATAATTCAGCTACTTGGATATGGTTATGCAACTCTTCAATACTAAAAGCAGAATCACAGTTCCTGTTTTTCCTTTCCTTGAAAGGAGGTGAAAATCTGACAGCTCAAAATGAAGCAAAACCCCAAGATAAAATAGACACCATTTTGTGCCCACTCAGTCTTCTTCCCAGGGTCATACATGTGTAAGTAGCTGTTTGTTTATAGTCGAGACCTTCTGTGGGTAAATCTGGCGGAGTATCAAAGACATTTAGCATAGATGTTTCATTTTCAATGCATGTGTCTATTTTTTTCCCTGTTGATGAACCAAATATAACACATGCAGATGATTTTTAGGAATTTATTTTAAATCGTGTGTCTTTTTTTCTTTTTCTAAGTGTTCACAGTAGCTCAGAGGCAAGTATTTGCTTGCCACTCCCCTCCCAACATAGCATTGACTGCTTGGTTGAAACTGAAAACAAGATTTCATATTGTGCTTCCCTCCTTTAACATTTCTATCTCAAACATATCTCCTGATCGAGTAACTAATCATATGTCCATCAGCCTATTAGTTGCCTGTCTATCTGCTAATCAACTATCACTTATCTACCTATATAATTTATGGCGAACTATTTAAAAACATGGGCTTTGAACTCAGTTAACACAGGTTTGAAGGTGGGGTCAACTAGGCAGCCTTAAGCAAATTGCTCAGCCTCTCTAAGTTTAATTTGCTTATGGGTAAAACCAGGCAATTAAAATATACTTTCATCTGAGATGTTGTCAAGATTAAATGAGATTAAAAATGCAAGGGGGCTAGCATGTTGCTTAGCATGTAATAAGTGTTCAATAAATATTAAAAATATTTTATTACTAGCAGTAATCACTTAGATCTCAAACTTTAGGAATAGATCATTTCAAAGATTTTAGCATAATATATATCATTCATTATGGAAAAGAATAAAATCATGATTTTTAGTTAATCCTAGGCAAAGCTAAGATGTAGTAAAACTTCTTGATTCTTTCAGTTTCCCATTCCTCCTATTTTCCTAATTAGAATCAGATATTTTCTTAGTATTTCCACTTAGTAGAGAACGTTTATATGTCTGGTTTATTGAGACTATAAGTCAATATTATCTCTATGTGATAATATTTAATTTGTTTTTGCCTGTTTCGAAATACTCTTTTGATCCAGTTGGCTAGAGGCTGGTCAGTCTGCCATCTTGAGCAGCCAGCTCCACGTAGGTAAGGGAGACATACCAGGGACACTATGCACCCACCTTAGTTGCCCCAGGGCCAGGTAGTAAATAAATAGGGAGGGATCTAGTATTCTAGGGTCCTGCAAACCTGGGGAACCTGGCTATCTCTAGGCCATATGCAAGCTGCTAGTTCCAGGTCCAGCTTATTGTTACCCTGCCCTTGGATGTGACCCTTGTGTGCCCCTGCCTCAATGTTTTTCCTCTTCGGGAGCTGTAAAAAACAGAGTTCTTCTCCCTGTCATCTTACTCCAGTGTCACTGTGCTATGTTCCACCACCAAACATCTTCACATCTTATAAAGCACCCCTTTATGTACAGCCTGTGTACTCTAGTGTCAGAAAGCAACATTTTATCGTATATTAAAGATGTTTTGGGGCAGGCACTGTGGCGTAGCAGCTGAAAAGCTGCCGCCTGCAGTGCTAGCATCCCATATGGGAGCTAGTTCGAGTCCCATCTGGCTCTCTACTATGGCCTGGGAAAGCAGTGGAGCATGGCCCAAGTTGTTGGAACCCTGCACCTGCGTGGGAGACCTGGAGGAGGCCCCTCTTCGGATGGGCACAACTCCAGTCGTTGCAGCCATTTGGGGAGTAAACCAGAAGATGGAAGACTTTCTCTCTGTCTCTCTGTCTCTGTCTCTGCCTCTCTGTAACTCTGCTGGGGCTGGCGCCATGGCTCACTTGGTTAATCCTCTGCCTTGTGGCACCGGCATCCCATATGGGCGCCAGGTTCTAGTCCCGGTTGCTCCTCTTCCAGTCCAGCTCTCTGCTGTGGCCCAGGAAAGCAGTGGAGAATGGCCCAAGTGCTTGGGCCCTGCACCTGCATTGGAGACCAGGAGGAAGCACCTGGCTCCTGGTTTTGGATCGGCGCAGCACGCCAGCCGTAGTGAACATTTGGTGGGTGAACCAACGGAAAAAGGAAGACCTTTCTCTCTGTCTGTCTGTCTCTCTCTCTCTCTCTCTCTCTCTCTCTCTGTCTCACTGTCTAACTCTGCCTGTGGGGGAAAAAAAAGATGTTTTAATTCAAATATTTATTTTATAACTATTTTCAAATGTATTAAAAGGTGATATTAGGACTTATTGAATTGTATCTGAAATACATGAAATCTGTTCTCTTTATATTAATAAAAACAACAACATTGAATCTGAAAAAAAAAGGAAAAAATTCATTAATTCCTAAGTCATTTAAAATTAAGCTTCAGTTACTTTCTAGTAGCTTTGATCCAAAAGTAAATCTCTATATTATATTGACCTGCACATACACTTACCCACATATGGAGTTCCACCATGTCTAGATATCATTTGTATTTCTGTATTTTCATTCATATAGATAGACAAAGGTGGATGCATAGCTTTGTTACTTGTTTAAAAAAATCACTATGAAGATATCAGAACTCATATACATTCCTTAGAACTGATATCTCAATATAACTAATACTTGTGTAATTGCTTACTTAAAACCTACAAACCAACCTGTACATTATAAACACCATGAGGGCAAGGGTTGTGACAGCTGTATTTTGCCTGGCATGCTCCCTAACAATTGGGGACATTTTTGAAGAAATTAAAGTAACTGTATGATCATTGTCACGTTTCCTCCTATATTTTTTAATTCGCATAAGCTTTTACTGAGTACCTTCTCATTTCATACTATTTTAATTATGATATTTGGTAAAACACCAAGGAACAGCAAGAGATCAACTGTATCACAGGCCCCAAATGCACATACATTGTGGCCAGTCACCAACTCCATCTGTGAGGGGGATGGCCATATGCAGCTCATTTCATTGTTTGAGATCATGTGCAATGAAACTATGCTACCTGCAAAATTTAAGTCTGTGTTACACAGAACAAAAGGCAGTATTCACAATTTACCCATCTGAACTAAGTCATTCAGGAATAAAATGCCCTGTTACATTTATCTAAAGAAACTAATTCTCTAGGTAAATTAAGAGACGGTTGACTAAGTTGTGTATTGACACAGGAAAAACTGAAGGAGAAAGAGAGGTGTGGATGGAGGATGGAAAATGAGAAGATTTCAGTTAAAAAGGCATATAACAGGGGCCAGCACTGTGGCATAGTGGGTAAAGCTGCCGCTTGCAGTGCAGGCATCCCTTATGAGCGCTGGTACAAGACCCAGCTGCTCCACTTCCAATCCAGCCCTCTGCTATGGCCTGGGAAAGCAGTAGAAGAAGGCCCAAGACCTTGGGCCCATGAACCCATGTGGGAGACCTGGAGGAAGCTCCTGGATCCTGGCTTCAGTACAGCGCTGCTCCAGCCATTGCAGCCAATAGGGGAGTGAACCAGGGGATGGAAGACCCCTCTCTCTCTCTCTGCCTCTGCCTCTTTCTCTGTGTAAACCTGACTTATAAATAAATAAATCTCAAAAAAAGCATATAACTGTGTGCATTTGAAAGAGACAGTATAATCTTGCAAGTACTATATGAGTCCTTCAGAGTTCACCCAACCCAAAGCATGGTTGTTCAGCTGAAAAGTAGGCACTGGTTGATATACACATTCATGCTTGTTCTGTTAACCTCTGTGTGTCCTCAGCCCTGCTAGCAACAAACATTGCACTACTTTATATAAATATTTTTACCTCAAGTGGAATGGAAGTAAGATTTTCTACAAAGGGAAGGTGTTGTTTGCTTCAAGTTCAAGGTAAGAGGTGGAGTAGTGGGTTCTGTGGAGAGGTAACAACATGAATAAAAACAGGGGATTGGGGGCCAGAGTTTTGGTGCCAGTATTCCGTATGGGCACCGTTTGTGTCATGGCTACTCCTCTTCTGATCCAACTCATTGCTGGTGTACCTGGGAAAGCAGTGGAAGATGGTCCAAGTGCTTGGGCCCCTGCATCTCTGAGGGAGACCTGGAAGAAGTTCCTGACTCCTGGCTTCAGATCAGCTCAGCTCTGACCCTTGCGACCATTTGGGAAGTGAGCCAGTGAATGGAAAATCTTTCTCTCTGTCTCTCCCTCTCTCTGTCTGTAACTCTAATAAATAAATAAAATCAAATAAAAACAAGGGTGTGAAAGCTATGCTAGGGGGGTGTACATCTACAGTGTAATGCGTGTAAAATAGGGCTTTTTTTCATTATTATTTGCTATTTTCTCCTTTGTGTAGACTACACATTCTCAGTCAAAGGCAATTTAGTCTCTTGAGGGGCTTTGGCAGCGTCTGCAGATCTTGCATCCACTGAGCAGCCAGGGATCTTCTAAGTATGTTATGGAAAACAGGACAGCCTGCTCTCCCCCTCCCAAGAAAAGGTTTTCCCCAAAAAATGTTAAAACATTTGTAGTCCAAGGTTAAGAAACCCTGCACTTGATAGATGGGCTGCAGAATAGGAAGTTTCCAACTGATAGGTGGTAAAAGTTAACACATCTGGACTCCGAAAGAAAATGATGAAATCGTGTGGTATTTTAGCTCATGAAAATTGTTTTAAAGTAGATCCTATAGCAAGTAAATTAGATATTTGTAGTACAAATATACAACAAATAAATACTATGCATATATTTTCAGTACCTGTTCAAGCCCTTTTACTAATGCTATGCTCAGTCAAAAAATTTGCAGACCCCTGCTTTAGAAAACAGGAAGTTATAAAAATGTAGGCAGGCAGATTACAGGAAAACAACTTTGATGATGCTGTGAGGGAAGGGTGAGAACCAACAAGAGGGCTGTGGAGGCATGAAGCACTTAGACAGCTGTTGCCACAGTCCAACAAGAAACCAAAGGACATGATTTAAGGCATGGTTACTGAAGAGGAAATAAGGTGTTCTATTAAGACACACTTTTTTTTGAAGTAGACTCAATAAAAATTTTGTGTTACACATTGGGTTTCAAAATCGAGTTAAGAGATGCTGGGAAATGACTCTGAGGCTTCCAACTGAGACATGACGTAACCTTTCAGCCTCATATTCTAGAGTTTCTCAGATTTCTGTGAAGCCTGAACTGGAGTTTTAGTCTTCTTTTTTATATATTTTTAAATTTATATAAGTGAACAAACTTCAAGTATTTCACATATGCCGATTTAGGAGCATAGGGATACTTCCCACCCAACCCTCCATCCCACTCATACTTCCACCCTCCCTCTTCCTTCCTTTCTTATTCTTTCTTTTAATTTTTATTTTTTATTTTATTTTTTAATATTTTTATTAAACTTTTATTTAATGAATATAAATTTCCAAAGTACAGCTCATGGGTTACAATGGCTTCCCCCTCCCAAAACTTCCCTCCCACCCACAACCCTCCCCTTTCCCGCTCCCTCTCCCCTTCCAATCACATCATGATTCATTTTCAATTCTCTTTATATACAAAAGATCAGTTTAGTATAAATTAAGTAACGATTTCAACAGTTTGCCCCCATATAGCAACACATAGTGAAAAAAAATACTGTTGGAGTACTAGTTATAGCATTAAATAACAGTGTACAGCACATTAAAGACAGAGATCCTACATAATATTTTTTTAAAAATTAATTAATTTTCTATGCCATTTCCAATTTAACACCAGGTTTTTTTTTTTCATTTCCAATTATCTTTATATACAGAAGATCGATTCAGTATATAATTAGTAAAGATCTCATCAGTTTGTACCCATGCAGAAACACAAAGTGTAAAAATACTGTCTCAGTACTAGTTATAGCATCACTGCACATTAGACAATACATTAAGGACAGATCCCACATGGGATGTAAGTACACAGTGACTCCTGTTGCTGACTTAACAATTTGACACTCCTGTTCATGGCATCAGTAATCTCCCTAGGCTCTAGTCATGAGTTGCCAGGGCTATGGAAGCCTTTAGGGTTCGCTGACTTTGATCTTATTCCGATAGGGTCACAAAGTGGAAGTTCTCTCCTCCATTCAGAGAAAGGTACCTCCTTCTTTGATGGCCCCGTTCTTTCCACTGGGATCTCACTAACAGAGAACTTTCATTTAGGTCTTCTTCTTTTTTTCTTTTCCATGGTATCTTGGCTTTCCATGCCTACAATACTCTCATGGGCTCTTCAGCCAGATCCGAATGCCTTAAGGGCTGATTCTGAGGCCAGAGTGTTGTTTAGGACATCTGCCATTCTATGAGTCTGCTGTGTATCCCACTTCCCATGTTGAATCTTTCTCTCCCTTTTTGATTCTATCAGTTAGTATTAGCAGACACTTGTCTTGTTTGTGTGATCCCTTTGTTTCTTAGACCTATCCAAGCCATCGGTTGTGAACTGAAATTGATCACTTGGACTGGTGAGATGGCATTGGTACATGCCACCTTGATGGTCTTTTAATTTTTATAATGACATACTTTCTTATTAGGGGATGATGGATGAGGGAAAAATATAATATTATTTGTGTGCATATCTTGTGTATGGTGAAGGTACAGTCAGAGTTGAGAATATGAGAGGAAATCCAAGAGATATATTATTTGAGAGGTGATAATGCTTTTCCTTTGATCATTTTGAATTTATAATTTCACTGCAAGTTTAGATAAATATGTCAGATTAACTTTGGGATACTACTCTCCCTGCTTGAAGGAAAATTTTGAGGAGGTGACTATAAGAAAGATCGAATGACGTTAGAAATAATAAACTTGAAATGCTGTGAACTTCCTTCTTAAATTTACCATGGTTCTCTCCAAGGTAACAAAGGGAGAGGACAGATAAAGTGTTTGGACTATTACAGAGCTGAGGACTGTGAGTAGGAGAAAGAAAGGCTTAGAAGTTAAGTTATAGGGGCCGGTGCTGTGGCATAGCGGGTTAAAGCCCTGGCCTGAAGCTCAGGCATCCCATATGGGTGCCAGTTCTAGTCCCGGCTGCTCCTCTTCAGATCAAGCTCTCTGCTGTGGCCTGGGAAAGCAGTGGAAGATGGCCCAGGTCCTTGGACCAATGCACCCGCATGGGGACCCGGAGGAATCCCCTGGCTCCTGCCTTCGGATCAGTGCAGCTCTGGCTGTTGCAGCCATCTGGGGAGTGAACCAGCGGATGGAAGACCTCTCTCTCTCTCTTTCTGTCTCTACCTCTCTCTATAATTCTGTCTTTCAAATAAATAAAATAAATCTTTAAAAAAAGGAGCTAAGATAGAATCAAAATGATTTGGAAGCATGGTTTTAGGATATGGCATCCAGGCTATGGCATCCAGGGAGGACATAAAGACGGAAGAGTTTTATTGCATAAACAACATACAGGTTTGCAGAGGAGCACTTGGTGATGATGAAGAGTAGGTCCAAGTGGACGAATGGAATGGGAAGCAAATTAGGGGTTGTGGTCCAAGAATGCAATCTCTACCTTTAAACAATCTGTTTTTTAAATTATGTTTCTCATTGGGCTACATGGATGCCATTGTAAATATCAAAATTCACACACCTAAAAAGGATTTAGGAAAGTAAGCCACTCATTACAAAGAATGAATAGAAAAAAATTAAGGAAAGGACTTTAAATGCATATTCTTCTGAAGTTCCCCTCCTACACTGCTTAAGCAGCAATAAGCATGTTTCATTTGGCCTTCCAGATCTCTCATTTCACCCTCCAAAAAAGCTTTGAGGCCAATTCTGCAACTGTATTTTCTGAAATAGAGATGGAACAAGAGAGAGGGATTGGGGATACAGAAATTCATCATAGACACATTTGCTGAAAAAGTCTGGCAGATGAACAAAACATGATTTTTTGAGAGGTTCTGTAATGGATAGTTCTGTTTCTCACTTATGCGCTTATGTGAAACTAGGAAGGATAGTAAAGTGCAAAAAAAATCTACCAACTTAAAAAAAATTACAAAATTTTAGCAGCTTTGATTGTAGTGACTTATAGTTAAGTTATCCAAATGCTCTTAAAGCTGCCTTTTTATTTCCTTTCATTTTGACACTGTAATATAATGTTTCATATCTCAAAATCAGAATGTGGATCAGGTATATGCAGTAAATTGATAAATTCTACATCTGTGAATGTATCTTCAGTAATAAAAATAATGTCATGCCTTAAGGTCAAAGCTTATTAATCTCAAATCATTAAACTCCTGAGTTTCAAGTATTTTTCTTATTTTCTAGAGTAACAGGCCAAGAAGCATATTTGAAATTTCACATTCCCTCCACACATTAGTCGGGTTTCAACTTTTATTTTTAAGGCATAATTAAACAAATATGCCCACTGTAGGAAGATTCTGTAAACCATTCAATTCAGTTTAGGTTAACAAGAAATTGAAATCCATAATAAAATATGTTGTTGAATTGTCATTGTACTTACTAATTTCTCATTGGTTTTGGCATATTTTGTATACTTCCCTCACATTATTTTGGAAGGAGAAGTATAGTAAAAGCTGGTTTCTGATGCTAGCAAATAATTTAAAATCCTTCTGGTATACCCAAGATGACATTTTGAAGACATTTTTGCTTAACAACATCTACTGGTTATCATTTAGAAATTGTGGAAGCTCTAATGAGGTACATAACAAGATATGTCTGGAATAGAAAGATTGCTGGATTATGTAATCTACAGAGTTCACTCTTTCAGTGTTACTTTCCCAAGTAGCTATCTACAATTTACTTTTATGGTTATGTGCCCTAAACTATTAAGATGATTGCCAAGGACAAACTGTTCTGATATTCATATTGTGTTGTATTACACATTGCTATGTTCAGAATAGATTTCCTAGGGTCTAAGAAATCTGCTTGTTTTATTAGAATACTGGGGTTTGTGATGTTTACTTTAATGGTAAGGTTAATTTCAGTCTGGGCTTATATGACTTCAAAATATTTTTTGTCGGAATAGAGTTTCCCTTTTCATGACTGGCAAAATTCTTTAGTGTCTCCAATGCTCTCTCTGTGACTATAGACATGATACAGAATAAAATATAGAGAGTAGAATTGAGTTGCTATGTAAACATTTCTTCTTATTTCTACCTTCACCTTAAGAGACAGGTCTTTTAAACCAGTCTCATAACAGGACCCTGAATGTCCAGTCCAGACTCTTAACCCATTTTTTGAATCAAAAAGGAGATCAAGAAATAGAGCCTGTATTAAGCTAACCATAATCTAATTAGATTCTGAAATTACAGCCAAAAGGACAGAGCAGAAGAAGCTCATTGACAGATTAGAAATATTGAAATGCAGGTTATGTATTTAAAAAATAAAGGAAATTATGAGACAGGGATTCTCAGAGCTCTCAAGATCAAGATGTTGGAAGCAGAAGATTTTTTACTTTTTTTTTCCATGTAGATGTACCATTGGCTTCTTACAAGCCATCTATATCTGGGAGCACATGAGAGCAAGAATTCTAATTGCCGTGCTAAAACAGGTATCTGCCAACCACAGAGAGCTAGTTTGACAAAGATGTAGGAACTATTACTCTGATCCCCTTTTCCTTATATATAGACTGCAAAGCACTAAGAGAGCCATGGAGCAATGACAAACAATGCAGTAAATATCAAAAGAGTTACATATTTGGGGCCGGCGCCTGGCACACTGGGTTAATCCTCCACCTGCGGTGCCAGCAACCTATAGGGGCGCCGGGTTCTAGTCCTGGTTGCTCCTCTTCCGGTCCAGCTCTCTGCTGTGCCCTGGGAAAGCAGTGGAGGATGGCCCAAGTGCTTGGGTCCCTGCACTCACATGGGAGACAAGGAGGAGGCACCTGGCTCCTGGCTTCGGAGTGAGGTAGCTCTGGCCATCGCAGCCATTTGGGAGTTGAACCATCGGTTGGAGGACCTTTCTCTCTCTCTCACTGTCTGTAACTCTACCTATCAAATAAATAAATAAATAGTTACATATTTAAGAAGAGTAAAGTTAAGTAAAACCAATCATTTTAGCATGTTAATAAATAGGAAATTGAACAAATGGCCAGATGTCTGAAAATACTTAATCTCAATTCTGCTGTGATAAAAGATTGGATTTTTTACTTAAGGAAAGAATTTAAATCTTAATCTTCATCAATATATTGACTACTATCAGTATATGAGAAATCTGCGGAGTAATATGCAGGAGCAAGGTGCCACAGATATGCTTAACTATAGCAACTAAGGATAGTATTAGAGTCAAATGAAGCTTTTGGGGGGCATCAATTAGCTGAATGTCAAAATTGAAACATTTCAATCATTCACATAACAAAACTTTACAAATCACTCCAAAACGGGCCCCAGTTCAGGGAAAACATGTCATTTCAGTTCTCAGATAGGCATATCACAAGTTTCTGAAATTATTTTCTACTGATGTTCACAACTAGACAAGCACTACATAAAAATACTTATAGAGTTTTAGGCTTTTATTTTCCCTACTCCTTTACTTTGTGTTCCTATGTGAAGGAATAATATCTTCCTTTGAGGGAATAGAATCTGCTGTCTAAAATATTATTTAATAGCATATAGTAGTAACTCTAAATTTAAATTCATGAAAAGTAGTACACAAAGGGAAACATTTCATCGTTTTTTTTTTTTTGTTTCTAATTTTAAAGATTTTTTTTCTCTTCTACACCAAGTCTTTTGATACCAGTGTTCCTTTACTTTTGAACTCAACTAGGAAATTATGTCTGAGGCTTAAACATATGCTTTCCTTTCTAGTCTCACTTGAGTGCTGAGAGAAAAATCTATTCTTGTGTCTACCTTGTCAGATCAGCTGATGTTTGGCCATGCATGAGGTGCTCCTTTTGTCTCCTTAAGAGTAAAACCAGGAGTGTGCTCAATGGAAAAGATAAATAGCTCATCAGTTTGTTTTAGAAAATTGTTTGGAGACATTTAATCTTTTGGGAGAAGTTTGCAATAATGGAAAAAATGAAATAATTTATAACAAATTTGATATCCCTGCACATGAAAATCTATGAGTTTGGCCTAACTTGATTTCCTCATCTACAAAAACAGGAAACACACACACACACACACATATCTGTTAGTAACTCAATGCATATGTATTTATCTGGCATTAAATTGAACCACAGAAAATTCACCAATTTGAAAGCCCCAAATGATCAAACATCAGCAAACTCATATGGGTTTCCGATGCACACTAAAGTTTCCAAATTATTTGTTTCTTCTTTTGTCTTCTGCTTCCTTTTCAAATTATTTAAATATAAAATATTATTTCAAAAAATTGCTTGCTTTTCATTAACTATAATTTCCATCAAAGATGATCTTACTGGATATACACATGATTACAAACATTAAGATTAAGAAATAAAGTAGACTTAGAGCCTGTCTCTTGTCCAAATCCTCTGAAATGGATCCATTAATATTCATGCTTGTTAATATTTTCTAATAATCTGCAGAGTTTTGTTCTCCTTTTGTTATGTTTGGAAAATATGAACATTAGATAGAATGACTGTGTGCTCAGACTGCCAAATGCCAACAGGAGCAGACTGCACAGCAAGAGAAGTGCATTTGTTTGACAATGTGTTATACACTATTGATAATGATTTTGAATTTGAAATTGTTACTCTTGCCTTTTGCTTAGTGACATGAAGTTTCAAAATTTGTCTTTAATTTCATTGAAAGAGCAATGGTTAGTGCTGTTGTTTATGTTCCTCCCTCCTGTCAGTGTATGTGTGCAATGATAACATGTAAGGTTCTAGTCTCCCAAATGCTTTTGAGCTTCATCCAAGATGACATATTTCTTAAGGTATTTTCATTTATTCCATACAGACTACTCATGGTGTTTCTTATTTTATTGATTAAATAGTGTTTACTTGATGATCTCCTCTATTTCCAATTCTTTATTGAAGCTCATGATAGCCAGGGACAGAGTTCAGGGTGAATTTACAATACTTTAGACTTTTCTTCTTGCTATCCCTCAACTATTATTAAATAACTTAAATTCTTAATTCCCTTGTTATGTTTTAAAAGAAATGTGGAAAGAAAAAGAGCTAGCATTAATATACATATTGCATAGTAGCTTACAACTATCAGATTATTATTATTATTTTTTTACAAGCAGAGTGGACAGTGAGAGAGAGACAGAAAGAAAGGTCTTCCTTTTGCCGTTGGTTCACCCTCCAATGGCCGCCGCGGCTGGCACACCGCGCTGATCCGAAGGCAGGAGCCAGGTGCTTATCCTGGTCTCCCATGCGGGTGCATGGTCCAAGCACTTGGGCCATCCTCCACTGCACTCCTGGGTCACAGCAGAGAGCTGGCCTGGAAGAGGGGCAACCGGGACAGAATCCGGCGCCCTGACCGGGATTAGAACCTAGTGTGCTGGCGCCGCTAGGCGGAGAATTAGCCTATTGAGCTGCGTCACCGGCCCACAACTGTCAGATTCTAAGGGGGCATGATTTTCATGTTCATTTCAATGGTTGCTCTGGCCAATAAATAAAGATGACTTTTTTGTTTTCATTCTTGAAACCAATAAATAAGATCAGGCAATATAAATTATCAGTGCAAACATGTGTTTATATTGATGCATTTATCAACTCCATGGACCAAAATAGGACATGCAAGCTGGATTAAAGGAAATTGTCAGCCTTTGGTAATTCCAAAGGTGATATAAAAGGAGGGTTTCCATATTTGATGATTCCTCACAAATCACTCTAGAGTAGCTGATGGGGTCTGAAAAGTAATTCTAGATTGTCATCCTAAGTTTTTCAGAATAAATACACTCAGTCTACAATGTTTTTGTGAGGTGTCCTAGTCACATAGGAAATCTGCCATATTCTCTGATGGAGGTCTGAACACAGAATCCCGACATTTAATATTTCAGAATTACCAGGACCTGGCAAGAGGAACAGGGCTTCACTACTCCAATTTCATCTTTCTCATATTACAAAAGGACAGCTGAAGACATATGTACTTCAAGAAGGCATTTATCCAGGGAAATGTGTAGCTAATAAATGAGAAATTGCCTAGCAGCGCCAGCACACCGGGTTCTAGTCCCGGTCAGGGCGCTGGATTCTGACCCGGTTGCCCCTCTTCCAGGCCAGCTCTCTGCTGTGGCCCGGGAGTGCAGTGGAAGATGGCCCAAGTGCCTGGGCCTGCACCCCATGGGAGACCAGGAGAAGCACCTGGCTCCTGCCATCGGATCAGCGTGGTGCGCCAGCCGCAGCGCGCTGGCCGCGGCGGCCATTGGAGGGTGAACCAACGGCAAAAAGGAAGACCTTTCTGTCTCTCTCTTTCTCACTGTCCACTCTGCCTGTCAAAAATAAAAAAAAAAAATAAATGAGAAATTATAAAATAGTTTCCTAACTGGAACAGCCATCTTTCATTTACCACACTTGCAACCTTGGAGCTGGATGGATCTTGGATACAGTTCTCAACAAAAAAAATGTGGGCAGAAGCGCCTTAAGAGGTCTCCATCTTGGCTTCACTCTGCAGTAAAGTAAAAAGGAAGTCTCATGAGGGAAATGTTTTGCTCTTGACCTTCTCCCAGTTTCCTTTCTGTGAACAAGGCAGCATGGAGCCTAAACTTGGAACAACCATTGTATTAACTCGAAGGAAAAAAATTCCCATCATGGTAAAGATGTAGGAATATAGGAACTTGTACTCTATCTTGGTAGCATTTTCTGTCTATTGTGCCACCCCTAGACTGCCTTTATAAGAAATCATTTTGTTTAACATAAATAAACCCCTTTATTCTTTAGACTGCTATTGATGGGATTTTCAATTTCTGTCAACTGAAAAT
The DNA here is from genome assembly GCF_033115175.1 of Lepus europaeus. Lineage (NCBI taxonomy): Eukaryota > Metazoa > Chordata > Mammalia > Lagomorpha > Leporidae > Lepus > Lepus europaeus. The sequence continues at coordinate 45,536,856 of NC_084837.1, read as the reverse complement.
ATTTCTACTGAAACAGATTACAACATTTCCTTCTGTACACCAATGGAATAAGACTAGAGTGTGCATTAGAATTTCCTGAAGGTCTTGCTGAAACATGGTTTACTGGGCCTATAGTAGGTCTGTGGTGCAACCTGAGAATCTGCTTTTCTAACAAGTTCCCAGGTGATTAAGGTGTTAATGGTCTGGGAACCACACTTGGAGAACCACAGTTCTTCAGAAAGATTTTTCTAACACATAAATTTTAAATTGACATTCATTTGCTTAAAATATATTACTACTGCCTCCAGACTCCTTAAATCAAAGCCAAGCTTCTTGGCATGGCATCTGGATATGTCTCTCCACCTTCATCTCAAATCTCTTCTATGTGGGCCTTAATCTCCTGACAAGCTCAACTGTCCGTATGTAACTCCCTGATATCCCATTCTCTGAACCCACCTTCTAATGAATTTTCCCTTATGCTTAGAATATACTTTTCATTTTTTTATGCTTCTAACAAGACCTTCAACACTTGGTCTTTACACAACTAAGTCACCCTCTATTGTGAAATAGTTATTTTCTTTCCAGTTTTATCTATGTAATTTTCTTAGGTTGTCATCTATACCACTTAAGCATTCATTTCCACACCTCCAGTGCCTAGCATAGGTGCTGAAACACAGGAAGCAAACAGTAAGAAGGCTGACTAGGTAAATGACAATATTTCTTGGAGCATCAAATATGATATATGTTTCTGATATCTTTTTTTAAAATAACTCTAGGCTGAGATAGACCCTCCTTTTGTCCCCATGCATCCCTATTTGATTATAATGTATATAAGTTAACAATTTATTTTAATCATTTTCATTCCAATTTTAAAATTATACTAATGAATGACCTTTCAGTATGATATGCTGTAAGGGATAAAATCTTTGCGGCTTTAACTCATTTTTGGGGATGCAACAGAAACTGAAACCAGAAAAATCTCACAGAACAGATGCCCTTGCAATTGAAAAGCACTCCCTCTAATAATGCTTGGCATAATTTTTGTTAGGTTTGTATCTCTGGTATAATTACATGATGATTTTAATGGAAATTATAAAGAAGTATTTTACAAAGGAACAGAATATTTTATGTGTAGTTATATGTAAATTTACTCTTATAAATATGCAAGCTTTTTTCTTCATGTGCGTATTTGCTTAAGGATCACTCTGATAAATGCAAACAAGATTCATATTATTTATTAGAAGATTACTGAGATATATAACAGTAATTGTCATACCACTCTGCAGAATTCACTTTCAAAATCTGCTGTTGTTCCTGTTGACTGATAATGGACAATAAAACATGCCACATTCACAACTTTTTTAGATATTAAAATATCTAATTTTTAAAAAAATTTTTCTTCAAATGCATAAACCATTTTCTATGTACATGTTGTTATTTCACCAAGCCAATATGGCTTTCAAATGAGGCAAAAGCTCTAGTTTATACAGTATAATTACTGGAAGAATCATTCGTGTCCACCTTAATCAAATAATAGAGAAGAAACAACTCTCTACCTGTGAAATCATGTATTATACAATGTAATGTATTAGAAGTGTAATGTTCTATTACTCGTTGTGTTTTCTCAAGATTAGGTTTGAAGTATAAATAACAGTCTGTCATTTCATGTCAAGATGTCTAAGACTATATTCCTTTTACAACTTAAATAGCAGCAGATCCATAGAAATATTTAAAGTAACCTGGAGTTCATTTCACTTCAATTAATAGAACAACCACCTGTTGATAGTCTTCTGCTTCATTAGCATGTCTTAGATACTCTGGGAAGTACATTAATGCATAAAGAAAAAAGGTTAAGATTATTTTGCAATGCTTGATATTGTAGGTAACTTCAGAAGAGAAGTGTATTCGCTTTAGCCATGCTAAGTGTCCATTGTTTATTTCATAATTCTGTGTTCTCAAACGTTTAATTGCTTAAGAGGTGTTCTTGACTTTCCCTAAATATTTTGCATTCTAAGGTATGGTCAGAAAATTTCAGGAGACTAAATATCAAGACAAAGGAGTCATTTATTCTTGAATTATCTAGGAGAGGCCCACCAGTTCCCCTTTCTCTTTTAATGGCACGGTTTCTTACTAGAATAGTCAGCAGGCATGTTAACAAATGAGGCTGAGGAAATTTTACATGCCTCGATTGCATGGTTGCAGCCCTCTCTTCATGTTACTTAGCATCAGAGCCCTTTCCAGGGTAGAACAAATGCAATCAGTTCTTCTAGACCCATCCTGGTCTAAGTGTTTTCTCAAGTAAGTAGCCACTAGGCAGAATGAGAAAACGAGTTAGGCATTTTGTGCTTGGCAGATTCAAGGCATTAACCTTCATCTGCCAATTCTTACTGACTACCAGGCAAATGAAACTGTTTTACTCTCTGTTGCAGATTATTAAACCGGTGTGGTACCTCTATGTGATCTTAGCACATTTATTTTAAACCTGACTTGAATTTTTGTGATGGCCTGAATGGCACCAACACCTTGTGCTAGGTCACCTCATGTGTAGATACCCTTCTTGCCCTGATCTGGCTGTCCTCTCACTGTGATTTGCACCCTGGAGGGACCCTCTCCTACTCTACTTATATAGTTAACCTATACTGTGGCATCACAGTTCCCAGTCCTCTATCACTTGTACCCACCTAATGGCTTTGGGACTCCATTTTTTAGGAAGACAAAGAAAACTAAAGAATAGGGGAAAGAAAGGGAAAAGGTTACCAATAAATCCTTCATTGTTTCTAAATGCTAAAAGTAGTTGTGAGTGCTCAGATGAAATATTTTTTTTAAATTGGTCTTTTGAGGATAAGTCTCTAGTGGGAATGCATGTTTCAACCTGTGCTTCTATTATGGTTTTAAAATACATACACAGCATTCAGCAGAGTTGGAATACACTAAGAAGACAATATTACTTTTAGTTTCTGTCTCAGGTTGCACCAAAGAGAGAGAAGAAAGAAACCTTATGTGAAGCAAATCACTGTGATAGAGCACCTAAAAAGTAAAGACAAGATCTATAGCTGTCAATAGAAAGTGTCAAAACCTGCATTGCTCAGTTTAATGTCCTGGATATTTAGGTCCAAATAAATTTTGAATGGTTCTAGATTGTTCAGATCCTATATATGGAGATAAAATACATACTAGCAATAGTTGTAAATGAAGGTATAAAGTAGTTATGGATACTTGATAATGATGAGAAATTTTGCAACATTCTTCAAAGTAATAGGAGAGGTTTTCTCTTTATTCTCCCTTCAAGTGCTCTGCATTTCTGACAACCCCTCATGTAGACTAGCTTCTTTTGTTCATTTAACCACCATTTATTGAATTTCCACTGTGTGCTAATTAGCTGGGTAAGTTCAGCACAATATGCCGAATGCTATGATTCAGATGAGAATAGTAATTCTCTGGATGTTCATATGATTATCGCAAATGCTATGGTGAGAAGACATTCACTGAAACCTATGTCTGGCAGAACATTGAAAGATGAGTTGAATGAGCACAGAGCACAAGGAGGTATGTCAGCTCAGAAGTTTGAAAAACAAACAAACACGAGTTAAGAAGAGCTGTAGTCCATTCGGTTAACTGGATCTTAATTTTTAAAAACTTATTTGAGAGGCAGAGATACACACACACACACACACACACGAGAGAGAGAGAGTGAAAGAAAGAGAGAGATACAGCCAACACATAAGAGAATGCTTTCATGTGCTGGTTCACTCACCAAATGTTCACAACAGCCAAAGTTAGGCCAGGCCAAAGCTTGGAAGTCATTTCAGGTCTCCTACATGGGAGTCTAGAACTCAGCTCCTTAAGCCATCACCTATTGCCTTCCAGGGTGTACATTAGCAGAAAGTTGGAATTAGGATCAAAGTCAGTACTCAAACCCAGACATTCCTTTTTAAGAGGCAGGCATTCCTACAGATGTCTTAAGTGTCCACCCTGGCTAACTGGAACTTAATATTTAAGGTGGGGAGTTGCAGTCAGTAGTGTTTTAAAGATGTTCTCACAAGATATGTATACCTTGATTATCCAATAGAACACTAATGTGGGTACTACCCAGACTTTGCAGATATAATCAAAATTACATTACTGAAAATGAAGAAATTGTCTTGACTTATCTGAGTTGGTCCAATATAATCACTTGAGCCATTAAATATAGAAATTTCTACAGCTGAAATAAGAGAGTTATAGCCAAGAAATGATGCTGAAGCAATAGTTAGGGAGATGTAAAGTCTGAGAAGGAATTGACTGCTGTTGCTAACTTTGAAGACAAAGAGTAGGAAGGAACCTTGTAGATGGCCTCTGAATTTGAAATTAAACCCAGAAGAAGGCCAGCAAGACCTCAGTCCCACAGATGAAGGGAAGTGAACTCAACCAACAATTTGAATGACCCTTGAAGTGATTCTTCTAGGAGACTCCTTACAAGAGCACACATTTCCCAGGCCTTACTTTCATCTTTCTGAAACCAGGAGCAGAGAGACCAGTTTAGTCACCTTGGACTTCTGACTGCACGTGAGATGATAAAATTGTCATTTTAATCCACTAAGTTGTGGTAAATTGTTATGGCAGTAACAGAAAATGAATACAGGTGTAATTCTGAAAGATGAGCCTAGAAGCAGGGATTCCAAACTAGGTGTGATATGATCCCCTAGGGAACATTTGGCAATGATTGGAGACATTTCTTTTACCAATTTCCATTTATTTATTTCCATTTTATTTGAAAGGAACACAGAAAGAGTTCTCCTCTATCCCCTGGTTCATTCCCCAAATGCTCTCTAGAGCAGGACCTGGCCAGGCTGAAGCAGCAGCTTGGAATAAATTCTAGTCCCCGATGTGGGTGACAGGCATTCATGTACTTGTACTATGTACTGCTTCCCAGAGTGTGCATCAACCAGAAGCTGGATCCAAAGCGGTGTAGCAAAGACTCAAAGCCAAGCACTCTGCCAGGGTATGTGAGAACTTCAAGTGCCCACCATCCCATTTTTTAAAAAAAAATTAAGAATTTATTTGTGGAGACCTTTTTTATTACTACTTGAGGTGTGTTTTCTACTGGCATTTAATGTGCAGAGATCGGGGTGCTGTTGCTGTCCTATAAAGAGACCCCTTACTGCAAGCACTTTGTGGTCCAGGACATCAGTGAAGTCAAGGCTGAGAAACCTCAGACTTAAAGTAGACAAACACTGGACAGATCAAAGGTCTTGCAGGAGTTTACATTCTACCTTCAAGGCTATGAATAGCCATGGATGCTTGTTTTGTGTTCTCTCCCTCTAGCTGAATAGAGAATATATTATATTTATTTTGTAGAAAAGGGCAGCATTCAGGAAAGAGGTAATTATTTGCATCAGTTCTGTTATTTAGCAAACATCTATTGAAAAAATAGCTAATAAATTAAATCCCATACAACTCTTTTCTAGTCTAATGTAGTTATTTATTATGTGACTGCCCATTTTAAAAAGTAATAATAATTACCAAAAATATGACTTACAATGATGAATCATTCTTAAAACTGGAAGCTTAATGATACTTTTGAAAAATATTGTTAAAACACCAAAAGAAGCATTCACCTAATTAGTTTCTGGTGTCTTTGTCTTTGTAAGGATGGCTCATATATTAATGATTTTTCTGTTCATATCAAGTCTTTTGCTTGGTTAGGTCACTGTATAATTAGCCTATTGGACATCCATTTCCTTTGTCTTAATATTTTTTTTTTTTAATTTGCAGCTTGGATTCTCTGCTCAAGCCCAAGACTTTGCTGTTTCTATATGATTTACAAAGTCAGGGATAAAATATAAACTTCTTATATTTCTCTAATCAAACTCTCACAAGCTAATTAACATATCTCATTGATGAGAATGATCAATAAGTGAGAAATTAATGTTAAATTTCATTCATAGTCTTAATCCATATTGAGCTAATATTAATTCATACTTATGTCTCTAATTCTAATCTGTTACAACAAGCATCGTTCCGACCTCTTCTTTGTTTTTATTTGTAGCTTAGTTACCTGACTCCTCCACCCACCATCCATTCTCTTTACTGTTCAGTTGTGTCATGTATATATGTGGTTCAGGATTGTTTACTTCTAACTCCATGGGACCGACTTTATCATCTTAAGTACAATATTTAATTACTTTTGCCTTTAGTATTACAGATTTCATTCATTTTCAAAGTTACTTAAGCCACTATGCTATCACTCACCCCTTCATTGATAAATCTTCACACTTTTATAATATATTTATAATATTTTATCTTATTTTGCCTTCTGTCTTTACCTCCAGATGTTTTGGTTTAATTTGCATACATAAATATTCATTCTTTGTGCTATGAAGTCCTATAGTTTGACAACTGCATGGTGTCCTGTATGCCTCATGACAGGATCACACAGAGTCATTTCACTGTCTTAAAAATATTCTGTCTTATCTATTGAATCCTCTTCCTTATCCCTCAAAACTTTAGATGACCTCTGATCTATCAATTTGGCATTTCTATATTTTGTCTTTCCCAGAATACCAAAAAAATAGAATCATGCAGTGCAGAGCTTTTTCAGATTCGCTCATTTCAGTTAGTAATATGCACTTAAGATTCGTGTATGTCCTTGCATTATATGATAGCTCATTTTCTTTTATTTAGTTTATTCTCTTTTTCTTTTATTTTTAGTGCATTTCCATTGTGTGAGTGCATCACATATTTTTAAACTCAATTTTAACTCATTGAATAACAGCATGGTTGTTTCAAGTTTCTGGTAATTGTTCATAAAATTGTGATAAGTACTTGGGAGCTCCTGTGTGTGTGTGTGGTGGAGGAGAGCATAAGTTTTTCAAGTCAAATCCAGCACTTTCTGGATCGTATAGTAAGACTAGGCTTAGCTTTGTAACAAACTGCCCAATTATCTGCCAAAGTCAGTGGCCCACTTTGTTTTTTTTCACTGACAACAAATGAGTTTCTGTTGTTCAGCATCTTTGCTAGCAGCTGGTATTATCATTTTTTTTTTTTTTTGGATTTTAGCCATTCTAATACACCTGTAGTTGTATCTCATTGTTGTTTTAACTTATGTTTCCTTAATGAAAAGTGATACCAAAAATATTCTTATATGCTTGTTTGCCTTCTATATGTCTTGTTTGATGAAGTGTCTGCCCAAATATTTTACCCAATTTTTTATTTATTTTATTTTTTTTACTTTTATTTAATGAATATAAATTTCCAAAGCACAGCTTATGGATTACAATAGCTTTTTCCCCCCCATAACTTCCCTCCACCCGCAACCCTCCCCTCTTCCTCACCCTTTCCCATTCACATCAAGATTCACTTTCAATTATTTTTATATACAGAAGATCAATTTAGCATATATTAAGTAAAGCTTTCAACAGTTTGCACCCAAACCAAAACACAAAGTGAAAAATACTGTTTGAGTACTAGTTATAGCATTAAATCACAATGTACAACAAATTTAGGACAAAGATCCTACATGAGGAGTAAGTGCACAGGACTCCTGTTGTTGACTTCACAAATTGACACTCTTGTTTATGGCGTCAGTAATCTCCCTAGGCTCTTGTCATGAGTTGCCAAGGCTATGGAGGCCTTTTGAGTTCACCGACTTTGATCATATCTAGACAAGGTCATAGTCAAAGTGGAAGTTCTCTCCTCCCTTCAGAGAAAGGTACCTCCTTCTTTGATGACCTGTTCTTTCCACTGGGATCTCACTCGCAGAGATCTTTCATTTAGGTTGTTGTTGTGTTTGTTTGTTTGTTTGTTTGTTTTTTGTTTGTTTGTTTTTGTTTGTTTTTTTGCCACAGTGTGTTGGCTTTCCATGTCTGAAATACTCTCACGGGCTCTTCAGCCAGATCCGAATGCCTTAAGGACTGATTCTGGGGCCAGAGTGCTGTTTAGGACATCTACCATTCTATGAGTTTGCTGTGTATCCCGCTTCCCATGTTGGATCCTTCTCTCCCTTTTTTGGTTTTATCAGTTAGTATTAGCAGACATTAGTCTTGTTTGTGTGATCCCTTTGACTCTTAGACCTATCATTATGGTCAATTGTGAACAGAAATTGGAAATTGATCACTTGGACTGGTGAGATGGCATTGGTACATGCCACCTTGATAGGATTGAATTGGAATCACCTGGCACATTTCTAACTCTACCATTTGGGGCAAGTCAATTTGGGATTGAACATGTCCCAAATTGTACATCTCTTTCCTCTCTTATTCCCACTCATATTTAACAGGGATCACTCTTCAGTTAAGTTGTGTATTAATTACAGAGTTAAACCAATAGTATTAAATAGAACAAAAAAATACTAAAAGGGATAAAGTATTAAGTTGTTCATCAACAGTCAGGGCAAGGCCTGATCAAGTCACTGTTTCTCATAGTGTCCATTTCACTTCAATGGGTTTCCTTTTTGGTGCTCGGTTAGTTGCCACCACTCAGGGAGAACATACGATATTTTTCCCTTTGGGACTGGCTTATTTCACTCAGCATGATGTTTTCCAGATTCCTCCATTTTGTTGCAAATGATCGGATTTCATTGTTTTTTTTACTGCTGTATAGTATTCTATAGAGTACATGTCCCATAATTTCTTTATCCAGTCTACTATTGATGGGCATTTAGGTTGATTCCATATCTTAGCTATTGTGAATTGAGCAGCAATAAACATTAAGGTGCAGGCAGCTTTTTTAGTTGCCAATTTAATTTCCTTTGGGTAAATTCCAAGGAGTAGGATGGCTGGGTTGTATAGTAGGGTTATATTCAGGTTTCTGAGGAATCTCCAGACTGACTTCCATAGTGGCTTAACCCTTTTTTCCTACATCCTTGCCAGCAATTGTTGTTGGTAGATTTCTGTATGTGAGCCATTCTAACTGGGGTGAGGTGAAATCTCATTGTGGTTTTGATTTGCATTTCCCTGATTGCTAGTGATCCTGAGCATTTTTTCATGTGTCTGTTGGCCATTTGGATTTCCTCTTTTGAAGAATGTCTGTTGAGGTCCTTGGCCCATCTCTTAAGTGGGTTGTTTGTTTTGTTGTTGTAGAGTTTCTTGATCTCTTTGTAGATTCTGTTTATTAATCCTTTATCTGTTGCATGATTTGCAAATATTTTTTCCTATTCTGTCGGTTGCCTCTTCTTTTTCCTGACTGTTTCTTTTGCAGTACAGAAACTTCTCAATTTGATGTAATCCCAATAGTTAATTTTGGCTTTGACTGCCTGTGCCTCCGGGGTCTTTTCCAAGAAGTCTTTGCCAATGCCAATATCTTGCAAGTTTCTCCAATGTTCTCTAATAATTTGATGGTGTCGGGTCATAGAATTAGGTCTTTAATCCATTTTGAGTATATTTTTGTGTAAGGTTTAAGGTAGGGGTCTTGCTTCATGCTTCTGCACATGGAAATCCAGTTTTTCCAGCACCATTTATTGAATAGACTGTCCTTGCTCCAGGAATTGGTTTTAGATCCTTGATAAAATATAATTTGGCTGTAGATGTTTGGGTTGATTTCCATTTTCAGATGAGTTTTCATTTTCTTGTTCTTGACTTGTAATAGGTCTTTGTACATTTGGATACAAGGGCACTGTCATATTTGTGTTTTGCAAAAATTTTCTTCTAAGCCTTGACTTATCCTTGTATTCTCCTTTCAATGTTTTCTAAGCACCTAAGTTTTTCTTTTTCTTTCTTTTTTTTTTTTTTTTTGACAGACAGAGTGGACAATGAGAGAGAGAGACAGAGAGAAAGGCTTTGCCGTTGGTTCAACCTCCAATGGCCGCCGCGGCCGGCACGCTGCGGCCAGTGCACTGCGCTGATCTGAAGGCAGAAACCAGGTGCTTCTCCTGGTCTCCCATGGGGTGCAGGGCCCAAGCACTTGGGCCATCCTCCACTGCACTCCCGGGCCACAGCAGAGAGCTGGCCTGGAAGAGGGGCAACCGGACAGATTCCAGCGCCCCGACCGGGACTAGAACCCGGTGTGCCAGCGCCGCTAGGCGGAGGATTAGCCTAGTGAGCCACGGCGCTGGCCAGCACCTAAATTTTTCACACACTAAAGTGCAACTTACAAATATTTTCTTTCATCTATCTTTTTTTATGTTTTCCTGCTAACATATCATAAACCAAAAAGTCATGTATATTTTCTTTTAGAAGTTTTTGCTTACTTTACATATATATCTGTGTTGTATTTTGACTTCATTTCTGTAGGTTCTCTTTTTTTTGGCATACGAACTTCCAATTGTCCAGAGCCATTTGTTGAAAAGACTATTCTTTGTGCACTGAATAACCTTTAAAATTTTGCTAAATGTCAGGTAGCTACATTTGTGGGATCCTGTTGTTGGTTTCTTTATGTTCCATTGATATTTCTGTCTACTTTTTACCAGTACCATGCTATACTGATTTTTGCAGCTTTATAGTAATCTTGAAATTCAATTGTCTGAGTCCTCCAACTCTGTTCTTTAGTAATGTGCTGGTTTTTCTAGGTCTTTTATTTTCCCATATAAACTTTAGAATCAGTTTTCCAAAATCTACAAAATAATGAGCTAAGATATTGATTGTGATGTATTGTTTTATAGATTGGGTTTGTATTTTATAACCTATGTAGTTTTTTAATGTGTCCAAGTTGGCCTTTGTTTATGATGTTAGCAAAGGATTTGCCTATGTTTTCATTCATGCATTAAATACCATCTACTCAGCAATTTGTGTCCTCTCTGTTGATCAATGGATTCATGTTTACTGAACAGTTAATTTGCATGCACAGACACAATTACTTACATGTTTTCATGATGTTCTTAGTTTATGGAGGCCAACTTATAGTTACTTGTCCATTGGACCCCCCAGTATGGTTTCTTAACCTTTCAAAAATAGCAAGGAATCAAGAAATACTAAAGGATTTTGGAATCTGTGACACATGAAGCAAAGAGTTTTGTACAATTAAGATTTTTAAAAAAATGTCCATTAATTTTGTAACTAGGCAGTCATTGGTCATATTTGCAATAAGAACTTCAATTTAGTGGTGAAAGCAAGAGTAAAAACTTATTGGATTAAGAACTGATTTGGAATTGATCAAATGACTATGGATATGCACACTAGTACGTCCAGAAGCAAGGTTGCACAATGTGATATAAAAAACAATTCTTAAAGGAAGATCTAGAAGAAAGAGAAGTTCTCTGTTATAGTTTTAGCTTTTTAGATAGTAAAAATTCTAAAAAAATTTAAAATCTTCCCAAAGCTTAATAAAAATTATAGTTTATAGAAATGTCTAACTTCTTCTTGATAATCTACCCTGAAGGTAGTATTTTACTGTCTTAAAGAGACCATCTAATTCAAGAAGTAGTTTGTAAGTCACAATTATTATAATGAAAGAAAATTTCTATCTTTAACTTAAATTTGAGAGCAATTATACTCCAATACATGATAAATGATGATGTTACCTTGGAATATAAAATTGTCTTTGATATTAACTTTTATTTAAATAATTATTTAAATATTACTAAACACCTTATATATATATATATATATATATACATACATATATATATTTGCTTCCCCAAGAAGTGCACTTTTTAACCTAATGCTGTGATATTAGTTTGTTTATTTTAACTTTACATGTATCTTATTTACTTTCATAACTATTTAAAAATATGTTGTACTCCTATGCACAACAATGCACTATTATCATAATTTAACATTTGAGGAAGTTTGAAATATGTTGTTAAATATAAAACATAATTAATTGATTCACATAGCAGAAAGTGGAAGAAATCACTTCCTAGATATGAATGTGCATCAAATCACAATCTCTGGGCACTGAGTCTGTTATCTTTAGAGTTGTATAACTAACTGCTCTGTTCACTTTGTTGTAAGGTAAGTGCCTCTCACAGGGAGCAAACATGGCTACCAGCCACTCATAGTGTGTCTTTGTGTCTTTGTCCCAGTACATCTAGCCATAATTCTGGGCTGAGAGATTGCTGAGGTTAATTGGACAACCTCAGTCCCAAGCAGGCCCATGCAAGGAAGGGCGGTCAACTCCATCCAGTGCACATGGACTCAAGGGAAGAGGACTTCCTCAAGAAAGAATCAGAATGTTGCACCAGACTAACAGGAAGAGGGACTAAGAAAGAATAAGAAAGATATGTTGAGTCTAATAATGCTCTTAGAAGTTAAGTGCATGACTTGTTTGTTGTAGGAGATTAGGGCAAACTTACATCTTCTGATGTTGTTGGGTTTCACTGTTTGGTAATTTCACCTGATTTATGAAGAAGTTTATGCTTATTTGTGTAATATTTGGGATGGCTATTTAAAATTTCTAGTGTATTTTCACTCATGTTATATTCTTTGAACATCCATTAGGAAATGTACAATATCTACATCTCCCACCCTTTTTTATAGCTGTTCCTGGCAGCTTTCATTTTGTTAAACCGACTATAGGAAGCAGAGTTGCACTCAAAATCAGAGCTACTTTCTCTTAACTTTTCTTGTGGCAAGAACATGTGGTTAAGTTATTATATTATATTCCTACTGTGATGCAGCCTGGATGTAAAATAAAAATAGGCAGAAAGACTGGATCAACCAAAAAATAATAAGGCAGAATATGTGATTTCAGCAGAGGACTCACTGCACTGTGACTGATAAATTCTGAAACACAATTTCATACAGTGTTGACAGTCCAGTCTGAGATAACCAATGGGTAATTAGAGATGCAAAATAAGTTACAGCTTCATATTCCCAGTCAAGAGCCCTGACACTGAATTACTCTGTAGCATACAAGACTATTTTAACCCAGCAAGAACATTGTATTACAAAGCAATTCAAAAATGGAAACCAGCTTATTACACAGGGAAAACCCAAATGCAAAAATGGAATGAAAAGCAATGCAAAAGGATAAAATTTCATACTTTGTACATAATAATAATCATTATTACATTAGATTCAATTCAGAACTCAGAAATGTTTCTTTTTTTTCCTAATCTGAGTTTAATTCCTTTAAGGTTCATTCAACAACCTGTAATAAATTATGACCAGTGGAAATCAGAAGAAAAGTTTCTAATGGTTTTATTACTAAAATGTATGATTTCTGAAAAGTTTTCTTTTCTTTGATTTCATGTAATTTTTTTCTTCTGTAATTTTGTTTAAAATATTTGGAATTTTGTGAATTCCAATTTTTGTCAGCTCTATCTTAGAGCACACTCATGTTTATTAATTTTTTCAACATAGAAATAAGGATGGTTATTAATTGCATCTTTTGCAAGGACTGAGTGCTTTATTTTTTCATTTATAAAGGTCCTTTGAGAGGACTAAGAACATTAATTGGACATCCATATTCCTTACGGATAGCTTTTTCCACCATCATGAACATGAAGCATGTGCATAAATACCTAAGGTACAAAGTAGGATATGAAAGGATATAATTTGTATTTGGAGAAAGGAATAATATATAGCCATTGGCACCAGAGGAAATGTTTTGGAGAGGATGTCATTTGAGCTAGACTGAACACATGGATGTGGACTAGGAAAATATTAGAAGTAAAAGACATAAGAGGAAAATCCTCATCCTACTATTTGTGCTCACTCTCTCACTCACCTCCTCCTGACCCCAGCTCCAGAGTAATATCAGACTACATACATACTAGTCCTAAACATGTCATGTTCTTTTGGTGTTCTATTCACATTAATGCCTATAACATCTTTATCTTCTCTAGGGGAACATTATCTTCTAAACCCAATCTCAAATGCCACCTTCCTGGAGAGACTTTGAAACTTTGAACAGTACTGTGAAATGTGCGAAATTGTGCTTCAGGAAGCTTAATATCAAAACAAGGTAGAAGATGGTTTGAACCAGAAGGTGGTGACAAGACGACACAATTGTATTAGCATGAGGAAGAGCATAATATTAATAATGATGATATCTAAGAACAAGTAGAAACTGTCATGAAAGGTATTTAGTTTTCAAACTCCCAACTGTATTTTGAGCTTAAATATCTTGAATAAGGAGACCCCAAAAATAAATTGAGGGAGGGGGGCTCAAGAGAAAATGTTTGGGATGGGAAATAATACATTCTGAGCATATAGAATTATAGTATTTGGAAAATATCTAAATAGACACATTCCATGGATATTTGGAAATAAGAGTCCAGAGCCCATCAGGACAAATGCTTATAAAGTTCAGCCCAAAAAAAATGAACACTGAAATCAGGATTAGATTAGGGTGTCCAGGGAGCAATGTAAAAGTGAGAAGAGCTAACTATAGTTATCTTAAACATATTGTGCATAAATAGTGGTATCAATTATCAATGGAGGTGGTAGAATGTTAATATCTGAAGATTAAAAAGACTCCTTTCTTTTGTAGTTCACCTATGCTGAGGATTCATCAAGATGATCCAAATCAGAGATATTTGGTCATTCAATGATTAAAGCATAAATACTGAGGGAACGCCATCTGCAGAACTGACACCCCGTATTGGTGCCTGTTTGAGTCCCATCTTCTTCACTTTTGATCCAGCTCCCTGCTATTGTGCCTGAGAAAGCAGTGGAGGATGGACCAAGACCTTGGGCCCCACATGGGAGACTTGGAAGAAGCTCCTGTGTCCTGACTTCAGACAGGCCCATTTGGGAAATGAACCAGATCTCTCTCTCTGTCTATCCCTCTCTCTTTCTGTAACTCTGCCTTTTAAATAAATAAATAAATCTTTTTTAAGAAAAGAAAAAAATACTGGGACCTTTTTTTGTCTTTTTAAAATTTCATGGAAGGGGCTGACATGGTGGTAAGCAGATGAAGCTGCCACCTGGGACCCTGGCATTCCCCCCTGGGGTCAAGTTAGAGTCCCTGCTTGGTGCAGTGAATTCCAGGAGCCATTTTTTATGCTGTTAAAAGAAGTTGCTGCATATGGTGATTAGATTTTGTGTGAGTGTGTGTGTGTTAAGATTTATTGAAAAGTCTGAGTTATGGAGAGAGAGAGACAGAGAGAAAGTCTTCTATCTGCTGGATCACTACTCAAGTGGCTACAATGGCTAGGCCTGAGCCAGGCTGAAACCAGGAGCCAGAAGCTTCATCCAGATCTCCCACATGGTTGGTCCCTCTGCCATTAGCAGAGAGCTGGATTAGTATTGGAACAGCTGGGACATGAACCAGCACCTATATGGAATGCCAGTATTGCAAATGGCAGCTTGGTCCCCTATGCCACATCAGCCTCAGTGATTGGATTGTCAATAGAAGCAGACACCATTTATCTTTATGCAGAATAATAGAGTTGAGTAGTTAGTAAAAGGTAGTTTTAAAAATCTATATATCATATAAATGTATTAAATGTATTTTAGAATGACATGCTACTTTATTCTCCAATCTTGTTCAGAAAAAAATAATTAGATTTCAAACTACATTTTCTTTTGTCAGTGGTTTCTAGTATAATCAAGCATCATTATGTCTGAAGCCCATGTTTAGAATTAAGGCATAAATTAGAACTAAAGCAGAAATTTAAGCGTTAATGATTTCACTAATATCCCTTATTATTATTAACCAATAAGCATTGAAGAAGTTGATCTAATATGCTCTTGTCAACAACCCTTCAATCTAGTTTTTTTTAAAGATTTACTTATTTGACAGTTACAGAGATAGGGTAATAGAGAGATAGAGAGAGGAGAGAGAGAGAGAGAGAGAGAGAGGAGAGAGAGAGATCTTCCATCCATTGGTTCACTCCCCAAATGGCCACAATAGCAGGGGCTGGGCCAGGCCAAAGCCAAGAGCCAAGAGCCAAAAGCTTCATCTGGGTTTTCCACGTGGGTGGCAGGGACACAAACACTTGGGCCATCTTCTGCTGCTTTCCCAGGTGCATTGGAAGTGGAGTACCCGGGACTCAAGCTGGCACCCATATTGGATGCCAGCTTTGCAGGCAGCCAACTTTTCAATCAA
Organism: Lepus europaeus; assembly: GCF_033115175.1. Classification (NCBI taxonomy): domain Eukaryota; kingdom Metazoa; phylum Chordata; class Mammalia; order Lagomorpha; family Leporidae; genus Lepus; species Lepus europaeus. The sequence goes on along the minus strand of NC_084837.1, from coordinate 45,520,968 downwards.
AAAAATTTTTAACTGCATTTTGTAGCACACAGCAAAATAACTTTTTAATAGATTGAATAATTTCTATGTAAGGTGTTTCCAAGCCATGTAACTTGATGATATAAATTTTAATATGTGATTGATTACACATAATTTTGAAAAATCAAACTTTAAGAACATTTTCAAATGGCTTCATAGTTTGTCCAATTATCTTCCTTCTTGAGTATTGTTTTGCTTAGCACTAGAAAGTGAAATGGCAGAATACCCCAGTGCCATACCCTATGGGTACACAACATGACTTATTGAAATAATAAATAAGACAGGTTTTTGGAGCTGAGATCAAAGTATTGAACTTGGGGTTTGTAATGCAACTGAATCAAATTCATTTTCCTTTCCTTTTCATATTCTGATGACTGCTAAGCCTGTGACTGACTAACATATCTATTCAGATAGATAAATAACTCTTGTGCAATGCAGAAAATGGCATTGAGAAAGCCAACTGATACTGCAAAGTAATTTGGCCCTCCCCAGCCCATGTGACCAGAAGTGAAATTTATTATAACAGAATGTAAAATGGAATGAACAGCTAAGGCCTCGGGAACTATGGGCTTTAGGATATATAGGCATCATCCTGATTAATGAAACACTGGAATCTCCTAACACAATATTTTGTCTCCTTCAGGTCCCACCCAAGCGATATTTTGTAGTTGCTTAGTTTCACAGAACATCCTACTGTCCCTCCACATGATAAAGTTAAACCATCAGGCACCTTTCCCCAAGGAATTGCACCCATGTCTGAGATACCCTGTTACCAGACTTGCAGAGGCATCACCACCTAGCAGCACAGCTTTCCTTATGGCCAAATTAAAAACCCCAGGCTATTTCACTAAGCACAACAGCAGTGCTAGATACTGATTATCTGCTATTTTCTTTATCTGTTATCAGATTAAACTTACTCTTTCCTTTACCCTCAAAGGTCATCCTTGTTATGTTGATTTGGCACCAAGGATAGGGATGGAGCTTTTGGTAACATTAAGTCTTAACTCCTTAATTCTTCAAGATTAAATATGATGTGGAAAAGTCGTTTAATGGTCTGACTTTATAGAGCCAAGTACAATTTCCTAACTTTACATAACCCACATTATCCTCGTGAAAAGCCTCAAATCTTCCCAAGTGTTCCTAATGAGGAGATGTCAGTCCTGCATCTAGAGATTGGAGGACTGAGAGATCCTTGATAAAATGATATAATATTTATTGGTAGAGCCTTTCTTAAAGAGCTGAAGGTGAATAGGAACTTAATCTGGGATCCAGATGAAAGTCTCCTTCTAATCTTTGATGAAAAGGGTGTAATTGAGGATTTCACCTATGAAGATGACTACCTTTGGAGAATCTGAGAGGGACTTCTTGGCACTTCCAGAAGTATTATAAATTGAAATCAGTGAAGTAACTCATTTGTATGTCTAATTGCACTTCAAATGTTATAATAGATATTTAATAGCCATTATTATCATGTTTTTAAACTCATGCATGAAGGAGAGAAAAAGAAAACCTTTCATCACAAAAGTGATCATAGACTGAAAGAAAAAAGATAATGAAGAAAGACAGAATGTGTAAATATACATGAGAAAGATATTTCAAAAAGAATAACTGAGAGAGACAGAGAGGTCTTCCATCTGTTGATTCACTCCCCAAATGGCCTGAACTGCAGGAGAGGGACAGATTAGAAGCCAGGAGCCCAGAGACTTTTCCAGGTCTCCCATGCAGGTGCAGGGGCCCAAGCACTTGGGCCATCTTCTGCTTTCCCAGGCCATAGCAGAGAGCTGGCTCAGAAGTGGAGCATCTGGGACTCGAACCGCCACCCATATGGGATGCTGGCACTTCAGGTGGCGGCTTTACCCACTACGCAACAATGCCGGCCCAAAGCATGTGCTCTTTGAAATTATTATTAAAAAATAAATTTATTTTTTTGTAATAGAAGGAACTAGAGGAAAGAAGAAAAAGGACTAAAATAGGAGAGAATAATAATAATAATATAAACTGCTTTCTAAATAATAATGATAGCTATCACTTAGACTTACATATGTCATTTATTTTTATGAGATTGTGATTGTGCCAAAACTCTCTTTTACATATGCAAAATCTTGGGCTTGGAACACTTAATTTATTCACTCAAATTCTCAAAGCTACAAGTGAAAAAGCTAGAGGTTTTTTTTTTTTTTTTTTTTTTTCTTTGTCTTTCTTCAAAAACACTTGCTCTAGCCATCTATAATAGTGCATCTGACATGTCCTAGTATAGAAGTGAGTCAGAAGCCTAGATTTCTTGGGCCATGTTTTCACATGAATGGCTAAAACTGGAGAATCCAGAGCTAAAGTGGAAGGCCTTTGCATGACTAGGTATGAGGAAGGAAGGAATTAGGTTTAAAAAGAAAAACCTTAGAGTTGATTGAGGTTATTCATCATTAAGATGATGAAACTTCGCTTTCTAACAGTTGATATATTGCTGAACTAGAAGGGCTATAATAATATAGGCCATTCAATTCTTCAGTTTTACAAGTAAAAAGACTGAGACCTAGATCAAGAACAAAATCAGCCTGAAATCAGGTTTCTTGGTTCCACATAGGACTTCTACCAAGCCTGAACGTCTCTTGAGAGCATGTGCTACAGAGTCATGGTTGGAGTGATGAAAGCTATTGAAAATCATAAACACAAGACAAGGAAATCAGACAGCCACATATTCATTCTTCTTTGGTTTTCTGAATAAAAATCATTACTGAACCCTTTCAATTTTGGTGGTTAAGATCCCACAAGATAGGACCTGGAAGGTATAAGATATTTTTATGTGATAAATGAAAATAATCCAGAAAGCTCCATCTCCTAAGTATGTCCCTGAAATTATAACCATTAATTCTAGTATGAATTTAGTAATGACAACTGTTAATAAGTCTAAGAATAATTTACTCACCTGTTAGCCAAATGCTTTGTCATCAAAGAGAAATTGAGCTGACTACAAGTTGATCACAACAATAATTAAAAAGCAAGAAGAGGAAAGAGAGAAAGAAGGAAAAAAAAAACCCTCAGCTGTGTACTAACTGTAGACTTTTCATTGCTGTTGACAATGAAAATGAGTAACAAAGAACACAGCTGGAATTTTAACTCTTAAGTTGAGATCAAAGATTTGGCAACTAGAAAACCATCTTTCGGACTTGTAAACAAAACAAATCTTATATGGATGTCAGAATAAATAAGGTGTTTCTTTCTCAAACAGTTAACTGTTTTGGCAAAACTATACTCATGAAACCTATTAAAAGATTTAAGGTAGATTATTTATCAGTTTCATGGCCATCTTAACCTCAGTCACAATTATTTAAAATGAAATAAATATATACTTAGAAAACAAGAAAGATATATTACTAATTGTCCACTAGGCAGTCAATTGCCAGTTAGAGTAGCCACTTGTGTAAACTCTGTCAAACATGCTGACCCAAACACGTCTCTAGCGATTTTCAACATCTGGCTTAAAAGCTTCCCTGTAATTATTTTCATTTTGCATAAGCAAAACTCACTAAACCCTGCATCTGTGGTGGCGATATACAAAACATATAAATTTGGAGAGATTCATTAGATAATGCCAAAGAAAATGCACCAATGGCTCAATGTCATTTAATTCCTGCTTTTTGTTGTTTTGGTGAATTAGCCAGCAGTGAAAGCCTTTTTCTCTTCAAAAGCTGATATGAAGCTTCTAGACTTCTTTCTGTTATAAAGTGGTTATACCATATAAATTGGCATATAGCAAATTTACCAAGATGTGAGTACTTTCTCTTGATGTATTTGTTGTGCCTGATATTCTAGAGGAGAATAACATAATACAAGTTTCAGTTAGGATATGGATATAGCTTTTGTCTAGGATTTTTTGCTACTATGAACTTGTGAGTCTTGTTTTGGTAGAATTTTCTTGGAAGAACATTTAGAGTACATTTAACATATGGTTTTATCAAATAGTTTCTTAAGTGCAATGCCGCTCAAACATACAGTTCCTCAAAAGACTGCAAATAGTTTATAACCCTATATTGTTGCTGTGTACATTTGTGAATAAAGATATACGTTTTTCTAATATCAGAAAAGACTCCCCATTATATCACAACTGTTCTACAAATTTTGTATTATAATTGTAGGTCAGAAAGCTACAATATAATACTACTCAGTTACACTTTGATTTATTAACCTCAGTTAAGTAAACTCATCCATACGAAAATGTTCAGAACTATTTTAAATGTATGTTTATTTTCTCAGCTCTCATCTTTGCTTGGCTATTTCCCTCAACCTGCTCTAAGGAAACTAGAATAGTCTAGGTTGGATGATGTATATTTATTAGCTTCAGAATCACATCTGTGTGCTCAGATTGGAGGAAAGGTCATAAACACAATGAATGTTGCTAGGAAACCATGCCTTTTAGTCAATTTAGTTGTGAAGATGAAAGAGGTTTTTTGGTACAAAGATAGGCTATTTGTATAGTACAATGAATAATCATTTTATTTTGATCTTTGGATTTATCTTTTAAAAAATAACACTTTTCATTAGCAGCTTTTCCTATTTATTACTTACTTAGATTTCAAATGTTTGAAATTCTAGACATGAATGTAGCTTTCTATGAAAAGAAAGGTTTGTGGCAATTTTCATTTAGGGAAAATAATCTTGTTAGTGAAATTTAGGGATATCTGATCCTTAGAGCAAAGCATATGAATCATAAAAAGATTAATAATCAAATAATAAAATTCAAAGAACAAGTGGCTTAGTCCCTTGAAATGGCCATTAAAAGGATTTTGAAAGCTCAAGTGCTATAAACAACCCTGACACTTCTTTTTGTGTTTCAAAACTACAGGACTGTGATCTTGGCAACTTTTCATAAAGATTAATCTGAAAGAAAATAGACATGTTATACTGGTCAGCAATGATTAGATGATCCTTTGACATAACTAAGCACTCTATTTCCACAGGACTTTATTAGCCCATTTAAGTACCTAATTAGAACCGTATGGTGACTATGCCCCTATTTATTGATTTTGAATCAAAATGTAATTTTAACCATGGAATATTTAATAGATCCATTTTAGTGAAATAGGTAATATTTAGAGGCACAAGTTATGTTGATGATGAAAAATCTAGCAGCTTAGCACACAATAGACACCTGGTTCCTTTGAGTGTGTGACTTTAATCCCTTCTTTTCAATAACTATTTCTCCCATTCTGTTTCTTTCTGGTGGTGCCATTGATCGCTCAGCCTCATCTTCCCTGCACACTGATGAATATTTCACTCAGGCTGGCCAATCGGAAAAACCTATGGATCACATGTACCTAAAAAATGAGAAGACCAGTGTGAATGGAGCATAATCAGGGTTTTAATAAGAAACAAGTCTGAAGAAGCAGGCAAAAGCCAAGTTGCATAACATTTTCTGGGCCAGAGTAGAAAGTTTAGATTTTATCCAATTGTGATGGGAAACTTAGAGTTAGAAGTGGGACATGATAGAATTTGTTTTTAAAAACATCACTCTGAGGCTCAATAGGCTAAATAGGCTAATCCTCTGCCTGCGGTGCTGGCACCCCGGGTTCCAGTCCCGGTTGGAGTGCCGGATTCTGTCCCGGTTGCTCCTCTTCCAGTCCAGCTCTCTGCTGTGGCCCTGGAGGGCAGTGGAGGATGGCCCAAGTGCTTGGGCCCTGCACCCGCATGGGAGACCAGGATAAGCACCTGGCTCCTGCCTTCGGATTAGCGTGGTACGCCGGCCACAGCGCACCTGCCGCAGCGGCCATTGGGGGGTGAACCAACGGAAAAAGGAAGACCTTTCTCTCTGTCTCTCTCTCTCTCACTGTCCACTCTGCCTGTCAAAAAAAAAAAAAAATCACTCTGGCTACTAAAACAACAAAGATTGAGGAACTCGGAAGAAATAGTAGGCTATTGCAGTAATATTTGTGAAAAAAAAGTGATGCTGGCTTGAGCTAGGGTTGTAGCAATAGAAATGCATCTAAGTTGATAGACTTAAAGTAACTTTTGCAAATGGAGCTAACAAGCTTTTCTGGTGGGCTGGATATAGGGTTTGTGGTTAAGAGAGAGAGAATTTGTAGATTGGTAGTTTGAACAACATAGTTTGATATTATCCTAGCATGAATGGAGAAAACAGGATGAAGAGAAAAGTTGAAAATGCAATTCAGAGTTCAGTTTAAGATAATTAAGTTTGAGACTCTCCAAGTGAACATGTTAGTCAAGCAGTTGGCTATGAAATTTGAGAAGACAGGATCAGTATATATCAAGCTGTCAGTCAATCAAAAATGTTAGCATTTGAAGTTATGGGATTGATTGAGATCACATAGGTAAAAAAGTGTGGAAAGGAAAGAGAAAAGGATTGCAGACTTCTTTAAATAAGGAGCTTAATTTCACAACACACTAGATGATTAAGGGTAATTTTGGGCATGAAAATACTTTTTAACACTTATTTACAAAATCTCTTTTTTATTATGCCATGTCCACAATATAAAACAAAATGTGTTAAGTACTCAGAGAACTCTCTTCTCACCACTATAGAGACGGGAAAATTGAGGACTCAGAGCCTAGGTGTCCAGACTCCACACCTCACTGCTAATGAGTGATGAAATCAGGCCCAAAACAGAAAACTTCCTAACTCTAATCCATGATTTTTTCTGTTTTATCATATTGGAAACTCCACTTGCAAAGATACAAGGCACTCAGTGTTATTATAGAAGCTGTTTGCCTTTACACTAATATTCCCAGTTTATGATGCTTAAATTCCTATATCTAATTAGTTTTTTATCCTACCCTTTGTTCTCTAGTGTCACTTCTTGCTGCAACCTGCCTTGGATGGTTTCTCCCTCTAGTGATCAACTGTTATTTTGCTATGAGTTGTGAAAATGGATAATCAAGATGTAGAATTATTATGAATATAATAAGTTAAAAGAGTCTTTGAGAGACTCTGATTAGTTGTATGCCATGACCTTACTGTATTGTCTTGAAACATACATCATGGATATTCAGGGACTCTCACTTTTTTATTATCTCATTATTTCTTTGCATTTGCATTCTGAACTGAATGACTTGTCAAGTAAATGAATTCTGATGGCTAGCACAATTTTTAAAACTCAGGCATCTTTTTCCTAGACTGTATATTGCACTAGTCCACACTACTAAGTCAATTTCACCTTAAGTTTTTGGGAGATCTGTTCTCAAAGGCCCCGATGCAGTTTTCACTATTCTTTCCAGGCAATGGAATTCATAAGAAAACAATCTCAAACTACCTTTTAACAAAGAAGGGGGACACTTTTAGAAGCATTTACTTTGTATATGAATTAGGTCTTCCAGGAAGGGAGGCTTTCCCTACCTATTCAGATTGGGTGTTTTTTCACAGGTTGGGGTTGAGGAGTAGATCTTTCCTGTTCTCATCCTTTGGCAGAAGGAGTTCAGTGTTACCTCCATTGCATTCATCTAGTCCTACATGGAGTCTAGATCACCATTATGTTTCAGAGTTACCCATGGCCCAGTGCAAAGTATCTCCTTTGCCAAATAGACCCCAATTATCTAGATTTGCAAGCTGCTTCTTCATATGGTAGCAAGGAATTTCGCATTTATTTTCTTGGTAGTAGGGAATTATTGAAAGAATTTTAGAGAAACAGCATAATTTGGGACCAATAATGTTGGCAGCAACATAAATGATGATTTTGAAGGAATGATGATGGAGATGAGTAGAACCATTACAAAGCAAAGCTTCTAATGAGAGTAGAAAAGGGCACACGAACTACTCAGTGGTAATCAGGATCAACATAAGAAGAAATATTTTCGAGATATTTAGAAGAAAAATAATGTAAGACGACCATTTATTGAGGTACTAAATGAGGAAATGGGGTAATTAAAATGACTTCTTTTTGTTGATTAATGTGGTTGATAGAGTATGAGGGTAGATTTAGAGAGATAATAGATGTTGTCTTGTGCTGATTCTGTGTGAAGTGAATCTGGAATTTTGGAAGGAATTCTGGGACCAAAAATAGAAATTTGGAGACTTTAAAATGTATGGTCATTACAGCCATTTCAAACAATGAGATTATCCAGTGTTGCTGTGGATTCATTCTGAGAGGAGGAGTGCGGTGGGGGCAAGAGGCGCAGAGTCACTGCACAGACCCTGGCAGCCAGGTGAAAGTAGGCCACAGGTGAGCAGCTGCAGTTGGTATAGCAGCTTATATAGCCAAGGCAGCCAATCTGGACAAGAGGCAGTCTATGCCCTAACCAATCACAGCCTGTTGCCAGGCAGGCTCTGGTGCCAGAGGCCATCTTGGCATGGCCTTCTCATTCCACCACAATCCAGAATATGTATTTCAAATGACAAGGGATAAGATAAAACTCTACACAAAACCAGCCTTTAGGAGTTAGCTACAGAGGCATTATATACCTCATGACAGATATTGAGGCGATCACAGTGATCCTGGGGACGTCCATGCTAACAGGAGACTAAATAAGGAGAGTGTACTCAGCAGTGCTAACAGCCTTAGCAGGGGAAAGCTGGGAATTGGCCACTGAGTTTGGCAACCACGTAAAGCTTCTTATGAAGATTACGAACTGTGGGGTACTGACAAAAGAGAAACAATTGAGAGAGTTATAGAATGAATGTTACCTAGGAGTTGAAAAAAAGAAAGGTGAACTATTTAAAAACCTAGATAGTAAAGGAAAGCAGAGAAACAAAGCTATGGTTACGATATGATATAGAATTCTAAAATCATTTAGTCAGTCTTTTTTTTTTTTTCCATTCTTCTACGTTGGAGATGCATAACCTGGTTTATTTGACTGAAGGAAGAACCTTAATATCCACAAGAATGGTAGAATGGGATTCGCAAAGTGACAGAACAGGTGTATTCAAATATATTTAGAGAGGAACTGTCTTGTCCAGAGGTAAGGAGACTTTACCCATGGAGCTTGGAGGGAAGTAAGCAAGTAAAGATTGACACTACAAATATGGACTTAGAGTGAGAAATGATTTTACATCTGATTGCATAAACTTTCTCAATGGGGGAAGTAGAAGGTGAGGTCAAGAGCAAGCCATAGCTTTGTGTACTCTATTGTTCTCCCAGCTACATATGTATAGTAGCATTTAGATTATAAGTAACAATTATTCTTAAATTGTGAAAGTCAAAATAATCACCTTTGCTTTTGTTTAATGTTCTGGACCACACCAAGTGGAGAGTATTAAGTATCAAATCTGATCTGCCATTTCTGAAGAGCATTGGCAGTACTATTTATATCCACAGTTAAGCTCTAGCCTGCTGAAGCTACTTTTTGCAAGATATTTGCATTAGTAATCAGCTGATAGAAGCATCCATCTTTGATTACATCTGCTTTTAATAAAAGAGCATCCAAGTGTCCTATAACTTAAAAATAAATCTGCTCTATTTTGCTTTTAATGATTATTCATTATTCTTTATAATTCTTATTTATAAATATATTACAATTTATAATTATCATAATTTTATAATTGTTTTATTTATAATTATTCTATTATAATTTTTCTTATACGTTCTAGTCAGATAACGTTATAATTCACATACATGTTCTTATTAGAATTTGTTGGCTATGAGCTGCAATCCAATTCATTTCAGTGTTTCTCAACCAATACCTGCAGAGCTGCTCACAAATTAGAAAATCAAAATCCCTAAATTTTTATCTTACTCGTGCTATAAACAAAACAAGTCTTGAAGCTATATTTGTTAAGCATATCATACAAAATAAATCTGGCATTCTAAAAATAGGTATTAATCTAGCATTGTGGTTAAAAATAGAGACTAAACTGACTTTGAGCCAAGTAATCAATCCACCACCTACAAGTGCATGGCCTCAGCTTCCATATTTATGGAATGGTATTGACTGGTGTGATTATCTCAATGCTACTGTAGAAAGAAAGGAGATCATTCACTTAAACTGTTGACATAAGAGCAGGGTATAGAAGAAACTCAAATAAATTAACACTGTGACTTAATAATTACAAAAATAAAGTAACAGACATTTCTGCACAGACTGATTCACCATACATACTCCCTGTGTCAAAGAAGATACATTGCTCATTATTCATACTTGTAGTTACCCATTTCCAAACCAAAATTAAAATGAAGGTACAAAACTCCAGTAATCAAAGATGAGTTCTGTAAATGTCCTTTGATCTTGATTTAGAGGAATGTATTTAAAAATAGTAAGGAACGGTGACTACCACAAAGATTAATGTATTCTATAGAAAAGTGAAAATGGTGAAAGAGAGAAAGGTTCCTCCAAGGTAGAATTTACACCAAAATATTTCAACAGATAGATACATTTTAGTGAAAAAAATGCACAATTGCTTCTGGGAAATCAGTGTTAATAATTGTCTTAAATAATCTTATGAATTATCCTAGTCAGATTTGCAGCAGCCATATAATGACGTTTTCATTGTGTATGTGTCACTTTTATTATATATTGAAAACTGTAACCAATTTGGACAATGTTCCTATGAGAAAATATCTGTGTATAGATACAATTCCAGTACTAGATCTATAATATCCAATTGTTAGAACACTCCTTAGCATTTCCAGGAAGATATTGCAGTGGACACAAAGCATCTTTTTCCATCCAGGTGTTAAATTTCCAGAAAGAAGAAATGTTGAAGGTAACTGCTGCAGCTGTCATGTGCTCTTTGTCATTTTAAACAAAAGTTATAATCACAGTAGATCAAAACCTCCAGGAAACAGGCACTTTTGCCCATCTTTAGCAATACTCTAACCTGTGATCATAGAACAATTGTTGGCTACACAAGGAGCTCATCAATTTTTTAATGAAAACTTCACCACAGCCTGTGAAGAGAGTGGTTGGCGAGAAATAGGCTGCATGAAGGCAGATTCTCCAACCATGCACATCACAGAAGAGCAGAGGCTGGCTTTAAGTGTCTGCAGGAACAAGAAAACATTGGTTAAATTCAAAGAAGAGGAAGAAAGAAGAAAAAGAAAGAGAAAATCCATATTGAGGGTTAGTTTTAGAAAATGCAAACTAGTATACTTCCAAAACACATCAAACATTAGTATCAGCCAAAGAGGAAATTAGAAAGAAAACAAAGATATGTGTGTACATATGTATGTCCATTTTATTGAGTTTTATTTTAAATGGCTTATAGATAAGATTGTCCATAAATTTAAGCTGCTAAAAATCAAAGATACATTTTAATTTGTGTGACCTGAATCTGTGTATCATATGTTTTAAACTTGTTGGTAGAAAGAAACTAAAAACATTTTATATGGTTGTGTTTAAGTTTACTGGTTAAACAAACTACACCATGTTAGATATTTAAGAGGTGTTTCCAAATACATGATTCTTAAAATTTATAGAAGGCATTGAACCTTCTGGTAAATGTTTTCTTAAGTTGTTATCTAATGGTTGAAACTGTTTGCTAAGTATTCATGTGATATTGCTATTGTCAGCAAGCGATCTAGGACTTGCTCCCTCATTTCTCTATTCTAAGCCCAATTTGTTCTTTCATTTCTCTATTCTCCTCAAGGTAGGAAACTAATTCTATTATGAAGGAATCTGTAGGACGCACAATTTAATCTTTAGACCTTATAAAAGAGATGGCTAAAATTTTTCTGTAATAGCATAGCCAAAATAAGAACTTAAATAATAATGTCATAGCTAGATTCTCTTCGCCATACAGTAAGTAGAAAAAACCTCCCTTTCAGACCAAAGGGAAAGAAAGTTTTTAAGTGAGAATATAATTTTCCTCATGGGCATTGTCTACCTTAGAAAAACTACTACAGAACATGCCTGTGACTATAGACTTGTAGTTCAGGCCACCGAAGATTAGAGATGGGACACGGGCACTCCCTTGACTTGCATCCTCTGGTCTGCTTTAACACAAACCAGGAGGAAAAGAAAGCTAGGCATCAGAAGCAATGCGTGGCAGGCCTATTAATGGCTGATCTGTACAGTGATCTGCCCTCAAGGAGACCCAACAGGCCAGTCCACTGCAGTGGCTTTCAATGTGGTAAGCCTGGGCTTCAGCAGAAGTCAGCTTGTGAAGAGCCCTGGCAGCTCTGCCAAGAGTTGGATCACTGGAAATGGACCTGCCCTGGAGTCAAAGGATGCCCAGGTCAGAGCCACAGATCTTATTGGCTCTAAGCTGAAAAGCCCTTCACTCAGCCCAACTTCCAAAGTGACTACTGCAGCTGAGGGGATGGTCAAGTAGGGTCAGCAACATTGCAGGCAGAACTGTAAATTTCTTGTTAGAGATGCCCCCTGCCTTTACCTGGCCAGCTCTCCTCCCAGCCCAGCCAAGTAATGAAAGTCAACAGAGTGCCTTTCCCTAGGAGGTTCACACCTCCCTTAGGATATACCCCATGTGAAGAGATAGATAGGTCTGGGCCTCTTAAGTTACAAGGCCTAAAGCCCAACAGATTGTTATCAAGCCCCTTCTATCAGGTTCTATTTGCCTCTCAATCAGAAAACTTAGTTGTAGCTTAGACAGCACCTTTCTTAGCTCCTCTAATAATGACTCTGTCCTTTGTTCTAGGCCCTGTCTAGCGCACTTGGGCCTCATTCCTTTGTAATCATAACCTCTACCACCAATGGCTCTACTCCCAACCTGTGTGTACTGATGGTCCTCTTCCCCACTTAATGCTGTATAATTGTTCAAACCTGGTAAATGCCACTCTTAGGATCATTGGTTACTATCCTCACTCTGTCTTTTATGACCTTGTCTAAATATGATCAGAGTCGGCAAACTTGGAAGGCTTCCATAGCCTTGGCAACTCATGACGACAGCCTAGGGTGGTTACTGGCGCCATAAACTAGAGTGTCAATTTGTTGGGTCAACAACAGGAGCCACTGTGCACTTGCTCCTCATGTGGGATCTCTGTCCTTAATGTGCTGTACATTGTGATTTAATGCTATAACTAGTACTCAAACAGTATATTTCACTTTGTGTTTCTATGTGGGTGCAAACTGTTGAAATCTTTATACTAAATTGATCTTCTGTATATAAAGAGAATTGAAAATGAATCTTGATCCAAATGGAAGGGGAGAGGGAGCGGGAGAGGGGAGGGTTGTGGGTGGGAGGGAAGTTATGGGAGGGGGAAGCCATTGTAATCCATAAGCTGTACACTGGAAATTTATATTCATTAAATAAAAGTTAAAAAAAAAAGAAAGAAAACAAACACCAAAAAATAAAACCCAGAAACCAAAACAAGCAACGTACAAAAATAACCAGCATTCATTTTTTGAATATATACTCCTTGTCAGATGTTGATCTGAAGGCAAAAAAAAACTTAATTTTCACTCCATATATGAGTAGCTAACTCCATTTAACAAATTAGAAAACTAATATACAGCAGGCTTAACCAACTTGTTCTAGGTGACTATATCAGGAAGTATTGATACTAGGGTTTGAATGTAGTTTGTCTGGCTCTGAGATGCACACATTATCTGATCTATCTTCCTCCAACACAGAAGTCTGCATAGTCACTGGCAATGTTGCCCCACAGTCAACAGGCTATAGCACCAATTGCATTTCACTGTGCTCTCTGCCATGGTTACTGTTAGCTAGACAAAGAGGTAGTATTTCTGTCAGATTCCTCGTCAATAAAATTAGTATTTTCCAGACATATCCTGACGTTTTGCTTGGATATTGTGTGAAATAACTAATCAATAATCGTAAATGCTTTGAAAACATGGAGTGCCAGACACAAGTTCAATATTATCATATGAAGCTACAATGTGATAACAGAGCTATGGAAAGGTCAAAGCTATTTTGAACTGCACACAGAAAGTCTTGCTGATATGAAGAGAAGAAATTGTTGATTTCTAACAATGAGGTGGGAATTCGGAATATTTTAATAAAAGACTTGTCTTTTTTGGGTGGTTAAGTATGCCAAAACAAGAAAGTTAATTGGGAGAATAATATAAAGAGAGGAAAGCTTGGATTATTGCATCAGTTATCAAGGCATTATGAATGGATTACAATAAGGAGCTAAAGATGCTGATCTGGTTAACTGAAAACCTACAGCAAATTAACAAATTGCAAAAACTTGAAACAAAAGTGAATGAAAGAAATTTAGTCTGAGACAATGGAATGACTAGAAATACTATAAATGGATGGAAGAAAGGGAGACAGAGAGCAGGAGAGAAAGGGTAGAAAGTGGAGAGGAGATGAAGAAGAGGATGAAAGAGAAGAGAAAGGAAGACTGTTTCATTGGGACCATAAAAAAAGATTTGGGGCTGACACTGTGGCTTAGCTGGTAAAGCTGCTGTTTGTTACATCACCATCCCATATGGGTACAGCTTGTGTCCTGGCTGCTCCACATGTGATTCAGCTAACTGCTAATGTTCTGGGAAAATCAGTAGAAAATGGTCCAAGTATTTGGGTCACTGTCACACACATGGGAGACCCACATGTAGCTCATGGCTTTGGCTTGGCCTGGTCATGGTTGTTGTGTTCTGAGGAGTGAACCAGCAGATGAAAGATCTCTCTCTCCCTGTCTTTGCGTCACTCTCTGTAACTCTGACTTTCAAGGAAATAAATAAATCATTTTTAAAGAAATATTTACTGAAGTCATGCCAAGTTGTTTTGATCCATTTTAAAGACTGAATCTTTGACCAATCAACTCAACACTCAGCTCAGTAATGATCATGTCAACAACCAGCATGGGCTGCAATGCTATAGTCTAGGTTACTCAGACACACAATCTTACCCTGATCTAAGTGTCCCCATACCCAAGGTAGCTCATGGGACAGGTAAAGACTTGGCAGTTAGAATAATGAAAGTCTGAGCTTCCAAAGTGACCACTGCAGCTGAGGAAATGGCCAAGTAGGGTCAGTAACATTGCAGGAAGAACTGCAAATTTCCTGAGATGCCACTTGCCTTTACCCGGCCAGCTCCTTTCCCAGGCCAGCTAGGTAATGGAAGTCAACAGGGTGCCTTCCCCAAGGAGGTTCACACCTCCCTTAGGAGGTACCCTATGAAGAGATAGATAAGTCTGGGCCTCTTAATTTAAAAGGCTTTAAAGCCCACCAGATTATTATCAAGCCCCTTCCGGTCAGGTTCTATTTGCCTCTCAATCAGAAAATTTAGTTGTAGCTTAGATAGCACCTTTCTTAGGTTCTCTAATAATGACTCTGCCCTTTGTATCTAGCCCATTTGGGCCTCATTCCTCTGTAATCATAGCCTCTACTCTAACATCAATGGCTTTACTCTCAACATGTGTTTACTGATGGTCCTCTCCCACACTTAATGTTGTATGATTATTCAGAACTTCTCTATAGACAAACCCCTCTACCCACAAAAGATGAGTGGCTTTTCTCCCAGTCTTGACTGGGATCAGCTTTAAGCCACATTCATCAAACTGTCCTCACAAGGGTCCAGAGACCTCCCTCGTTTCTTCTCCTCTATGAAATCCTCTCATTACCTGGTTAATGCTACTCTTAGGATCATTGGTTACTATTCTCATCCTTTTATACTACAGTGTCTGTTTAAGTGTTTACAGCTTGTGATAATGGAAAGCACCAAGGCCTTCAGCAACCCAGCTGTCAACCAAATGCTGCTACAGGTATATACTCGGCTCCCCACCCAGGAGACAGCGGCTTGAGACATCGTCCCATGCCAGCGAAGAGTGCCTCGTTGCCCCATGTCAGCAGGAAGTAGCTTTAAAGACAGATCATCATCCCT